>NW_026988571.1:0-600000 GCF_030222135.1 Aotus nancymaae | reverse complement strand
GTGTTTCTAACTCGCTGAATCTAAACATACATTCAACTCTCTTAGGTGAACAAATGCACAGCAGAGCCGTTTGAAGGAAACGTTTCTCCTGAGTTTCAGACGAAGCCTTAAAGCTGTTTCTTCCATATGCCGGTATTGGGCTGGAAATGCCTGTTTTGGGATTCTGCACAGAAAGTGTTTGCAAAGTGCTGAATACGCCCATGACTTTAACTCTGTAAGCTGAATGCACACATTGACAAACATTCTATTAGATAGCACGGTTTTGGTTTCAGAAGCAGATAATTCTGTACAGCCTATGGTCCCATTCACTCGGGAATATCCCAACGCAGCTCCTAGGAGAAACGTGTTTCTAATTCGCTGAATCTAAACATAGATTCAACTCCCTTAGTTGAACGAACACACAGCAGAGCAGTTTGAAGGAGACGTTTCTCCTGAGTTATAGATGAAGTCTTACTGCAGTTTCTTACATATGCTGGTATTGGGCTGGAAATTCCTGTATTAGGCAAAGAAAGTGTTTGCAAGCTGCTGAATCCATACATGAGTTTAACTCGGTAAGTAGAATGCACACGTTGACAACCATTTAGTTAGATAGCTCCGTTTTGGTGTTAGAAGCAGATATTTCTCTGTACAGCCTATGGTCCCATTCACTCGGGAATATCCCAACGCACCTGCTAGAAGAAACGTGTTTCTAATTCGCTGAATCTAAACGTAGATTCAACTCCCGTAGGTGAAAGAACGCACAGCAGAGCAGTTTCAAGGAAACGCCTCTCCTGTTTCTTCCATACGCCCGTTTGGGGCTGGAAAAGCCTATTTTGGGATTCTGCACAGAAAGGGTATGCAAATTGCTGAATCGACACGAGTTTATCTCTGTAAGATGAATGCACGAATTGAAAACCATTCAGTTACATCGTTCCGTTTTTTTATTTAGAAGCAGATATTTCTCTGTACAGCCTATGGTAACATTCACTCGGGTATATACCAACACAGCTCCAAGAAGAAACGTGTTTCTAACTAGCTGAATCTAAACATAAGTTCAACACTCTTAGTTCAACGAACGGACAGCAGAGCAGTTTGAAGGAAACCTTTCTCCTGAGTTTTCGGTGAAGTCTTACTGCTGTTTGTTACATAGGCCGTTATTGGGCGGGAAATGCCTGTTTTGGGATTCCGCACAGAAAGGGTTTGCAAACTGCTGAATCCACACATGAGTTTAACTCTGAACGTTCAATACACACATTGACAACCATTCAGTTAGATAGCTCCGTTTTGGTTTTAGAAGCAGATATTTCTCTGTACAGCCTATGGCCCCATTCACTCAGGGATATCCCAACGCAGCTCCTAGAAGAAACGGGTTTCTAACTGGCTGAGTCTAAATATAGTTTCAACTCCTTTAGGTGAACGAAAGCACAGCAGAGCAGTTTGAAGGAAACGTTTCTCGTGATTTTTTGACGTTGTCTTACTGCTGTTTCTTACATATGCCGGTAATGGCCTGGAAATGCCTGCTTTGGGATTCTGCACAGAAAGCGTTTGCAAACTGCTTAATCCACATATGAGTTTAACTCTGTACGTTGAATGCACACACTGACAACCATTCATTTAGATAGCTCCATTTTTGTTTTAGAAGCAGACATTTCTCTGTACAGCCTATGTTCCCATTCACTTGGGGACATCCCAACGCAGCTCCTAGAAAAATCGTGTTTCTAACTCGCTGAATCTAAACATAGATTCAACCCTCTTAGGTGAACAAATGCACAGCAGAGCAGTTTGACGGAATCGTTTGTCCTGAGTTTTCGCCGAAGTCTTACTGCTGTTTCTTATATATGCCGGTATTGGGCTGGAAATGCCTGTTTTGGGATTCTGCACAGAAAGGGTTGGCAAACTGCTTAATACACACATGAGTTTACCTCTGTAGGTTGAATTCAGACATTGACAACCATTTACTTAGACAGATCCATTTTGGTTTTAGAAGCAGGTATTTCTCTGTACAGAATATGTTCCCATTCACTCGGGAATATCCCAACGCAGCTCTTAGAAGAAACGTGTTTCTAACTCGCTGAATCTAAACATACATTCAACTTTCTTAGGTGAACAAATGCACAGCAGAGCCGTTTGAAGGAAACGTTTCTCCTGAGTTTCAGACGAAGCCTTAAAGCTGTTTCTTCCATATGCCGGTATTGGGCTGGAAATGCCTGTTTTGGGATTCTGCACAGAAAGTGTTTGCAAAGTGCTGAATACGCCCATGACTTTAACTCTGTAAGCTGAATGCACACATTGACAAACATTCTATTAGATAGCACGGTTTTGGTTTCAGAAGCAGATAATTCTGTACAGCCTATGGTCCCATTCACTCGGGAATATCCCAATGCAGCTCCTAGGAGAAACGTGTTTCTAATTCGCTGAATCTAAACATGGATTCAACTCCCTTAGTTGAACGAACACACAGCAGAGCAGTTTGAAGGAGACGTTTCTCCTGAGTTATAGATGAAGTCTTACTGCAGTTTCTTACATATGCCGGTATTGGGCTGGAAATTCCTGTATTAGGCAAAGAAAGTGTTTGCAAGCTGCTGAATCCATACATGAGTTTAACTCGGTAAGTAGAATGCACACGTTGACAACCATTTAGTTAGATAGCTCCGTTTTGGTGTTAGAAGCAGATATTTCTCTGTACAGCCTATGGTCCCATTCACTCGGGAATATCCCAACGCACCTGCTAGAAGAAACGTGTTTCTAATTCGCTGAATCTAAACGTAGATTCAACTCCCGTAGGTGAAAGAACGCACAGCAGAGCAGTTTCAAGGAAACGCCTCTCCTGAGTTTTAGACGAAGTCTTACTGCTGTTTCTTACATATGCCGGTGTAGGGCTAGAAATGCCTCTTTTGGGATTCGGCACAGAAAGGGTTTGCAAACTGCTGAATCCACACATGAGTTTAACTCTGTCAGGTGAATGCGCACATTGACAACCATTCAGTTGCATAGCTCCGTTTTGCTTTTAGAAGCAAATATTTCTCTGTACGGCCTGTGGTCCCATTCACTCGGGAATATACCAACACAGCTCCAAGAAGAAACGTGTTTCTAACTCGCTGAATCTAAACATAGATTCAACTCTCTTTGGTAAACGAACACACACCAGAGCAATTTCAAGGAAACGTTTCTCTTGAGTTATAGATGAAGTCTGAGTGCTGTTTCTTACATATGCCGCTGTAGGGCTAGAAATGCCTGATTTGGGATTCCGCAGAGAAAGGGTTTGCAAACTGCTGAATCCACAGGTGGGTTTAACTCTGTCAGTTGAATGCACACATTGACAACCATTCAGTTAGATAGCTCTGCTTTGGTTTTAGAAGCAGATATTTCTCTGTACATCCTATGGTCCCATTCACTGGGGGATAATCAAATGCAGCTCCTAGAAGAAACGTGTTTCTAACTCGCTGAATCTAAACATCGATGCAACTCTCTTAGTTGAAAGAATGCACAGCAGACCAGTTTGAAAGAAACGTTTCCCCTGAGTTTTAGAGGAAGTCATACTGCTGTTTCTTACATATGCCTGTATTGGGCTGGAAAAGCCTGTTTTAGGATTCTGCACAGAAAGTGTTTGCAAACTCCTGAATCCACACAGGAGTTTAACTCTGTAAGTAGAATGGACACATTGACAACCATTTAGTTGGATGGCTCCGTTTTGTTGTAAGAAACAGATATTTCTCTGTACAGCCTATGGTCCCATTCACTCGGGAATATCCCAACGCAGCTCCTAGAAGAAACGTGTTTCTAACTCGCTGAAGCTAAACATGGATTCAACTCTCCTAGGTGAAGGAACGAACAGCAGAGCAGTTTGAAGGAAACGTTTCCCCTGAGTATTTGACGAAGTCTTACTGCTGTTTCTTCCATACGCCCGTTTGGGGCTGGAAAAGCCTATTTTGGGATTCTGCACAGAAAGGGTATGCAAATTGCTGAATCGACACGAGTTTATCTCTGTAAGATGAATGCACGAATTGAAAACCATTCAGTTACATCGTTCCGTTTTTTTATTTAGAAGCAGATATTTCTCTGTACAGCCTATGGTAACATTCACTCGGGTATATACCAACACAGCTCCAAGAAGAAACGTGTTTCTAACTAGCTGAATCTAAACATAAGTTCAACACTCTTAGTTCAACGAACGGACAGCAGAGCAGTTTGAAGGAAACCTTTCTCCTGAGTTTTCGGTGAAGTCTTACTGCTGTTTGTTACATAGGCCGTTATTGGGCGGGAAATGCCTGTTTTGGGATTCCGCACAGAAAGGGTTTGCAAACTGCTGAATCCACGCATGAGTTTAACTCTGAAAGTTCAATACACACATTGACAACCATTCAGTTAGATAGCTCCGTTTTGGTTTTAGAAGCAGATATTTCTCTGTACAGCCTATGGCCCCATTCACTCAGGGATATCCCAACGCAGCTCCTAGAAGAAACGGGTTTCTAACTGGCTGAGTCTAAATATAGTTTCAACTCCTTTAGGTGAACGAAAGCACAGCAGAGCAGTTTGAAGGAAACGTTTCTCGTGATTTTTTGACGTTGTCTTACTGCTGTTTCTTACATATGCCGGTAATGGCCTGGAAATGCCTGCTTTGGGATTCTGCACAGAAAGCGTTTGCAAACTGCTGAATCCACACATGAGTTTAACTCTGAACGTTCAATACACACATTGACAACCATTCAGTTAGATAGCTCCGTTTTGGTTTTAGAAGCAGATATTTCTCTGTACAGCCTATGGCCCCATTCACTCAGGGATATCCCAACGCAGCTCCTAGAAGAAACGGGTTTCTAACTGGCTGAGTCTAAATATAGTTTCAACTCCTTTAGGTGAACGAAAGCACAGCAGAGCAGTTTGAAGGAAACGTTTCTCGTGATTTTTTGACGTTGTCTTACTGCTGTTTCTTACTTATGCCGGTAATGGCCTGGAAATGCCTGCTTTGGGATTCTGCACAGAAAGCGTTTGCAAACTGCTTATTCCACATATGAGTTTAACTCTGTACGTTGAATGCACACACTGACAACCATTCATTTAGATAGCTCCATTTTTGTTTTAGAAGCAGACATTTCTCTGTACAGCCTATGGTCCCATTCACTTGGGGACATCCCAACGCAGCTCCTAGAAAAATCGTGTTTCTAACTCCCTGAATCTAAACATAGATTCAACCCTCTTAGGTGAACAAATGCACAGCAGAGCAGTTTGACGGAATCGTTTGTCCTGAGTTTTCGCCGAAGTCTTACTGCTGTTTCTTATATATGCCGGTATTGGGCTGGAAATGCCTGTTTTGGGATTCTGCACAGAAAGGGTTGGCAAACTGCTTAATACACACATGAGTTTACCTCTGTAGGTTGAATTCAGACATTGACAACCATTTACTTAGACAGATCCATTTTGGTTTTAGAAGCAGGTATTTCTCTGTACAGAATATGTTCCCATTCACTCGGGAATATCCCAACGCAGCTCTTAGAAGAAACGTGTTTCTAACTCGCTGAATCTAAACATACATTCAACTCTCTTAGGTGAACAAATGCACAGCAGAGCCGTTTGAAGGAAACGTTTCTCCTGAGTTTCAGACGAAGCCTTAAAGCTGTTTCTTCCATATGCCGGTATTGGGCTGGAAATGCCTGTTTTGGGATTCTGCACAGAAAGTGTTTGCAAAGTGCTGAATACGCCCATGACTTTAACTCTGTAAGCTGAATGCACACATTGACAAACATTCTATTAGATAGCACGGTTTTGGTTTCAGAAGCAGATAATTCTGTACAGCCTATGGTCCCATTCACTCGGGAATATCCCAACGCAGCTCCTAGGAGAAACGTGTTTCTAATTCGCTGAATCTAAACATAGATTCAACTCCCTTAGTTGAACGAACACACAGCAGAGCAGTTTGAAGGAGACGTTTCTCCTGAGTTATAGATGAAGTCTTACTGCAGTTTCTTACATATGCTGGTATTGGGCTGGAAATTCCTGTATTAGGCAAAGAAAGTGTTTGCAAGCTGCTGAATCCATACATGAGTTTAACTCGGTAAGTAGAATGCACACGTTGACAACCATTTAGTTAGATAGCTCCGTTTTGGTGTTAGAAGCAGATATTTCTCTGTACAGCCTATGGTCCCATTCACTCGGGAATATCCCAACGCACCTGCTAGAAGAAACGTGTTTCTAATTCGCTGAATCTAAACGTAGATTCAACTCCCGTAGGTGAAAGAACGCACAGCAGAGCAGTTTCAAGGAAACGCCTCTCCTGTTTCTTCCATACGCCCGTTTGGGGCTGGAAAAGCCTATTTTGGGATTCTGCACAGAAAGGGTATGCAAATTGCTGAATCGACACGAGTTTATCTCTGTAAGATGAATGCACGAATTGAAAACCATTCAGTTACATCGTTCCGTTTTTTTATTTAGAAGCAGATATTTCTCTGTACAGCCTATGGTAACATTCACTCGGGTATATACCAACACAGCTCCAAGAAGAAACGTGTTTCTAACTAGCTGAATCTAAACATAAGTTCAACACTCTTAGTTCAACGAACGGACAGCAGAGCAGTTTGAAGGAAACCTTTCTCCTGAGTTTTCGGTGAAGTCTTACTGCTGTTTGTTACATAGGCCGTTATTGGGCGGGAAATGCCTGTTTTGGGATTCCGCACAGAAAGGGTTTGCAAACTGCTGAATCCACACATGAGTTTAACTCTGAACGTTCAATACACACATTGACAACCATTCAGTTAGATAGCTCCGTTTTGGTTTTAGAAGCAGATATTTCTCTGTACAGCCTATGGCCCCATTCACTCAGGGATATCCCAACGCAGCTCCTAGAAGAAACGGGTTTCTAACTGGCTGAGTCTAAATATAGTTTCAACTCCTTTAGGTGAACGAAAGCACAGCAGAGCAGTTTGAAGGAAACGTTTCTCGTGATTTTTTGACGTTGTCTTACTGCTGTTTCTTACATATGCCGGTAATGGCCTGGAAATGCCTGCTTTGGGATTCTGCACAGAAAGCGTTTGCAAACTGCTTAATCCACATATGAGTTTAACTCTGTACGTTGAATGCACACACTGACAACCATTCATTTAGATAGCTCCATTTTTGTTTTAGAAGCAGACATTTCTCTGTACAGCCTATGTTCCCATTCACTTGGGGACATCCCAACGCAGCTCCTAGAAAAATCGTGTTTCTAACTCGCTGAATCTAAACATAGATTCAACCCTCTTAGGTGAACAAATGCACAGCAGAGCAGTTTGACGGAATCGTTTGTCCTGAGTTTTCGCCGAAGTCTTACTGCTGTTTCTTATATATGCCGGTATTGGGCTGGAAATGCCTGTTTTGGGATTCTGCACAGAAAGGGTTGGCAAACTGCTTAATACACACATGAGTTTACCTCTGTAGGTTGAATTCAGACATTGACAACCATTTACTTAGACAGATCCATTTTGGTTTTAGAAGCAGGTATTTCTCTGTACAGAATATGTTCCCATTCACTCGGGAATATCCCAACGCAGCTCTTAGAAGAAACGTGTTTCTAACTCGCTGAATCTAAACATACATTCAACTCTCTTAGGTGAACAAATGCACAGCAGAGCCGTTTGAAGGAAACGTTTCTCCTGAGTTTCAGACGAAGCCTTAAAGCTGTTTCTTCCATATGCCGGTATTGGGCTGGAAATGCCTGTTTTGGGATTCTGCACAGAAAGTGTTTGCAAAGTGCTGAATACGCCCATGACTTTAACTCTGTAAGCTGAATGCACACATTGACAAACATTCTATTAGATAGCACGGTTTTGGTTTCAGAAGCAGATAATTCTGTACAGCCTTTGGTCCCATTCACTCGGGAATATCCCAACGCAGCTCCTAGGAGAAACGTGTTTCTAATTCGCTGAATCTAAACATAGATTCAACTCCCTTAGTTGAACGAACACACAGCAGAGCAGTTTGAAGGAGACGTTTCTCCTGAGTTATAGATGAAGTCTTACTGCAGTTTCTTACATATGCTGGTATTGGGCTGGAAATTCCTGTATTAGGCAAAGAAAGTGTTTGCAAGCTGCTGAATCCATACATGAGTTTAACTCGGTAAGTAGAATGCACACGTTGACAACCATTTAGTTAGATAGCTCCGTTTTGGTGTTAGAAGCAGATATTTCTCTGTACAGCCTATGGTCCCATTCACTCGGGAATATCCCAACGCACCTGCTAGAAGAAACGTGTTTCTAATTCGCTGAATCTAAACGTAGATTCAACTCCCGTAGGTGAAAGAACGCACAGCAGAGCAGTTTCAAGGAAACGCCTCTCCTGTTTCTTCCATACGCCCGTTTGGGGCTGGAAAAGCCTATTTTGGGATTCTGCACAGAAAGGGTATGCAAATTGCTGAATCGACACGAGTTTATCTCTGTAAGATGAATGCACGAATTGAAAACCATTCAGTTACATCGTTCCGTTTTTTTATTTAGAAGCAGATATTTCTCTGTACAGCCTATGGTAACATTCACTCGGGTATATACCAACACAGCTCCAAGAAGAAACGTGTTTCTAACTAGCTGAATCTAAACATAAGTTCAACACTCTTAGTTCAACGAACGGACAGCAGAGCAGTTTGAAGGAAACCTTTCTCCTGAGTTTTCGGTGAAGTCTTACTGCTGTTTGTTACATAGGCCGTTATTGGGCGGGAAATGCCTGTTTTGGGATTCCGCACAGAAAGGGTTTGCAAACTGCTGAATCCACGCATGAGTTTAACTCTGAAAGTTCAATACACACATTGACAACCATTCAGTTAGATAGCTCCGTTTTGGTTTTAGAAGCAGATATTTCTCTGTACAGCCTATGGCCCCATTCACTCAGGGATATCCCAACGCAGCTCCTAGAAGAAACGGGTTTCTAACTGGCTGAGTCTAAATATAGTTTCAACTCCTTTAGGTGAACGAAAGCACAGCAGAGCAGTTTGAAGGAAACGTTTCTCGTGATTTTTTGACGTTGTCTTACTGCTGTTTCTTACATATGCCGGTAATGGCCTGGAAATGCCTGCTTTGGGATTCTGCACAGAAAGCGTTTGCAAACTGCTGAATCCACACATGAGTTTAACTCTGAACGTTCAATACACACATTGACAACCATTCAGTTAGATAGCTCCGTTTTGGTTTTAGAAGCGGATATTTCTCTGTACAGCCTATGGCCCCATTCACTCAGGGATATCCCAACGCAGCTCCTAGAAGAAACGGGTTTCTAACTGGCTGAGTCTAAATATAGTTTCAACTCCTTTAGGTGAACGAAAGCACAGCAGAGCAGTTTGAAGGAAACGTTTCTCGTGATTTTTTGACGTTGTCTTACTGCTGTTTCTTACTTATGCCGGTAATGGCCTGGAAATGCCTGCTTTGGGATTCTGCACAGAAAGCGTTTGCAAACTGCTTAATCCACATATGAGTTTAACTCTGTACGTTGAATGCACACACTGACAACCATTCATTTAGATAGCTCCATTTTTGTTTTAGAAGCAGACATTTCTCTGTACAGCCTATGGTCCCATTCACTTGGGGACATCCCAACGCAGCTCCTAGAAAAATCGTGTTTCTAACTCCCTGAATCTAAACATAGATTCAACCCTCTTAGGTGAACAAATGCACAGCAGAGCAGTTTGACGGAATCGTTTGTCCTGAGTTTTCGCCGAAGTCTTACTGCTGTTTCTTATATATGCCGGTATTGGGCTGGAAATGCCTGTTTTGGGATTCTGCACAGAAAGGGTTGGCAAACTGCTTAATACACACATGAGTTTACCTCTGTAGGTTGAATTCAGACATTGACAACCATTTACTTAGACAGATCCATTTTGGTTTTAGAAGCAGGTATTTCTCTGTACAGAATATGTTCCCATTCACTCGGGAATATCCCAACGCAGCTCTTAGAAGAAACGTGTTTCTAACTCGCTGAATCTAAACATACATTCAACTCTCTTAGGTGAACAAATGCACAGCAGAGCCGTTTGAAGGAAACGTTTCTCCTGAGTTTCAGACGAAGCCTTAAAGCTGTTTCTTCCATATGCCGGTATTGGGCTGGAAATGCCTGTTTTGGGATTCTGCACAGAAAGTGTTTGCAAAGTGCTGAATACGCCCATGACTTTAACTCTGTAAGCTGAATGCACACATTGACAAACATTCTATTAGATAGCACGGTTTTGGTTTCAGAAGCAGATAATTCTGTACAGCCTTTGGTCCCATTCACTCGGGAATATCCCAACGCAGCTCCTAGGAGAAACGTGTTTCTAATTCGCTGAATCTAAACATAGATTCAACTCCCTTAGTTGAACGAACACACAGCAGAGCAGTTTGAAGGAGACGTTTCTCCTGAGTTATAGATGAAGTCTTACTGCAGTTTCTTACATATGCCGGTATTGGGCTGGAAATTCCTGTATTAGGCAAAGAAAGTGTTTGCAAGCTGCTGAATCCATACATGAGTTTAACTCGGTAAGTAGAATGCACACGTTGACAACCATTTAGTTAGATAGCTCCGTTTTGGTGTTAGAAGCAGATATTTCTCTGTACAGCCTATGGTCCCATTCACTCGGGAATATCCCAACGCACCTGCTAGAAGAAACGTGTTTCTAATTCGCTGAATCTAAACGTAGATTCAACTCCCGTAGGTGAAAGAACGCACAGCAGAGCAGTTTCAAGGAAACGCCTCTCCTGTTTCTTCCATACGCCCGTTTGGGGCTGGAAAAGCCTATTTTGGGATTCTGCACAGAAAGGGTATGCAAATTGCTGAATCGACACGAGTTTATCTCTGTAAGATGAATGCACGAATTGAAAACCATTCAGTTACATCGTTCCGTTTTTTTATTTAGAAGCAGATATTTCTCTGTACAGCCTATGGTAACATTCACTCGGGTATATACCAACACAGCTCCAAGAAGAAACGTGTTTCTAACTAGCTGAATCTAAACATAAGTACAACACTCTTAGTTCAACGAACGGACAGCAGAGCAGTTTGAAGGAAACCTTTCTCCTGAGTTTTCGGTGAAGTCTTACTGCTGTTTGTTACATAGGCCGTTATTGGGCGGGAAATGCCTGTTTTGGGATTCCGCACAGAAAGGGTTTGCAAACTGCTGAATCCACACATGAGTTTAACTCTGAACGTTCAATACACACATTGACAACCATTCAGTTAGATAGCTCCGTTTTGGTTTTAGAAGCAGATATTTCTCTGTACAGCCTATGGCCCCATTCACTCAGGGATATCCCAACGCAGCTCCTAGAAGAAACGGGTTTCTAACTGGCTGAGTCTAAATATAGTTTCAACTCCTTTAGGTGAACGAAAGCACAGCAGAGCAGTTTGAAGGAAACGTTTCTCGTGATTTTTTGACGTTGTCTTACTGCTGTTTCTTACATATGCCGGTAATGGCCTGGAAATGCCTGCTTTGGGATTCTGCACAGAAAGCGTTTGCAAACTGCTTAATCCACATATGAGTTTAACTCTGTACGTTGAATGCACACACTGACAACCATTCATTTAGATAGCTCCATTTTTGTTTTAGAAGCAGACATTTCTCTGTACAGCCTACGGTCCCATTCACCTGGGGACATCCCAACGCAGCTCCTAGAAAAATCGTGTTTCTAACTCGCTGAATCTAAACATAGATTCAACCCTCTTAGGTGAACAAATGCACAGCAGAGCAGTTTGACGGAATCGTTTGTCCTGAGTTTTCGCCGAAGTCTTACTGCTGTTTCTTATATATGCCGGTATTGGGCTGGAAATGCCTGTTTTGGGATTCTGCACAGAAAGGGTTGGCAAACTGCTTAATACACACATGAGTTTACCTCTGTAGGTTGAATTCAGACATTGACAACCATTTACTTAGACAGATCCATTTTGGTTTTAGAAGCAGGTATTTCTCTGTACAGAATATGTTCCCATTCACTCGGGAATATCCCAACGCAGCTCTTAGAAGAAACGTGTTTCTAACTCGCTGAATCTAAACATACATTCAACTCTCTTAGGTGAACAAATGCACAGCAGAGCCGTTTGAAGGAAACGTTTCTCCTGAGTTTCAGACGAAGCCTTAAAGCTGTTTCTTCCATATGCCGGTATTGGGCTGGAAATGCCTGTTTTGGGATTCTGCACAGAAAGTGTTTGCAAAGTGCTGAATACGCCCATGACTTTAACTCTGTAAGCTGAATGCACACATTGACAAACATTCTATTAGATAGCACGGTTTTGGTTTCAGAAGCAGATAATTCTGTACAGCCTATGGTCCCATTCACTCGGGAATATCCCAACGCAGCTCCTAGGAGAAACGTGTTTCTAATTCGCTGAATCTAAACATGGATTCAACTCCCTTAGTTGAACGAACACACAGCAGAGCAGTTTGAAGGAGACGTTTCTCCTGAGTTATAGATGAAGTCTTACTGCAGTTTCTTACATATGCCGGTATTGGGCTGGAAATTCCTGTATTAGGCAAAGAAAGTGTTTGCAAGCTGCTGAATCCATACATGAGTTTAACTCGGTAAGTAGAATGCACACGTTGACAACCATTTAGTTAGATAGCTCCGTTTTGGTGTTAGAAGCAGATATTTCTCTGTACAGCCTATGGTCCCATTCACTCGGGAATATCCCAACGCACCTGCTAGAAGAAACGTGTTTCTAATTCGCTGAATCTAAACGTAGATTCAACTCCCGTAGGTGAAAGAACGCACAGCAGAGCAGTTTCAAGGAAACGCCTCTCCTGTTTCTTCCATACGCCCGTTTGGGGCTGGAAAAGCCTATTTTGGGATTCTGCACAGAAAGGGTATGCAAATTGCTGAATCGACACGAGTTTATCTCTGTAAGATGAATGCACGAATTGAAAACCATTCAGTTACATCGTTCCGTTTTTTTATTTAGAAGCAGATATTTCTCTGTACAGCCTATGGTAACATTCACTCGGGTATATACCAACACAGCTCCAAGAAGAAACGTGTTTCTAACTAGCTGAATCTAAACATAAGTACAACACTCTTAGTTCAACGAACGGACAGCAGAGCAGTTTGAAGGAAACCTTTCTCCTGAGTTTTCGGTGAAGTCTTACTGCTGTTTGTTACATAGGCCGTTATTGGGCGGGAAATGCCTGTTTTGGGATTCCGCACAGAAAGGGTTTGCAAACTGCTGAATCCACACATGAGTTTAACTCTGAACGTTCAATACACACATTGACAACCATTCAGTTAGATAGCTCCGTTTTGGTTTTAGAAGCAGATATTTCTCTGTACAGCCTATGGCCCCATTCACTCAGGGATATCCCAACGCAGCTCCTAGAAGAAACGGGTTTCTAACTGGCTGAGTCTAAATATAGTTTCAACTCCTTTAGGTGAACGAAAGCACAGCAGAGCAGTTTGAAGGAAACGTTTCTCGTGATTTTTTGACGTTGTCTTACTGCTGTTTCTTACATATGCCGGTAATGGCCTGGAAATGCCTGCTTTGGGATTCTGCACAGAAAGCGTTTGCAAACTGCTTAATCCACATATGAGTTTAACTCTGTACGTTGAATGCACACACTGACAACCATTCATTTAGATAGCTCCATTTTTGTTTTAGAAGCAGACATTTCTCTGTACAGCCTACGGTCCCATTCACCTGGGGACATCCCAACGCAGCTCCTAGAAAAATCGTGTTTCTAACTCGCTGAATCTAAACATAGATTCAACCCTCTTAGGTGAACAAATGCACAGCAGAGCAGTTTGACGGAATCGTTTGTCCTGAGTTTTCGCCGAAGTCTTACTGCTGTTTCTTATATATGCCGGTATTGGGCTGGAAATGCCTGTTTTGGGATTCTGCACAGAAAGGGTTGGCAAACTGCTTAATACACACATGAGTTTACCTCTGTAGGTTGAATTCAGACATTGACAACCATTTACTTAGACAGATCCATTTTGGTTTTAGAAGCAGGTATTTCTCTGTACAGAATATGTTCCCATTCACTCGGGAATATCCCAACGCAGCTCTTAGAAGAAACGTGTTTCTAACTCGCTGAATCTAAACATACATTCAACTCTCTTAGGTGAACAAATGCACAGCAGAGCCGTTTGAAGGAAACGTTTCTCCTGAGTTTCAGACGAAGCCTTAAAGCTGTTTCTTCCATATGCCGGTATTGGGCTGGAAATGCCTGTTTTGGGAATCTGCACAGAAAGTGTTTGCAAAGTGCTGAATACGCCCATGACTTTAACTCTGTAAGCTGAATGCACACATTGACAAACATTCTATTAGATAGCACGGTTTTGGTTTCAGAAGCAGATAATTCTGTACAGCCTATGGTCCCATTCACTCGGGAATATCCCAACGCAGCTCCTAGGAGAAACGTGTTTCTAATTCGCTGAATCTAAACATGGATTCAACTCCCTTAGTTGAACGAACACACAGCAGAGCAGTTTGAAGGAGACGTTTCTCCTGAGTTATAGATGAAGTCTTACTGCAGTTTCTTACATATGCCGGTATTGGGCTGGAAATTCCTGTATTAGGCAAAGAAAGTGTTTGCAAGCTGCTGAATCCATACATGAGTTTAACTCGGTAAGTAGAATGCACACGTTGACAACCATTTAGTTAGATAGCTCCGTTTTGGTGTTAGAAGCAGATATTTCTCTGTACAGCCTATGGTCCCATTCACTCGGGAATATCCCAACGCACCTGCTAGAAGAAACGTGTTTCTAATTCGCTGAATCTAAACGTAGATTCAACTCCCGTAGGTGAAAGAACGCACAGCAGAGCAGTTTCAAGGAAACGCCTCTCCTGAGTTTTAGACGAAGTCTTACTGCTGTTTCTTACATATGCCGGTGTAGGGCTAGAAATGCCTCTTTTGGGATTCTGCACAGAAAGGGTTTGCAAACTGCTGAATCCACACATGAGTTTAACTCTGTCAGGTGAATGCGCACATTGACAACCATTCAGTTGCATAGCTCCGTTTTGCTTTTAGAAGCAAATATTTCTCTGTACGGCCTGTGGTCCCATTCACTCGGGAATATACCAACACAGCTCCAAGAAGAAACGTGTTTCTAACTCGCTGAATCTCAACATAGATTCAACTCTCTTTGGTAAACGAACACACACCAGAGCAATTTCAAGGAAACGTTTCTCTTGAGTTATAGATGAAGTCTGAGTGCTGTTTCTTACATATGCCGCTGTAGGGCTAGAAATGCCTGATTTGGGATTCCGCAGAGAAAGGGTTTGCAAACTGCTGAATCCACAGGTGGGTTTAACTCTGTCAGTTGAATGCACACATTGACAACCATTCAGTTAGATAGCTCTGCTTTGGTTTTAGAAGCAGATATTTCTCTGTACATCCTATGGTCCCATTCACTGGGGGATAATCAAATGCAGCTCCTAGAAGAAACGTGTTTCTAACTCGCTGAATCTAAACATCGATGCAACTCTCTTAGTTGAAAGAATGCACAGCAGACCAGTTTGAAAGAAACGTTTCCCCTGAGTTTTAGAGGAAGTCATACTGCTGTTTCTTACATATGCCTGTATTGGGCTGGAAAAGCCTGTTTTAGGATTCTGCACAGAAAGTGTTTGCAAACTCCTGAATCCACACATGAGTTTAACTCTGTAAGTAGAATGGACACATTGACAACCATTTAGTTGGATGGCTCCGTTTTGTTGTAAGAAACAGATATTTCTCTGTACAGCCTATGGTCCCATTCACTCGGGAATATCCCAACGCAGCTCCTAGAAGAAACGTGTTTCTAACTCGCTGAAGCTAAACATGGATTCAACTCTCCTAGGTGAAGGAACGAACAGCAGAGCAGTTTGAAGGAAACGTTTCCCCTGAGTATTTGACGAAGTCTTACTGCTGTTTCTTCCATACGCCCGTTTGGGGCTGGAAAAGCCTATTTTGGGATTCTGCACAGAAAGGGTATGCAAATTGCTGAATCGACACGAGTTTATCTCTGTAAGATGAATGCACGAATTGAAAACCATTCAGTTACATCGTTCCGTTTTTTTATTTAGAAGCAGATATTTCTCTGTACAGCCTATGGTAACATTCACTCGGGTATATACCAACACAGCTCCAAGAAGAAACGTGTTTCTAACTAGCTGAATCTAAACATAAGTTCAACACTCTTAGTTCAACGAACGGACAGCAGAGCAGTTTGAAGGAAACCTTTCTCCTGAGTTTTCGGTGAAGTCTTACTGCTGTTTGTTACATAGGCCGTTATTGGGCGGGAAATGCCTGTTTTGGGATTCCGCACAGAAAGGGTTTGCAAACTGCTGAATCCACGCATGAGTTTAACTCTGAAAGTTCAATACACACATTGACAACCATTCAGTTAGATAGCTCCGTTTTGGTTTTAGAAGCAGATATTTCTCTGTATAGCCTATGGTCCCATTCACTCCGGGATATCCCAACGCAGCTCCTAGAAGAAACGGGTTCCTAACTGGCTGAGTCTAAATATAGTTTCAACTCCTTTAGGTGAACGAAAGCACAGCAGAGCAGTTTGAAGGAAACGTTTCTCGTGATTTTTTGACGTTGTCTTACTGCTGTTTCTTACATATGCCGGTAATGGCCTGGAAAAGCCTGCTTTGGGATTCTGCACAGAAAGCGTTTGCAAACTGCTTAATCCACATATGAGTTTAACTCTGCACGTTGAATGCACACACTGACAACCATTCATTTAGATAGCTCCATTTTTGTTTTAGAAGTAGACATTTCTCTGTACAGCCTATGGTCCCATTCACTTGGGGACATCCCAACGCAGCTCCTAGAAAAATCGTGTTTCTAACTCGCTGAATCTAAACATAGATTCAACCCTCTTAGGTGAACAAATGCACAGCAGAGCAGTTTGACGGAATCGTTTGTCCTGAGTTTTCGCCGAAGTCTTACTGCTGTTTCTTATATATGCCGGTATTGGGCTGGAAATACCTGTTTTGGGATTCTGCACAGAAAGGGTTGGCAAACTGCTTAATACACACATGAGTTTACCTCTGTAGGTTTAATTCAGACATTGACAACCATTTACTTAGACAGATCCATTTTGGTTTTAGAAGCAGGTATTTCTCTGTACAGAATATGTTCCCATTCACTCGGGAATATCCCAACGCAGCTCTTAGAAGAAACGTGTTTCTAACTCGCTGAATCTAAACATACATTCAACTCTCTTAGGTGAACAAATGCACAGCAGAGCAGTTTGAAGGAAACGTTTCTCCTGAGTTTCAGACGAAGCCTTAATGCTGTTTCTTCCATATGCCGGTATTGGGCTGGAAATGCCTGTTTTGGGATTCTGCACAGAAAGTGTTTGCAAAGTGCTGAATACGCCCATGACTTTAACTCTGTAAGCTGAATGCACACATTGACAAACATTCTATTAGATAGCACGGTTTTGGTTTCAGAAGCAGATAATTCTGTACAGCCTATGGTCCCATTCACTCGGGAATATCCCAACGCAGCTCCTAGGAGAAACGTGTTTCTAATTCGCTGAATCTAAACATGGATTCAACTCTCTTAGTTGAACGAACACACAGCAGAGCAGTTTGAAGGAGACGTTTCTCCTGAGTTATAGATGAAGTCTTACTGCAGTTTCTTACATATGCTGGTATTGGGCTGGAAATTCCTGTATTAGGCAAAGAAAGTGTTTGCAAGCTGCTGAATCCATACATGAGTTTAACTCGGTAAGTAGAATGCACACGTTGACAACCATTTAGTTAGATAGCTCCGTTTTGGTGTTAGAAGCAGATATTTCTCTGTACAGCCTATGGTCCCATTCACTCGGGAATATCCCAACGCACCTGCTAGAAGAAACGTGTTTCTAATTCGCTGAATCTAAACGTAGATTCAACTCCCGTAGGTGAAAGAACGCACAGCAGAGCAGTTTCAAGGAAACGCCTCTCCTGAGTTTTAGACGAAGTCTTACTGCTGTTTCTTACATATGCCGGTGTAGGGCTAGAAATGCCTCTTTTGGGATTCTGCACAGAAAGGGTTTGCAAACTGCTGAATCCACACATGAGTTTAACTCTGTCAGGTGAATGCGCTCATTGACAACCATTCAGTTGCATAGCTCCGTTTTGCTTTTAGAAGCAAATATTTCTCTGTACCGCCTGTGGTCCCATTCACTCGGGAATATACCAACACAGCTCCAAGAAGAAACGTGTTTCTAACTCGCTGAATCTAAACATAGATTCAACTCTCTTTGGTAAACGAACACACAGCAGAGCAATTTCAAGGAAACGTTTCTCTTGAGTTATAGATGAAGTCTTAGTGCTGTTTCTTACATATGCCGCTGTAGGGCTAGAAATGCCTGATTTGGGATTCCGCAGAGAAAGGGTTTGCAAACTGCTGAATCCACAGGTGGGTTTAACTCTGTCAGTTGAATGCACACATTGACAACCATTCAGTTAGATAGCTCTGCTTTGGTTTTAGAAGCAGATATTTCTCTGTACATCCTATGGTCCCATTCACTGGGGGATAATCAAATGCAGCTCCTAGAAGAAACGTGTTTCTAACTCGCTGAATCTAAACATCGATGCAACTCTCTTAGTTGAAAGAATGCACAGCAGACCAGTTTGAAAGAAACGTTTCCCCTGAGTTTTAGAGGAAGTCATACTGCTGTTTCTTACATATGCCTGTATTGGGCTGGAAAAGCCTGTTTTAGGATTCTGCACAGAAAGTGTTTGCAAACTCCTGAATCCACACAGGAGTTTAACTCTGTAAGTAGAATGGACACATTGACAACCATTTAGTTGGATGGCTCCGTTTTGTTGTAAGAAACAGATATTTCTCTGTACAGCCTATGGTCCCATTCACTCGGGAATATCCCAACGCAGCTCCTAGAAGAAACGTGTTTCTAACTCGCTGAAGCTAAACATGGATTCCACTCTCCTAGGTGAAGGAACGAACAGCAGAGCAGTTTGAAGGAAACGTTTCCCCTGAGTATTTGACGAAGTCTTACTGCTGTTTCTTCCATACGCCCGTTTGGGGCTGGAAAAGCCTATTTTGGGATTCTGCACAGAAAGGGTATGCAAATTGCTGAATCGACACGAGTTTATCTCTGTAAGATGAATGCACGAATTGAAAACCATTCAGTTACATCGTTCCGTTTTTTTATTTAGAAGCAGATATTTCTCTGTACAGCCTATGGTAACATTCACTCGGGTATATACCAACACAACTCCAAGAAGAAACGTGTTTCTAACTAGCTGAATCTAAACATAAGTTCAACACTCTTAGTTCAACGAACCCACAGCAGAGCAGTTTGAAGGAAACCTTTCTCCTGAGTTTTCGGTGAGGTCTTACGGCTGTTTGTTACATAGGCCGTTATTGGGCGGGAAATGCCTGTTTTGGGATTCCGCACAGAAAGGGTTTGCAAACTGCTGAATCCACACATGAGTTTAACTCTGAAAGTTCAATACACACATTGACAACCATTCAGTTAGATAGCTCCGTTTTGGTTTTAGAAGCAGATATTTCTCTGTACAGCCTATGGTCCCATTCACTCAGGGATATCCCAACGCAGCTCCTAGAAGAAACGGGTTTCTAACTGGCTGAGTCTAAATATAGTTTCAACTCCTTTAGGTGAACGAAAGCACAGCAGAGCAGTTTGAAGGAAACGTTTCTCGTGATTTTTTGACGTTGTCTTACAGCTGTTTCTTACATATGCCCGTAATGGCCTGGAAATGCCTGCTTTGGGATTCTGCACAGAAAGCGTTTGCAAACTGCTTAATCCACATATGAGTTTAACTCTGTACGTTGAATGCACACACTGACAACCATTCATTTAGATAGCTCCATTTTTGTTTTAGAAGCAGACATTTCTCTGTACAGCCTATGGTCCCATTCACTTGGGGACATCCCAACGCAGCTCCTAGAAAAATCGTGTTTCTAACTCGCTGAATCTAAACATACATTCAACTCTCTTAGGTGAACAAATGCACAGCAGAGCAGTTTGAAGGAAACGTTTCTCCTGAGTTTCAGACGAAGCCCTAATGCTGTTTCTTCCATATGCTGGTATTGGGCTGGAAATGCCTGTTTTGGGATTCTGCACAGAAAGTGTTTGCAAAGTGCTGAATACGCCCATGACTTTAACTCTGTAAGCTGAATGCACACATTGACAAACATTCTTTTAGATAGCACGGTTTTGGTTTCAGAAGCAGATAATTCTGTACAGCCTATGGTCCCATTCACTCGGGAATATCCCAACGCAGCTCCTAGGAGAAGCGTGTTTCTAATTCGCTGAATCTAAACATAGATTCAACTCCCTTAGTTGAACGAACACACAGCAGAGCAGTTTGAAGGAGACGTTTCTCCTGAGTTATAGATGAAGTCTTACTGCATTTTCTTACATATGCTGGTATTGGGCTTGAAATTCCTGTATTAGGCAAAGAAAGTGTTTGCAAGCTGCTGAATCCATACATGAGTTTAACTCGGTAAGTAGAATGCACACGTTGACAACCATTTAGTTAGATAGCTCCGTTTTGGTGTTAGAAGCAGATATTTCTCTGTACAGCCTATGGTCCCATTCACTCGGGAATATCCCAACGCACCTGCTAGAAGAAACGTGTTTCTAATTCGCTGAATCTAAACGTAGATTCAACTCCCGTAGGTGAAAGAACGCACAGCAGAGCAGTTTCAAGGAAACGCCTCTCCTGAGTTTTAGACGAAGTCTTACTGCTGTTTCTTACATATGCCGGTGTAGGGCTAGAAATGCCTCTTTTGGGATTCTGCACAGAAAGGGTTTGCAAACTGCTGAATCCACACATGAGTTTAACTCTGTCAGGTGAATGCGCTCATTGACAACCATTCAGTTGCATAGCTCCGTTTTGCTTTTAGAAGCAAATATTTCTCTGTACCGCCTGTGGTCCCATTCACTCGGGAATATACCAACACAGCTCCAAGAAGAAACGTGTTTCTAACTCGCTGAATCTCAACATAGATTCAACTCTCTTTGGTAAACGAACACACAGCAGAGCAATTTCAAGGAAACGTTTCTCTTGAGTTATAGATGAAGTCTTAGTGCTGTTTCTTACATATGCCGCTGTAGGGCTAGAAATGCCTGATTTGGGATTCCGCAGAGAAAGGGTTTGCAAACTGCTGAATCCACAGGTGGGTTTAACTCTGTCAGTTGAATGCACACATTGACAACCATTCAGTTAGATAGCTCTGCTTTGGTTTTAGAAGCAGATATTTCTCTGTACATCCTATGGTCCCATTCACTGGGGGATAATCAAATGCAGCTCCTAGAAGAAACGTGTTTCTAACTCGCTGAATCTAAACATCGATGCAACTCTCTTAGTTGAAAGAATGCACAGCAGACCAGTTTGAAAGAAACGTTTCCCCTGAGTTTTAGAGGAAGTCATACTGCTGTTTCTTACATATGCCTGTATTGGGCTGGAAAAGCCTGTTTTAGGATTCTGCACAGAAAGTGTTTGCAAACTCCTGAATCCACACAGGAGTTTAACTCTGTAAGTAGAATGGACACATTGACAACCATTTAGTTGGATGGCTCCGTTTTGTTGTAAGAAACACATATTTCTCTGTACAGCCTATGGTCCCATTCACTCGGGAATATCCCAACGCAGCTCCTAGAAGAAACGTGTTTCTAACTCGCTGAAGCTAAACATGGATTCCACTCTCCTAGGTGAAGGAACGAACAGCAGAGCAGTTTGAAGGAAACGTTTCCCCTGAGTATTTGACGAAGTCTTACTGCTGTTTCTTCCATACGCCCGTTTGGGGCTGGAAAAGTCTATTTTGGGATTCTGCACAGAAAGGGTATGCAAATTGCTGAATCGACACGAGTTTATCTCTGTAAGATGAATGCACGAATTGAAAACCATTCAGTTACATCGTTCCGTTTTTTTATTTAGAAGCAGATATTTCTCTGTACAGCCTATGGTAACATTCACTCGGGTATATACCAACACAGCTCCAAGAAGAAACGTGTTTCTAACTAGCTGAATCTAAACATAAGTTCAACACTCTCAGTTCAACGAACGGACAGCAGAGCAGTTTGAAGGAAACCTTTCTCCTGAGTTTTCGGTGAAGTTTAAGGCTGTTTGTTACATAGGCCGTTATTGGGCGCGAAATGCCTGTTTTGGGATTCCGCACAGAAAGGGTTTGCAAACTGCTGAATCCACACATGAGTTTAACTCTGAAAGTTCAATACACACATTGACAACCATTCAGTTAGATAGCTCCGTTTTGGTTTTAGAAGCAGTTATTTCTCTGTACAGCCTATGGTCCCATTCACTCAGGGATATCCCAACGCAGCTCCTAGAAGAAACGGGTTCCTAACTGGCTGAGTCTAAATATAGTTTCAACTCCTTTAGGTGAACGAAAGCACAGCAGAGCAGTTTGAAGGAAACGTTTCTCGTGATTTTTTGACGTTGTCTTACAGCTGTTTCTTACATATGCCCGTAATGGCCTGGAAATGCCTGCTTTGGGATTCTGCACAGAAAGCGTTTGCAAACTGCTTAATCCACATATGAGTTTAACTCTGTACGTTGAATGCACACACTGACAACCATTCATTTAGATAGCTCCATTTTTGTTTTAGAAGCAGACATTTCTCTGTACAGCCTATGGTCCCAATCACTTGGGGACATCCCAACGCAGCTCCTAGAAAAATCGTGTTTCTAACTCGCTGAATCTAAACATAGATTCAACCCTCTTAGGTGAACAAATGCACAGCAGAGCAGTTTGACGGAATCGTTTGTCCTGAGTTTTCGCCGAAGTCTTACTGCTGTTTCTTATATATGCCGGTATTGGGCTGGAAATGCCTGTTTTGGGATTCTGCACAGAAAGGGTTGGCAAACTGCTTAATACACACATGAGTTTACCTCTGTAGGTTGAATTCAGACATTGACAACCATTTACTTAGACAGATCCATTTTGGTTTTAGAAGCAGGTATTTCTCTGTACAGAATATGTTCCCATTCACTCGGGAATATCCCAACGCAGCTCTTAGAAGAAACGTGTTTCTAACTCGCTGAATCTAAACATACATTCAACTCTCTTAGGTGAACAAATGCACAGCAGAGCAGTTTGAAGGAAACGTTTCTCCTGAGTTTCAGACGAAGCCTTAATGCTGTTTCTTCCATATGCCGGTATTGGGCTGGAAATGCCTGTTTTGGGATTCTGCACAGAAAGTGTTTGCAAAGTGCTGAATACGCCCATGACTTTAACTCTGTAAGCTGAATGCACACATTGACAAACATTCTATTAGATAGCACGGTTTTGGTTTCAGAAGCAGATAATTCTGTACAGCCTATGGTCCCATTCACTCGGGAATATCCCAACGCAGCTCCTAGGAGAAACGTGTTTCTAATTCGCTGAATCTAAACATGGATTCAACTCCCTTAGTTGAACGAACACACAGCAGAGCAGTTTGAAGGAGACGTTTCTCCTGAGTTATAGATGAAGTCTTACTGCAGTTTCTTACATATGCTGGTATTGGGCTGGAAATTCCTGTATTAGGCAAAGAAAGTGTTTGCAAGCTGCTGAATCCATACATGAGTTTAACTCGGTAAGTAGAATGCACACGTTGACAACCATTTAGTTAGATAGCTCCGTTTTGGTGTTAGAAGCAGATATTTCTCTGTACAGCCTATGGTCCCATTCACTCGGGAATATCCCAACGCACCTGCTAGAAGAAACGTGTTTCTAATTCGCTGAATCTAAACGTAGATTCAACTCCCGTAGGTGAAAGAATGCACAGCAGAGCAGTTTCAAGGAAACGCCTCTCCTGAGTTTTAGACGAAGTCTTACTGCTGTTTCTTACATATGCCGGTGTAGGGCTAGAAATGCCTCTTTTGGGATTCTGCACAGAAAGGGTTTGCAAACTGCTGAATCCACACATGAGTTTAACTCTGTCAGGTGAATGCGCTCATTGACAACCATTCAGTTGCATAGCTCCGTTTTGCTTTTAGAAGCAAATATTTCTCTGTACCGCCTGTGGTCCCATTCACTCGGGAATATACCAACACAGCTCCAAGAAGAAACGTGTTTCTAACTCGCTGAATCTAAACATAGATTCAACTCTCTTTGGTAAACGAACACACAGCAGAGCAATTTCAAGGAAACGTTTCTCTTGAGTTATAGATGAAGTCTTAGTGCTGTTTCTTACATATGCCGCTGTAGGGCTAGAAATGCCTGATTTGGGATTCCGCAGAGAAAGGGTTTGCAAACTGCTGAATCCACAGGTGGGTTTAACTCTGTCAGTTGAATGCACACATTGACAACCATTCAGTTAGATAGCTCTGCTTTGGTTTTAGAAGCAGATATTTCTCTGTACATCCTATGGTCCCATTCACTGGGGGATAATCAAATGCAGCTCCTAGAAGAAACGTGTTTCTAACTCGCTGAATCTAAACATCGATGCAACTCTCTTAGTTGAAAGAATGCACAGCAGACCAGTTTGAAAGAAACGTTTCCCCTGAGTTTTAGAGGAAGTCATACTGCTGTTTCTTACATATGCCTGTATTGGGCTGGAAAAGCCTGTTTTAGGATTCTGCACAGAAAGTGTTTGCAAACTCCTGAATCCACACAGGAGTTTAACTCTGTAAGTAGAATGGACACATTGACAACCATTTAGTTGGATGGCTCCGTTTTGTTGTAAGAAACAGATATTTCTCTGTACAGCCTATGGTCCCATTCACTCGGGAATATCCCAACGCAGCTCCTAGAAGAAACGTGTTTCTAACTCGCTGAAGCTAAACATGGATTCCACTCTCCTAGGTGAAGGAACGAACAGCAGAGCAGTTTGAAGGAAACGTTTCCCCTGAGTATTTGACGAAGTCTTACTGCTGTTTCTTCCATACGCCCGTTTGGGGCTGGAAAAGCCTATTTTGGGATTCTGCACAGAAAGGGTATGCAAATTGCTGAATCGACACGAGTTTATCTCTGTAAGATGAATGCACGAATTGAAAACCATTCAGTTACATCGTTCCGTTTTTTTATTTAGAAGCAGATATTTCTCTGTACAGCCTATGGTAACATTCACTCGGGTATATACCAACACAACTCCAAGAAGAAACGTGTTTCTAACTAGCTGAATCTAAACATAAGTTCAACACTCTTAGTTCAACGAACCCACAGCAGAGCAGTTTGAAGGAAACCTTTCTCCTGAGTTTTCGGTGAGGTCTTACGGCTGTTTGTTACATAGGCCGTTATTGGGCGGGAAATGCCTGTTTTGGGATTCCGCACAGAAAGGGTTTGCAAACTGCTGAATCCACACATGAGTTTAACTCTGAAAGTTCAATACACACATTGACAACCATTCAGTTAGATAGCTCCGTTTTGGTTTTAGAAGCAGATATTTCTCTGTACAGCCTATGGTCCCATTCACTCAGGGATATCCCAACGCAGCTCCTAGAAGAAACGGGTTTCTAACTGGCTGAGTCTAAATATAGTTTCAACTCCTTTAGGTGAACGAAAGCACAGCAGAGCAGTTTGAAGGAAACGTTTCTCGTGATTTTTTGACGTTGTCTTACAGCTGTTTCTTACATATGCCCGTAATGGCCTGGAAATGCCTGCTTTGGGATTCTGCACAGAAAGCGTTTGCAAACTGCTTAATCCACATATGAGTTTAACTCTGTACGTTGAATGCACACACTGACAACCATTCATTTAGATAGCTCCATTTTTGTTTTAGAAGTAGACATTTCTCTGTACAGCCTATGGTACCATTCACTTGGGGACATCCCAACGCAGCTCCTAGAAAAATCGTGTTTCTAACTCGCTGAATCTAAACATAGATTCAACCCTCTTAGGTGAACAAATGCACAGCAGAGCAGTTTGACGGAATCGTTTGTCCTGAGTTTTCGCCGAAGTCTTACTGCTCTTTCTTATATATGCCGGTATTGGGCTGGAAATACCTGTTTTGGGATTCTGCACAGAAAGGGTTGGCAAACTGCTTAATACACACATGAGTTTACCTCTGTAGGTTGAATTCAGACATTGACAACCATTTACTTAGACAGATCCATTTTGGTTTTAGAAGCAGGTATTTCTCTGTACAGAATATGTTCCCATTCACTCGGGAATATCCCAACGCAGCTCTTAGAAGAAACGTGTTTCTAACTCGCTGAATCTAAACATACATTCAACTCTCTTAGGTGAACAAATGCACAGCAGAGCCGTTTGAAGGAAACGTTTCTCCTGAGTTTCAGACGAAGCCTTAATGCTGTTTCTTCCATATGCCGGTATTGGGCTGGAAATGCCTGTTTTGGGATTCTGCACAGAAAGTGTTTGCAAAGTGCTGAATACGCCCATGACTTTAACTCTGTAAGCTGAATGCACACATTGACAAACATTCTATTAGATAGCACGGTTTTGGTTTCAGAAGCAGATAATTCTGTACAGCCTATGGTCCCATTCACTCGGGAATATCCCAACGCAGCTCCTAGGAGAAACGTGTTTCTAATTCGCTGAATCTAAACATGGATTCAACTCCCTTAGTTGAACGAACACACAGCAGAGCAGTTTGAAGGAGACGTTTCTCCTGAGTTATAGATGAAGTCTTACTGCAGTTTCTTACATATGCTGGTATTGGGCTGGAAATTCCTGTATTAGGCAAAGAAAGTGTTTGCAAGCTGCTGAATCCATACATGAGTTTAACTCGGTAAGTAGAATGCACACGTTGACAACCATCTAGTTAGATAGCTCCGTTTTGGTGTTAGAAGCAGATATTTCTCTGTACAGCCTATGGTCCCATTCACTCGGGAATATCCCAACGCACCTGCTAGAAGAAACGTGTTTCTAATTCGCTGAATCTAAACGTAGATTCAACTCCCGTAGGTGAAAGAACGCACAGCAGAGCAGTTTCAAGGAAATGCCTCTCCTGAGTTTTAGACGAAGTCTTACTGCTGTTTCTTACATATGCCGGTGTAGGGCTAGAAATGCCTCTTTTGGGATTCTGCACAGAAAGGGTTTGCAAACTGCTGAATCCACACATGAGTTTAACTCTGTCAGGTGAATGCGCTCATTGACAACCATTCAGTTGCATAGCTCCGTTTTGCTTTTAGAAGCAAATATTTCTCTGTACCGCCTGTGGTCCCATTCACTCGGGAATATACCAACACAGCTCCAAGAAGAAACGTGTTTCTAACTCGCTGAATCTAAACATAGATTCAACTCTCTTTGGTAAACGAACACACAGCAGAGCAATTTCAAGGAAACGTTTCTCTTGAGTTATAGATGAAGTCTTAGTGCTGTTTCTTACATATGCCGCTGTAGGGCTAGAAATGCCTGATTTGGGATTCCGCAGAGAAAGGGTTTGCAAACTGCTGAATCCACAGGTGGGTTTAACTCTGTCAGTTGAATGCACACAATGACAACCATTCAGTTAGATAGCTCTGCTTTGGTTTTAGAAGCAGATATTTCTCTGTACATCCTATGGTCCCATTCACTGGGGGATAATCAAATGCAGCTCCTAGAAGAAACGTGTTTCTAACTCGCTGAATCTAAACATCGATGCAACTCTCTTAGTTGAAAGAATGCACAGCAGACCAGTTTGAAAGAAACGTTTCCCCTGAGTTTTAGAGGAAGTCATACTGCTGTTTCTTACATATGCCTGTATTGGGCTGGAAAAGCCTGTTTTAGGATTCTGCACAGAAAGTGTTTGCAAACTCCTGAATCCACACAGGAGTTTAACTCTGTAAGTAGAATGGACACATTGACAACCATTTAGTTGGATGGCTCCGTTTTGTTGTAAGAAACAGATATTTCTCTGTACAGCCTATGGTCCCATTCACTCGGGAATATCCCAACGCAGCTCCTAGAAGAAACGTGTTTCTAACTCGCTGAAGCTAAACATGGATTCCACTCTCCTAGGTGAAGGAACGAACAGCAGAGCAGTTTGAAGGAAACGTTTCCCCTGAGTATTTGACGAAGTCTTACTGCTGTTTCTTCCATACGCCCGTTTGGGGCTGGAAAAGCCTATTTTGGGATTCTGCACAGAAAGGGTATGCAAATTGCTGAATCGACACGAGTTTATCTCTGTAAGATGAATGCACGAATTGAAAACCATTCAGTTACATCGTTCCGTTTTTTTATTTAGAAGCAGATATTTCTCTGTACAGCCTATGGTAACATTCACTCGGGTATATACCAACACAACTCCAAGAAGAAACGTGTTTCTAACTAGCTGAATCTAAACATAAGTTCAACACTCTTAGTTCAACGAACGGACAGCAGAGCAGTTTGAAGGAAACCTTTCTCCTGAGTTTTCGGTGAAGTCTTACGGCTGTTTGTTACATAGGCCGTTATTGGGCGGGAAATGCCTGTTTTGGGATTCCGCACAGAAAGGGTTTGCAAACTGCTGAATCCACACATGAGTTTAACTCTGAAAGTTCAATACACACATTGACAACCATTCAGTTAGATAGCTCCGTTTTGGTTTTAGAAGCAGATATTTCTCTGTACAGCCTATGGTCCCATTCACTCAGGGATATCCCAACGCAGCTCCTAGAAGAAACGGGTTTCTAACTGGCTGAGTCTAAATATAGTTTCAACTCCTTTAGGTGAACGAAAGCACAGCAGAGCAGTTTGAAGGAAACGTTTCTCGTGATTTTTTGACGTTGTCTTACAGCTGTTTCTTACATATGCCCGTAATGGCCTGGAAATGCCTGCTTTGGGATTCTGCACAGAAAGCGTTTGCAAACTGCTTAATCCACATATGAGTTTAACTCTGTACGTTGAATGCACACACTGACAACCATTCATTTAGATAGCTCCATTTTTGTTTTAGAAGCAGACATTTCTCTGTACAGCCTATGGTCCCATTCACTTGGGGACATCCCAACGCAGCTCCTAGAAAAATCGTGTTTCTAACTCGCTGAATCTAAACATAGATTCAACCCTCTTAGGTGAACAAATGCACAGCAGAGCAGTTTGAAGGAAACGTTTCTCCTGAGTTTCAGACGAAGCCCTAATGCTGTTTCTTCCATATGCTGGTATTGGGCTGGAAATGCCTGTTTTGGGATTCTGCACAGAAAGTGTTTGCAAAGTGCTGAATACGCCCATGACTTTAACTCTGTAAGCTGAATGCACACATTGACAAACATTCTTTTAGATAGCACGGTTTTGGTTTCAGAAGCAGATAATTCTGTACAGCCTATGGTCCCATTCACTCGGGAATATCCCAACGCAGCTCCTAGGAGAAACGTGTTTCTAATTCGCTGAATCTAAACATAGATTCAACTCCCTTAGTTGAACGAACACACAGCAGAGCAGTTTGAAGGAGACGTTTCTCCTGAGTTATAGATGAAGTCTTACTGCAGTTTCTTACATATGCTGGTATTGGGCTGGAAATTCCTGTATTAGGCAAAGAAAGTGTTTGCAAGCTGCTGAATCCATACATGAGTTTAACTCGGTAAGTAGAATGCACACGTTGACAACCATTTAGTTAGATAGCTCCGTTTTGGTGTTAGAAGCAGATATTTCTCTGTACAGCCTATGGTCCCATTCACTCGGGAATATCCCAACGCACCTGCTAGAAGAAACGTGTTTCTAATTCGCTGAATCTAAACGTAGATTCAACTCCCGTAGGTGAAAGAACGCACAGCAGAGCAGTTTCAAGGAAACGCCTCTCCTGAGTTTTAGACGAAGTCTTACTGCTGTTTCTTACATATGCCGGTGTAGGGCTAGAAATGCCTCTTTTGGGATTCTGCACAGAAAGGGTTTGCAAACTGCTGAATCCACACATGAGTTTAACTCTGTCAGGTGAATGCGCTCATTGACAACCATTCAGTTGCATAGCTCCGTTTTGCTTTTAGAAGCAAATATTTCTCTGTACCGCCTGTGGTCCCATTCACTCGGGAATATACCAACACAGCTCCAAGAAGAAACGTGTTTCTAACTCGCTGAATCTCAACATAGATTCAACTCTCTTTGGTAAACGAACACACAGCAGAGCAATTTCAAGGAAACGTTTCTCTTGAGTTATAGATGAAGTCTTAGTGCTGTTTCTTACATATGCCGCTGTAGGGCTAGAAATGCCTGATTTGGGATTCCGCAGAGAAAGGGTTTGCAAACTGCTGAATCCACAGGTGGGTTTAACTCTGTCAGTTGAATGCACACATTGACAACCATTCAGTTAGATAGCTCTGCTTTGGTTTTAGAAGCAGATATTTCTCTGTACATCCTATGGTCCCATTCACTGGGGGATAATCAAATGCAGCTCCTAGAAGAAACGTGTTTCTAACTCGCTGAATCTAAACATCGATGCAACTCTCTTAGTTGAAAGAATGCACAGCAGACCAGTTTGAAAGAAACGTTTCCCCTGAGTTTTAGAGGAAGTCATACTGCTGTTTCTTACATATGCCTGTATTGGGCTGGAAAAGCCTGTTTTAGGATTCTGCACAGAAAGTGTTTGCAAACTCCTGAATCCACACAGGAGTTTAACTCTGTAAGTAGAATGGACACATTGACAACCATTTAGTTGGATGGCTCCGTTTTGTTGTAAGAAACACATATTTCTCTGTACAGCCTATGGTCCCATTCACTCGGGAATATCCCAACGCAGCTCCTAGAAGAAACGTGTTTCTAACTCGCTGAAGCTAAACATGGATTCCACTCTCCTAGGTGAAGGAACGAACAGCAGAGCAGTTTGAAGGAAACGTTTCCCCTGAGTATTTGACGAAGTCTTACTGCTGTTTCTTCCATACGCCCGTTTGGGGCTGGAAAAGCCTATTTTGGGATTCTGCACAGAAAGGGTATGCAAATTGCTGAATCGACACGAGTTTATCTCTGTAAGATGAATGCACGAATTGAAAACCATTCAGCTACATCGTTCCGTTTTTTTATTTAGAAGCAGATATTTCTCTGTACAGCCTATGGTAACATTCACTCGGGTATATACCAACACAGCTCCAAGAAGAAACGTGTTTCTAACTAGCTGAATCTAAACATAAGTTCAACACTCTCAGTTCAACGAACGGACAGCAGAGCAGTTTGAAGGAAACCTTTCTCCTGAGTTTTCGGTGAAGTTTACGGCTGTTTGTTACATAGGCCGTTATTGGGCGGGAAATGCCTGTTTTGGGATTCCGCACAGAAAGGGTTTGCAAACTGCTGAATCCACACATGAGTTTAACTCTGAAAGTTCAATACACACATTGACAACCATTCAGTTAGATAGCTCCGTTTTGGTTTTAGAAGCAGTTATTTCTCTGTACAGCCTATGGTCCCATTCACTCAGGGATATCCCAACGCAGCTCCTAGAAGAAACGGGTTCCTAACTGGCTGAGTCTAAATATAGTTTCAACTCCTTTAGGTGAACGAAAGCACAGCAGAGCAGTTTGAAGGAAACGTTTCTCGTGATTTTTTGACGTTGTCTTACAGCTGTTTCTTACATATGCCCGTAATGGCCTGGAAATGCCTGCTTTGGGATTCTGCACAGAAAGCGTTTGCAAACTGCTTAATCCACATATGAGTTTAACTCTGTACGTTGAATGCACACACTGACAACCATTCATTTAGATAGCTCCATTTTTGTTTTAGAAGCAGACATTTCTCTGTACAGCCTATGGTCCCAATCACTTGGGGACATCCCAACGCAGCTCCTAGAAAAATCGTGTTTCTAACTCGCTGAATCTAAACATAGATTCAACCCTCTTAGGTGAACAAATGCACAGCAGAGCAGTTTGACGGAATCGTTTGTCCTGAGTTTTCGCCGAAGTCTTACTGCTGTTTCTTATATATGCCGGTATTGGGCTGGAAATGCCTGTTTTGGGATTCTGCACAGAAAGGGTTGGCAAACTGCTTAATACACACATGAGTTTACCTCTGTAGGTTGAATTCAGACATTGACAACCATTTACTTAGACAGATCCATTTTGGTTTTAGAAGCAGGTATTTCTCTGTACAGAATATGTTCCCATTCACTCGGGAATATCCCAACGCAGCTCTTAGAAGAAACGTGTTTCTAACTCGCTGAATCTAAACATACATTCAACTCTCTTAGGTGAACAAATGCACAGCAGAGCAGTTTGAAGGAAACGTTTCTCCTGAGTTTCAGACGAAGCCTTAATGCTGTTTCTTCCATATGCCGGTATTGGGCTGGAAATGCCTGTTTTGGGATTCTGCACAGAAAGTGTTTGCAAAGTGCTGAATACGCCCATGACTTTAACTCTGTAAGCTGAATGCACACATTGACAAACATTCTATTAGATAGCACGGTTTTGGTTTCAGAAGCAGATAATTCTGTACAGCCTATGGTCCCATTCACTCGGGAATATCCCAACGCAGCTCCTAGGAGAAACGTGTTTCTAATTCGCTGAATCTAAACATGGATTCAACTCCCTTAGTTGAACGAACACACAGCAGAGCAGTTTGAAGGAGACGTTTCTCCTGAGTTATAGATGAAGTCTTACTGCAGTTTCTTACATATGCTGGTATTGGGCTGGAAATTCCTGTATTAGGCAAAGAAAGTGTTTGCAAGCTGCTGAATCCATACATGAGTTTAACTCGGTAAGTAGAATGCACACGTTGACAACCATTTAGTTAGATAGCTCCGTTTTGGTGTTAGAAGCAGATATTTCTCTGTACAGCCTATGGTCCCATTCACTCGGGAATATCCCAACGCACCTGCTAGAAGAAACGTGTTTCTAATTCGCTGAATCTAAACGTAGATTCAACTCCCGTAGGTGAAAGAACGCACAGCAGAGCAGTTTCAAGGAAACGCCTCTCCTGAGTTTTAGACGAAGTCTTACTGCTGTTTCTTACATATGCCGGTGTAGGGCTAGAAATGCCTCTTTTGGGATTCTGCACAGAAAGGGTTTGCAAACTGCTGAATCCACACATGAGTTTAACTCTGTCAGGTGAATGCGCTCATTGACAACCATTCAGTTGCATAGCTCCGTTTTGCTTTTAGAAGCAAATATTTCTCTGTACCGCCTGTGGTCCCATTCACTCGGGAATATACCAACACAGCTCCAAGAAGAAACGTGTTTCTAACTCGCTGAATCTAAACATAGATTCAACTCTCTTTGGTAAACGAACACACAGCAGAGCAATTTCAAGGAAACGTTTCTCTTGAGTTATAGATGAAGTCTTAGTGCTGTTTCTTACATATGCCGCTGTAGGGCTAGAAATGCCTGATTTGGGATTCCGCAGAGAAAGGGTTTGCAAACTGCTGAATCCACAGGTGGGTTTAACTCTGTCAGTTGAATGCACACATTGACAACCATTCAGTTAGATAGCTCTGCTTTGGTTTTAGAAGCAGATATTTCTCTGTACATCCTATGGTCCCATTCACTGGGGGATAATCAAATGCAGCTCCTAGAAGAAACGTGTTTCTAACTCGCTGAATCTAAACATCGATGCAACTCTCTTAGTTGAAAGAATGCACAGCAGACCAGTTTGAAAGAAACGTTTCCCCTGAGTTTTAGAGGAAGTCATACTGCTGTTTCTTACATATGCCTGTATTGGGCTGGAAAAGCCTGTTTTAGGATTCTGCACAGAAAGTGTTTGCAAACTCCTGAATCCACACAGGAGTTTAACTCTGTAAGTAGAATGGACACATTGACAACCATTTAGTTGGATGGCTCCGTTTTGTTGTAAGAAACACATATTTCTCTGTACAGCCTATGGTCCCATTCACTCGGGAATATCCCAACGCAGCTCCTAGAAGAAACGTGTTTCTAACTCGCTGAAGCTAAACATGGATTCAACTCTCCTAGGTGAAGGAACGAACAGCAGAGCAGTTTGAAGGAAACGTTTCCCCTGAGTATTTGACGAAGTCTTACTGCTGTTTCTTCCATACGCCCGTTTGGGGCTGGAAAAGCCTATTTTGGGATTCTGCACAGAAAGGGTATGCAAATTGCTGAATCGACACGAGTTTATCTCTGTAAGATGAATGCACGAATTGAAAACCATTCAGTTACATCGTTCCGTTTTTTTATTTAGAAGCAGATATTTCTCTGTACAGCCTATGGTAACATTCACTCGGGTATATACCAACACAGCTCCAAGAAGAAACGTGTTTCTAACTAGCTGAATCTAAACATAAGTTCAACACTCTCAGTTCAACGAACGGACAGCAGAGCAGTTTGAAGGAAACCTTTCTCCTGAGTTTTCGGTGAAGTTTACGGCTGTTTGTTACATAGGCCGTTATTGGGCGGGAAATGCCTGTTTTGGGATTCCGCACAGAAAGGGTTTGCAAACTGCTGAATCCACACATGAGTTTAACTCTGAAAGTTCAATACACACATTGACAACCATTCAGTTAGATAGCTCCGTTTTGGTTTTAGAAGCAGATATTTCTCTGTACAGCCTATGGTCCCATTCACTCAGGGATATCCCAACGCAGCTCCTAGAAGAAGCGGGTTTCTAACTGGCTGAGTCTAAATATAGTTTCAACTCCTTTAGGTGAACGAAAGCACAGCAGAGCAGTTTGAAGGAAACGTTTCTCGTGATTTTTTGACGTTGTCTTACAGCTGTTTCTTACATATGACCGTAATGGCCTGGAAATGCCTGCTTTGGGATTCTGCACAGAAAGCGTTTGCAAACTGCTTAATCCACATATGAGTTTAACTCTGTACGTTGAATGCACACACTGACAACCATTCATTTAGATAGCTCCATTTTTGTTTTAGAAGCAGACATTTCTCTGTACAGCCTATGGTCCCATTCACTTGGGGACATCCCAACGCAGCTCCTAGAAAAATCGTGTTTCTAACTCGCTGAATCTAAACATAGATTCAACCCTCTTAGGTGAACAAATGCACAGCAGAGCAGTTTGACGGAATCGTTTGTCCTGAGTTTTCGCCGAAGTCTTACTGCTGTTTCTTATATATGCCGGTATTGGGCTGGAAATGCCTGTTTTGGGATTCTGCACAGAAAGGGTTGGCAAACTGCTTAATACACACATGAGTTTACCTCTGTAGGTTGAATTCAGACATTGACAACCATTTACTTAGACAGATCCATTTTGGTTTTAGAAGCAGGTATTTCTCTGTACAGAATATGTTCCCATTCACTCGGGAATATCCCAACGCAGCTCTTAGAAGAAACGTGTTTCTAACTCGCTGAATCTAAACATACATTCAACTCTCTTAGGTGAACAAATGCACAGCAGAGCAGTTTGAAGGAAACGTTTCTCCTGAGTTTCAGACGAAGCCTTAATGCTGTTTCTTCCATATGCCGGTATTGGGCTGGAAATGCCTGTTTTGGGATTCTGCACAGAAAGTGTTTGCAAAGTGCTGAATACGCCCATGACTTTAACTCTGTAAGCTGAATGCACACATTGACAAACATTCTATTAGATAGCACGGTTTTGGTTTCAGAAGCAGATAATTCTGTACAGCCTATGGTCCCATTCACTCGGGAATATCCCAACGCAGCTCCTAGGAGAAACGTGTTTCTAATTCGCTGAATCTAAACATAGATTCAACTCCCTTAGTTGAACGAACACACAGCAGAGCAGTTTGAAGGAGACGTTTCTCCTGAGTTATAGATGAAGTCTTACTGCAGTTTCTTACATATGCTGGTATTGGGCTGGAAATTCCTGTATTAGGCAAAGAAAGTGTTTGCAAGCTGCTGAATCCATACATGAGTTTAACTCGGTAAGTAGAATGCACACGTTGACAACCATTTAGTTAGATAGCTCCGTTTTGGTGTTAGAAGCAGATATTTCTCTGTACAGCCTATGGTCCCATTCACTCGGGAATATCCCAACGCACCTGCTAGAAGAAACGTGTTTCTAATTCGCTGAATCTAAACGTAGATTCAACTCCCGTAGGTGAAAGAACGCACAGCAGAGCAGTTTCAAGGAAACGCCTCTCCTGAGTTTTAGACGAAGTCTTACTGCTGTTTCTTACATATGCCGGTGTAGGGCTAGAAATGCCTCTTTTGGGATTCTGCACAGAAAGGGTTTGCAAACTGCTGAATCCACACATGAGTTTAACTCTGTCAGGTGAATGCGCACATTGACAACCATTCAGTTGCATAGCTCCGTTTTGCTTTTAGAAGCAAATATTTCTCTGTACCGCCTGTGGTCCCATTCACTCGGGAATATACCAACACAGCTCCAAGAAGAAACGTGTTTCTAACTCGCTGAATCTAAACATAGATTCAACTCTCTTTGGTAAACGAACACACAGCAGAGCAATTTCAAGGAAACGTTTCTCTTGAGTTATAGATGAAGTCTTAGTGCTGTTTCTTACATATGCCGCTGTAGGGCTAGAAATGCCTGATTTGGGATTCCGCAGAGAAAGGGTTTGCAAACTGCTGAATCCACAGGTGGGTTTAACTCTGTCAGTTGAATGCACACATTGACAACCATTCAGTTAGATAGCTCTGCTTTGGTTTTAGAAGCAGATATTTCTCTGTACATCCTATGGTCCCATTCACTGGGGGATAATCAAATGCAGCTCCTAGAAGAAACGTGTTTCTAACTCGCTGAATCTAAACATCGATGCAACTCTCTTAGTTGAAAGAATGCACAGCAGACCAGTTTGAAAGAAACGTTTCCCCTGAGTTTTAGAGGAAGTCATACTGCTGTTTCTTACATATGCCTGTATTGGGCTGGAAAAGCCTGTTTTAGGATTCTGCACAGAAAGTGTTTGCAAACTCCTGAATCCACACAGGAGTTTAACTCTGTAAGTAGAATGGACACATTGACAACCATTTAGTTGGATGGCTCCGTTTTGTTGTAAGAAACACATATTTCTCTGTACAGCCTATGGTCCCATTCACTCGGGAATATCCCAACGCAGCTCCTAGAAGAAACGTGTTTCTAACTCGCTGAAGCTAAACATGGATTCAACTCTCCTAGGTGAAGGAACGAACAGCAGAGCAGTTTGAAGGAAACGTTTCCCCTGAGTATTTGACGAAGTCTTACTGCTGTTTCTTCCATACGCCCGTTTGGGGCTGGAAAAGCCTATTTTGGGATTCTGCACAGAAAGGGTATGCAAATTGCTGAATCGACACGAGTTTATCTCTGTAAGATGAATGCACGAATTGAAAACCATTCAGTTACATCGTTCCGTTTTTTTATTTAGAAGCAGATATTTCTCTGTACAGCCTATGGTAACATTCACTCGGGTATATACCAACACAGCTCCAAGAAGAAACGTGTTTCTAACTAGCTGAATCTAAACATAAGTTCAACACTCTCAGTTCAACGAACGGACAGCAGAGCAGTTTGAAGGAAACCTTTCTCCTGAGTTTTCGGTGAAGTTTACGGCTGTTTGTTACATAGGCCGTTATTGGGCGGGAAATGCCTGTTTTGGGATTCCGCACAGAAAGGGTTTGCAAACTGCTGAATCCACACATGAGTTTAACTCTGAAAGTTCAATACACACATTGACAACCATTCAGTTAGATAGCTCCGTTTTGGTTTTAGAAGCAGATATTTCTCTGTACAGCCTATGGTCCCATTCACTCAGGGATATCCCAACGCAGCTCCTAGAAGAAGCGGGTTTCTAACTGGCTGAGTCTAAATATAGTTTCAACTCCTTTAGGTGAACGAAAGCACAGCAGAGCAGTTTGAAGGAAACGTTTCTCGTGATTTTTTGACGTTGTCTTACAGCTGTTTCTTACATATGACCGTAATGGCCTGGAAATGCCTGCTTTGGGATTCTGCACAGAAAGCGTTTGCAAACTGCTTAATCCACATATGAGTTTAACTCTGTACGTTGAATGCACACACTGACAACCATTCATTTAGATAGCTCCATTTTTGTTTTAGAAGCAGACATTTCTCTGTACAGCCTATGGTCCCATTCACTTGGGGACATCCCAACGCAGCTCCTAGAAAAATCGTGTTTCTAACTCGCTGAATCTAAACATAGATTCAACCCTCTTAGGTGAACAAATGCACAGCAGAGCAGTTTGACGGAATCGTTTGTCCTGAGTTTTCGCCGAAGTCTTACTGCTGTTTCTTATATATGCCGGTATTGGGCTGGAAATGCCTGTTTTGGGATTCTGCACAGAAAGGGTTGGCAAACTGCTTAATACACACATGAGTTTACCTCTGTAGGTTGAATTCAGACATTGACAACCATTTACTTAGACAGATCCATTTTGGTTTTAGAAGCAGGTATTTCTCTGTACAGAATATGTTCCCATTCACTCGGGAATATCCCAACGCAGCTCTTAGAAGAAACGTGTTTCTAACTCGCTGAATCTAAACATACATTCAACTCTCTTAGGTGAACAAATGCACAGCAGAGCAGTTTGAAGGAAACGTTTCTCCTGAGTTTCAGACGAAGCCTTAATGCTGTTTCTTCCATATGCCGGTATTGGGCTGGAAATGCCTGTTTTGGGATTCTGCACAGAAAGTGTTTGCAAAGTGCTGAATACGCCCATGACTTTAACTCTGTAAGCTGAATGCACACATTGACAAACATTCTATTAGATAGCACGGTTTTGGTTTCAGAAGCAGATAATTCTGTACAGCCTATGGTCCCATTCACTCGGGAATATCCCAACGCAGCTCCTAGGAGAAACGTGTTTCTAATTCGCTGAATCTAAACATAGATTCAACTCCCTTAGTTGAACGAACACACAGCAGAGCAGTTTGAAGGAGACGTTTCTCCTGAGTTATAGATGAAGTCTTACTGCAGTTTCTTACATATGCTGGTATTGGGCTGGAAATTCCTGTATTAGGCAAAGAAAGTGTTTGCAAGCTGCTGAATCCATACATGAGTTTAACTCGGTAAGTAGAATGCACACGTTGACAACCATTTAGTTAGATAGCTCCGTTTTGGTGTTAGAAGCAGATATTTCTCTGTACAGCCTATGGTCCCATTCACTCGGGAATATCCCAACGCACCTGCTAGAAGAAACGTGTTTCTAATTCGCTGAATCTAAACGTAGATTCAACTCCCGTAGGTGAAAGAACGCACAGCAGAGCAGTTTCAAGGAAACGCCTCTCCTGAGTTTTAGACGAAGTCTTACTGCTGTTTCTTACATATGCCGGTGTAGGGCTAGAAATGCCTCTTTTGGGATTCTGCACAGAAAGGGTTTGCAAACTGCTGAATCCACACATGAGTTTAACTCTGTCAGGTGAATGCGCTCATTGACAACCATTCAGTTGCATAGCTCCGTTTTGCTTTTAGAAGCAAATATTTCTCTGTACCGCCTGTGGTCCCATTCACTCGGGAATATACCAACACAGCTCCAAGAAGAAACGTGTTTCTAACTCGCTGAATCTAAACATAGATTCAACTCTCTTTGGTAAACGAACACACAGCAGAGCAATTTCAAGGAAACGTTTCTCTTGAGTTATAGATGAAGTCTTAGTGCTGTTTCTTACATATGCCGCTGTAGGGCTAGAAATGCCTGATTTGGGATTCCGCAGAGAAAGGGTTTGCAAACTGCTGAATCCACAGGTGGGTTTAACTCTGTCAGTTGAATGCACACATTGACAACCATTCAGTTAGATAGCTCTGCTTTGGTTTTAGAAGCAGATATTTCTCTGTACATCCTATGGTCCCATTCACTGGGGGATAATCAAATGCAGCTCCTAGAAGAAACGTGTTTCTAACTCGCTGAATCTAAACATCGATGCAACTCTCTTAGTTGAAAGAATGCACAGCAGACCAGTTTGAAAGAAACGTTTCCCCTGAGTTTTAGAGGAAGTCATACTGCTGTTTCTTACATATGCCTGTATTGGGCTGGAAAAGCCTGTTTTAGGATTCTGCACAGAAAGTGTTTGCAAACTCCTGAATCCACACAGGAGTTTAACTCTGTAAGTAGAATGGACACATTGACAACCATTTAGTTGGATGGCTCCGTTTTGTTGTAAGAAACACATATTTCTCTGTACAGCCTATGGTCCCATTCACTCGGGAATATCCCAACGCAGCTCCTAGAAGAAACGTGTTTCTAACTCGCTGAAGCTAAACATGGATTCAACTCTCCTAGGTGAAGGAACGAACAGCAGAGCAGTTTGAAGGAAACGTTTCCCCTGAGTATTTGACGAAGTCTTACTGCTGTTTCTTCCATACGCCCGTTTGGGGCTGGAAAAGCCTATTTTGGGATTCTGCACAGAAAGGGTATGCAAATTGCTGAATCGACACGAGTTTATCTCTGTAAGATGAATGCACGAATTGAAAACCATTCAGTTACATCGTTCCGTTTTTTTATTTAGAAGCAGATATTTCTCTGTACAGCCTATGGTAACATTCACTCGGGTATATACCAACACAGCTCCAAGAAGAAACGTGTTTCTAACTAGCTGAATCTAAACATAAGTTCAACACTCTCAGTTCAACGAACGGACAGCAGAGCAGTTTGAAGGAAACCTTTCTCCTGAGTTTTCGGTGAAGTTTACGGCTGTTTGTTACATAGGCCGTTATTGGGCGGGAAATGCCTGTTTTGGGATTCCGCACAGAAAGGGTTTGCAAACTGCTGAATCCACACATGAGTTTAACTCTGAAAGTTCAATACACACATTGACAACCATTCAGTTAGATAGCTCCGTTTTGGTTTTAGAAGCAGATATTTCTCTGTACAGCCTATGGTCCCATTCACTCAGGGATATCCCAAAGCAGCTCCTAGAAGAAGCGGGTTTCTAACTGGCTGAGTCTAAATATAGTTTCAACTCCTTTAGGTGAACGAAAGCACAGCAGAGCAGTTTGAAGGAAACGTTTCTCGTGATTTTTTGACGTTGTCTTACAGCTGTTTCTTACATATGACCGTAATGGCCTGGAAATGCCTGCTTTGGGATTCTGCACAGAAAGCGTTTGCAAACTGCTTAATCCACATATGAGTTTAACTCTGTACGTTGAATGCACACACTGACAACCATTCATTTAGATAGCTCCATTTTTGTTTTAGAAGCAGACATTTCTCTGTACAGCCTATGGTCCCATTCACTTGGGGACATCCCAACGCAGCTCCTAGAAAAATCGTGTTTCTAACTCGCTGAATCTAAACATAGATTCAACCCTCTTAGGTGAACAAATGCACAGCAGAGCAGTTTGACGGAATCGTTTGTCCTGAGTTTTCGCCGAAGTCTTACTGCTGTTTCTTATATATGCCGGTATTGGGCTGGAAATGCCTGTTTTGGGATTCTGCACAGAAAGGGTTGGCAAACTGCTTAATACACACATGAGTTTACCTCTGTAGGTTGAATTCAGACATTGACAACCATTTACTTAGACAGATCCATTTTGGTTTTAGAAGCAGGTATTTCTCTGTACAGAATATGTTCCCATTCACTCGGGAATATCCCAACGCAGCTCTTAGAAGAAACGTGTTTCTAACTCGCTGAATCTAAACATACATTCAACTCTCTTAGGTGAACAAATGCACAGCAGAGCAGTTTGAAGGAAACGTTTCTCCTGAGTTTCAGACGAAGCCTTAATGCTGTTTCTTCCATATGCCGGTATTGGGCTGGAAATGCCTGTTTTGGGATTCTGCACAGAAAGTGTTTGCAAAGTGCTGAATACGCCCATGACTTTAACTCTGTAAGCTGAATGCACACATTGACAAACATTCTATTAGATAGCACGGTTTTGGTTTCAGAAGCAGATAATTCTGTACAGCCTATGGTCCCATTCACTCGGGAATATCCCAACGCAGCTCCTAGGAGAAACGTGTTTCTAATTCGCTGAATCTAAACATGGATTCAACTCCCTTAGTTGAACGAACACACAGCAGAGCAGTTTGAAGGAGACGTTTCTCCTGAGTTATAGATGAAGTCTTACTGCAGTTTCTTACATATGCTGGTATTGGGATGGAAATTCCTGTATTAGGCAAAGAAAGTGTTTGCAAGCTGCTGAATCCATACATGAGTTTAACTCGGTAAGTAGAATGCACACGTTGACAACCATTTCGTTAGATAGCTCCGTGTTGGTGTTAGAAGCAGATATTTCTCTGTACAGCCTATGGTCCCATTCACTCGGGAATATCCCAACGCACCTGCTAGAAGAAACGTGTTTCTAATTCGCTGAATCTAAACGTAGATTCAACTCCCGTAGGTGAAAGAACGCACAGCAGAGCAGTTTCAAGGAAACGCCTCTCCTGAGTTTTAGACGAAGTCTTACTGCTGTTTCTTACATATGCCGGTGTAGGGCTAGAAATGCCTCTTTTGGGATTCTGCACAGAAAGGGTTTGCAAACTGCTGAATCCACACATGAGTTTAACTCTGTCAGGTGAATGCGCACATTGACAACCATTCAGTTGCATAGCTCCGTTTTGCTTTTAGAAGCAAATATTTCTCTGTACCGCCTGTGGTCCCATTCACTCGGGAATATACCAACACAGCTCCAAGAAGAAACGTGTTTCTAACTCGCTGAATCTAAACATAGATTCAACTCTCTTTGGTAAACGAACACACAGCAGAGCAATTTCAAGGAAACGTTTCTCTTGAGTTATAGATGAAGTCTTAGTGCTGTTTCTTACATATGCCGCTGTAGGGCTAGAAATGCCTGATTTGGGATTCCGCAGAGAAAGGGTTTGCAAACTGCTGAATCCACAGGTGGGTTTAACTCTGTCAGTTGAATGCACACATTGACAACCATTCAGTTAGATAGCTCTGCTTTGGTTTTAGAAGCAGATATTTCTCTGTACATCCTATGGTCCCATTCACTGGGGGATAATCAAATGCAGCTCCTAGAAGAAACGTGTTTCTAACTCGCTGAATCTAAACATCGATGCAACTCTCTTAGTTGAAAGAATGCACAGCAGACCAGTTTGAAAGAAACGTTTCCCCTGAGTTTTAGAGGAAGTCATACTGCTGTTTCTTACATATGCCTGTATTGGGCTGGAAAAGCCTGTTTTAGGATTCTGCACAGAAAGTGTTTGCAAACTCCTGAATCCACACAGGAGTTTAACTCTGTAAGTAGAATGGACACATTGACAACCATTTAGTTGGATGGCTCCGTTTTGTTGTAAGAAACAGATATTTCTCTGTACAGCCTATGGTCCCATTCACTCGGGAATATCCCAACGCAGCTCCTAGAAGAAACGTGTTTCTAACTCGCTGAAGCTAAACATGGATTCAACTCTCCTAGGTGAAGGAACGAACAGCAGAGCAGTTTGAAGGAAACGTTTCCCCTGAGTATTTGACGAAGTCTTACTGCTGTTTCTTCCATACGCCCGTTTGGGGCTGGAAAAGCCTATTTTGGGATTCTGCACAGAAAGGGTATGCAAATTGCTGAATCGACACGAGTTTATCTCTGTAAGATGAATGCACGAATTGAAAACCATTCAGTTACATCGTTCCGTTTTTTTATTTAGAAGCAGATATTTCTCTGTACAGCCTATGGTAACATTCACTCGGGTATATACCAACACAGCTCCAAGAAGAAACGTGTTTCTAACTAGCTGAATCTAAACATAAGTTCAACACTCTCAGTTCAACGAACGGACAGCAGAGCAGTTTGAAGGAAACCTTTCTTCTGAGTTTTCGGTGAAGTCTTACTGCTGTTTGTTACATAGGCCGTTATTGGGCGGGAAATGCCTGTTTTGGGATTCCGCACAGAAAGGGTTTGCAAACTGCTGAATCCACGCATGAGTTTAACTCTGAAAGTTCAGTACACACATTGATAACCATTCAGTTAGATAGCTCCGTTTTGGTTTTAGAAGCAGATATTTCTCTGTACAGCCTATGGTCCCATTCACTCAGGGATATCCCAACGCAGCTCCTAGAAGAAACGGGTTCCTAACTGGCTGAGTCTAAATATAGTTTCAACTCCTTTAGGTGAACGAAAGCACAGCAGAGCAGTTTGAAGGAAACGTTTCTCGTGATTTTTTGACGTTGTCTTACTGCTGTTTCTTACATATGCCGGTAATGGCCTGGAAATGCCTGCTTTGGGATTCTGCACAGAAAGCGTTTGCAAACTGCTTAATCCACATATGAGTTTAACTCTGTACGTTGAATGCACACACTGACAACCATTCATTTAGATAGCTCCATTTTTGTTTTAGAAGCAGACATTTCTCTGTACAGCCTACGGTCCCATTCACTTGGGGACATCCCAACGCAGCTCCTAGAAAAATCGTGTTTCTAACTCGCTGAATCTAAACATAGATTCAACCCTCTTAGGTGAACAAATGCACAGCAGAGCAGTTTGACGGAATCGTTTGTCCTGAGTTTTCGCCGAAGTCTTACTGCTGTTTCTTATATATGCCGGTATTGGGCTGGAAATGCCTGTTTTGGGATTCTGCACAGAAAGGGTTGGCAAACTGCTTAATACACACATGAGTTTACCTCTGTAGGTTGAATTCAGACATTGACAACCATTTACTTAGACAGATCCATTTTGGTTTTAGAAGCAGGTATTTCTCTGTACAGAATATGTTCCCATTCACTCGGGAATATCCCAACGCAGCTCTTAGAAGAAACGTGTTTCTAACTCGCTGAATCTAAACATACATTCAACTCTCTTAGGTGAACAAATGCACAGCAGAGCAGTTTGAAGGAAACGTTTCTCCTGAGTTTCAGAGGAAGCCTTAATGCTGTTTCTTCCATATGCCGGTATTGGGCTGGAAATGCCTGTTTTGGGATTCTGCACAGAAAGTGTTTGCAAAGTGCTGAATACGCCCATGACTTTAACTCTGTAAGCTGAATGCACACATTGACAAACATTCTATTAGAAAGCACGGTTTTGGTTTCAGAAACAGATAATTCTGTACAGCCTATGGTCCCATTCACTCGGGAATATCCCAACGCAGCTCCTAGGAGAAACGTGTTTCTAACTCGCTGAAGCTAAACATGGATTCAACTCTCCTAGGTGAAGGAACGAACAGCAGAGCAGTTTGAAGGAAACGTTTCCCCTGAGTATTTGACGAAGTCTTACTGCTGTTTCTTACATACGCCCGTTTGGGGCTGGAAAAGCCTATTTTGGGATTCTGCACAGAAAGGGTATGCAAATTGCTGAATCGACTCGAGTTTATCTCTGTAAGATGAATGCACGAATTGAAAACCATTCAGTTACATCGTTCCGTTTTTTTATTTAGAAGCAGATATTTCTCTGTACAGCCTATGGTAACATTCACTCGGGTATATACCAACACAGCTCCAAGAAGAAACGTGTTTCTAACTAGCTGAATCTAAACATAAGTTCAACACTCTCAGTTCAACGAACGGACAGCAGAGCAGTTTGAAGGAAACCTTTCTCCTGAGTTTTCGGTGAAGTCTTACTGCTGTTTGTTACATAGGCCGTTATTGGGCGGGAAATGCCTGTTTTGGGATTCCGCACAGAAAGGGTTTGCAAACTGCTGAATCCACGCATGAGTTTAACTCTGAAAGTTCAATACACACATTGACAACCATTCAGTTAGATAGCTCCGTTTTGGTTTTAGAAGCAGTTATTTCTCTGTACAGCCTATGGTCCCATTCACTCAGGGATATCCCAACGCAGCTCCTAGAAGAAACGGGTTTCTAACTGGCTGAGTCTAAATATAGTTTCAACTCCTTTAGGTGAACGAAAGCACAGCAGAGCAGTTTGAAGGAAACGTTTCTCGTGATTTTTTGACGTTGTCTTACTGCTGTTTCTTACATATGCCGGTAATGGCCTGGAAATGCCTGCTTTGGGATTCTGCACAGAAAGCGTTTGCAAACTGCTTAATCCACATATGAGTTTAACTCTGTACGTTGAATGCACACACTGACAACCATTCATTTAGATAGCTCCATTTTTGTTTTAGAAGCAGACATTTCTCTGTACAGCCTATGGTCCCATTCACTTGGGGACATCCCAACGCAGCTCCTAGAAAAATCGTGTTTCTAACTCGCTGAATCTAAACATAGATTCAACGCTCTTAGGTGAACAAATGCACAGCAGAGCAGTTTGACGGAATCGTTTGTCCTGCGTTTTCGCCGAAGTCTTACTGCTGTTTCTTATATATGCCGGTATTGGGCTGGAAATGCCTGTTTTGGGATTCTGCACAGAAAGGGTTGGCAAACTGCTTAATACACACATGAGTTTACCTCTGTAGGTTGAATTCAGACATTGACAACCATTTACTTAGACAGATCCATTTTGGTTTTAGAAGCAGGTATTTCTCTGTACAGAATATGTTCCCATTCACTCGGGAATATCCCAACGCAGCTCTTAGAAGAAACGTGTTTCTAACTCGCTGAATCTAAACATACATTCAACTCTCTTAGGTGAACAAATGCACAGCAGAGCCGTTTGAAGGAAACGTTTCTCCTGAGTTTCAGACGAAGCCTTAAAGCTGTTTCTTCCATATGCCGGTATTGGTCTGGAAAAGCCTGTTTTGGGATTCTGCACAGAAAGTGTTTGCAAAGTGCTGAATACGCCCATGACTTTAACTCTGTAAGCTGAATGCACACATTGACAAACATTCTATTAGATAGCACGGTTTTGGTTTCAGAAGCAGATAATTCTGTACAGCCTATGGTCCCATTCACTCGGGAATATCCCAACGCAGCTCCTAGGAGAAACGTGTTTCTAATTCGCTGAATCTAAACATAGATTCAACTCCCTTAGTTGAACGAACACACAGCAGAGCAGTTTGAAGGAGACGTTTCTCCTGAGTTATAGATGAAGTCTTACTGCAGTTTCTTACATATGCTGGTATTGGGCTGGAAATTCCTGTATTAGGCAAAGAAAGTGTTTGCAAGCTGCTGAATCCATACATGAGTTTAACTCGGTAAGTAGAATGCACACGTTGACAACCATTTAGTTAGATAGCTCCGTTTTGGTGTTAGAAGCAGATATTTCTCTGTACAGCCTATGGTCCCATTCACTCGGGAATATCCCAACGCACCTGCTAGAAGAAACGTGTTTCTAATTCGCTGAATCTAAACGTAGATTCAACTCCCGTAGGTGAAAGAACGCACAGCAGAGCAGTTTCAAGGAAACGCCTCTCCTGAGTTTTAGACGAAGTCTTACTGCTGTTTCTTACATATGCCGGTGTAGGGCTAGAAATGCCTCTTTTGGGATTCTGCACAGAAAGGGTTTGCAAACTGCTGAATCCACACATGAGTTTAACTCTGTCAGGTGAATGTGCACATTGACAACCATTCAGTTGCATAGCTCCGTTTTGCTTTTAGAAGCAAATATTTCTCTGTACCGCCTGTGGTCCCATTCACTCGGGAATATACCAACACAGCTCCAAGAAGAAACGTGTTTCTAACTCGCTGAATCTAAACATAGATTCAACTCTCTTTGGTAAACGAACACACAGCAGAGCAATTTCAAGGAAACGTTTCTCTTGAGTTATAGATGAAGTCTTAGTGCTGTTTCTTACATATGCCGCTGTAGGGCTAGAAATGCCTGATTTGGGATTCCGCAGAGAAAGGGTTTGCAAACTGCTGAATCCACAGGTGGGTTTAACTCTGTCACTTGAATGCACACATTGACAACCATTCAGTTAGATAGCTCTGCTTTGGTTTTAGAAGCAGATATTTCTCTGTACATCCTATGGTCCCATTCACTGGGGGATAATCAAATGCAGCTCCTAGAAGAAACGTGTGTCTAACTCGCTGAATCTAAACATCGATGCAACTCTCTTAGTTGAAAGAATGCACAGCAGACCAGTTTGAAACAAACGTTTCCCCTGAGTTTTAGAAGAAGTCATACTGCTGTTTCTTACATATGCCTGTATTGGGCTGGAAAAGCCTGTTTTAGGATTCTGCACAGAAAGTGTTTGCAAACTCCTGAATCCACACATGAGTTTAACTCTGTAAGTAGAATGGACACATTGACAACCATTTAGTTGGATGGCTCCGTTTTGTTGTAAGAAACAGATATTTCTCTGTACAGCCTATGGTCCCATTCACTCGGGAATATCCCAACGCAGGTCCTAGAAGAAGCGTGTTTCTAACTCGCTGAAGCTAAACATGGATTCAACTCTCCTAGGTGAAGGAACGAACAGCAGAGCAGTTTGAAGGAAACGTTTCCCCTGAGTATTTGACGAAGTCTTACTGCTGTTTCTTCCATACGCCCGTTTGGGGCTGGAAAAGCCTATTTTGGGATTCTGCACAGAAAGGGTATGCAAATTGCTGAATCGACACGAGTTTATCTCTGTAAGATGAATGCACGAATTGAAAACCATTCAGTTACATCGTTCCGTTTTTTTATTTAGAAGCAGATATTTCTCTGTACAGCCTATGGTAACATTCACTCGGGTATATACCAACACAGCTCCAAGAAGAAACGTGTTTCTAACTAGCTGAATCTAAACATAAGTTCAACACTCTTAGTTCAACGAACGGACAGCAGAGCAGTTTGAAGGAAACCTTTCTCCTGAGTTTTCGGTGAAGTCTTACTGCTGTTTGTTACATAGGCCGTTATTGGGCGGGAAATGCCTGTTTTGGGATTCCGCACAGAAAGGGTTTGCAAACTGCTGAATCCACACATGAGTTTAACTCTGAACGTTCAATACACACATTGACAACCATTCAGTTAGATAGCTCCGTTTTGGTTTTAGAAGCAGGTATTTCTCAGTACAGCCTATGGTCCCATTCACTCAGGGATATCCCAACGCAGCTCCTAGAAGAAACGGGTTTCTAACTGGCTGAGTCTAAATATAGTTTCAACTCCTTTAGGTGAACGAAAGCACAGCAGAGCAGTTTGAAGGAAACGTTTCTCGTGATTTTTTGACGTTGTCTTACTGCTGTTTCTTACATATGCCGGTAATGGCCTGGAAATGCCTGCTTTGGGATTCTGCACAGAAAGCGTTTGCAAACTGCTTAATCCACATATGAGTTTAACTCTGTACGTTGAATGCACACACTGACAACCATTCATTTAGATAGCTCCATTTTTGTTTTAGAAGCAGACATTTCTCTGTACAGCCTATGGTCCCATTCACCTGGGGACATCCCAACGCAGCTCCTAGAAAAATCGTGTTTCTAACTCGCTGAATCTAAACATAGATTCAACCCTCTTAGGTGAACAAATGCACAGCAGAGCAGTTTGACGGAATCGTTTGTCCTGAGTTTTCGCCGAAGTCTTACTGCTGTTTCTTATATATGCCGGTATTGGGCTGGAAATGCCTGTTTTGGGATTCTGCACAGAAAGGGTTGGCAAACTGCTTAATACACACATGAGTTTACCTCTGTAGGTTGAATTCAGACATTGACAACCATTTACTTAGACAGATCCATTTTGGTTTTAGAAGCAGGTATTTCTCTGTACAGAATATGTTCCCATTCACTCGGGAATATCCCAACGCAGCTCTTAGAAGAAACGTGTTTCTAACTCGCTGAATCTAAACATACATTCAACTCTCTTAGGTGAACAAATGCACAGCAGAGCCGTTTGAAGGAAACGTTTCTCCTGAGTTTCAGAGGAAGCCTTAAAGCTGTTTCTTCCATATGCCGGTATTGGGCTGGAAATGCCTGTTTTGGGATTCTGCACAGAAAGTGTTTGCAAAGTGCTGAATACGCCCATGACTTTAACTCTGTAAGCTGAATGCACACATTGACAAACCTTCTATTAGATAGCACGGTTTTGGTTTCAGAAGCAGATAATTCTGTACAGCCTATGGTCCCATTCACTCGGGAATATCCCAACGCAGCTCCTAGGAGAAACGTGTTTCTAATTCGCTGAATCTAAACATGGATTCAACTCCCTTAGTTGAACGAACACACAGCAGAGCAGTTTGAAGGAGACGTTTCTCCTGAGTTATAGATGAAGTCTTACTGCAGTTTCTTACATATGCTGGTATTGGGCTGGAAATTCCTGTATTAGGCAAAGAAAGTGTTTGCAAGCTGCTGAATCCATACATGAGTTTAACTCGGTAAGTAGAATGCACACGTTGACAACCATTTAGTTAGATAGCTCCGTTTTGGTGTTAGAAGCAGATATTTCTCTGTACAGCCTATGGTCCCATTCACTCGGGAATATCCCAACGCACCTGCTAGAAGAAACGTGTTTCTAATTCGCTGAATCTAAACGTAGATTCAACTCCCGTAGGTGAAAGAACGCACAGCAGAGCAGTTTCAAGGAAACGCCTCTCCTGAGTTTTAGACGAAGTCTTACTGCTGTTTCTTACATATGCCGGTGTAGGGCTAGAAATGCCTCTTTTGGGATTCTGCACAGAAAGGGTTTGCAAACTGCTGAATCCACACATGAGTTTAACTCTGTCAGGTGAATGCGCACATTGACAACCATTCAGTTGCATAGCTCCGTTTTGCTTTTAGAAGCAAATATTTCTCTGTACCGCCTGTGGTCCCATTCACTCGGGAATATACCAACACAGCTCCAAGAAGAAACGTGTTTCTAACTCGCTGAATCTAAACATAGATTCAACTCTCTTTGGTAAACGAACACACAGCAGAGCAATTTCAAGGAAACGTTTCTCTTGAGTTATAGATGAAGTCTTAGTGCTGTTTCTTACATATGCCGCTGTAGGGCTAGAAATGCCTGATTTGGGATTCCGCAGAGAAAGGGTTTGCAAACTGCTGAATCCACAGGTGGGTTTAACTCTGTCAGTTGAATGCACACATTGACAACCATTCAGTTAGATAGCTCTGCTTTGGTTTTAGAAGCAGATATTTCTCTGTACATCCTATGGTCCCATTCACTGGGGGATAATCAAATGCAGCTCCTAGAAGAAACGTGTTTCTAACTCGCTGAATCTAAACATCGATGCAACTCTCTTAGTTGAAAGAATGCACAGCAGACCAGTTTGAAAGAAACGTTTCCCCTGAGTTTTAGAGGAAGTCATACTGCTGTTTCTTACATATGCCTGTATTGGGCTGGAAAAGCCTGTTTTAGGATTCTGCACAGAAAGTGTTTGCAAACTCCTGAATCCACACAGGAGTTTAACTCTGTAAGTAGAATGGACACATTGACAACCATTTAGTTGGATGGCTCCGTTTTGTTGTAAGAAACAGATATTTCTCTGTACAGCCTATGGTCCCATTCACTCGGGAATATCCCAACGCAGCTCCTAGAAGAAACGTGTTTCTAACTCGCTGAAGCTAAACATGGATTCAACTCTCCTAGGTGAAGGAACGAACAGCAGAGCAGTTTGAAGGAAACGTTTCCCCTGAGTATTTGACGAAGTCTTACTGCTGTTTCTTCCATACGCCCGTTTGGGGCTGGAAAAGCCTATTTTGGGATTCTGCACAGAAAGGGTATGCAAATTGCTGAATCGACACGAGTTTATCTCTGTAAGATGAATGCACGAATTGAAAACCATTCAGTTACATCGTTCCGTTTTTTTATTTAGAAGCAGATATTTCTCTGTACAGCCTATGGTAACATTCACTCGGGTATATACCAACACAGCTCCAAGAAGAAACGTGTTTCTAACTAGCTGAATCTAAACATAAGTTCAACACTCTCAGTTCAACGAACGGACAGCAGAGCAGTTTGAAGGAAACCTTTCTTCTGAGTTTTCGGTGAAGTCTTACTGCTGTTTGTTACATAGGCCGTTATTGGGCGGGAAATGCCTGTTTTGGGATTCCGCACAGAAAGGGTTTGCAAACTGCTGAATCCACGCATGAGTTTAACTCTGAAAGTTCAATACACACATTGACAACCATTCAGTTAGATAGCTCCGTTTTGGTTTTAGAAGCAGATATTTCTCTGTACAGCCTATGGTCCCATTCACTCAGGGATATCCCAACGCAGCTCCTAGAAGAAACGGGTTCCTAACTGGCTGAGTCTAAATATAGTTTCAACTCCTTTAGGTGAACGAAAGCACAGCAGAGCAGTTTGAAGGAAACGTTTCTCGTGATTTTTTGACGTTGTCTTACTGCTGTTTCTTACATATGCCGGTAATGGCCTGGAAATGCCTGCTTTGGGATTCTGCACAGAAAGCGTTTGCAAACTGCTTAATCCACATATGAGTTTAACTCTGTACGTTGAATGCACACACTGACAACCATTCATTTAGATAGCTCCATTTTTGTTTTAGAAGCAGACATTTCTCTGTACAGCCTATGGTCCCATTCACTTGGGGACATCCCAACGCAGCTCCTAGAAAAACCGTGTTTCTAACTCGCTGAATCTAAACATAGATTCAACCCTCTTAGGTGAACAAATGCACAGCAGAGCAGTTTGACGGAATCGTTTGTCCTGAGTTTTCGCCGAAGTCTTACTGCTGTTTCTTATATATGCCGGTATTGGGCTGGAAATGCCTGTTTTGGGATTCTGCACAGAAAGGGTTGGCAAACTGCTTAATACACACATGAGTTTACCTCTGTAGGTTGAATTCAGACATTGACAACCATTTACTTAGACAGATCCATTTTGGTTTTAGAAGCAGGTATTTCTCTGTACAGAATATGTTCCCATTCACTCGGGAATATCCCAACGCAGCTCTTAGAAGAAACGTGTTTCTAACTCGCTGAATCTAAACATACATTCAACTCTCTTAGGTGAACAAATGCACAGCAGAGCAGTTTGAAGGAAACGTTTCTCCTGAGTTTCAGACGAAGCCTTAATGCTGTTTCTTCCATATGCCGGTATTGGGCTGGAAATGCCTGTTTTGGGATTCTGCACAGAAAGTGTTTGCAAAGTGCTGAATACGCCCATGACTTTAACTCTGTAAGCTGAATGCACACATTGACAAACATTCTATTAGAAAGCACGGTTTTGGTTTCAGAAGCAGATAATTCTGTACAGCCTATGGTCCCATTCACTCGGGAATATCCCAACGCAGCTCCTAGAAGAAACGTGTTTCTAACTCGCTGAAGCTAAACATGGATTCAACTCTCCTAGGTGAAGGAACGAACAGCAGAGCAGTTTGAAGGAAACGTTTCCCCTGAGTATTTGACGAAGTCTTACTGCTGTTTCTTACATACGCCCGTTTGGGGCTGGAAAAGCCTATTTTGGGATTCTGCACAGAAAGGGTATGCAAATTGCTGAATCGACACGAGTTTATCTCTGTAAGATGAATGCAAGAATTGAAAACCATTCAGTTACATCGTTCCGTTTTTTTATTTAGAAGCAGATATTTCTCTGTACAGCCTATGGTAACATTCACTCGGGTATATACCAACACAGCTCCAAGAAGAAACGTGTTTCTAACTAGCTGAATCTAAACATAAGTTCAACACTCTCAGTTCAACGAACGGACAGCAGAGCAGTTTGAAGGAAACCTTTCTCCTGAGTTTTCGGTGAAGTCTTACTGCTGTTTGTTACATAGGCCGTTATTGGGCGGGAAATGCCTGTTTTGGGATTCCGCACAGAAAGGGTTTGCAAACTGCTGAATCCACGCATGAGTTTAACTCTGAAAGTTCAATACACACATTGACAACCATTCAGTTAGATAGCTCCGTTTTGGTTTTAGAAGCAGTTATTTCTCTGTACAGCCTATGGTCCCATTCACTCAGGGATATCCCAACGCAGCTCCTAGAAGAAACGGGTTTCTAACTGGCTGAGTCTAAATATAGTTTCAACTCCTTTAGGTGAACGAAAGCACAGCAGAGCAGTTTGAAGGAAACGTTTCTCGTGATTTTTTGACGTTGTCTTACTGCTGTTTCTTACATATGCCGGTAATGGCCTGGAAATGCCTGCTTTGGGATTCTGCACAGAAAGCGTTTGCAAACTGCTTAATCCACATATGAGTTTAACTCTGTACGTTGAATGCACACACTGACAACCATTCATTTAGATAGCTCCATTTTTGTTTTAGAAGCAGACATTTCTCTGTACAGCCTATGGTCCCATTCACTTGGGGACATCCCAACGCAGCTCCTAGAAAAATCGTGTTTCTAACTCGCTGAATCTAAACATAGATTCAACGCTCTTAGGTGAACAAATGCACAGCAGAGCAGTTTGACGGAATCGTTTGTCCTGAGTTTTCGCCGAAGTCTTACTGCTGTTTCTTATATATGCCGGTATTGGGCTGGAAATGCCTGTTTTGGGATTCTGCACAGAAAGGGTTGGCAAACTGCTTAATACACACATGAGTTTACCTCTGTAGGTTGAATTCAGACATTGACAACCATTTACTTAGACAGATCCATTTTGGTTTTAGAAGCAGGTATTTCTCTGTACAGAATATGTTCCCATTCACTCGGGAATATCCCAACGCAGCTCTTAGAAGAAACGTGTTTCTAACTCGCTGAATCTAAACATACATTCAACTCTCTTAGGTGAACAAATGCACAGCAGAGCCGTTTGAAGGAAACGTTTCTCCTGAGTTTCAGACGAAGCCTTAAAGCTGTTTCTTCCATATGCCGGTATTGGTCTGGAAAAGCCTGTTTTGGGATTCTGCACAGAAAGTGTTTGCAAAGTGCTGAATACGCCCATGACTTTAACTCTGTAAGCTGAATGCACACATTGACAAACATTCTATTAGATAGCACGGTTTTGGTTTCAGAAGCAGATAATTCTGTACAGCCTATGGTCCCATTCACTCGGGAATATCCCAACGCAGCTCCTAGGAGAAACGTGTTTCTAATTCGCTGAATCTAAACATAGATTCAACTCCCTTAGTTGAACGAACACACAGCAGAGCAGTTTGAAGGAGACGTTTCTCCTGAGTTATAGATGAAGTCTTACTGCAGTTTCTTACATATGCTGGTATTGGGCTGGAAATTCCTGTATTAGGCAAAGAAAGTGTTTGCAAGCTGCTGAATCCATACATGAGTTTAACTCGGTAAGTAGAATGCACACGTTGACAACCATTTAGTTAGATAGCTCCGTTTTGGTGTTAGAAGCAGATATTTCTCTGTACAGCCTATGGTCCCATTCACTCGGGAATATCCCAACGCACCTGCTAGAAGAAACGTGTTTCTAATTCGCTGAATCTAAACGTAGATTCAACTCCCGTAGGTGAAAGAACGCACAGCAGAGCAGTTTCAAGGAAACGCCTCTCCTGAGTTTTAGACGAAGTCTTACTGCTGTTTCTTACATATGCCGGTGTAGGGCTAGAAATGCCTCTTTTGGGATTCTGCACAGAAAGGGTTTGCAAACTGCTGAATCCACACATGAGTTTAACTCTGTCAGGTGAATGTGCACATTGACAACCATTCAGTTGCATAGCTCCGTTTTGCTTTTAGAAGCAAATATTTCTCTGTACCGCCTGTGGTCCCATTCACTCGGGAATATACCAACACAGCTCCAAGAAGAAACGTGTTTCTAACTCGCTGAATCTAAACATAGATTCAACTCTCTTTGGTAAACGAACACACAGCAGAGCAATTTCAAGGAAACGTTTCTCTTGAGTTATAGATGAAGTCTTAGTGCTGTTTCTTACATATGCCGCTGTAGGGCTAGAAATGCCTGATTTGGGATTCCGCAGAGAAAGGGTTTGCAAACTGCTGAATCCACAGGTGGGTTTAACTCTGTCAGTTGAATGCACACATTGACAACCATTCAGTTAGATAGCTCTGCTTTGGTTTTAGAAGCAGATATTTCTCTGTACATCCTATGGTCCCATTCACTGGGGGATAATCAAATGCAGCTCCTAGAAGAAACGTGTTTCTAACTCGCTGAATCTAAACATCGATGCAACTCTCTTAGTTGAAAGAATGCACAGCAGACCAGTTTGAAACAAACGTTTCCCCTGAGTTTTAGAAGAAGTCATACTGCTGTTTCTTACATATGCCTGTATTGGGCTGGAAAAGCCTGTTTTAGGATTCTGCACAGAAAGTGTTTGCAAACTCCTGAATCCACACATGAGTTTAACTCTGTAAGTAGAATGGACACATTGACAACCATTTAGTTGGATGGCTCCGTTTTGTTGTAAGAAACAGATATTTCTCTGTACAGCCTATGGTCCCATTCACTCGGGAATATCCCAACGCAGGTCCTAGAAGAAGCGTGTTTCTAACTCGCTGAAGCTAAACATGGATTCAACTCTCCTAGGTGAAGGAACGAACAGCAGAGCAGTTTGAAGGAAACGTTTCCCCTGAGTATTTGACGAAGTCTTACTGCTGTTTCTTCCATACGCCCGTTTGGGGCTGGAAAAGCCTATTTTGGGATTCTGCACAGAAAGGGTATGCAAATTGCTGAATCGACACGAGTTTATCTCTGTAAGATGAATGCACGAATTGAAAACCATTCAGTTACATCGTTCCGTTTTTTTATTTAGAAGCAGATATTTCTCTGTACAGCCTATGGTAACATTCACTCGGGTATATACCAACACAGCTCCAAGAAGAAACGTGTTTCTAACTAGCTGAATCTAAACATAAGTTCAACACTCTTAGTTCAACGAACGGACAGCAGAGCAGTTTGAAGGAAACCTTTCTCCTGAGTTTTTGGTGAAGTCTTACTGCTGTTTGTTACATAGGCCGTTATTGGGCGGGAAATGCCTGTTTTGGGATTCCGCACAGAAAGGGTTTGCAAACTGCTGAATCCACACATGAGTTTAACTCTGAACGTTCAATACACACATTGACAACCATTCAGTTAGATAGCTCCGTTTTGGTTTTAGAAGCAGGTATTTCTCAGTACAGCCTATGGTCCCATTCACTCAGGGATATCCCAACGCAGCTCCTAGAAGAAACGGGTTTCTAACTGGCTGAGTCTAAATATAGTTTCAACTCCTTTAGGTGAACGAAAGCACAGCAGAGCAGTTTGAAGGAAACGTTTCTCGTGATTTTTTGACGTTGTCTTACTGCTGTTTCTTACATATGCCGGTAATGGCCTGGAAATGCCTGCTTTGGGATTCTGCACAGAAAGCGTTTGCAAACTGCTTAATCCACATATGAGTTTAACTCTGTACGTTGAATGCACACACTGACAACCATTCATTTAGATAGCTCCATTTTTGTTTTAGAAGCAGACATTTCTCTGTACAGCCTATGGTCCCATTCACCTGGGGACATCCCAACGCAGCTCCTAGAAAAATCGTGTTTCTAACTCGCTGAATCTAAACATAGATTCAACCCTCTTAGGTGAACAAATGCACAGCAGAGCAGTTTGACGGAATCGTTTGTCCTGAGTTTTCGCCGAAGTCTTACTGCTGTTTCTTATATATGCCGGTATTGGGCTGGAAATGCCTGTTTTGGGATTCTGCACAGAAAGGGTTGGCAAACTGCTTAATACACACATGAGTTTACCTCTGTAGGTTGAATTCAGACATTGACAACCATTTACTTAGACAGATCCATTTTGGTTTTAGAAGCAGGTATTTCTCTGTACAGAATATGTTCCCATTCACTCGGGAATATCCCAACGCAGCTCTTAGAAGAAACGTGTTTCTAACTCGCTGAATCTAAACATACATTCAACTCTCTTAGGTGAACAAATGCACAGCAGAGCCGTTTGAAGGAAACGTTTCTCCTGAGTTTCAGAGGAAGCCTTAAAGCTGTTTCTTCCATATGCCGGTATTGGGCTGGAAATGCCTGTTTTGGGATTCTGCACAGAAAGTGTTTGCAAAGTGCTGAATACGCCCATGACTTTAACTCTGTAAGCTGAATGCACACATTGACAAACCTTCTATTAGATAGCACGGTTTTGGTTTCAGAAGCAGATAATTCTGTACAGCCTATGGTCCCATTCACTCGGGAATATCCCAACGCAGCTCCTAGGAGAAACGTGTTTCTAATTCGCTGAATCTAAACATGGATTCAACTCCCTTAGTTGAACGAACACACAGCAGAGCAGTTTGAAGGAGACGTTTCTCCTGAGTTATAGATGAAGTCTTACTGCAGTTTCTTACATATGCTGGTATTGGGCTGGAAATTCCTGTATTAGGCAAAGAAAGTGTTTGCAAGCTGCTGAATCCATACATGAGTTTAACTCGGTAAGTAGAATGCACACGTTGACAACCATTTAGTTAGATAGCTCCGTTTTGGTGTTAGAAGCAGATATTTCTCTGTACAGCCTATGGTCCCATTCACTCGGGAATATCCCAACGCACCTGCTAGAAGAAACGTGTTTCTAATTCGCTGAATCTAAACGTAGATTCAACTCCCGTAGGTGAAAGAACGCACAGCAGAGCAGTTTCAAGGAAACGCCTCTCCTGAGTTTTAGACGAAGTCTTACTGCTGTTTCTTACATATGCCGGTGTAGGGCTAGAAATGCCTCTTTTGGGATTCTGCACAGAAAGGGTTTGCAAACTGCTGAATCCACACATGAGTTTAACTCTGTCAGGTGAATGTGCACATTGACAACCATTCAGTTGCATAGCTCCGTTTTGCTTTTAGAAGCAAATATTTCTCTGTACCGCCTGTGGTCCCATTCACTCGGGAATATACCAACACAGCTCCAAGAAGAAACGTGTTTCTAACTCGCTGAATCTAAACATAGATTCAACTCTCTTTGGTAAACGAACACACAGCAGAGCAATTTCAAGGAAACGTTTCTCTTGAGTTATAGATGAAGTCTTAGTGCTGTTTCTTACATATGCCGCTGTAGGGCTAGAAATGCCTGATTTGGGATTCCGCAGAGAAAGGGTTTGCAAACTGCTGAATCCACAGGTGGGTTTAACTCTGTCAGTTGAATGCACACATTGACAACCATTCAGTTAGATAGCTCTGCTTTGGTTTTAGAAGCAGATATTTCTCTGTACATCCTATGGTCCCATTCACTGGGGGATAATCAAATGCAGCTCCTAGAAGAAACGTGTTTCTAACTCGCTGAATCTAAACATCGATGCAACTCTCTTAGTTGAAAGAATGCACAGCAGACCAGTTTGAAACAAACGTTTCCCCTGAGTTTTAGAAGAAGTCATACTGCTGTTTCTTACATATGCCTGTATTGGGCTGGAAAAGCCTGTTTTAGGATTCTGCACAGAAAGTGTTTGCAAACTCCTGAATCCACACATGAGTTTAACTCTGTAAGTAGAATGGACACATTGACAACCATTTAGTTGGATGGCTCCGTTTTGTTGTAAGAAACAGATATTTCTCTGTACAGCCTATGGTCCCATTCACTCGGGAATATCCCAACGCAGGTCCTAGAAGAAGCGTGTTTCTAACTCGCTGAAGCTAAACATGGATTCAACTCTCCTAGGTGAAGGAACGAACAGCAGAGCAGTTTGAAGGAAACGTTTCCCCTGAGTATTTGACGAAGTCTTACTGCTGTTTCTTCCATACGCCCGTTTGGGGCTGGAAAAGCCTATTTTGGGATTCTGCACAGAAAGGGTATGCAAATTGCTGAATCGACACGAGTTTATCTCTGTAAGATGAATGCACGAATTGAAAACCATTCAGTTACATCGTTCCGTTTTTTTATTTAGAAGCAGATATTTCTCTGTACAGCCTATGGTAACATTCACTCGGGTATATACCAACACAGCTCCAAGAAGAAACGTGTTTCTAACTAGCTGAATCTAAACATAAGTTCAACACTCTTAGTTCAACGAACGGACAGCAGAGCAGTTTGAAGGAAACCTTTCTCCTGAGTTTTTGGTGAAGTCTTACTGCTGTTTGTTACATAGGCCGTTATTGGGCGGGAAATGCCTGTTTTGGGATTCCGCACAGAAAGGGTTTGCAAACTGCTGAATCCACACATGAGTTTAACTCTGAACGTTCAATACACACATTGACAACCATTCAGTTAGATAGCTCCGTTTTGGTTTTAGAAGCAGGTATTTCTCAGTACAGCCTATGGTCCCATTCACTCAGGGATATCCCAACGCAGCTCCTAGAAGAAACGGGTTTCTAACTGGCTGAGTCTAAATATAGTTTCAACTCCTTTAGGTGAACGAAAGCACAGCAGAGCAGTTTGAAGGAAACGTTTCTCGTGATTTTTTGACGTTGTCTTACTGCTGTTTCTTACATATGCCGGTAATGGCCTGGAAATGCCTGCTTTGGGATTCTGCACAGAAAGCGTTTGCAAACTGCTTAATCCACATATGAGTTTAACTCTGTACGTTGAATGCACACACTGACAACCATTCATTTAGATAGCTCCATTTTTGTTTTAGAAGCAGACATTTCTCTGTACAGCCTATGGTCCCATTCACCTGGGGACATCCCAACGCAGCTCCTAGAAAAATCGTGTTTCTAACTCGCTGAATCTAAACATAGATTCAACCCTCTTAGGTGAACAAATGCACAGCAGAGCAGTTTGACGGAATCGTTTGTCCTGAGTTTTCGCCGAAGTCTTACTGCTGTTTCTTATATATGCCGGTATTGGGCTGGAAATGCCTGTTTTGGGATTCTGCACAGAAAGGGTTGGCAAACTGCTTAATACACACATGAGTTTACCTCTGTAGGTTGAATTCAGACATTGACAACCATTTACTTAGACAGATCCATTTTGGTTTTAGAAGCAGGTATTTCTCTGTACAGAATATGTTCCCATTCACTCGGGAATATCCCAACGCAGCTCTTAGAAGAAACGTGTTTCTAACTCGCTGAATCTAAACATACATTCAACTCTCTTAGGTGAACAAATGCACAGCAGAGCCGTTTGAAGGAAACGTTTCTCCTGAGTTTCAGAGGAAGCCTTAAAGCTGTTTCTTCCATATGCCGGTATTGGGCTGGAAATGCCTGTTTTGGGATTCTGCACAGAAAGTGTTTGCAAAGTGCTGAATACGCCCATGACTTTAACTCTGTAAGCTGAATGCACACATTGACAAACCTTCTATTAGACAGCACGGTTTTGGTTTCAGAAGCAGATAATTCTGTACAGCCTATGGTCCCATTCACTCGGGAATATCCCAACGCAGCTCCTAGGAGAAACGTGTTTCTAATTCGCTGAATCTAAACATGGATTCAACTCCCTTAGTTGAACGAACACACAGCAGAGCAGTTTGAAGGAGACGTTTCTCCTGAGTTATAGATGAAGTCTTACTGCAGTTTCTTACATATGCTGGTATTGGGCTGGAAATTCCTGTATTAGGCAAAGAAAGTGTTTGCAAGCTGCTGAATCCATACATGAGTTTAACTCGGTAAGTAGAATGCACACGTTGACAACCATTTAGTTAGATAGCTCCGTTTTGGTGTTAGAAGCAGATATTTCTCTGTACAGCCTATGGTCCCATTCACTCGGGAATATCCCAACGCACCTGCTAGAAGAAACGTGTTTCTAATTCGCTGAATCTAAACGTAGATTCAACTCCCGTAGGTGAAAGAACGCACAGCAGAGCAGTTTCAAGGAAACGCCTCTCCTGAGTTTTAGACGAAGTCTTACTGCTGTTTCTTACATATGCCGGTGTAGGGCTAGAAATGCCTCTTTTGGGATTCTGCACAGAAAGGGTTTGCAAACTGCTGAATCCACACATGAGTTTAACTCTGTCAGGTGAATGCGCACATTGACAACCATTCAGTTGCATAGCTCCGTTTTGCTTTTAGAAGCAAATATTTCTCTGTACCGCCTGTGGTCCCATTCACTCGGGAATATACCAACACAGCTCCAAGAAGAAACGTGTTTCTAACTCGCTGAATCTAAACATAGATTCAACTCTCTTTGGTAAACGAACACACAGCAGAGCAATTTCAAGGAAACGTTTCTCTTGAGTTATAGATGAAGTCTTAGTGCTGTTTCTTACATATGCCGCTGTAGGGCTAGAAATGCCTGATTTGGGATTCCGCAGAGAAAGGGTTTGCAAACTGCTGAATCCACAGGTGGGTTTAACTCTGTCAGTTGAATGCACACATTGACAACCATTCAGTTAGATAGCTCTGCTTTGGTTTTAGAAGCAGATATTTCTCTGTACATCCTATGGTCCCATTCACTGGGGGATAATCAAATGCAGCTCCTAGAAGAAACGTGTTTCTAACTCGCTGAATCTAAACATCGATGCAACTCTCTTAGTTGAAAGAATGCACAGCAGACCAGTTTGAAAGAAACGTTTCCCCTGAGTTTTAGAGGAAGTCATACTGCTGTTTCTTACATATGCCTGTATTGGGCTGGAAAAGCCTGTTTTAGGATTCTGCACAGAAAGTGTTTGCAAACTCCTGAATCCACACAGGAGTTTAACTCTGTAAGTAGAATGGACACATTGACAACCATTTAGTTGGATGGCTCCGTTTTGTTGTAAGAAACAGATATTTCTCTGTACAGCCTATGGTCCCATTCACTCGGGAATATCCCAACGCAGCTCCTAGAAGAAACGTGTTTCTAACTCGCTGAAGCTAAACATGGATTCAACTCTCCTAGGTGAAGGAACGAACAGCAGAGCAGTTTGAAGGAAACGTTTCCCCTGAGTATTTGACGAAGTCTTACTGCTGTTTCTTCCATACGCCCGTTTGGGGCTGGAAAAGCCTATTTTGGGATTCTGCACAGAAAGGGTATGCAAATTGCTGAATCGACACGAGTTTATCTCTGTAAGATGAATGCACGAATTGAAAACCATTCAGTTACATCGTTCCGTTTTTTTATTTAGAAGCAGATATTTCTCTGTACAGCCTATGGTAACATTCACTCGGGTATATACCAACACAGCTCCAAGAAGAAACGTGTTTCTAACTAGCTGAATCTAAACATAAGTTCAACACTCTCAGTTCAACGAACGGACAGCAGAGCAGTTTGAAGGAAACCTTTCTTCTGAGTTTTCGGTGAAGTCTTACTGCTGTTTGTTACATAGGCCGTTATTGGGCGGGAAATGCCTGTTTTGGGATTCCGCACAGAAAGGGTTTGCAAACTGCTGAATCCACGCATGAGTTTAACTCTGAAAGTTCAATACACACATTGACAACCATTCAGTTAGATAGCTCCGTTTTGGTTTTAGAAGCAGATATTTCTCTGTACAGCCTATGGTCCCATTCACTCAGGGATATCCCAACGCAGCTCCTAGAAGAAACGGGTTCCTAACTGGCTGAGTCTAAATATAGTTTCAACTCCTTTAGGTGAACGAAAGCACAGCAGAGCAGTTTGAAGGAAACGTTTCTCGTGATTTTTTGACGTTGTCTTACAGCTGTTTCTTACATATGCCGGTAATGGCCTGGAAATGCCTGCTTTGGGATTCTGCACAGAAAGCGTTTGCAAACTGCTTAATCCACATATGAGTTTAACTCTGTACGTTGAATGCACACACTGACAACCATTCATTTAGATAGCTCCATTTTTGTTTTAGAAGCAGACATTTCTCTGTACAGCCTATGGTCCCATTCACTTGGGGACATCCCAACGCAGCTCCTAGAAAAATCGTGTTTCTAACTCGCTGAATCTAAACATAGATTCAACCCTCTTAGGTGAACAAATGCACAGCAGAGCAGTTTGACGGAATCGTTTGTCCTGAGTTTTCGCCGAAGTCTTACTGCTGTTTCTTATATATGCCGGTATTGGGCTGGAAATGCCTGTTTTGGGATTCTGCACAGAAAGGGTTGGCAAACTGCTTAATACACACATGAGTTTACCTCTGTAGGTTGAATTCAGACATTGACAACCATTTACTTAGACAGATCCATTTTGGTTTTAGAAGCAGGTATTTCTCTGTACAGAATATGTTCCCATTCACTCGGGAATATCCCAACGCAGCTCTTAGAAGAAACGTGTTTCTAACTCGCTGAATCTAAACATACATTCAACTCTCTTAGGTGAACAAATGCACAGCAGAGCCGTTTGAAGGAAACGTTTCTCCTGAGTTTCAGACGAAGCCTTAATGCTGTTTCTTCCATATGCCGGTATTGGGCTGGAAATGCCTGTTTTGGGATTCTGCACAGAAAGTGTTTGCAAAGTGCTGAATACGCCCATGACTTTAACTCTGTAAGCTGAATGCACACATTGACAAACATTCTATTAGATAGCACGGTTTTGGTTTCAGAAGCAGATAATTCTGTACAGCCTATGGTCCCATTCACTCGGGAATATCCCAACGCAGCTCCTAGGAGAAACGTGTTTCTAATTCGCTGAATCTAAACATGGATTCAACTCCCTTAGTTGAACGAACACACAGCAGAGCAGTTTGAAGGAGACGTTTCTCCTGAGTTATAGATGAAGTCTTACTGCAGTTTCTTACATATGCTGGTATTGGGCTGGAAATTCCTGTATTAGGCAAAGAAAGTGTTTGCAAGCTGCTGAATCCATACATGAGTTTAACTCGGTAAGTAGAATGCACACGTTGACAACCATTTAGTTAGATAGCTCCGTTTTGGTGTTAGAAGCAGATATTTCTCTGTACAGCCTATGGTCCCATTCACTCGGGAATATCCCAACGCACCTGCTAGAAGAAACGTGTTTCTAATTCGCTGAATCTAAACGTAGATTCAACTCCCGTAGGTGAAAGAACGCACAGCAGAGCAGTTTCAAGGAAACGCCTCTCCTGAGTTTTAGACGAAGTCTTACTGCTGTTTCTTACATATGCCGGTGTAGGGCTAGAAATGCCTCTTTTGGGATTCTGCACAGAAAGGGTTTGCAAACTGCTGAATCCACACATGAGTTTAACTCTGTCAGGTGAATGCGCACATTGACAACCATTCAGTTGCATAGCTCCGTTTTGCTTTTAGAAGCAAATATTTCTCTGTACCGCCTGTGGTCCCATTCACTCGGGAATATACCAACACAGCTCCAAGAAGAAACGTGTTTCTAACTCGCTGAATCTAAACATAGATTCAACTCTCTTTGGTAAACGAACACACAGCAGAGCAATTTCAAGGAAACGTTTCTCTTGAGTTATAGATGAAGTCTTAGTGCTGTTTCTTACATATGCCGCTGTAGGGCTAGAAATGCCTGATTTGGGATTCCGCAGAGAAAGGGTTTGCCAACTGCTGAATCCACAGGTGGGTTTAACTCTGTCAGTTGAATGCACACATTGACAACCATTCAGTTAGATAGCTCTGCTTTGGTTTTAGAAGCAGATATTTCTCTGTACATCCTATGGTCCCATTCACTGGGGGATAATCAAATGCAGCTCCTAGAAGAAACGTGTTTCTAACTCGCTGAATCTAAACATCGATGCAACTCTCTTAGTTGAAAGAATGCACAGCAGACCAGTTTGAAAGAAACGTTTCCCCTGAGTTTTAGAGGAAGTCATACTGCTGTTTCTTACATATGCCTGTATTGGGCTGGAAAAGCCTGTTTTAGGATTCTGCACAGAAAGTGTTTGCAAACTCCTGAATCCACACAGGAGTTTAACTCTGTAAGTAGAATGGACACATTGACAACCATTTAGTTGGATGGCTCCGTTTTGTTGTAAGAAACAGATATTTCTCTGTACAGCCTATGGTCCCATTCACTCGGGAATATCCCAACGCAGCTCCTAGAAGAAACGTGTTTCTAACTCGCTGAAGCTAAACATGGATTCAACTCTCCTAGGTGAAGGAACGAACAGCAGAGCAGTTTGAAGGAAACGTTTCCCCTGAGTATTTGACGAAGTCTTACTGCTGTTTCTTCCATACGCCCGTTTGGGGCTGGAAAAGCCTATTTTGGGATTCTGCACAGAAAGGGTATGCAAATTGCTGAATCGACACGAGTTTATCTCTGTAAGATGAATGCACGAATTGAAAACCATTCAGTTACATCGTTCCGTTTTTTTATTTAGAAGCAGATATTTCTCTGTACAGCCTATGGTAACATTCACTCGGGTATATACCAACACAGCTCCAAGAAGAAACGTGTTTCTAACTAGCTGAATCTAAACATAAGTTCAACACTCTCAGTTCAACGAACGGACAGCAGAGCAGTTTGAAGGAAACCTTTCTTCTGAGTTTTCGGTGAAGTCTTACTGCTGTTTGTTACATAGGCCGTTATTGGGCGGGAAATGCCTGTTTTGGGATTCCGCACAGAAAGGGTTTGCAAACTGCTGAATCCACGCATGAGTTTAACTCTGAAAGTTCAATACACACATTGACAACCATTCAGTTAGATAGCTCCGTTTTGGTTTTAGAAGCAGATATTTCTCTGTACAGCCTATGGTCCCATTCACTCAGGGATATCCCAACGCAGCTCCTAGAAGAAACGGGTTCCTAACTGGCTGAGTCTAAATATAGTTTCAACTCCTTTAGGTGAACGAAAGCACAGCAGAGCAGTTTGAAGGAAACGTTTCTCGTGATTTTTTGACGTTGTCTTACTGCTGTTTCTTACATATGCCGGTAATGGCCTGGAAATGCCTGCTTTGGGATTCTGCACAGAAAGCGTTTGCAAACTGCTTAATCCACATATGAGTTTAACTCTGTACGTTGAATGCACACACTGACAACCATTCATTTAGATAGCTCCATTTTTGTTTTAGAAGCAGACATTTCTCTGTACAGCCTATGGTCCCATTCACTTGGGGACATCCCAACGCAGCTCCTAGAAAAATCGTGTTTCTAACTCGCTGAATCTAAACATAGATTCAACCCTCTTAGGTGAACAAATGCACAGCAGAGCAGTTTGACGGAATCGTTTGTCCTGAGTTTTCGCCGAAGTCTTACTGCTGTTTCTTATATATGCCGGTATTGGGCTGGAAATGCCTGTTTTGGGATTCTGCACAGAAAGGGTTGGCAAACTGCTTAATACACACATGAGTTTACCTCTGTAGGTTGAATTCAGACATTGACAACCATTTACTTAGACAGATCCATTTTGGTTTTAGAAGCAGGTATTTCTCTGTACAGAATATGTTCCCATTCACTCGGGAATATCCCAACGCAGCTCTTAGAAGAAACGTGTTTCTAACTCGCTGAATCTAAACATACATTCAACTCTCTTAGGTGAACAAATGCACAGCAGAGCAGTTTGAAGGAAACGTTTCTCCTGAGTTTCAGACGAAGCCTTAATGCTGTTTCTTCCATATGCCGGTATTGGGCTGGAAATGCCTGTTTTGGGATTCTGCACAGAAAGTGTTTGCAAAGTGCTGAATACGCCCATGACTTTAACTCTGTAAGCTGAATGCACACATTGACAAACATTCTATTAGAAAGCACGGTTTTGGTTTCAGAAGCAGATAATTCTGTACAGCCTATGGTCCCATTCACTCGGGAATATCCCAACGCAGCTCCTAGAAGAAACGTGTTTCTAACTCGCTGAAGCTAAACATGGATTCAACTCTCCTAGGTGAAGGAACGAACAGCAGAGCAGTTTGAAGGAAACGTTTCCCCTGAGTATTTGACGAAGTCTTACTGCTGTTTCTTACATACGCCCGTTTGGGGCTGGAAAAGCCTATTTTGGGATTCTGCACAGAAAGGGTATGCAAATTGCTGAATCGACTCGAGTTTATCTCTGTAAGATGAATGCACGAATTGAAAACCATTCAGTTACATCGTTCCGTTTTTTTATTTAGAAGCAGATATTTCTCTGTACAGCCTATGGTAACATTCACTCGGGTATATACCAACACAGCTCCAAGAAGAAACGTGTTTCTAACTAGCTGAATCTAAACATAAGTTCAACACTCTCAGTTCAACGAACGGACAGCAGAGCAGTTTGAAGGAAACCTTTCTCCTGAGTTTTCGGTGAAGTCTTACTGCTGTTTGTTACATAGGCCGTTATTGGGCGGGAAATGCCTGTTTTGGGATTCCGCACAGAAAGGGTTTGCAAACTGCTGAATCCACGCATGAGTTTAACTCTGAAAGTTCAATACACACATTGACAACCATTCAGTTAGATAGCTCCGTTTTGGTTTTAGAAGCAGTTATTTCTCTGTACAGCCTATGGTCCCATTCACTCAGGGATATCCCAACGCAGCTCCTAGAAGAAACGGGTTTCTAACTGGCTGAGTCTAAATATAGTTTCAACTCCTTTAGGTGAACGAAAGCACAGCAGAGCAGTTTGAAGGAAACGTTTCTCGTGATTTTTTGATGTTGTCTTACTGCTGTTTCTTACATATGCCGGTAATGGCCTGGAAATGCCTGCTTTGGGATTCTGCACAGAAAGCGTTTGCAAACTGCTTAATCCACATATGAGTTTAACTCTGTACGTTGAATGCACACACTGACAACCATTCATTTAGATAGCTCCATTTTTGTTTTAGAAGCAGACATTTCTCTGTACAGCCTATGGTCCCATTCACTTGGGGACATCCCAACGCAGCTCCTAGAAAAATCGTGTTTCTAACTCGCTGAATCTAAACATAGATTCAACCCTCTTAGGTGAACAAATGCACAGCAGAGCAGTTTGACGGAATCGTTTGTCCTGAGTTTTCGCCGAAGTCTTACTGCTGTTTCTTATATATGCCGGTATTGGGCTGGAAATGCCTGTTTTGGGATTCTGCACAGAAAGGGTTGGCAAACTGCTTAATACACACATGAGTTTACCTCTGTAGGTTGAATTCAGACATTGACAACCATTTACTTAGACAGATCCATTTTGGTTTTAGAAGCAGGTATTTCTCTGTACAGAATATGTTCCCATTCACTCGGGAATATCCCAACGCAGCTCTTAGAAGAAACGTGTTTCTAACTCGCTGAATCTAAACATACATTCAACTCTCTTAGGTGAACAAATGCACAGCAGAGCAGTTTGAAGGAAACGTTTCTCCTGAGTTTCAGACGAAGCCTTAATGCTGTTTCTTCCATATGCCGGTATTGGGCTGGAAATGCCTGTTTTGGGATTCTGCACAGAAAGTGTTTGCAAAGTGCTGAATACGCCCATGACTTTAACTCTGTAAGCTGAATGCACACATTGACAAACATTCTATTAGATAGCACGGTTTTGGTTTCAGAAGCAGATAATTCTGTACAGCCTATGGTCCCATTCACTCAGGAATATCCCAACGCAGCTCCTAGGAGAAACGTGTTTCTAATTCGCTGAATCTAAACATGGATTCAACTCCCTTAGTTGAACGAACACACAGCAGAGCAGTTTGAAGGAGACGTTTCTCCTGAGTTATAGATGAAGTCTTACTGCAGTTTCTTACATATGCTGGTATTGGGCTGGAAATTCCTGTATTAGGCAAAGAAAGTGTTTGCAAGCTGCTGAATCCATACATGAGTTTAACTCGGTAAGTAGAATGCACACGTTGACAACCATTTAGTTAGATAGCTCCGTTTTGGTGTTAGAAGCAGATATTTCTCTGTACAGCCTATGGTCCCATTCACTCGGGAATATCCCAACGCACCTGCTAGAAGAAACGTGTTTCTAATTCGCTGAATCTAAACGTAGATTCAACTCCCGTAGGTGAAAGAACGCACAGCAGAGCAGTTTCAAGGAAACGCCTCTCCTGAGTTTTAGACGAAGTCTTACTGCTGTTTCTTACATATGCCGGTGTAGGGCTAGAAATGCCTCTTTTGGGATTCTGCACAGAAAGGGTTTGCAAACTGCTGAATCCACACATGAGTTTAACTCTGTCAGGTGAATGCGCACATTGACAACCATTCAGTTGCATAGCTCCGTTTTGCTTTTAGAAGCAAATATTTCTCTGTACCGCCTGTGGTCCCATTCACTCGGGAATATACCAACACAGCTCCAAGAAGAAACGTGTTTCTAACTCGCTGAATCTAAACATAGATTCAACTCTCTTTGGTAAACGAACACACAGCAGAGCAATTTCAAGGAAACGTTTCTCTTGAGTTATAGATGAAGTCTTAGTGCTGTTTCTTACATATGCCGCTGTAGGGCTAGGAATGCCTGATTTGGGATTCCGCAGAGAAAGGGTTTGCAAACTGCTGAATCCACAGGTGGGTTTAACTCTGTCAGTTGAATGCACACATTGACAACCATTCAGTTAGATAGCTCTGCTTTGGTTTTAGAAGCAGATATTTCTCTGTACATCCTATGGTCCCATTCACTGGGGGATAATCAAATGCAGCTCCTAGAAGAAACGTGTTTCTAACTCGCTGAATCTAAACATCGATGCAACTCTCTTAGTTGAAAGAATGCACAGCAGACCAGTTTGAAAGAAACGTTTCCCCTGAGTTTTAGAGGAAGTCATACTGCTGTTTCTTACATATGCCTGTATTGGGCTGGAAAAGCCTGTTTTAGGATTCTGCACAGAAAGTGTTTGCAAACTCCTGAATCCACACAGGAGTTTAACTCTGTAAGTAGAATGGACACATTGACAACCATTTAGTTGGATGGCTCCGTTTTGTTGTAAGAAACAGATATTTCTCTGTACAGCCTATGGTCCCATTCACTCGGGAATATCCCAACGCAGCTCCTAGAAGAAACGTGTTTCTAACTCGCTGAAGCTAAACATGGATTCAACTCTCCTAGGTGAAGGAACGAACAGCAGAGCAGTTTGAAGGAAACGTTTCCCCTGAGTATTTGACGAAGTCTTACTGCTGTTTCTTCCATACGCCCGTTTGGGGCTGGAAAAGCCTTTTTGGGATTCTGCACAGAAAGGGTATGCAAATTGCTGAATCGACACGAGTTTATCTCTGTAAGATGAATGCACGAATTGAAAACCATTCAGTTACATCGTTCCGTTTTTTTATTTAGAAGCAGATATTTCTCTGTACAGCCTATGGTAACATTCACTCGGGTATATACCAACACAGCTCCAAGAAGAAACGTGTTTCTAACTAGCTGAATCTAAACATAAGTTCAACACTCTCAGTTCAACGAACGGACAGCAGAGCAGTTTGAAGGAAACCTTTCTCCTGAGTTTTCGGTGAAGTCTTACTGCTGTTTGTTACATAGGCCGTTATTGGGCGGGAAATGCCTGCTTTGGGATTCCGCACAGAAAGGGTTTGCAAACTGCTGAATCCACGCATGAGTTTAACTCTGAAAGTTCAATACACACATTGACAACCATTCAGTTAGATAGCTCCGTTTTGGTTTTAGAAGCAGATATTTCTCTGTACAGCCTATGGTCCCATTCACTCAGGGATATCCCAACGCAGCTCCTAGAAGAAACGGGTTTCTAACTGGCTGAGTCTAAATATAGTTTCAACTCCTTTAGGTGAACGAAAGCACAGCAGAGCAGTTTGAAGGAAACGTTTCTCGTGATTTTTTGACGTTGTCTTACTGCTGTTTCTTACATATGCCGGTAATGGCCTGGAAATGCCTGCTTTGGGATTCTGCACAGAAAGCGTTTGCAAACTGCTTAATCCACATATGAGTTTAACTCTGTACGTTGAATGCACACACTGACAACCATTCATTTAGATAGCTCCATTTTTGTTTTAGAAGCAGACATTTCTCTGTACAGCCTATGGTCCCATTCACTTGGGGACATCCCAACGCAGCTCCTAGAAAAATCGTGTTTCTAACTCGCTGAATCTAAACATAGATTCAACCCTCTTAGGTGAACAAATGCACAGCAGAGCAGTTTGACGGAATCGTTTGTCCTGAGTTTTCGCCGAAGTCTTACTGCTGTTTCTTATATATGCCGGTATTGGGCTGGAAATGCCTGTTTTGGGATTCTGCACAGAAAGGGTTGGCAAACTGCTTAATACACACATGAGTTTACCTCTGTAGGTTGAATTCAGACATTGACAACCATTTACTTAGACAGATCCATTTTGGTTTTAGAAGCAGGTATTTCTCTGTACAGAATATGTTCCCATTCACTCGGGAATATCCCAACGCAGCTCTTAGAAGAAACGTGTTTCTAACTCGCTGAATCTAAACATACATTCAACTCTCTTAGGTGAACAAATGCACAGCAGAGCAGTTTGAAGGAAACGTTTCTCCTGAGTTTCAGACGAAGCCTTAATGCTGTTTCTTCCATATGCCGGTATTGGGCTGGAAATGCCTGTTTTGGGATTCTGCACAGAAAGTGTTTGCAAAGTGCTGAATACGCCCATGACTTTAACTCTGTAAGCTGAATGCACACATTGACAAACATTCTATTAGATAGCACGGTTTTGGTTTCAGAAGCAGATAATTCTGTACAGCCTATGGTCCCATTCACTCGGGAATATCCCAACGCAGCTCCTAGGAGAAACGTGTTTCTAATTCGCTGAATCTAAACATGGATTCAACTCCCTTAGTTGAACGAACACACAGCAGAGCAGTTTGAAGGAGACGTTTCTCCTGAGTTATAGATGAAGTCTTACTGCAGTTTCTTACATATGCTGGTATTGGGCTGGAAATTCCTGTATTAGGCAAAGAAAGTGTTTGCAAGCTGCTGAATCCATACATGAGTTTAACTCGGTAAGTAGAATGCACACGTTGACAACCATTTAGTTAGATAGCTCCGTTTTGGTGTTAGAAGCAGATATTTCTCTGTACAGCCTATGGTCCCATTCACTCGGGAATATCCCAACGCACCTGCTAGAAGAAACGTGTTTCTAATTCGCTGAATCTAAACGTAGATTCAACTCCCGTAGGTGAAAGAACGCACAGCAGAGCAGTTTCAAGGAAACGCCTCTCCTGAGTTTTAGACGAAGTCTTACTGCTGTTTCTTACATATGCCGGTGTAGGGCTAGAAATGCCTCTTTTGGGATTCTGCACAGAAAGGGTTTGCAAACTGCTGAATCCACACATGAGTTTAACTCTGTCAGGTGAATGCGCACATTGACAACCATTCAGTTGCATAGCTCCGTTTTGCTTTTAGAAGCAAATATTTCTCTGTACCGCCTGTGGTCCCATTCACTCGGGAATATACCAACACAGCTCCAAGAAGAAACGTGTTTCTAACTCGCTGAATCTAAACATAGATTCAACTCTCTTTGGTAAACGAACACACAGCAGAGCAATTTCAAGGAAACGTTTCTCTTGAGTTATAGATGAAGTCTTAGTGCTGTTTCTTACATATGCCGCTGTAGGGCTAGAAATGCCTGATTTGGGATTCCGCAGAGAAAGGGTTTGCAAACTGCTGAATCCACAGGTGGGTTTAACTCTGTCAGTTGAATGCACACATTGACAACCATTCAGTTAGATAGCTCTGCTTTGGTTTTAGAAGCAGATATTTCTCTGTACATCCTATGGTCCCATTCACTGGGGGATAATCAAATGCAGCTCCTAGAAGAAACGTGTTTCTAACTCGCTGAATCTAAACATCGATGCAACTCTCTTAGTTGAAAGAATGCACAGCAGACCAGTTTGAAAGAAACGTTTCCCCTGAGTTTTAGAGGAAGTCATACTGCTGTTTCTTACATATGCCTGTATTGGGCTGGAAAAGCCTGTTTTAGGATTCTGCACAGAAAGTGTTTGCAAACTCCTGAATCCACACAGGAGTTTAACTCTGTAAGTAGAATGGACACATTGACAACCATTTAGTTGGATGGCTCCGTTTTGTTGTAAGAAACAGATATTTCTCTGTACAGCCTATGGTCCCATTCACTCGGGAATATCCCAACGCAGCTCCTAGAAGAAACGTGTTTCTAACTCGCTGAAGCTAAACATGGATTCAACTCTCCTAGGTGAAGGAACGAACAGCAGAGCAGTTTGAAGGAAACGTTTCCCCTGAGTATTTGACGAAGTCTTACTGCTGTTTCTTCCATACGCCCGTTTGGGGCTGGAAAAGCCTATTTTGGGATTCTGCACAGAAAGGGTATGCAAATTGCTGAATCGACACGAGTTTATCTCTGTAAGATGAATGCACGAATTGAAAACCATTCAGTTACATCGTTCCGTTTTTTTATTTAGAAGCAGATATTTCTCTGTACAGCCTATGGTAACATTCACTCGGGTATATACCAACACAGCTCCAAGAAGAAACGTGTTTCTAACTAGCTGAATCTAAACATAAGTTCAACACTCTCAGTTCAACGAACGGACAGCAGAGCAGTTTGAAGGAAACCTTTCTTCTGAGTTTTCGGTGAAGTCTTACTGCTGTTTGTTACATAGGCCGTTATTGGGCGGGAAATGCCTGTTTTGGGATTCCGCACAGAAAGGGTTTGCAAACTGCTGAATCCACGCATGAGTTTAACTCTGAAAGTTCAATACACACATTGACAACCATTCAGTTAGATAGCTCCGTTTTGGTTTTAGAAGCAGATATTTCTCTGTACAGCCTATGGTCCCATTCACTCAGGGATATCCCAACGCAGCTCCTAGAAGAAACGGGTTCCTAACTGGCTGAGTCTAAATATAGTTTCAACTCCTTTAGGTGAACGAAAGCACAGCAGAGCAGTTTGAAGGAAACGTTTCTCGTGATTTTTTGACGTTGTCTTACTGCTGTTTCTTACATATGCCGGTAATGGCCTGGAAATGCCTGCTTTGGGATTCTGCACAGAAAGCGTTTGCAAACTGCTTAATCCACATATGAGTTTAACTCTGTACGTTGAATGCACACACTGACAACCATTCATTTAGATAGCTCCATTTTTGTTTTAGAAGCAGACATTTCTCTGTACAGCCTATGGTCCCATTCACTTGGGGACATCCCAACGCAGCTCCTAGAAAAATCGTGTTTCTAACTCGCTGAATCTAAACATAGATTCAACCCTCTTAGGTGAACAAATGCACAGCAGAGCAGTTTGACGGAATCGTTTGTCCTGAGTTTTCGCCGAAGTCTTACTGCTGTTTCTTATATATGCCGGTATTGGGCTGGAAATGCCTGTTTTGGGATTCTGCACAGAAAGGGTTGGCAAACTGCTTAATACACACATGAGTTTACCTCTGTAGGTTGAATTCAGACATTGACAACCATTTACTTAGACAGATCCATTTTGGTTTTAGAAGCAGGTATTTCTCTGTACAGAATATGTTCCCATTCACTCGGGAATATCCCAACGCAGCTCTTAGAAGAAACGTGTTTCTAACTCGCTGAATCTAAACATACATTCAACTCTCTTAGGTGAACAAATGCACAGCAGAGCAGTTTGAAGGAAACGTTTCTCCTGAGTTTCAGACGAAGCCTTAATGCTGTTTCTTCCATATGCCGGTATTGGGCTGGAAATGCCTGTTTTGGGATTCTGCACAGAAAGTGTTTGCAAAGTGCTGAATACGCCCATGACTTTAACTCTGTAAGCTGAATGCACACATTGACAAACATTCTATTAGATAGCACGGTTTTGGTTTCAGAAGCAGATAATTCTGTACAGCCTATGGTCCCATTCACTCGGGAATATCCCAACGCAGCTCCTAGGAGAAACGTGTTTCTAATTCGCTGAATCTAAACATGGATTCAACTCCCTTAGTTGAACGAACACACAGCAGAGCAGTTTGAAGGAGACGTTTCTCCTGAGTTATAGATGAAGTCTTACTGCAGTTTCTTACATATGCTGGTATTGGGCTGGAAATTCCTGTATTAGGCAAAGAAAGTGTTTGCAAGCTGCTGAATCCATACATGAGTTTAACTCGGTAAGTAGAATGCACACGTTGACAACCATTTAGTTAGATAGCTCCGTTTTGGTGTTAGAAGCAGATATTTCTCTGTACAGCCTATGGTCCCATTCACTCGGGAATATCCCAACGCACCTGCTAGAAGAAACGTGTTTCTAATTCGCTGAATCTAAACGTAGATTCAACTCCCGTAGGTGAAAGAACGCACAGCAGAGCAGTTTCAAGGAAACGCCTCTCCTGAGTTTTAGACGAAGTCTTACTGCTGTTTCTTACATATGCCGGTGTAGGGCTAGAAATGCCTCTTTTGGGATTCTGCACAGAAAGGGTTTGCAAACTGCTGAATCCACACATGAGTTTAACTCTGTCAGGTGAATGCGCACATTGACAACCATTCAGTTGCATAGCTCCGTTTTGCTTTTAGAAGCAAATATTTCTCTGTACCGCCTGTGGTCCCATTCACTCGGGAATATACCAACACAGCTCCAAGAAGAAACGTGTTTCTAACTCGCTGAATCTAAACATAGATTCAACTCTCTTTGGTAAACGAACACACAGCAGAGCAATTTCAAGGAAACGTTTCTCTTGAGTTATAGATGAAGTCTTAGTGCTGTTTCTTACATATGCCGCTGTAGGGCTAGAAATGCCTGATTTGGGATTCCGCAGAGAAAGGGTTTGCAAACTGCTGAATCCACAGGTGGGTTTAACTCTGTCAGTTGAATGCACACATTGACAACCATTCAGTTAGATAGCTCTGCTTTGGTTTTAGAAGCAGATATTTCTCTGTACATCCTATGGTCCCATTCACTGGGGGATAATCAAATGCAGCTCCTAGAAGAAACGTGTTTCTAACTCGCTGAATCTAAACATCGATGCAACTCTCTTAGTTGAAAGAATGCACAGCAGACCAGTTTGAAAGAAACGTTTCCCCTGAGTTTTAGAGGAAGTCATACTGCTGTTTCTTACATATGCCTGTATTGGGCTGGAAAAGCCTGTTTTAGGATTCTGCACAGAAAGTGTTTGCAAACTCCTGAATCCACACAGGAGTTTAACTCTGTAAGTAGAATGGACACATTGACAACCATTTAGTTGGATGGCTCCGTTTTGTTGTAAGAAACAGATATTTCTCTGTACAGCCTATGGTCCCATTCACTCGGGAATATCCCAACGCAGCTCCTAGAAGAAACGTGTTTCTAACTCGCTGAAGCTAAACATGGATTCAACTCTCCTAGGTGAAGGAACGACCAGCAGAGCAGTTTGAAGGAAACGTTTCCCCTGAGTATTTGACGAAGTCTTACTGCTGTTTCTTCCATACGCCCGTTTGGGGCTGGAAAAGGCTATTTTGGGATTCTGCACAGAAAGGGTATGCAAATTGCTGAATCGACACGAGTTTATCTCTGTAAGATGAATGCACGAATTGAAAACCATTCAGTTACATCGTTCCGTTTTTTTATTTAGAAGCAGATATTTCTCTGTACAGCCTATGGTAACATTCACTCGGGTATATACCAACACAGCTCCAAGAAGAAACGTGTTTCTAACTAGCTGAATCTAAACATAAGTTCAACACTCTCAGTTCAACGAACGGACAGCAGAGCAGTTTGAAGGAAACCTTTCTTCTGAGTTTTCGGTGAAGTCTTACTGCTGTTTGTTACATAGGCCGTTATTGGGCGGGAAATGCCTGTTTTGGGATTCCGCACAGAAAGGGTTTGCAAACTGCTGAATCCACGCATGAGTTTAACTCTGAAAGTTCAATACACACATTGACAACCATTCAGTTAGATAGCTCCGTTTTGGTTTTAGAAGCAGATATTTCTCTGTACAGCCTATGGTCCCATTCACTCAGGGATATCCCAACGCAGCTCCTAGAAGAAACGGGTTCCTAACTGGCTGAGTCTAAATATAGTTTCAACTCCTTTAGGTGAACGAAAGCACAGCAGAGCAGTTTGAAGGAAACGTTTCTCGTGATTTTTTGACGTTGTCTTACTGCTGTTTCTTACATATGCCGGTAATGGCCTGGAAATGCCTGCTTTGGGATTCTGCACAGAAAGCGTTTGCAAACTGCTTAATCCACATATGAGTTTAACTCTGTACGTTGAATGCACACACTGACAACCATTCATTTAGATAGCTCCATTTTTGTTTTAGAAGCAGACATTTCTCTGTACAGCCTATGGTCCCATTCACTTGGGGACATCCCAACGCAGCTCCTAGAAAAATCGTGTTTCTAACTCGCTGAATCTAAACATAGATTCAACCCTCTTAGGTGAACAAATGCACAGCAGAGCAGTTTGACGGAATCGTTTGTCCTGAGTTTTCGCCGAAGTCTTACTGCTGTTTCTTATATATGCCGGTATTGGGCTGGAAATGCCTGTTTTGGGATTCTGCACAGAAAGGGTTGGCAAACTGCTTAATACACACATGAGTTTACCTCTGTAGGTTGAATTCAGACATTGACAACCATTTACTTAGACAGATCCATTTTGGTTTTAGAAGCAGGTATTTCTCTGTACAGAATATGTTCCCATTCACTCGGGAATATCCCAACGCAGCTCTTAGAAGAAACGTGTTTCTAACTCGCTGAATCTAAACATACATTCAACTCTCTTAGGTGAACAAATGCACAGCAGAGCAGTTTGAAGGAAACGTTTCTCCTGAGTTTCAGACGAAGCCTTAATGCTGTTTCTTCCATATGCCGGTATTGGGCTGGAAATGCCTGTTTTGGGATTCTGCACAGAAAGTGTTTGCAAAGTGCTGAATACGCCCATGACTTTAACTCTGTAAGCTGAATGCACACATTGACAAACATTCTATTAGATAGCACGGTTTTGGTTTCAGAAGCAGATAATTCTGTACAGCCTATGGTCCCATTCACTCGGGAATATCCCAACGCAGCTCCTAGGAGAAACGTGTTTCTAATTCGCTGAATCTAAACATGGATTCAACTCCCTTAGTTGAACGAACACACAGCAGAGCAGTTTGAAGGAGACGTTTCTCCTGAGTTATAGATGAAGTCTTACTGCAGTTTCTTACATATGCTGGTATTGGGCTGGAAATTCCTGTATTAGGCAAAGAAAGTGTTTGCAAGCTGCTGAATCCATACATGAGTTTAACTCGGTAAGTAGAATGCACACGTTGACAACCATTTAGTTAGATAGCTCCGTTTTGGTGTTAGAAGCAGATATTTCTCTGTACAGCCTATGGTCCCATTCACTCGGGAATATCCCAACGCACCTGCTAGAAGAAACGTGTTTCTAATTCGCTGAATCTAAACGTAGATTCAACTCCCGTAGGTGAAAGAACGCACAGCAGAGCAGTTTCAAGGAAACGCCTCTCCTGAGTTTTAGACGAAGTCTTACTGCTGTTTCTTACATATGCCGGTGTAGGGCTAGAAATGCCTCTTTTGGGATTCTGCACAGAAAGGGTTTGCAAACTGCTGAATCCACACATGAGTTTAACTCTGTCAGGTGAATGCGCACATTGACAACCATTCAGTTGCATAGCTCCGTTTTGCTTTTAGAAGCAAATATTTCTCTGTACCGCCTGTGGTCCCATTCACTCGGGAATATACCAACACAGCTCCAAGAAGAAACGTGTTTCTAACTCGCTGAATCTAAACATAGATTCAACTCTCTTTGGTAAACGAACACACAGCAGAGCAATTTCAAGGAAACGTTTCTCTTGAGTTATAGATGAAGTCTTAGTGCTGTTTCTTACATATGCCGCTGTAGGGCTAGAAATGCCTGATTTGGGATTCCGCAGAGAAAGGGTTTGCAAACTGCTGAATCCACAGGTGGGTTTAACTCTGTCAGTTGAATGCACACATTGACAACCATTCAGTTAGATAGCTCTGCTTTGGTTTTAGAAGCAGATATTTCTCTGTACATCCTATGGTCCCATTCACTGGGGGATAATCAAATGCAGCTCCTAGAAGAAACGTGTTTCTAACTCGCTGAATCTAAACATCGATGCAACTCTCTTAGTTGAAAGAATGCACAGCAGACCAGTTTGAAAGAAACGTTTCCCCTGAGTTTTAGAGGAAGTCATACTGCTGTTTCTTACATATGCCTGTATTGGGCTGGAAAAGCCTGTTTTAGGATTCTGCACAGAAAGTGTTTGCAAACTCCTGAATCCACACAGGAGTTTAACTCTGTAAGTAGAATGGACACATTGACAACCATTTAGTTGGATGGCTCCGTTTTGTTGTAAGAAACAGATATTTCTCTGTACAGCCTATGGTCCCATTCACTCGGGAATATCCCAACGCAGCTCCTAGAAGAAACGTGTTTCTAACTCGCTGAAGCTAAACATGGATTCAACTCTCCTAGGTGAAGGAACGACCAGCAGAGCAGTTTGAAGGAAACGTTTCCCCTGAGTATTTGACGAAGTCTTACTGCTGTTTCTTCCATACGCCCGTTTGGGGCTGGAAAAGCCTATTTTGGGATTCTGCACAGAAAGGGTATGCAAATTGCTGAATCGACACGAGTTTATCTCTGTAAGATGAATGCACGAATTGAAAACCATTCAGTTACATCGTTCCGTTTTTTTATTTAGAAGCAGATATTTCTCTGTACAGCCTATGGTAACATTCACTCGGGTATATACCAACACAGCTCCAAGAAGAAACGTGTTTCTAACTAGCTGAATCTAAACATAAGTTCAACACTCTCAGTTCAACGAACGGACAGCAGAGCAGTTTGAAGGAAACCTTTCTTCTGAGTTTTCGGTGAAGTCTTACTGCTGTTTGTTACATAGGCCGTTATTGGGCGGGAAATGCCTGTTTTGGGATTCCGCACAGAAAGGGTTTGCAAACTGCTGAATCCACGCATGAGTTTAACTCTGAAAGTTCAATACACACATTGACAACCATTCAGTTAGATAGCTCCGTTTTGGTTTTAGAAGCAGATATTTCTCTGTACAGCCTATGGTCCCATTCACTCAGGGATATCCCAACGCAGCTCCTAGAAGAAACGGGTTCCTAACTGGCTGAGTCTAAATATAGTTTCAACTCCTTTAGGTGAACGAAAGCACAGCAGAGCAGTTTGAAGGAAACGTTTCTCGTGATTTTTTGACGTTGTCTTACTGCTGTTTCTTACATATGCCGGTAATGGCCTGGAAATGCCTGCTTTGGGATTCTGCACAGAAAGCGTTTGCAAACTGCTTAATCCACATATGAGTTTAACTCTGTACGTTGAATGCACACACTGACAACCATTCATTTAGATAGCTCCATTTTTGTTTTAGAAGCAGACATTTCTCTGTACAGCCTATGGTCCCATTCACTTGGGGACATCCCAACGCAGCTCCTAGAAAAATCGTGTTTCTAACTCGCTGAATCTAAACATAGATTCAACCCTCTTAGGTGAACAAATGCACAGCAGAGCAGTTTGACGGAATCGTTTGTCCTGAGTTTTCGCCGAAGTCTTACTGCTGTTTCTTATATATGCCGGTATTGGGCTGGAAATGCCTGTTTTGGGATTCTGCACAGAAAGGGTTGGCAAACTGCTTAATACACACATGAGTTTACCTCTGTAGGTTGAATTCAGACATTGACAACCATTTACTTAGACAGATCCATTTTGGTTTTAGAAGCAGGTATTTCTCTGTACAGAATATGTTCCCATTCACTCGGGAATATCCCAACGCAGCTCTTAGAAGAAACGTGTTTCTAACTCGCTGAATCTAAACATACATTCAACTCTCTTAGGTGAACAAATGCACAGCAGAGCAGTTTGAAGGAAACGTTTCTCCTGAGTTTCAGACGAAGCCTTAATGCTGTTTCTTCCATATGCCGGTATTGGGCTGGAAATGCCTGTTTTGGGATTCTGCACAGAAAGTGTTTGCAAAGTGCTGAATACGCCCATGACTTTAACTCTGTAAGCTGAATGCACACATTGACAAACATTCTATTAGATAGCACGGTTTTGGTTTCAGAAGCAGATAATTCTGTACAGCCTATGGTCCCATTCACTCGGGAATATCCCAACGCAGCTCCTAGGAGAAACGTGTTTCTAATTCGCTGAATCTAAACATGGATTCAACTCCCTTAGTTGAACGAACACACAGCAGAGCAGTTTGAAGGAGACGTTTCTCCTGAGTTATAGATGAAGTCTTACTGCAGTTTCTTACATATGCTGGTATTGGGCTGGAAATTCCTGTATTAGGCAAAGAAAGTGTTTGCAAGCTGCTGAATCCATACATGAGTTTAACTCGGTAAGTAGAATGCACACGTTGACAACCATTTAGTTAGATAGCTCCGTTTTGGTGTTAGAAGCAGATATTTCTCTGTACAGCCTATGGTCCCATTCACTCGGGAATATCCCAACGCACCTGCTAGAAGAAACGTGTTTCTAATTCGCTGAATCTAAACGTAGATTCAACTCCCGTAGGTGAAAGAACGCACAGCAGAGCAGTTTCAAGGAAACGCCTCTCCTGAGTTTTAGACGAAGTCTTACTGCTGTTTCTTACATATGCCGGTGTAGGGCTAGAAATGCCTCTTTTGGGATTCTGCACAGAAAGGGTTTGCAAACTGCTGAATCCACACATGAGTTTAACTCTGTCAGGTGAATGCGCACATTGACAACCATTCAGTTGCATAGCTCCGTTTTGCTTTTAGAAGCAAATATTTCTCTGTACCGCCTGTGGTCCCATTCACTCGGGAATATACCAACACAGCTCCAAGAAGAAACGTGTTTCTAACTCGCTGAATCTAAACATAGATTCAACTCTCTTTGGTAAACGAACACACAGCAGAGCAATTTCAAGGAAACGTTTCTCTTGAGTTATAGATGAAGTCTTAGTGCTGTTTCTTACATATGCCGCTGTAGGGCTAGAAATGCCTGATTTGGGATTCCGCAGAGAAAGGGTTTGCAAACTGCTGAATCCACAGGTGGGTTTAACTCTGTCAGTTGAATGCACACATTGACAACCATTCAGTTAGATAGCTCTGCTTTGGTTTTAGAAGCAGATATTTCTCTGTACATCCTATGGTCCCATTCACTGGGGGATAATCAAATGCAGCTCCTAGAAGAAACGTGTTTCTAACTCGCTGAATCTAAACATCGATGCAACTCTCTTAGTTGAAAGAATGCACAGCAGACCAGTTTGAAAGAAACGTTTCCCCTGAGTTTTAGAGGAAGTCATACTGCTGTTTCTTACATATGCCTGTATTGGGCTGGAAAAGCCTGTTTTAGGATTCTGCACAGAAAGTGTTTGCAAACTCCTGAATCCACACAGGAGTTTAACTCTGTAAGTAGAATGGACACATTGACAACCATTTAGTTGGATGGCTCCGTTTTGTTGTAAGAAACAGATATTTCTCTGTACAGCCTATGGTCCCATTCACTCGGGAATATCCCAACGCAGCTCCTAGAAGAAACGTGTTTCTAACTCGCTGAAGCTAAACATGGATTCAACTCTCCTAGGTGAAGGAACGAACAGCAGAGCAGTTTGAAGGAAACGTTTCCCCTGAGTATTTGACGAAGTCTTACTGCTGTTTCTTCCATACGCCCGTTTGGGGCTGGAAAAGCCTATTTTGGGATTCTGCACAGAAAGGGTATGCAAATTTCTGAATCGACACGAGTTTATCTCTGTAAGATGAATGCACGAATTGAAAACCATTCAGTTACATCGTTCCGTTTTTTTATTTAGAAGCAGATATTTCTCTGTACAGCCTATGGTAACATTCACTCGGGTATATACCAACACAGCTCCAAGAAGAAACGTGTTTCTAACTAGCTGAATCTAAACATAAGTTCAACACTCTCAGTTCAACGAACGGACAGCAGAGCAGTTTGAAGGAAACCTTTCTCCTGAGTTTTCGGTGAAGTCTTACTGCTGTTTGTTACATAGGCCGTTATTGGGCGGGAAATGCCTGTTTTGGGATTCCGCACAGAAAGGGTTTGCAAACTGCTGAATCCACGCATGAGTTTAACTCTGAAAGTTCAATACACACATTGACAACCATTCAGTTAGATAGCTCCGTTTTGGTTTTAGAAGCAGTTATTTCTCTGTACAGCCTATGGTCCCATTCACTCAGGGATATCCCAACGCAGCTCCTAGAAGAAACGGGTTCCTAACTGGCTGAGTCTAAATATAGTTTCAACTCCTTTAGGTGAACGAAAGCACAGCAGAGCAGTTTGAAGGAAACGTTTCTCGTGATTTTTTGACGTTGTCTTACAGCTGTTTCTTACATATGCCGGTAATGGCCTGGAAATGCCTGCTTTGGGATTCTGCACAGAAAGCGTTTGCAAACTGCTTAATCCACATATGAGTTTAACTCTGTACGTTGAATGCACACACTGACAACCATTCATTTAGATAGCTCCATTTTTGTTTTAGAAGCAGACATTTCTCTGTACAGCCTATGGTCCCATTCACTTGGGGACATCCCAACGCAGCTCCTAGAAAAATCGTGTTTCTAACTCGCTGAATCTAAACATAGATTCAACCCTCTTAGGTGAACAAATGCACAGCAGAGCAGTTTGACGGAATCGTTTGTCCTGAGTTTTCGCCGAAGTCTTACTGCTGTTTCTTATATATGCCGGTATTGGGCTGGAAATGCCTGTTTTGGGATTCTGCACAGAAAGGGTTGGCAAACTGCTTAATACACACATGAGTTTACCTCTGTAGGTTGAATTCAGACATTGACAACCATTTACTTAGACAGATCCATTTTGGTTTTAGAAGCAGGTATTTCTCTGTACAGAATATGTTCCCATTCACTCGGGAATAACCCAACGCAGCTCTTAGAAGAAACGTGTTTCTAACTCGCTGAATCTAAACATACATTCAACTCTCTTAGGTGAACAAATGCACAGCAGAGCAGTTTGAAGGAAACGTTTCTCCTGAGTTTCAGACGAAGCCTTAATGCTGTTTCTTCCATATGCCTGTATTGGGCTGGAAATGCCTGTTTTGGGATTCTGCACAGAAAGTGTTTGCAAAGTGCTGAATACGCCCATGACTTTAACTCTGTAAGCTGAATGCACACATTGACAAACATTCTATTAGATAGCACGGTTTTGGTTTCAGAAGCAGATAATTCTGTACAGCCTATGGTCCCATTCACTCGGGAATATCCCAACGCAGCTCCTAGGAGAAACGTGTTTCTAATTCGCTGAATCTAAACATGGATTCAACTCCCTTAGTTGAACGAACACACAGCAGAGCAGTTTGAAGGAGACGTTTCTCCTGAGTTATAGATGAAGTCTTACTGCAGTTTCTTACATATGCTGGTATTGGGCTGGAAATTCCTGTATTAGGAAAGAAAGTGTTTGCAAGCTGCTGAATCCATACATGAGTTTAACTCGGTAAGTAGAATGCACACGTTGACAACCATTTAGTTAGATAGCTCCGTTTTGGTGTTAGAAGCAGATATTTCTCTGTACAGCCTATGGTCCCATTCACTCGGGAATATCCCAACGCACCTGCTAGAAGAAACGTGTTTCTAATTCGCTGAATCTAAACGTAGATTCAACTCCCGTAGGTGAAAGAACGCACAGCAGAGCAGTTTCAAGGAAACGCCTCTCCTGAGTTTTAGACGAAGTCTTACCGCTGTTTCTTACATATGCCGGTGTAGGGCTAGAAATGCCTCTTTTGGGATTCTGCACAGAAAGGGTTTGCAAACTGCTGAATCCACACATGAGTTTAACTCTGTCAGGTGAATGCGCACATTGACAACCATTCAGTTGCATAGCTCCGTTTTGCTTTTAGAAGCAAATATTTCTCTGTACCGCCTGTGGTCCCATTCACTCGGGAATATACCAACAGAGCTCCAAGAAGAAACGTGTTTCTAACTCGCTGAATCTAAACATAGATGCAACTCTCTTTGGTAAACGAACACACAGCAGAGCAATTTCAAGGAAACGTTTCTCTTGAGTTATAGATGAAGTCTTAGTGCTGTTTCTTACATATGCCGCTGTAGGGCTAGAAATGCCTGATTTGGGATACCGCAGAGAAAGGGTTTGCAAACTGCTGAATCCACAGGTGGGTTTAACTCTGTCAGTTGAATGCACACATTGACAACCATTCAGTTAGATAGCTCTGCTTTGGTTTTAGAAGCAGATATTTCTCTGTACATCCTATGGTCCCATTCACTGGGGGATAATCAAATGCAGCTCCTAGAAGAAACGTGTTTCTAACTCGCTGAATCTAAACATCGATGCAACTCTCTTAGTTGAAAGAATGCACAGCAGACCAGTTTGAAAGAAACGTTTCCCCTGAGTTTTAGAGGAAGTCATACTGCTGTTTCTTACATATGCCTGTATTGGGCTGGAAAAGCCTGTTTTAGGATTCTGCACAGAAAGTGTTTGCTAACTCCTAAATCCACATATGAGTTTAACTCTGTAAGTAGAATGGACACATTGACAACCATTTAGTTGGATGGCTCCGTTTTGTTGTAAGAAACAGATATTTTTCTGTACAGCCTATGGTCCCATTCACTCGAGAATATCCCAACGCACCTGCTAGAAGAAACGTGTTTCTAATTCGCTGAATCTAAACGTAGATTCAACTCCCGTAGGTGAAAGAACGCACAGCAGAGCAGTTTCAAGGAAACGCCTCTCCTGAGTTTTAGACGAAGTCTTACTGCTGTTTCTTACATATGCCGGTGTAGGGCTAGAAATGCCTCTTTTGGGATTCTGCACAGAAAGGGTTTGCAAACTGCTGAATCCACACATGAGTTTAACTCTGTCAGGTGAATGCGCTCATTGACAACCATTCAGTTGCATAGCTCCGTTTTGCTTTTAGAAGCAAATATTTCTCTGTACCGCCTGTGGTCCCATTCACTCGGGAATATACCAACACAGCTCCAAGAAGAAACGTGTTTCTAACTCGCTGAGTCTAAACATAGATTCAACTCTCTTTGGTAAACGAACACACAGCAGAGCAATTTCAAGGAAACGTTTCTCTTGAGTTATAGATGAAGTCTTAGTGCTGTTTCTTACATATGCCGCTGTAGGGCTAGAAATGCCTGATTTGGGATTCCGCAGAGAAAGGGTTTGCAAACTGCTGAATCCACAGGTGGGTTTAACTCTGTCAGTTGAATGCACACATTGACAACCATTCAGTTAGATAGCTCTGCTTTGGTTTTAGAAGCAGATATTTCTCTGTACATCCTATGGTCCCATTCACTGGGGGATAATCAAATGCAGCTCCTAGAAGAAACGTGTTTCTAACTCGCTGAATCTAAACATCGATGCAACTCTCTTAGTTGAAAGAATGCACAGCAGACCAGTTTGAAAGAAACGTTTCCCCTGAGTTTTAGAGGAAGTCATACTGCTGTTTCTTACATATGCCTGTATTGGGCTGGAAAAGCCTGTTTTAGGATTCTGCACAGAAAGTGTTTGCAAACTCCTGAATCCACACAGGAGTTTAACTCTGTAAGTAGAATGGACACATTGACAACCATTTAGTTGGATGGCTCCGTTTTGTTGTAAGAAACAGATATTTCTCTGTACAGCCTATGGTCCCATTCACTCGGGAATATCCCAACGCAGCTCCTAGAAGAAACGTGTTTCTAACTCGCTGAAGCTAAACATGGATTCAACTCTCCTAGGTGAAGGAACGCACAGCAGAGCAGTTTGAAGGAAACGTTTCCCCTGAGTATTTGACGAAGTCTTACTGCTGTTTCTTCCATACGCCCGTTTGGGGCTGGAAAAGCCTATTTTGGGATTCTGCACAGAAAGGGTATGCAAATTGCTGAATCGACACGAGTTTATCTCTGTAAGATGAATGCACGAATTGAAAACCATTCAGTTACATCGTTCCGTTTTTTTATTTAGAAGCAGATATTTCTCTGTACAGCCTATGGTAACATTCACTCGGGTATATACCAACACCGCTCCAAGAAGAAACGTGTTTCTAACTAGCTGAATCTAAACATAAGTTCAACACTCTCAGTTCAACGAACGGACAGCAGAGCAGTTTGAAGGAAACCTTTCTCCTGAGTTTTCGGTGAAGTCTTACTGCTGTTTGTTACATAGGCCGTTATTGGGCGGGAAATGCCTGTTTTGGGATTCCGCACAGAAAGGGTTTGCAAACTGCTGAATCCACGCATGAGTTTAACTCTGAAAGTTCAATACACACATTGACAACCATTCAGTTAGATAGCTCCGTTTTGGTTTTAGAAGCAGTTATTTCTCTGTACAGCCTATGGTCCCATTCACTCAGGGATATCCCAACGCAGCTCCTAGAAGAAACGGGTTCCTAACTGGCTGAGTCTAAATATAGTTTCAACTCCTTTAGGTGAACGAAAGCACAGCAGAGCAGTTTGAAGGAAACGTTTCTCGTGATTTTTTGACGTTGTCTTACAGCTGTTTCTTACATATGCCGGTAATGGCCTGGAAATGCCTGCTTTGGGATTCTGCACAGAAAGCGTTTGCAAACTGCTTAATCCACATATGAGTTTAACTCTGTACGTTGAATGCACACACTGACAACCATTCATTTAGATAGCTCCATTTTTGTTTTAGAAGCAGACATTTCTCTGTACAGCCTATGGTCCCATTCACTTGGGGACATCCCAACGCAGCTCCTAGAAAAATCATGTTTCTAACTCGCTGAATCTAAACATAGATTCAACACTCTTAGGTGAACAAATGCACAGCAGAGCAGTTTGACGGAATCGTTTGTCCTGAGTTTTCGCCGAAGTCTTACTGCTGTTTCTTATATATGCCGGTATTGGGCTGGAAATGCCTGTTTTGGGATTCTGCACAGAAAGGGTTGGCAAACTGCTTAATACACACATGAGTTTACCTCTGTAGGTTGAATTCAGACATTGACAACCATTTACTTAGACAGATCCATTTTGGTTTTAGAAGCAGGTATTTCTCTGTACAGAATATGTTCCCATTCACTCGGGAATATCCCAACGCAGCTCTTAGAAGAAACGTGTTTCTAACTCGCTGAATCTAAACATACATTCAACTCTCTTAGGTGAACAAATGCACAGCAGAGCCGTTTGAAGGAAACGTTTCTCCTGAGTTTCAGACGAAGCCTTAATGCTGTTTCTTCCATATGCCGGTATTGGGCTGGAAATGCCTGTTTTGGGATTCTGCACAGAAAGTGTTTGCAAAGTGCTGAATACGCCCATGACTTTAACTCTGTAAGCTGAATGCACACATTGACAAACATTCTATTAGATAGCACGGTTTTGGTTTCAGAAGCAGATAATTCTGTACAGCCTATGGTCCCATTCACTCGGGAATATCCCAACGCAGCTCCTAGGAGAAACGTGTTTCTAATTCGCTGAATCTAAACATAGATTCAACTCCCTTACTTGAACGAACACACAGCAGAGCAGTTTGAAGGAGACGTTTCTCCTGAGTTATAGATGAAGTCTTACTGCAGTTTCTTACATATGCTGGTATTGGGCTGGAAATTCCTGTATTAGGCAAAGAAAGTGTTTGCAAGCTGCTGAATCCATACATGAGTTTAACTCGGTAAGTAGAATGCACACGTTGACAACCATTTAGTTAGATAGCTCCGTTTTGGTGTTAGAAGCAGATATTTCTCTGTACAGCCTATGGTCCCATTCACTCGGGAATATCCCAACGCACCTGCTAGAAGAAACGTGTTTCTAATTCGCTGAATCTAAACGTAGATTCAACTCCCGTAGGTGAAAGAACGCACAGCAGAGCAGTTTCAAGGAAACGCCTCTCCTGAGTTTTAGACGAAGTCTTACTGCTGTTTCTTACATATGCCGGTGTAGGGCTAGAAATGCCTCTTTTGGGATTCTGCACAGAAAGGGTTTGCAAACTGCTGAATCCACACATGAGTTTAACTCTGTCAGGTGAATGCGCACATTGACAACCATTCAGTTGCATAGCTCCGTTTTGCTTTTAGAAGCAAATATTTCTCTGTACCGCCTGTGGTCCCATTCACTCGGGAATATACCAACAGAGCTCCAAGAAGAAACGTGTTTCTAACTCGCTGAATCTAAACATAGATGCAACTCTCTTTGGTAAACGAACACACAGCAGAGCAATTTCAAGGAAACGTTTCTCTTGAGTTATAGATGAAGTCTTAGTGCTGTTTCTTACATATGCCGCTGTAGGGCTAGAAATGCCTGATTTGGGATTCCGCAGAGAAAGGGTTTGCAAACTGCTGAATCCACAGGTGGGTTTAACTCTGTCAGTTGAATGCACACATTGACAACCATTCAGTTAGATAGCTCTGCTTTGGTTTTAGAAGCAGATATTTCTCTGTACATCCTATGGTCCCATTCACTGGGGGATAATCAAATGCAGCTCCTAGAAGAAACGTGTTTCTAACTCGCTGAATCTAAACATCGATGCAACTCTCTTAGTTGAAAGAATGCACAGCAGACCAGTTTGAAAGAAACGTTTCCCCTGAGTTTTAGAGGAAGTCATACTGCTGTTTCTTACATATGCCTGTATTGGGCTGGAAAAGCCTGTTTTAGGATTCTGCACAGAAAGTGTTTGCAAACTCCTGAATCCACACAGGAGTTTAACTCTGTAAGTAGAATGGACACATTGACAACCATTTAGTTGGATGGCTCCGTTTTGTTGTAAGAAACAGATATTTCTCTGTACAGCCTATGGTCCCATTCACTCGGGAATATCCCAACGCAGCTCCTAGAAGAAACGTGTTTCTAACTCGCTGAAGCTAAACATGGATTCAACTCTCCTAGGTGAAGGAACGCACAGCAGAGCAGTTTGAAGGAAACGTTTCCCCTGAGTATTTGACGAAGTCTTACTGCTGTTTCTTCCATACGCCCGTTTGGGGCTGGAAAAGCCTATTTTGGGATTCTGCACAGAAAGGGTATGCAAATTGCTGAATCGACACGAGTTTATCTCTGTAAGATGAATGCACGAATTGAAAACCATTCAGTTACATCGTTCCGTTTTTTTATTTAGAAGCAGATATTTCTCTGTACAGCCTATGGTAACATTCACTCGGGTATATACCAACACAGCTCCAAGAAGAAACGTGTTTCTAACTAGCTGAATCTAAACATAAGTTCAACACTCTCAGTTCAATGAACGGACAGCAGAGCAGTTTGAAGGAAACCTTTCTCCTGAGTTTTCGGTGAAGTCTTACTGCTGTTTGTTACATAGGCCGTTATTGGGCGGGAAATGCCTGTTTTGGGATTCCGCACAGAAAGGGTTTGCAAACTGCTGAATCCACGCATGAGTTTAACTCTGAAAGTTCAATACACACATTGACAACCATTCAGTTAGATAGCTCCGTTTTGGTTTTAGAAGCAGATATTTCTCTGTACAGCCTATGGTCCCATTCACTCAGGGATATCCCAATGCAGCTCCTAGAAGAAAAGGGTTTCTAACTGGCTGAGTCTAAATATAGTTTCAACTCCTTTAGGTGAATGAAAGCACAGCAGAGCAGTTTGAAGGAAACGTTTCTCGTGATTTTTTGACGTTGTCTTACTGCTGTTTCTTACATATGCCGGTAATGGCCTGGAAATGCCTGTTTTGGGATTCTGCACAGAAAGCGTTTGCAAACTGCTTAATCCACATATGAGTTTAACTCTGTACGTTGAATGCACACACTGACAACCATTCATTTAGATAGCTCCATTTTTGTTTTAGAAGCAGACATTTCTCTGTACAGCCTATGGTCCCATTCACTTGGGGACATCCCAACGCAGCTCCTAGAAAAATCGTGTTTCTAACTCGCTGAATCTAAACATAGATTCAACCCTCTTAGGTGAACAAATGCACAGCAGAGCAGTTTGACGGAATCGTTTGTCCTGAGTTTTCGCCGAAGTCTTACTGCTGTTTCTTATATATGCCGGTATTGGGCTGGAAATGCCTGTTTTGGGATTCTGCACAGAAAGGGTTGGCAAACTGCTTAATACACACATGAGTTTACCTCTGTAGGTTGAATTCAGACATTGACAACCATTTACTTAGACAGATCCATTTTGGTTTTAGAAGCAGGTATTTCTCTGTACAGAATATGTTCCCATTCACTCGGGAATATCCCAACGCAGCTCTTAGAAGAAACGTGTTTCTAACTCGCTGAATCTAAACATACATTCAACTCTCTTAGGTGAACAAATGCACAGCAGAGCCGTTTGAAGGAAACGTTTCTCCTGAGTTTCAGACGAAGCCTTAATGCTGTTTCTTCCATATGCCGGTATTGGGCTGGAAATGCCTGTTTTGGGATTCTGCACAGAAAGTGTTTGCAAAGTGCTGAATACGCCCATGACTTTAACTCTGTAAGCTGAATGCACACATTGACAAACATTCTATTAGATAGCACGGTTTTGGTTTCAGAAGCAGATAATTCTGTACAGCCTATGGTCCCATTCACTCGGGAATATCCCAACGCAGCTCCTAGGAGAAACGTGTTTCTAATTCGCTGAATCTAAACATAGATTCAACTCCCTTAGTTGAACGAACACACAGCAGAGCAGTTTGAAGGAGACGTTTCTCCTGAGTTATAGATGAAGTCTTACTGCAGTTTCTTACATATGCTGGTATTGGGCTGGAAATTCCTGTATTAGGCAAAGAAAGTGTTTGCAAGCTGCTGAATCCATACATGAGTTTAACTCGGTAAGTAGAATGCACACGTTGACAACCATTTAGTTAGATAGCTCCGTTTTGGTGTTAGAAGCAGATATTTCTCTGTACAGCCTATGGTCCCATTCACTCGGGAATATCCCAACGCACCTGCTAGAAGAAACGTGTTTCTAATTCGCTGAATCTAAACGTAGATTCAACTCCCGTAGGTGAAAGAACGCACAGCAGAGCAGTTTCAAGGAAACGCCTCTCCTGAGTTTTAGACGAAGTCTTACTGCTGTTTCTTACATATGCCGGTGTAGGGCTAGAAATGCCTCTTTTGGGATTCTGCACAGAAAGGGTTTGCAAACTGCTGAATCCACACATGAGTTTAACTCTGTCAGGTGAATGCGCACATTGACAACCATTCAGTTGCATAGCTCCGTTTTGCTTTTAGAAGCAAATATTTCTCTGTACCGCCTGTGGTCCCATTCACTCGGGAATATACCAACACAGCTCCAAGAAGAAACGTGTTTCTAACTCGCTGAATCTAAACATAGATTCAACTCTCTTTGGTAAACGAACACACAGCAGAGCAATTTCAAGGAAACGTTTCTCTTGAGTTATAGATGAAGTCTTAGTGCTGTTTCTTACATATGCCGCTGTAGGGCTAGAAATGCCTGATTTGGGATTCCGCAGAGAAAGGGTTTGCAAACTGCTGAATCCACAGGTGGGTTTAACTCTGTCAGTTGAATGCACACATTGACAACCATTCAGTTAGATAGCTCTGCTTTGGTTTTAGAAGCAGATATTTCTCTGTACATCCTATGGTCCCATTCACTGGGGGATAATCAAATGCAGCTCCTAGAAGAAACGTGTTTCTAACTCGCTGAATCTAAACATCGATGCAACTCTCTTAGTTGAAAGAATGCACAGCAGACCAGTTTGAAAGAAACGTTTCCCCTGAGTTTTAGAGGAAGTCATACTGCTGTTTCTTACATATGCCTGTATTGGGCTGGAAAAGCCTGTTTTAGGATTCTGCACAGAAAGTGTTTGCAAACTCCTGAATCCACACAGGAGTTTAACTCTGTAAGTAGAATGGACACATTGACAACCATTTAGTTGGATGGCTCCGTTTTGTTGTAAGAAACAGATATTTCTCTGTACAGCCTATGGTCCCATTCACTCGGGAATATCCCAACGCAGCTCCTAGAAGAAACGTGTTTCTAACTCGCTGAAGCTAAACATGGATTCAACTCTCCTAGGTGAAGGAACGAACAGCAGAGCAGTTTGAAGGAAACGTTTCCCCTGAGTATTTGACGAAGTCTTACTGCTGTTTCTTCCATACGCCCGTTTGGGGCTGGAAAAGCCTATTTTGGGATTCTGCACAGAAAGGGTATGCAAATTGCTGAATCGACACGAGTTTATCTCTGTAAGATGAATGCACGAATTGAAAACCATTCAGTTACATCGTTCCGTTTTTTTATTTAGAAGCAGATATTTCTCTGTACAGCCTATGGTAACATTCACTCGGGTATATACCAACACAGCTCCAAGAAGAAACGTGTTTCTAACTAGCTGAATCTAAACATAAGTTCAACACTCTCAGTTCAACGAACGGACAGCAGAGCAGTTTGAAGGAAACCTTTCTCCTGAGTTTTCGGTGAAGTCTTACTGCTGTTTGTTATATAGGCCGTTATTGGGCGGGAAATGCCTGTTTTGGGATTCCGCACAGAAAGGGTTTGCAAACTGCTGAATCCACGCATGAGTTTAACTCTGAAAGTTCAATACACACATTGACAACCATTCAGTTAGATAGCTCCGTTTTGGTTTTAGAAGCAGATATTTCTCTGTACAGCCTATGGTCCCATTCACTCAGGGATATCCCAACGCAGCTCCTAGAAGAAACGGGTTCCTAACTGGCTGAGTCTAAATATAGTTTCAACTCCTTTAGGTGAACGAAAGCACAGCAGAGCAGTTTGAAGGAAACGTTTCTCGTGATTTTTTGACGTTGTCTTACTGCTGTTTCTTACATATGCCGGTAATGGCCTGGAAATGCCTGCTTTGGGATTCTGCACAGAAAGCGTTTGCAAACTGCTTAATCCATATATGAGTTTAACTCTGTACGTTGAATGCACACACTGACAACCATTCATTTAGATAGCTCCATTTTTGTTTTAGAAGCAGACATTTCTCTGTACAGCCTATGGTCCCATTCACTTGGGGACATCCCAACGCAGCTCCTAGAAAAATCGTGTTTCTAACTCGCTGAATCTAAACATAGATTCAACCCTCTTAGGTGAACAAATGCACAGCAGAGCAGTTTGACGGAATCGTTTGTCCTGAGTTTTCGACGAAGTCTTACTGCTGTTTCTTATATATGCCGGTATTGGGCTGGAAATGCCTGTTTTGGGATTCTGCACAGAAAGGGTTGGCAAACTGCTTAATACACACATGAGTTTACCTCTGTAGGTTGAATTCAGACATTGACAACCATTTACTTAGACAGATCCATTTTGGTTTTAGAAGCAGGTAATTCTCTGTACAGAATATGTTCCCATTCACTCGGGAATATCCCAACGCAGCTCTTAGAAGAAACGTGTTTCTAACTCGCTGAATCTAAACATACATTCAACTCTCTTAGGTGAACAAATGCACAGCAGAGCAGTTTGAAGGAAACGTTTCTCCTGAGTTTCAGACGAAGCCTTAATGCTGTTTCTTCCATATGCCGGTATTGGGCTGGAAATGCCTGTTTTGGGATTCTGCACAGAAAGTGTTTGCAAAGTGCTGAATACGCCCATGACTTTAACTCTGTAAGCTGAATGCACACATTGACAAACATTCTATTAGATAGCACGGTTTTGGTTTCAGAAGCAGATAATTCTGTACAGCCTATGGTCCCATTCACTCGGGAATATCCCAACGCAGCTCCTAGGAGAAACGTGTTTCTAATTCGCTGAATCTAAACATGGATTCAACTCCCTTAGTTGAACGAACACACAGCAGAGCAGTTTGAAGGAGACGTTTCTCCTGAGTTATAGATGAAGTCTTACTGCAGTTTCTTACATATGCTGGTATTGGGCTGGAAATTCCTGTATTAGGCAAAGAAAGTGTTTGCAAGCTGCTGAATCCATACATGAGTTTAACTCGGTAAGTAGAATGCACACGTTGACAACCATTTCGTTAGATAGCTCCGTGTTGGTGTTAGAAGCAGATATTTCTCTGTACAGCCTATGGTCCCATTCACTCGGGAATATCCCAACGCACCTGCTAGAAGAAACGTGTTTCTAATTCGCTGAATCTAAACGTAGATTCAACTCCCGTAGGTGAAAGAACGCACAGCAGAGCAGTTTCAAGGAAACGCCTCTCCTGAGTTTTAGACGAAGTCTTACTGCTGTTTCTTACATATGCCGGTGTAGGGCTAGAAATGCCTCTTTTGGGATTCTGCACAGAAAGGGTTTGCAAACTGCTGAATCCACACATGAGTTTAACTCTGTCAGGTGAATGCGCACATTGACAACCATTCAGTTGCATAGCTCCGTTTTGCTTTTAGAAGCAAATATTTCTCTGTACCGCCTGTGGTCCCATTCACTCGGGAATATACCAACACAGCTCCAAGAAGAAACGTGTTTCTAACTCGCTGAATCTAAACATAGATGCAACTCTCTTTGGTAAACGAACACACAGCAGAGCAATTTCAAGGAAACGTTTCTCTTGAGTTATAGATGAAGTCTTAGTGCTGTTTCTTACATATGCCGCTGTAGGGCTAGAAATGCCTGATTTGGGATTCCGCAGAGAAAGGGTTTGCAAACTGCTGAATCCACAGGTGGGTTTAACTCTGTCAGTTGAATGCACACATTGACAACCATTCAGTTAGATAGCTCTGCTTTGGTTTTAGAAGCAGATATTTCTCTGTACATCCTATGGTCCCATTCACTGGGGGATAATCAAATGCAGCTCCTAGAAGAAACGTGTTTCTAACTCGCTGAATCTAAACATCGATGCAACTCTCTTAGTTGAAAGAATGCACAGCAGACCAGTTTGAAAGAAACGTTTCCCCTGAGTTTTAGAGGAAGTCATACTGCTGTTTCTTACATATGCCTGTATTGGGCTGGAAAAGCCTGTTTTAGGATTCTGCACAGAAAGTGTTTGCAAACTCCTAAATCCACATATCAGTTTAACTCTGTAAGTAGAATGGACACATTGACAACCATTTAGTTGGATGGCTCCGTTTTGTTGTAAGAAACAGATATGTTTCTGTACAGCCTATGGTCCCATTCACTCGGGAATATCCCAACGCACCTGCTAGAAGAAACGTGTTTCTAATTCGCTGAATCTAAACGTAGATTCAACTCCCGTAGGTGAAAGAACGCACAGCAGAGCAGTTTCAAGGAAACGCCTCTCCTGAGTTTTAGACGAAGTCTTACTGCTGTTTCTTACATATGCCGGTGTAGGGCTAGAAATGCCTCTTTTGGGATTCTGCACAGAAAGGGTTTGCAAACTGCTGAATCCACACATGAGTTTAACTCTGTCAGGTGAATGCGCTCATTGACAACCATTCAGTTGCATAGCTCCGTTTTGCTTTGAGAAGCAAATATTTCTCTGTACCGCCTGTGGTCCCATTCACTCGGGAATATACCAACACAGCTCCAAGAAGAAACGTGTTTCTAACTCGCTGAATCTAAACATAGATTCAACTCTCTTTGGTAAACGAACACACAGCAGAGCAATTTCAAGGAAACGTTTCTCTTGAGTTATAGATGAAGTCTTAGTGCTGTTTCTTACATATGCCGCTGTAGGGCTAGAAATGCCTGATTTGGGATTCCGCAGAGAAAGGGTTTGCAAACTGCTGAATCCACAGGTGGGTTTAACTCTGTCAGTTGAATGCACACATTGACAACCATTCAGTTAGATAGCTCTGCTTTGGTTTTAGAAGCAGATATTTCTCTGTACATCCTATGGTCCCATTCACTGGGGGATAATCAAATGCAGCTCCTAGAAGAAACGTGTTTCTAACTCGCTGAATCTAAACATCGATGCAACTCTCTTAGTTGAAAGAATGCACAGCAGACCAGTTTGAAAGAAACGTTTCCCCTGAGTTTTAGAGGAAGTCATACTGCTGTTTCTTACATATGCCTGTATTGGGCTGGAAAAGCCTGTTTTAGGATTCTGCACAGAAAGTGTTTGCAAACTCCTGAATCCACACATGAGTTTAACTCTGTAAGTAGAATGGACACATTGACAACCATTTAGTTGGATGGCTCCGTTTTGTTGTAAGAAACAGATATTTCTCTGTACAGCCTATGGTCCCATTCACTCGGGAATATCCCAACGCAGCTCCTAGAAGAAACGTGTTTCTAACTCGCTGAAGCTAAACATGGATTCAACTCTCCTAGGTGAAGGAACGAACAGCAGAGCAGTTTGAAGGAAACGTTTCCCCTGAGTATTTGACGAAGTCTTACTGCTGTTTCTTCCATACGCCCGTTTGGGGCTGGAAAAGCCTATTTTGGGATTCTGCACAGAAAGGGTATGCAAATTGCTGAATCGACACGAGTTTATCTCTGTAAGATGAATGCACGAATTGAAAACCATTCAGTTACATCGTTCCGTTTTTTTATTTAGAAGCAGATATTTCTCTGTACAGCCTATGGTAACATTCACTCGGGTATATACCAACACAGCTCCAAGAAGAAACGTGTTTCTAACTAGCTGAATCTAAACATAAGTTCAACACTCTCAGTTCAACGAACGGACAGCAGAGCAGTTTGAAGGAAACCTTTCTCCTGAGTTTTCGGTGAAGTCTTACTGCTGTTTGTTACATAGGCCGTTATTGGGCGGGAAATGCCTGTTTTGGGATTCCGCACAGAAAGGGTTTGCAAACTGCTGAATCCACGCATGAGTTTAACTCTGAAAGTTCAATACACACATTGACAACCATTCAGTTAGATAGCTCCGTTTTGGTTTTAGAAGCAGTTATTTCTCTGTACAGCCTATGGTCCCATTCACTCAGGGATATCCCAACGCAGCTCCTAGAAGAAACGGGTTCCTAACTGGCTGAGTCTAAATATAGTTTCAACTCCTTTAGGTGAACGAAAGCACAGCAGAGCAGTTTGAAGGAAACGTTTCTCGTGATTTTTTGACGTTGTCTTACTGCTGTTTCTTACATATGCCGGTAATGGCCTGGAAATGCCTGCTTTGGGATTCTGCACAGAAAGCGTTTGCAAACTGCTTAATCCACATATGAGTTTAACTCTGTACGTTGAATGCACACACTGACAACCATTCATTTAGATAGCTCCATTTTTGTTTTAGAAGCAGACATTTCTCTGTACAGCCTATGGTCCCATTCACTTGGGGACATCCCAACGCAGCTCCGAGAAAAATCGTGTTTCTAACTCGCTGAATCTAAACATAGATTCAACCCTCTTAGGTGAACAAATGCACAGCAGAGCAGTTTGACGGAATCGTTTGTCCTGAGTTTTCGACGAAGTCTTACTGCTGTTTCTTATATATGCCGGTATTGGGCTAGAAATGCCTGTTTTGGGATTCTGCACAGAAAGGGTTGGCAAACTGCTTAATACACACATGAGTTTACCTCTGTAGGTTGAATTCAGACATTGACAACCATTTACTTAGACAGATCCATTTTGGTTTTAGAAGCATGTATTTCTCTGTACAGAATATGTTCCCATTCACTCGGGAATATCCCAACGCAGCTCTTAGAAGAAACGTGTTTCTAACTCGCTGAATCTAAACATACATTCAACTCTCTTAGGTGAACAAATGCACAGCAGAGCCGTTTGAAGGAAACGTTTCTCCTGAGTTTCAGACGAAGCCTTAATGCTGTTTCTTCCATATGCCGGTATTGGGCTGGAAATGCCTGTTTTGGGATTCTGCACAGAAAGTGTTTGCAAAGTGCTGAATACGCCCATGACTTTAACTCTGTAAGCTGAATGCACACATTGACAAACATTCTATTAGATAGCACGGTTTTGGTTTCAGAAGCAGATAATTCTGTACAGCCTATGGTCCCATTCACTCGGGAATATCCCAACGCAGCTCCTAGGAGAAACGTGTTTCTAATTCGCTGAATCTAAACATAGATTCAACTCCCTTAGTTGAACGAACACACAGCAGAGCAGTTTGAAGGAGACGTTTCTCCTGAGTTATAGATGAAGTCTTACTGCAGTTTCTTACATATGCTGGTATTGGGCTGGAAATTCCTGTATTAGGCAAAGAAAGTGTTTGCAAGCTGCTGAATCCATACATGAGTTTAACTCGGTAAGTAGAATGCACACGTTGACAACCATTTAGTTAGATAGCTCCGTTTTGGTGTTAGAAGCAGATATTTCTCTGTACAGCCTATGGTCCCATTCACTCGGGAATATCGCAACGCACCTGCTAGAAGAAACGTGTTTCTAATTCGCTGAATCTAAACGTAGATTCAACTCCCGTAGGTGAAAGAACGCACAGCAGAGCAGTTTCAAGGAAACGCCTCTCCTGAGTTTTAGACGAAGTCTTACTGCTGTTTCTTACATATGCCGGTGTAGGGCTAGAAATGCCTCTTTTGGGATTCTGCACAGAAAGGGTTTGCAAACTGCTGAATCCACACATGAGTTTAACTCTGTCAGGTGAATGCGCACATTGACAACCATTCAGTTGCATAGCTCCGTTTTGCTTTTAGAAGCAAATATTTCTCTGTACCGCCTGTGGTCCCATTCACTCGGGAATATACCAACACAGCTCCAAGAAGAAACGTGTTTCTAACTCGCTGAGTCTAAACATAGATGCAACTCTCTTTGGTAAACGAACACACAGCAGAGCAATTTCAAGGAAACGTTTCTCTTGAGTTATAGATGAAGTCTTAGTGCTGTTTCTTACATATGCCGCTGTAGGGCTAGAAATGCCTGATTTGGGATTCCGCAGAGAAAGGGTTTGCAAACTGCTGAATCCACAGGTGGGTTTAACTCTGTCAGTTGAATGCACACATTGACAACCATTCAGTTAGATAGCTCTGCTTTGGTTTTAGAAGCAGATATTTCTCTGTACATCCTATGGTCCCATTCACTGGGGGATAATCAAATGCAGCTCCTAGAAGAAACGTGTTTCTAACTCGCTGAATCTAAACATCGATGCAACTCTCTTAGTTGAAAGAATGCACAGCAGACCAGTTTGAAAGAAACGTTTCCCCTGAGTTTTAGAGGAAGTCATACTGCTGTTTCTTACATATGCCTGTATTGGGCTGGAAAAGCCTGTTTTAGGATTCTGCACAGAAAGTGTTTGCAAACTCCTGAATCCACACATGAGTTTAACTCTGTAAGTAGAATGGACACATTGACAACCATTTAGTTGGATGGCTCCGTTTTGTTGTAAGAAACAGATATTTCTCTGTACAGCCTATGGTCCCATTCACTCGGGAATATCCCAACGCAGCTCCTAGAAGAAACGTGTTTCTAACTCGCTGAAGCTAAACATGGATTCAACTCTCCTAGGTGAAGGAACGACCAGCAGAGCAGTTTGAAGGAAACGTTTCCCCTGAGTATTTGACGAAGTCTTACTGCTGTTTCTTCCATACGCCCGTTTGGGGCTGGAAAAGCCTATTTTGGGATTCTGCACAGAAAGGGTATGCAAATTGCTGAATCGACACGAGTTTATCTCTGTAAGATGAATGCACGAATTGAAAACCATTCAGTTACATCGTTCCGTTTTTTTATTTAGAAGCAGATATTTCTCTGTACAGCCTATGGTAACATTCACTCGGGTATATACCAACACAGCTCCAAGAAGAAACGTGTTTCTAACTAGCTGAATCTAAACATAAGTTCAACACTCTCAGTTCAACGAACGGACAGCAGAGCAGTTTGAAGGAAACCTTTCTCCTGAGTTTTCGGTGAAGTCTTACTGCTGTTTGTTACATAGGCCGTTATTGGGCGGGAAATGCCTGTTTTGGGATTCCGCACAGAAAGGGTTTGCAAACTGCTGAATCCACGCATGAGTTTAACTCTGAAAGTTCAATACACACATTGACAACCATTCAGTTAGATAGCTCCGTTTTGGTTTTAGAAGCAGTTATTTCTCTGTACAGCCTATGGTCCCATTCACTCAGGGATATCCCAACGCAGCTCCTAGAAGAAACGGGTTCCTAACTGGCTGAGTCTAAATATAGTTTCAACTCCTTTAGGTGAACGAAAGCACAGCAGAGCAGTTTGAAGGAAACGTTTCTCGTGATTTTTTGACGTTGTCTTACTGCTGTTTCTTACATATGCCGGTAATGGCCTGGAAATGCCTGCTTTGGGATTCTGCACAGAAAGCGTTTGCAAACTGCTTAATCCACATATGAGTTTAACTCTGTACGTTGAATGCACACACTGACAACCATTCATTTAGATAGCTCCATTTTTGTTTTAGAAGCAGACATTTCTCTGTACAGCCTATGGTCCCATTCACTTGGGGACATCCCAACGCAGCTCCTAGAAAAATCGTGTTTCTAACTCGCTGAATCTAAACATAGATTCAACCCTCTTAGGTGAACAAATGCACAGCAGAGCAGTTTGACGGAATCGTTTGTCCTGAGTTTTCGCCGAAGTCTTACTGCTGTTTCTTATATATGCCGGTATTGGGCTGGAAATGCCTGTTTTGGGATTCTGCACAGAAAGGGTTGGCAAACTGCTTAATACACACATGAGTTTACCTCTGTAGGTTGAATTCAGACATTGACAACCATTTACTTAGACAGATCCATTTTGGTTTTAGAAGCAGGTATTTCTCTGTACAGAATATGTTCCCATTCACTCGGGAATATCCCAACGCAGCTCTTAGAAGAAACGTGTTTCTAACTCGCTGAATCTAAACATACATTCAACTCTCTTAGGTGAACAAATGCACAGCAGAGCCGTTTGAAGGAAACGTTTCTCCTGAGTTTCAGACGAAGCCTTAAAGCTGTTTCTTCCATATGCCGGTATTGGGCTGGAAATGCCTGTTTTGGGATTCTGCACAGAAAGTGTTTGCAAAGTGCTGAATACGCCCATGACTTTAACTCTGTAAGCTGAATGCACACATTGACAAACATTCTATTAGATAGCACGGTTTTGGTTTCAGAAGCAGATAATTCTGTACAGCCTATGGTCCCATTCACTCGGGAATATCCCAACGCAGCTCCTAGGAGAAACGTGTTTCTAATTCAACTCCCTTAGTTGAACGAACACACAGCAGAGCAGTTTGAAGGAGACGTTTCTCCTGAGTTATAGATGAAGTCTTACTGCAGTTTCTTACATATGCTGGTATTGGGCTGGAAATTCCTGTATTAGGCAAAGAAAGTGTTTGCAAGCTGCTGAATCCATACATGAGTTTAACTCGGTAAGTAGAATGCACACGTTGACAACCATTTAGTTAGATAGCTCCGTTTTGGTGTTAGAAGCAGATATTTCTCTGTACAGCCAATGGTCCCATTCACTCGGGAATATCCCAACGCACCTGCTAGAAGAAACGTGTTTCTAATTCGCTGAATCTAAACGTAGATTCAACTCCCGTAGGTGAAAGAACGCACAGCAGAGCAGTTTCAAGGAAACGCCTCTCCTGAGTTTTAGACGAAGTCTTACTGCTGTTTCTTACATATGCCGGTGTAGGGCTAGAAATGCCTCTTTTGGGATTCTGCACAGAAAGGGTTTGCAAACTGCTGAATCCACACATGAGTTTAACTCTGTCAGGTGAATGCGCACATTGACAACCATTCAGTTGCATAGCTCCGTTTTGCTTTTAGAAGCAAATATTTCTCTGTACCGCCTGTGGTCCCATTCACTCGGGAATATACCAACACAGCTCCAAGAAGAAACGTGTTTCTAACTCGCTGAATCTAAACATAGATGCAACTCTCTTTGGTAAACGAACACACAGCAGAGCAATTTCAAGGAAACGTTTCTCTTGAGTTATAGATGAAGTCTTAGTGCTGTTTCTTACATATGCCGCTGTAGGGCTAGAAATGCCTGATTTGGGATTCCGCAGAGAAAGGGTTTGCAAACTGCTGAATCCACAGGTGGGTTTAACTCTGTCAGTTGAATGCACACATTGACAACCATTCAGTTAGATAGCTCTGCTTTGGTTTTAGAAGCAGATATTTCTCTGTACATCCTATGGTCCCATTCACTGGGGGATAATCAAATGCAGCTCCTAGAAGAAACGTGTTTCTAACTCGCTGAATCTAAACATCGATGCAACTCTCTTAGTTGAAAGAATGCACAGCAGACCAGTTTGAAAGAAACGTTTCCCCTGAGTTTTAGAGGAAGTCATACTGCTGTTTCTTACATATGCCTGTATTGGGCTGGAAAAGCCTGTTTTAGGATTCTGCACAGAAAGTGTTTGCAAACTCCTGAATCCACACAGGAGTTTAACTCTGTAAGTAGAATGGACACATTGACAACCATTTAGTTGGATGGCTCCGTTTTGTTGTAAGAAACAGATATTTCTCTGTACAGCCTATGGTCCCATTCACTCGGGAATATCCCAACGCAGCTCCTAGAAGAAACGTGTTTCTAACTCGCTGAAGCTAAACATGGATTCAACTCTCCTAGGTGAAGGAACGACCAGCAGAGCAGTTTGAAGGAAACGTTTCCCCTGAGTATTTGACGAAGTCTTACTGCTGTTTCTTCCATACGCCCGTTTGGGGCTGGAAAAGCCTATTTTGGGATTCTGCACAGAAAGGGTATGCAAATTGCTGAATCGACACGAGTTTATCTCTGTAAGATGAATGCACGAATTGAAAACCATTCAGTTACATCGTTCCGTTTTTTTATTTAGAAGCAGATATTTCTCTGTACAGCCTATGGTAACATTCACTCGGGTATATACCAACACAGCTCCAAGAAGAAACGTGTTTCTAACTAGCTGAATCTAAACATAAGTTCAACACTCTCAGTTCAACGAACGGACAGCAGAGCAGTTTGAAGGAAACCTTTCTCCTGAGTTTTCGGTGAAGTCTTACTGCTGTTTGTTACATAGGCCGTTATTGGGCGGGAAATGCCTGTTTTGGGATTCCGCACAGAAAGGGTTTGCAAACTGCTGAATCCACGCATGAGTTTAACTCTGAAAGTTCAATACACACATTGACAACCAATCAGTTAGATAGCTCCGTTTTGGTTTTAGAAGCAGATATTTCTCTGTACAGCCTATGGTCCCATTCACCTGGGGACATCCCAACACAGCTCCTTGAAAAATCGTGTTTCTAACTCGCTGAATCTAAACATAGATTCAACCCTCTTAGGTGAACAAATGCACAGCAGAGCAGTTTGACGGAATCGTTTGTCCTAGGTTTTCGCCGAAGTCTTACTGCTGTTTCTTATATATGCCGGTATTGGGCTGGAAATGCCTGTTTTGGGATTCTGCACAGAAAGGGTTGTCAAACTGCTTAATACACACATGAGTTTACCTCTGTAGGTTGAATTCAGACATTGACAACCATTTACTTAGACAGATCCATTTTGGTTTTAGAAGCAGGTATTTCTCTGTACAGAATATGTTCCCATTCACTCGGGAATATCCCAACGCAGCTCTTAGAAGAAACGTGTTTCTAACTCGCTGAATCTAAACATACATTCAACTCTCTTAGGTGAACAAATGCACAGCAGAGCAGTTTGAAGGAAACGTTTCTCCTGAGTTTCAGACGAAGCCTTAATGCTGTTTCTTCCATATGCCGGTATTGGGCTGGAAATGCCTGTTTTGGGATTCTGCACAGAAAGTGTTTGCAAAGTGCTGAATACGCCCATGACTTTAACTCTGTAAGCTGAATGCACACATTGACAAACATTCTATTAGATAGCACGGTTTTGGTTTCAGAAGCAGATAATTCTGTACAGCCTATGGTCCCATTCACTCGGGAATATCCCAACGCAGCTCCTAGGAGAAACGTGTTTCTAATTCGCTGAATCTAAACATAGATTCAACTCCCTTAGTTGAACGAACACACAGCAGAGCAGTTTGAAGGAGACGTTTCTCCTGAGTTATAGATGAAGTCTTACTGCAGTTTCTTACATATGCTGGTATTGGGCTGGAAATTCCTGTATTATGCAAAGAACGTGTTTGCAAGCTGCTGAATCCATACATGAGTTTAACTCTGTAAGTAGAATGCACACGTTGACAACCATTTAGTTAGATAGCTCCGTTTTGGTTTCAGAAGGAGATATTTCTCTGAACAGCCTATGGTCACATACACTCAGGAATATCCCAATGCAGCTCCTAGAAGAAACGTGTTTCTAACTCGCCGAATCTAAACAGAATCAGCTCTCTTAAGCGAATGATCGCACAGCAGAGCAGTTTGAAGGAAACATTTCTCCCCAGTTTTAGATAAAGTCTTACTGCAGTTTCTTACATATGCCGGTATTGGGCTGGAAATTCCTGTTTTGGGATTCTGCACAGAAAGGGTTTGCAAACTGCTGAATCCACACATGAGTTTAACTCTGTATGTAGAATGCGCACATTGACAACCGTTCAGTTAGGTATCTCCATTATGGAGTTAGAAGTCGATATTTTTTGCACAGCCTCTGGTCCCATTCACTCGGGAATATCCCAGTGCAGCTCCTAGAAGAAACGTGTTTCTAACTCGCTGATTCTAAACATTGATTCAACTCTCTTAGGTGAACAAAAGCACAGCAGAGCAGTTTGAAGGAAACGTTTCTCCTGAGTTTTAGACGAAGTCTTACTGCTCTTTGTTTCATATGCCGGTATAGGGCAAGAAATGCCTGTTTTGGGAATCTGCACAGAAAGGGTTTGCAAACTGCTAAATCCACACATGAGTTTCACTTTGTATGTTGAATGCACACATTGACAACCATTCAGTTAGATAGCTGCGTTTTGGCTTTAGAAGCGAATATTTCTCTGTACAGCCTATGGTAACATGCACTCGGGAATATCCTAACGCAGCTCCAAGAAGAAACGTGTTTCTAACTCGCTGAATCTAAACATAGATTCAACTCTCTTAGGTGAAGGAACGAACAGCAGAGCAGTTTGAAGGAAACGTTTCCCCTGATTTTTTGACGAAGTCTTAATGCTGTTTCTTCCATATGCCCGTTTTGGCCTGGAAAAGCCTATTTTGGGATTCTTCACAGAAAAGGTTATGCAAATTGCTGAATCGACACGAGTTTATCTCTGTAAGATGAATGCACGAATTGAAAACCATTCAGTTACATAGTTCCGTTTTGGATTTAGAAGCAGATATTTCTCTGTACAGCCTATGGTAACATTCACTCGGGTATATCCCAACACATCTCCTAGAAGAAACGTGTTTCTAACTCACTGAATCTAAACATAAGTTCAACTCTCTTAGTTCAACGAACGCACAGCAGAGCAGTTTGAAGGAAACCTTTCTCCTGAGTTTTAGGTGAAGTCTTACTGCTGTTTCTTCCATACGCCCGTTTGGGGCTGGAAAAGCCTATTTTGGGATTCTGCACAGAAAGGGTATGCAAATTGCTGAATCGACACGAGTTTATCTCTGTAAGATGAATGCACGAATTGAAAACCATTCAGTTACATCGTTCCGTTTTTTTATTTAGAAGCAGATATTTCTCTGTACAGCCTATGGTAACATTCACTCGGGTATATACCAACACAGCTCCAAGAAGAAACGTGTTTCTAACTAGCTGAATCTAAACATAAGTTCAACACTCTCAGTTCAACGAACGGACAGCAGAGCAGTTTGAAGGAAACCTTTCTCCTGAGTTTTCGGTGAAGTCTTACTGCTGTTTGTTACATAGGCCGTTATTGGGCGGGAAATGCCTGTTTTGGGATTCCGCACAGAAAGGGTTTGCAAACTGCTGAATCCACGCATGAGTTTAACTCTGAAAGTTCAATACACACATTGACAACCATTCAGTTAGATAGCTCCGTTTTGGTTTTAGAAGCAGTTATTTCTCTGTACAGCCTATGGTCCCATTCACTCAGGGATATCCCAACGCAGCTCCTAGAAGAAACGGGTTCCTAACTGGCTGAGTCTAAATATAGTTTCAACTCCTTTAGGTGAACGAAAGCACAGCAGAGCAGTTTGAAGGAAACGTTTCTCGTGATTTTTTGACGTTGTCTTACTGCTGTTTCTTACATATGCCGGTAATGGCCTGGAAATGCCTGCTTTGGGATTCTGCACAGAAAGCGTTTGCAAACTGCTTAATCCACATATGAGTTTAACTCTGTACGTTGAATGCACACACTGACAACCATTCATTTAGATAGCTCCATTTTTGTTTTAGAAGCAGACATTTCTCTGTACAGCCTATGGTCCCATTCACTTGGGGACATCCCAACGCAGCGCCTAGAAAAATCGTGTTTCTAACTCGCTGAATCTAAACATAGATTCAACCCTCTTAGGTGAACAAATGCACAGCAGAGCAGTTTGACGGAATCGTTTGTCCTGAGTTTTCGCCGAAGTCTTACTGCTGTTTCTTATATATGCCGGTATTGGGCTGGAAATGCCTGTTTTGGGATTCTGCACAGAAAGGGTTGGCAAACTGCTTAATACACACATGAGTTTACCTCTGTAGGTTGAATTCAGACATTGACAACCATTTACTTAGACAGATCCATTTTGGTTTTAGAAGCAGGTATTTCTCTGTACAGAATATGTTCCCATTCACTCGGGAATATCCCAACGCAGCTCTTAGAAGAAACGTGTTTCTAACTCGCTGAATCTAAACATACATTCAACTCTCTTAGGTGAACAAATGCACAGCAGAGCCGTTTGAAGGAAACGTTTCTCCTGAGTTTCAGACGAAGCCTTAAAGCTGTTTCTTCCATATGCCGGTATTGGGCTGGAAATGCCTGTTTTGGGATTCTGCACAGAAAGTGTTTGCAAAGTGCTGAATACGCCCATGACTTTAACTCTGTAAGCTGAATGCACACATTGACAAACATTCTATTAGATAGCACGGTTTTGGTTTCAGAAGCAGATAATTCTGTACAGCCTATGGTCCCATTCACTCGGGAATATCCCAACGCAGCTCCTAGGAGAAACCTGTTTCTAATTCAACTCCCTTAGTTGAACGAACACACAGCAGAGCAGTTTGAAGGAGACGTTTCTCCTGAGTTATAGATGAAGTCTTACTGCAGTTTCTTACATATGCTGGTATTGGGCTGGAAATTCCTGTATTAGGCAAAGAAAGTGTTTGCAAGCTGCTGAATCCATACATGAGTTTAACTCGGTAAGTAGAATGCACACGTTGACAACCATTTAGTTAGATAGCTCCGTTTTGGTGTTAGAAGCAGATATTTCTCTGTACAGCCAATGGTCCCATTCACTCGGGAATATCCCAACGCACCTGCTAGAAGAAACGTGTTTCTAATTCGCTGAATCTAAACGTAGATTCAACTCCCGTAGGTGAAAGAACGCACAGCAGAGCAGTTTCAAGGAAACGCCTCTCCTGAGTTTTAGACGAAGTCTTACTGCTGTTTCTTACATATGCCGGTGTAGGGCTAGAAATGCCTCTTTTGGGATTCTGCACAGAAAGGGTTTGCAAACTGCTGAATCCACACATGAGTTTAACTCTGTCAGGTGAATGCGCACATTGACAACCATTCAGTTGCATAGCTCCGTTTTGCTTTTAGAAGCAAATATTTCTCTGTACCGCCTGTGGTCCCATTCACTCGGGAATATACCAACACAGCTCCAAGAAGAAACGTGTTTCTAACTCGCTGAATCTAAACATAGATGCAACTCTCTTTGGTAAACGAACACACAGCAGAGCAATTTCAAGGAAACGTTTCTCTTGAGTTATAGATGAAGTCTTAGTGCTGTTTCTTACATATGCCGCTGTAGGGCTAGAAATGCCTGATTTGGGATTCCGCAGAGAAAGGGTTTGCAAACTGCTGAATCCACAGGTGGGTTTAACTCTGTCAGTTGAATGCACACATTGACAACCATTCAGTTAGATAGCTCTGCTTTGGTTTTAGAAGCAGATATTTCTCTGTACATCCTATGGTCCCATTCACTGGGGGATAATCAAATGCAGCTCCTAGAAGAAACGTGTTTCTAACTCGCTGAATCTAAACATCGATGCAACTCTCTTAGTTGAAAGAATGCACAGCAGACCAGTTTGAAAGAAACGTTTCCCCTGAGTTTTAGAGGAAGTCATACTGCTGTTTCTTACATATGCCTGTATTGGGCTGGAAAAGCCTGTTTTAGGATTCTGCACAGAAAGTGTTTGCAAACTCCTGAATCCACACAGGAGTTTAACTCTGTAAGTAGAATGGACACATTGACAACCATTTAGTTGGATGGCTCCGTTTTGTTGTAAGAAACAGATATTTCTCTGTACAGCCTATGGTCCCATTCACTCGGGAATATCCCAACGCAGCTCCTAGAAGAAACGTGTTTCTAACTCGCTGAAGCTAAACATGGATTCAACTCTCCTAGGTGAAGGAACGACCAGCAGAGCAGTTTGAAGGAAACGTTTCCCCTGAGTATTTCACGAAGTCTTACTGCTGTTTCTTCCATACGCCCGTTTGGGGCTGGAAAAGCCTATTTTGGGATTCTGCACAGAAAGGGTATGCAAATTGCTGAATCGACACGAGTTTATCTCTGTAAGATGAATGCACGAATTGAAAACCATTCAGTTACATCGTTCCGTTTTTTTATTTAGAAGCAGATATTTCTCTGTACAGCCTATGGTAACATTCACTCGGGTATATACCAACACAGCTCCAAGAAGAAACGTGTTTCTAACTAGCTGAATCTAAACATAAGTTCAACACTCTCAGTTCAACGAACGGACAGCAGAGCAGTTTGAAGGAAACCTTTCTCCTGAGTTTTCGGTGAAGTCTTACTGCTGTTTGTTACATAGGCCGTTATTGGGCGGGAAATGCCTGTTTTGGGATTCCGCACAGAAAGGGTTTGCAAACTGCTGAATCCACGCATGAGTTTAACTCTGAAAGTTCAATACACACATTGACAACCAATCAGTTAGATAGCTCCGTTTTGGTTTTAGAAGCAGATATTTCTCTGTACAGCCTATGGTCCCATTCACCTGGGGACATCCCAACACAGCTCCTTGAAAAATCGTGTTTCTAACTCGCTGAATCTAAACATAGATTCAACCCTCTTAGGTGAACAAATGCACAGCAGAGCAGTTTGACGGAATCGTTTGTCCTAGGTTTTCGCCGAAGTCTTACTGCTGTTTCTTATATATGCCGGTATTGGGCTGGAAATGCCTGTTTTGGGATTCTGCACAGAAAGGGTTGTCAAACTGCTTAATACACACATGAGTTTACCTCTGTAGGTTGAATTCAGACATTGACAACCATTTACTTAGACAGATCCATTTTGGTTTTAGAAGCAGGTATTTCTCTGTACAGAATATGTTCCCATTCACTCGGGAATATCCCAACGCAGCTCTTAGAAGAAACGTGTTTCTAACTCGCTGAATCTAAACATACATTCAACTCTCTTAGGTGAACAAATGCACAGCAGAGCAGTTTGAAGGAAACGTTTCTCCTGAGTTTCAGACGAAGCCTTAATGCTGTTTCTTCCATATGCCGGTATTGGGCTGGAAATGCCTGTTTTGGGATTCTGCACAGAAAGTGTTTGCAAAGTGCTGAATACGCCCATGACTTTAACTCTGTAAGCTGAATGCACACATTGACAAACATTCTATTAGATAGCACGGTTTTGGTTTCAGAAGCAGATAATTCTGTACAGCCTATGGTCCCATTCACTCGGGAATATCCCAACGCAGCTCCTAGGAGAAACGTGTTTCTAATTCGCTGAATCTAAACATAGATTCAACTCCCTTAGTTGAACGAACACACAGCAGAGCAGTTTGAAGGAGACGTTTCTCCTGAGTTATAGATGAAGTCTTACTGCAGTTTCTTACATATGCTGGTATTGGGCTGGAAATTCCTGTATTATGCAAAGAACGTGTTTGCAAGCTGCTGAATCCATACATGAGTTTAACTCTGTAAGTAGAATGCACACGTTGACAACCATTTAGTTAGATAGCTCCGTTTTGGTTTCAGAAGGAGATATTTCTCTGAACAGCCTATGGTCACATACACTCAGGAATATCCCAATGCAGCTCCTAGAAGAAACGTGTTTCTAACTCGCCGAATCTAAACAGAATCAGCTCTCTTAAGCGAATGATCGCACAGCAGAGCAGTTTGAAGGAAACATTTCTCCCCAGTTTTAGATAAAGTCTTACTGCAGTTTCTTACATATGCCGGTATTGGGCTGGAAATTCCTGTTTTGGGATTCTGCACAGAAAGGGTTTGCAAACTGCTGAATCCACACATGAGTTTAACTCTGTATGTAGAATGCGCACATTGACAACCGTTCAGTTAGGTATCTCCATTATGGAGTTAGAAGTCGATATTTTTTGCACAGCCTCTGGTCCCATTCACTCGGGAATATCCCAGTGCAGCTCCTAGAAGAAACGTGTTTCTAACTCGCTGATTCTAAACATTGATTCAACTCTCTTAGGTGAACAAAAGCACAGCAGAGCAGTTTGAAGGAAACGTTTCTCCTGAGTTTTAGACGAAGTCTTACTGCTCTTTGTTTCATATGCCGGTATAGGGCAAGAAATGCCTGTTTTGGGAATCTGCACAGAAAGGGTTTGCAAACTGCTAAATCCACACATGAGTTTCACTTTGTATGTTGAATGCACACATTGACAACCATTCAGTTAGATAGCTGCGTTTTGGCTTTAGAAGCGAATATTTCTCTGTACAGCCTATGGTAACATGCACTCGGGAATATCCTAACGCAGCTCCAAGAAGAAACGTGTTTCTAACTCGCTGAATCTAAACATAGATTCAACTCTCTTAGGTGAAGGAACGAACAGCAGAGCAGTTTGAAGGAAACGTTTCCCCTGATTTTTTGACGAAGTCTTAATGCTGTTTCTTCCATATGCCCGTTTTGGCCTGGAAAAGCCTATTTTGGGATTCTTCACAGAAAAGGTTATGCAAATTGCTGAATCGACACGAGTTTATCTCTGTAAGATGAATGCACGAATTGAAAACCATTCAGTTACATAGTTCCGTTTTGGATTTAGAAGCAGATATTTCTCTGTACAGCCTATGGTAACATTCACTCGGGTATATCCCAACACATCTCCTAGAAGAAACGTGTTTCTAACTCACTGAATCTAAACATAAGTTCAACTCTCTTAGTTCAACGAACGCACAGCAGAGCAGTTTGAAGGAAACCTTTCTCCTGAGTTTTAGGTGAAGTCTTACTGCTGTTTCTTACATAGGCCGTTATTGGGCTGGAAATGCCTGTTTTGGGATTCTGCACAGAAAGGGTTTGCAAACTGCTGAATCCACACATGAGTTTAACTCTGTAAATTGTTTGCACGCATTGACAGCCATTCAGTTAGATAGCTCCATTTTGGTTTTAGAAGCAGATATTTCTCTGTACAGCCTATGGTCACATTCACTCGGGAATATCCCAACGCATCTCATAGAAGAAACGTGTTTCTAACTCGCTGAATGTAAACATAGATTCAACTCTCTTAGGTGAACGAACGCACAGCAGAGCAATTTGAAGGATACGTTTCTCCTGAGTTGTAAATGAAGTCTTTCTGCTGTTTCTTCCATGTGCCGGTATTGGTCTGGAAATGGCTTTTTAGGGATTCTTCACAGAAAGGGTTTGCAAACTGCTGAATCCACACTTGAGTTTAACACTGTCAGTTGAATGCACACATTGACAACCATTCAGTTAGATAGCTCAGTTTTGGTTTTAGAAGCAGATATTTCCCTGTACTTCTGATGGTTCCATTCACTCGGGAATATCCTAACGCAGCACCTCGCAGAAACCTGTTTCTACCTTACTGTATCTAAACACAGATTCAACTCTCTTACCTGAACGAACGAACAGAAGAGCAGTTTGAAGGAAACGTTTCTCCTGAGTTTTAGACGAAGTCTTACTGCTGTTTCTTACATATGCCGGTATTGGGCTGGAAATGCCTGTTTTGTGATTTTGCACAGAAAGGTTTTACAAACTCGTGAATCCACACATGAGTTTAACTCTGTAAGTTGAAGGCACACATTGTCAACCATTCAGTGGGAAAGCTCCTTTTTGTTTTAGAGGCAGATATTTCCCTGTGCAGCCTATGGTCCCATTCACTCGGGAATATCCTAAAGTACCTCCCAGAAAAAACGTGTTTCTAACTCGCTGAGTCTAAACATAGATTCAACTCGCTTACGTGAACGACCGCACAGCAGAGCAGTTTGAAGTTAACCTTTCTCCTGAGTTTTATATGATGTCTTACTGCTATTTCTTACATATGCCGGTATTGGGCGGGATATGCCTGTTTTGTGATTCTGCATAGAAGGGTTTGCAAACTGCTGAATCCACACATGAGTTTCACTCTGTAAGTTGAATGCACGCATTGAAAACCACTCAGTTAGATATCTCCGTTTTGATTTTAGAAGCAGGTATTTTTCTGTACAGCCTATGGTCCCATTCACTCGGGAATATCCCAACGCAGCTCCTAGAAGAAACGTGTTTCTAACTCGCTGAATCTAAACATGGGCACAACTTCCTTACATGAACGAACGCACAGAAGATCAGTTTGAAGGCAACGTTTCTCCTGCGTTTTAGACGAAGTCTTACTGCTGTTTCTTCCATATTCCGGTATTGGGCTGGAAATTCCTCTTTTCTGATTCTGCACAGAAAGGGTTGGCAAACTGCTGAATCCACACATGAGTTTAACTCTGTAAGTTGAATGCACATATTGGCAACCATTCAGTTAGATGGCTCACTTTTTGTTTTAGAAGCAGATATTTCTCTGTACAGACTGTGGTCCCATTCACTCGGGAATATCACAATGCAGCTCCCAGAAGAAACGTGTTTCTAACTCTCTGAATCTAAACGTAGATTCAACTGTCTTAGGTGAACAAAGGCACAGCAAAACAGTTTGATGAAAACGTTTCTCCTGAGTTTTAGACGAATTCTTACTGCTGTTTCTTATATATGCCGGTATTGGGATGGAAAATCCTGTTTTGGTATTCTGCACAGAAAGTGTTTGGAAACTGCTGAATACACACATGAGTTTACCTCTCTAAGATGAATGAACACTTTGACAACCATTAATTTAGATAGCTCCGTTTTGGTTTTAGAAGCAGATATTTCTCTGTTCTGCCTAAGGTCCCATTCACTCAGGAATATCCCAACACAGCTCCTAGAAGAAACCTTGTTCTAACTCGCTGAATCTAAACATAGATTCAACTCTCTTAGGTGAACGGACGCAGAGCAGAGCAGTTTAAAGGAAACGTTCTTCCTGAGTTTCAGACAATGTCTTACTGCTGTTTCTTACATATGCCGGTATTGGGCTGGAAATGCCTATTTTGAGATTCTGCCCAGAAGGAGTTTGCAAACTGCTGAATCCACACATGAGTTTAACACTGTCAGTTGAATGCCCACATGGACAACCATTCAGTTAGACAGCTCCGTTTGGTTTTAGAAGCAAATATTTCTCTGTACAGCCTATGGTCCCATTCACTCAGGAATATCCCAACGCAGCTCCTAGAAGAAACATGTTTCTAACTCGCTGAGTCTAAACATAGATTCCACTCTCTTAGGTGAACGAACGCACAGCAGAGCAGTTTGAAGGAAACGTTTCTCCTGAGTTTTAAATGAAGTCTTACTGCTGTTTCTTCCATCTGCCGGTATTGGGCTGGAAATGCCTGTTTTGGGATTTTGCACAGAAAGGTTTTGCACACTGCTGAATCCACACATGAGTTTAGCTCTGTAAGTTGAATGCACACATTGACAACCATTCAGTAAGATAGCTACGTTTTCGTTTTAGAGGCAGATATTTCCCTGTACAGCCTATGGTCCCATTCACTCGGGAATATCCTAACGCAGATCCTAGAAGAAACGTGTTTCTAACTCCCTGGTCTAAACATAGATTCAACTCGCTTACTTGAACGGATGCACAGTGGAGCAGTTTGAAGTTAACCTTTCTCCTGAGTTTTATATGAAGTCTTACTGCTGTTTCTTACGTATGCCAGTATTGGGCTGGAAATGCCTGTTTTGTGATTCTGCACAGCAAGGGTTTGCAAACTGCTGAATCCACACATGAGTTTCACTCTGTAAGTTGAATGCACGCATTGACAACCATTCAGTTAGATAGCTCCGTTTTGGTTTTAGAAGCAGATATTTCTCTGTGCAGCCTATGGTCCCATTCACTCGGGAATATCCCAACGCAGCTCCTACAAGAAACGTGTTTCTAACTCGCTGAATGTAAACATGGATACAACTTCCTTACGTGAACGAACGCACAGAAGAGCAGTTTGAAGGAAACGTTTCTCCTGAGTTTTACACGAAGTCTTACTGCTGTTTCTTACATATGCCAGTATTGTTCTTGAAATGCCTGTTTTGGGATTCTGAACAGAATGGGTTTCCAAAATCCTGAATGCACAAATTAGTTTGACTCTGTATGTTAAATGCACAAATTGACAACCATTCAGTTAGATAGCTCCATTTGGGTTTTTGAAGCAGATATTTCTCTGTACAGCCTACGGTCCCATTCACTCGAAAATTTCCCAATGCAGCTCCTTGAAGAAATGTGTTTCTGACTCCCTGAACCTAAACATAGATTCAACTCTCTTAGGTGAACGAATGCACAGCAGAGCAGTTTCAAGGAAACGTTTCTACTATTAGTCGATGTCTTACTGCTTTTTCTTACATATGCCTGTACTGGGCTGGAAATGCCTGTTTTCGGATTCTGCACAGAAAGTGTTTGGAAACTGCTGAATACACACATCAGTTTATCTCTCTAAGTTGAATGCATACATTAACAACCATTCTGTTAGAAAGTTCCGTTTTGGTTTTAGAAGCAGATATTTCTCTGTTCAGCCTATGGTCCCATTCACTCGAAAATATCCCATGCAGCTCCTGGAAGAAATGTGTTTCTAACTTGCTGAATCTAAACATAGATTCAACTCTCTTTGGTGAACGAATGCACAGCAGAGCAGTTTGAAGGAAACGTTTCTCCTGAGTTTTATTAGAAGTCTTACTGCTGTTTCTCACATATGCTGGTATTGGCCTGGAAATGCCTGTTTTAGGATTCTTCACAGAAAGGGTTTGCAAACTGCTGAATCCACACGAGTTTAACTCTGTTAGTTGAATGCATACATTTACAACCATTCAAGTAGATACCTCCGTTTTGGTTTTAGAAGCAGGTATTTCTCTGTAAAGCCTATGGTCCTATTCCCTCAGGAATATTCCAGCGCAGCTCGTAGAAGAAACATGTTTCTAACATGCTGAGTCTAAACATAGGTTAAACTCTCTTAGGTGAACTGACGCACAGCAGAGCAGTTTGAAGGAAAACTTTCTCCTGAGTTTTATAAGAAGTCTTGCTGCTGTTTCTTACATATGCCGGTACTGGGCTAGAAATGCATGTTTTGGGATTCTGCACAGAAAGGGGTTGCAAACTGCAGAATCCACACATTACTTTAACACTGTAATTTGAATTCACACGTTGACAACCATTCAGTTAGATAGCTCCCTTTTGCTTTTAGAAGCAGATATTTCTCTGTACAGCCTATGGTCCCATTCACTCGGGAATATCCCAACGGAGCTCCTAGAAGAAACGTGTTTCTAACTCGCTGAATCTAAACCTAGATTCAACTCTCTTAGGTGAACGGATGCAGAGCAGAGCAGTTTGAAGGAAACGTTCCTCCTGAGTTTCAGACAAAGTCTTACTGCTGTTTCTTACATATGCCGGTATTGGGCTGGAAATGCCTATTTTGAGATTCTGCCCAGAAGGGGTTTGCAAACTGCTGAATCCACACATTAGTTTAACTCTGTATGTTGAATGCACACATTGGCAACCATTCAGTTAGATACCTCTGTTTTGGTTTTAGAAGCAGATATTTCTCTGTACAGCCTGTGGTCCCATTCACGTGGGAAAATCCCAACGCAGCTTCTAGAAGAAACGAGTTTCTAACTCGCTGAATCTAAACCTAGGTTCAACTCTCTTAGGTGAACGAATACACAGCAAAGAAGTTTGAAGGAAACGTTTCTCCTGAGTTTTAGACGAAGTCTTATTTCTCTTTCTTACATATGCCGGTATTGGGCTGGAAATGTCTGTTTTGGGATTCTGCACAGAAAGGCTTTGCAAACTGCTGAATCCACACATGAGTTTAACTCTGTCAGTTGAATGCACACATTGACAACCATTCAGTTAGATAGCTCCGTTTTGGTTTTAGAAGCAGATATTTCTCTGTACAGCCTATGGTCCCATTCACTCGGGAATATCCCAACGCAGCCCCTAGAAGAAACGTGTTTCTTACTCGCTGAATCTAAACATAGGTTCAACTCTCTTAGGTGAACGAACTCAGCAGAGCAGTTTCAAATAACCTTTTTTTCCTGTGTTTTGCACGAAGTCTTACTGCTGTTTCTTACATATGTCGTTATTGGTCTGGAAATTCTTGTTTTGAGATTCTGCACAGAATGTGTTTCCAAACTGCTGAATTTACATATGAGTTCAACTCTGTAAGTTGAATGCATACATTGACAATTATTCAGTTAGATAGCTCCGTTTTGGTTTAAGGATCTGATATTTCTGTGTACAGCCTGTAGTCTCATTCACTCTCAAATATCTCTACACAGCTCCTAGAAGAAACATGTTTCTAACTCGCAGAATCTAATCATGGATTCAACTCTCTTAGATTAACGAACACACAAGAGAGCAATTTGGAAGAAACGTTTCTCCTGAGTTTTAGATGAAGTCTTACTGCTGTTTCTTACCTTTGCCGGTATTGGGCTGGAAATGACTGTTTTTAGATTTTGCACAGAAAGGGTTTCCAAACTGTTGAATCCACACATGAGTTTTAATCTGTTAGTTGAATGCCTATATTGACAATTATTCAGTTAGATAGCTCCGTTTTCGTTTTAGAAGGAGATATTTCTCTTTACAGCATATAGTCCCATTCACTCTGGAATATCCCAATGCAGCTCCTAGAAGACCCGTGTTTCTAACTCGCTGAATCAAAACATAGATTCAAGTCCCTTAGGTGAACAAAAACACAGCAGACCAGTTGAAAAGAAATGTTTCTCCTGACTTTTAGATGCAGTCTTACTGCTCTTTCTTATATGCTGGTATTAGGCTGGAAGTGCCTGTTTTGAGATTCTGCACAGAAAGGATTTCCAAACTGCTGAATCCATACATGAGTTTAACTCTGTAAGATGAATGTATACATTGACAACCATTCTGTTAGATAGCTCTGTTTTGGTTGTATTGGGATCACTCCACCAGCATAAAGACCCCTCCGTGTCTCTGCCATTACGGTGTTAGAGCCCAGACATATTCTCCCCCTGCTGAGGGCAGTCCAGCTGAGGAAAAAGAAGGAAGTGATAGAAGCCTGCGTTTGCAGAAGCCCTATTCCACCGCAATGGCTTTGGCAGTTTTGTGATTCCTGGCAATTGCCATTTGCAGGTTTTCCCAGTCAGATCTCCTGCCATTATCCAGCTGAAAATATTTTACATTTTTATTCTCAATGTTCTCTCATTTTCCCTCAAAATTGTTTTAAAGCTCCTTTGCCTTCAGCACCTCTAGCCTTCACCGATGGGTCTTTTACAGGTCTCACTGCTGGCACTGTTAATCAACAACCCTTTTCTTTTCAGACTAATGAAGTATCTGCCCAGCGTGTGGAATTACTTGCAGTTCAACATGTTCTTACCAATTGGGATGTGCCTTTGAATTTATATTCTGACAGCCAATATGTAGTTAATTTAGTTCAGCACCTTGAAACTGCTCCCCTTTCTCTTTCAGATTCTTCCTCCATAATTCATCTTCTTCTTCCTCTACAGCATGCCATCTGGCAATGCCTTTCTCCATTTTTTATAGGACACATTAGAGCCCACTCTTCCCTTCCAGGACCGCTGGCCAAAGGCAACTCCTTTGCTGACCAACTAACCCAACAAGTTTTCCCTGTCTTAACATCTATTCAGCGTGCTCAGTCCTCTCATGCTATTCATCATCAAAATGCTCGTAGCCTCAGGTGACAGTTTAAGATTACCAGAGAACAAGCTCGGCACATAGTTAAATCTTGTGCGGCTTGTGCTCCGCATTTGCCTGTTACCCATCACTTAGGAATTAACCCTCGAGGTCTCTTGCCTGCTCATATTTCTTAAATGGATGTCACTCATTTTCTTCCTTTCAATAAATTACAATATGTTCATGTTACCATTGACACTTATTCCCGTTTTGCAGTTGCCTGTGCACATACTGGTGAAGATGTTAAAGATGTTGTTCCTCACTGCTTGCGAGTATTTTCTGTTCTAAGTGTTCCTAATATTTTGAAGATGGACAATGGACCAGCTTACACCAGCAAGACTTTTGCTTCCTTTTGTTCTCAGTTTCAAATCTCTCATCACATGGGCATTCCTTACAATCCCCAGGGTCAAGGAATTGTAGAACATTTTCATTCCATTTTGAAAACTCTCTTACAGAAACTACATCATGAACCTTCCTTTCTGACTGAGTCACCTCATAATTGGTTAAATCATGCCCTTTATGTTCTTAACTTTTTAACTTTAGATACTGATGGCCGTTCCTCTGCTGATCACTTTTGGCATCCACAGCACAAACCTACACCAGAGGTTTTGTGGAAAGATTCTCTTTCTAACCAGTGGCATGGCCCTGATCCAGTCCTCATATGGTGACGAGGACATGTCTGCGTTTTTCCCAGTCTGCCAACTCTCCTGTTTGGGTGCCTGAACGACTGGTCAAGCATGCCCCCTTGCAATCCGGTCAACAGGCTCATTCCCCGGTTTCATTGTCTTCATGTGATGCCACACCAGCTGCGCAGATGCCATCCTCGCTGCCACTCTCTGTCCCTGATGACTCCACACGGTGTACCCCTTCCAACATGGGCCCAGATCCGACGAAGCCTCTCGACTAATTATGGAAAATGGACAATCTCCTACCCCTTCCACTTTATTTCTTGCCATGATTGCTATTTTATCACGTCAAGCCAATACTCAAGCTCAGGCTCAACCATTGCCTGATTCTCAGGTTCTTTGGGCCTATGTCCCCGATCCCCCAGTCCTTCATCCTGTCACCTGGAATGATCCTTCATTTTCTGTCTATCTTAGTGATACTTCTGTCCTCGGTTTCCCTTCCTCTGCTCATATTACACCTCAATCTGCAACTTACTCTTATATGGCTCAAGCTGCTAGTCCTCCCATGTGTTTTCATGCCCCTGCCTTTTCGGATTCTCTTCCATCCACTTCTTTGCCTGTTACCCCTTTCAAACCCTCCCCTTACTGCTTTGATTTGGCTTTAAAACAACTTTCTACCTATGAAGGACCTTCTAATTTATTCCCTGGTGAAACTTCCTGTTTTTCTGAAGACTGGTTCTTGATTTACTATGGTATCAAGGAATCGTGGAATCTTACTTCTCCTGATTTCCCTGATAAGGACAGACACTGCCATTGCCCTACTAACTATTCTTTTGATCCTTCCCCTCCCTGGTGTACTTGTTTTACCAAGCATCAGGCTCTACAATATACTTTGCCTTCTGGCTTTACTTTGTATGACTGGTCTACCCACATTCCTCTTAGTAATTCTGCCTCTCATTATCAAGTTCCCGGAGGGTGGAGCACTCCCCTTGTCTCCACTCCCTCTGGCCGCCTGTTTCCCTCCCTATGGTGACTTTTTACTGCCTTGGTACCTACTTATCACACAGTTGGTTCCCGCAGCCCTGCCTTCACTTCTTCCTCCCCTTCTTATCACTATGTCAAAGCCTGTGTTGCCGCCCAATATGCTCTTTTGTATGGCTCTATTAATATTACTTATACCTCTGGACAATATTTTGTTTCTTGCTCCTCCTGTACACTTACCAATTGTTTGGATTCTTCTGCCTTTCCCACCCCCACCATCCTCGTTGTTCACCAACCACCATATGTTATGCTTCCCGTTAATATTTCTGGTCCCTGGTATGATGAGCATAGCCTGCAGAAACTCCATCAGATTCAGGACCTTGTCATTCACCCAAAACATTTTATTGGCTTGCTTGTTACTGGAATTTTGGCTATTGTTTCTATCGTGGTCACAGCTGCTACGGCAGCTGTAGGCCTTGCTCACAGTGTCCAAACTGCTACTTATGTTAATCATCTTGCTCAAAATGTTTCTGTTTCTTTGGGTACACAAATGGATATTGACAAGAAGTTAGAGGTAAAACTTAATGCTTTGGAACAAACTGTTACTTTATTAGGTGATAAGGTGTATAATATTCAGTCCCATTTGCTGTTACGCTGTCATGTTGACTTTAAATATATTTGTGTTACCAATACGCCCTATAATGACACTCAGTGGAGATGGCCTTTAGTTAAAGCCCATTTAGAAGGTATCTGGAGTCATAATAACTTGTCTCTTGATATTCTTAAACTTCAACAGAAAATTCATGCCATTGATTTCTCACGCCAAGACCTCCCATGGGATGATACCATTGCTCATGATATTGTTAACACTTTATCCTCCTGGACCCGTGGCTTTCATCTGCCGTCCTTTTCTAGCATTGTGGCCATTGGCAGCTGTGTTCTTCTGCTTCTCATTCTTCTGCCCTTCCTCTTTCGACTTGTGTTCTCCTCCCTCCAGCGCATACAGCTCAAACTTTTTGGGCTCCATTTGAAAAATAATAATAAATATGGGGGAATTATGGGGATTACTCGACCAGTGTAGAGACCCCTCCATGTCTCCGCCATTACGGAATTAGAGCCCGGGCATATTCTTCCCCCACTGAGGGTGGTTGAGCTGAGGAAAAAAGAAGGAAGTGATAGAGGCCTGAGTTTGCAGAAGCCTATTCTTGATCCACTGAGCTAATGGCATGTCTGGGTGAGGACTTCATGACCATTTATGAGACTATTGTCTCTCTTGAAGTTCCCATTCTGGGCTGGTTTTATGACTCTGTTTACCTGCATTTACTAAATACTGTGATCGCTCACATGTTACTAGAAAAATGCTACCCCTCAAATTATCACTTGCCTTAATGTTATTTACTGTAACTGTAGTTATTGATAAGAGGATAAGAATCTTTAAAGGACAAGAATCTTTTGTTTATTTTGTGTTCAGTGACCTTTAGATAAACTTGTATATTACCCCCTCCCCGGCTTACTTTGTAATTTTCTGTTCCCTCCTAATAAAACTTTTGTAATGGGACCTACGTCAGTCACTGTATGAAAAAACATATATAAACTCTTGTGCACAAGAATAAACTGCTGTCTTGGACATGGCATGACAGCCCTCCAGACCTCATGCTTTTCTGTCATTCTTTTCTTCCACCCACTCTCTCTTACAGGTATTGGGACCCTCTTGCTGGTCAAGAGACCCCAGTAGACATGCCAATCTCACGGACCACAACATCTGATGCCCAATGAAGAGGTGATGCCAACATCCCTGACCTCTGATCCACCCACCACAACCTCCCAGACAGGCATGAGCCACCAAGCCTGGGCCTATTTCTTCTTTTTATCTGATCAAAGAACAATGAGACCCAGTGGTCAGTATGGCGATTCCCTAAGCAAAAAGGGAGGGAGGAACTTGGAGATGGGATGAGGGCAGGGGCAGTGGACAAGACACAGTTGCCCCTGGCTGTGCGCAGGCGGCCTGAGCATTCTTCCTCAGTGAGGCCTCGGTTTTCAGAGTAACAGTGGCTGCCAGGGGATGCCCGAAGTTTGCCAGTAGAGAGCATGGACCCGGAATGAATTGGGATCCCCCGGAGCTGGAGTGGGGGAGGGGAAGAATGGAGCCCTCCTCTCTGCCACAGCACAGTGGGGCCGCTATGCCCTCCTGCCTGGGCAGTTCCCACAGGCAATCGACCAGGGCCCCAGGGAGACACAGCCTAAGTCCCCACCCATCAGATTATCTGAAACTTCCTTCCAGAGAGGAGAGACCGACTGGAAATTCTCTCGGTCAAGGTCGAAACCTAAAAGGATCACTGGCACACCCACTAGGCCTAAGACAATTTTTATTTTTTATTTTTTTAAGATGGGGTTTCACCATGATGGCCAGGCTGGTCTTGTATTCCTGGCCTCAGGTGATCCCCCCATCTTGGCCTCCTAAATTGCTACGATGACAGGCATGAGGCACCGCGCCTGGCCAAGACAAGTTTTGAAATAGTAGTTTCAAAATAGAAGAGTTGTTTCTGTGTTTTGGGTAGATCTGTGTATTTCTGTATAACAAAATTAGTTGTTTTAAACGTGACGATTTAAAAAAAAAATTTTAAACTCCTTACGTGTACCATCCTGCAATAGACAGACCACGGACCTCGTCAGCTCAGAGTCCATGAGGCCAGAAGCTGACATCCTACATATCTATTTAGAACAAATGAATGAATGAATGAATTTATTTATTTATTTTGAGATGGAAGTCTTGCTCTGTCACCTAGGGTGGAAGGCAATGGCACAATCTAGGCTCACTGCAACCTTTCTGTCCCGGATTCAAGCCATTCTTTTTGCCTCAGCCTCCCGAGTAGCTGGGAATACAGGCATGTGCCACCACACCTGGATGATTTTTGTATTTTTAGCAGACAGGGGATTTCACCATGTTAGCCAGAATGGTCTCGATCTCCTGACCTCATGATCTGCCCATCTCCCAAAGTGCTGGGATTGATTACACGTGTGAGCCACCATGTCTGCCCAGGCTAGAATGAATTTAGACAAGCCATTCAAACACTCTGCCATGAAACTCTTGGGAAGACACGCGATTAAAAACAAGGGACAAATAATAATTATTATATTTGGTGTCTGTCATCCCCGCACTCTGGGAGGCCAAGGGCAGGTGGGTCCCTTGATTCCAGGTGATTGAAACCAGCCTTGGCAACACGGGGAAACCTCAACTCCACAAAAATACAAACATTAGCTGGTTTCATAACTTGGGCTCCAAATAAATTTTTTTAAAAATTAAAATTTAAAATAAAAAAATTAAATGCCGTATTCTGTTAGATTTGCTTTGTACCCTGAGAAGGACGTAATATGCCTGTTGTCCATCTGTCCATCCATCTGTCTGTTTGTGACAGGGCCTCACTCTGTCTGTCACCCAGGGTGAAGTGCCTCCAAGTAGCCGAGACTACAGGCACGCACCCCAGGGTTTGGTCGTGTAGCCCCAGGTTGGTGTCGAGCTCCCGGGCTCAAGAGATCTTACCGCCTTGGCCTCCCAACTGTTGGGGTTACTGGCATGAGCCACCGCATCCGGCCTGACTTAATACCAGGAAGGGCCAGGATCTGCCAAGGCCTGTGTTCCAGGGTGGGTGTGGTGGATCCCATGGTAGAGGGAGCCATCGGTCCACACTGAGCTCCAGCCAGCCCCAGGCCCCACCGTGCAGACCGAGTCAGAAGGAACAGAGTCCCTCATCCTACATGCCACATCCCTCCACTGAACTTGGGAGTGGATCTGTTTTCCAAGCGTGAGGTGGCTCTCAGTTTGAAATGGATCACAAGGGGCCTGGCTTTCCTGAGTCCGTAGGATAAAGAAGTCCTTCTGTGACATAGAACAACCGGTGGCTCGAATCTAGACTCTCCAGTTAAAACCAATGAAGATGGCCAGGCGCAGTGGCTCATGCCTGTCATCCCAGCAGCTTGAGAGGCCAGGCCAAGGTGGAAGTCTAAGGAGGTCAGGAGTTCGAGACCAGCCTGGCCAAGATAGTGAAACCCTCGCCTCTACTGAAAACACAGAAAAGTTGGCTGGGCGTGGTGGTGCGTGCCTGTAATCCCAGCTACTCAGGAGGCTGAGGCAGGAGAATTGTCTGAACCCAGGAGGCGGAGGTTGCCATGAGCTGAGATTGTGCCATTGCACTGCAGCCTGGGTCACAAGAGCGAGACTCCGTCTAAAAAAAAAAATGTTGAAAGAAGGGATACTTCCAGGGTTAGATTTATTGTTGACAGTGATTTTTAAAATAACCACTAAAAAACTGTTAAAAGATTCCTAGGCAAATTTCTGGCTACCAAAAATAAAAAGGGATACCTTCTGCAGCTCTACAAATGGTTTGGTGAAAAATAAAAAGGGAAAAAGTGAGCCAAGAAGAAAGCAAAATAGGAATGTCTAGGAAGGAGGCAAGAAAATACAGAAGTCATACCGAAAAAAAAAAAATGACATGGTCCTTTTCTAAGACCAGGTGTTGATGATATTCACCTATGTAAACACAAGCCTAGAAGAACAGTACAGTTCTTATATATTCACTACTTAATAATATACACGAAGCCGGGCACGGTGGCTCATGCCTGTAATCCCAGCACTCTGGGAGGCTGAGGCGGGCGGATCACCTGAGGTCAGGAGTTCAAGACCAGCCTGACCATCATGGTGAAACCTTGTCTTAAAAATAATAATAATAATATACAAGAAAAATACTTTTCATTTGTTATATGAGAACTTTATATGAAAAGCTAGAAATATATATTTACATTGCAAATCCCTAATGAAACCCATCTTAATACAAAGTGAACTATAGGGATGACAGGAAAACGGGTAGATATCAGAATTCAGCTACATGTCCAGTTCTGCATTATAGCTTTTTTACATTTTGTTTTTGAGATGGAGTATTGCTCTGTTGCCCAGGCTGGAGTGCAGTGGTGCAATCTTGTCTCACTGCAACCACTGCTTCCTGGGTGCAAGTGATTCTTGTGCCTCAGCCTCCCCAGTAGCTGGGATTACAGGAGTGTGCCACCATGCCCGGCTAATTTTTGTATTTTAGTAGAGACGAGGTTTTGCCATGTTGGCCAGACCGGTCTCAAACTCCTAGACTCAAGCAATTCACACACCTCAGTCTCCCAAAGTGCTGGGATTACAGGTGTGAGCCACCACACCCAGCTTACAAATACAGGCATTCTGATGGGAACTGGGGCATTAAAGTAACAGATGATCCAGATTGTTTGGTGTCTAAAACAGAGCAAGCTCAAGATGTAAAGAAGATTGAGAAATTCCACAGTCAACTAATGCGACTGATGGTAGCCAAGGAATCCCGCAATGTTACCATGGAAACTGAGTGAATGGTTTGAAACCAAGACTTTGTCATGTACTTAGGAAGTAAATATCTTTTGAAGTTGAGAAAGTGTTGGGACAGAAAATACTTTATGTCACCAAGTGGACTATTCAGAAACTTAGACGTCATTTTTTGTAATTTTCTTTCGAATGTTTGCTTTAGAGAGCTAGGAATGCAAATGTTTTCTGTCAGAAAGCCTGTATTTACTTTTGGAAACTGAACAAGTAATGCATCTGTCTCAGGAACTTTGCAGATTACTTGCTGTTAGGTAAAACGCATAAATGTTTCTTTGGCAGATTCGTATCACTAACTTGAAAATGGGATATTAAGAAAAGCCAATTCTTCCTTAAATTTAGTCCGTCTGTCTTTAAAAGAACATGAAATGTAATCATTTTGTTGGATCAAGGTATTTCTTTTGGAGCATAAAATGTATGCTGCGGATGACCAACAAATATAAAATATGGTAATCAGAATTAACTCCGCAGCACAGTATGCATTGTTACGAACACCGTGCACCTGATTATGTATAGTAGTGTAGCCTCAATTATATCTAAATGTAATTGACTAACCAGTATGTTTGCCTTCTTTCCAGATTTAAACTACCTTTTATTATCGGGGACTGGTAGTATCAGCTTGTTGAGCAGTGGCTTTGAATCAGTTTTCAGTGATCAGAAGAAGCAGTTATTTGAGTGCGTGAATGGAATGATGATCACTATAAATGTACCGAAACCAGCATATTACAGAAATGTTTACTACATATTTCTCTTTCCTTTTCTTTTCATTTTCTGCTTTTTTTGGGACGGAGTTTCACTCTTGTTACACAGGCTGGAGTGCAATGGTGCGATCTCGCCTCACCACAACCTCCGCCTCCTGGGTTCAGGCAATTGTCCATGAGCCACCATGCCCAGCTAATTTTTTGTATTTTTAGTAGAGATGAGGTTTCACCATGTTGACCAGGATGATCTCGATCTCTTGACCTCGGGATCCACCCGCGTCAACCCCCCAAAGTGCTGGGATTACAGGCGTGAGCCACCATACCCGGCACAGAAGTGTAGCATTGTGTCACTGTCGGTTTTCTTTCATTCTGTTTTTTCCCAAAAAATCACCCATTCATTGATTAGTTCGCTCCTGTTTTATTCTGTTCTGTTCTGTTCTGTTCTGTTCTACTCTATTCCATTCTAATATATATATATATATATATATATATATATATATATATATATATATATTTTTTTTTTTTTTTTTTTAAAGATGGGGTTTCTCACTGATGGCCAGAGGCTGGTCTTGAACTCCCGACCTCAGGTGATTCACCCACCTCGGCCACACAAAGTACTAGGATTACAGGCCTGAGCCACCGCGTCCGGCCTCATTCTAAAGATTTTGAGAAGCAGTCTTGCTCTGTCGCCCAGACTCAGTGCAACCTCCGACCCTGGGTTCAAGCGAATCTCCTACCTCAGCCTCCCGGGTGAGTCAACAGCTGGGACTACACTACAGGCACGCGCCCCCACGGGCCGCTAACATTTTTGTATTTTCAGTAAGGCAGGGGTTTATGTGGAGCAGGCCGGTCTCGAACTCCTGACTTCTGATCCACCCGCCGGGACCTCCCTGGCAGAAGTGAGCCACCGTGCCCGGCCGAGAAGTGTAGCTTTGTGTCCCTCTGGGTTTTCATTTTTTTACTTTCTTCCCGAAAATTCACTCATTGATTCATTAGTCCAATCCTGTTTTATTCTGTTCTATTGTATTCCATTCTAAATTGTTTTTTATTTTCTTTTTTCTTTTTTTTAAAGATGGGGTCTCTCCGTGATGGCCTGGCTAGTCCTGAACTCCTGACCTCAGGTGTTCCACACTCCTCGGCCTCCCAAAGAGCTAAGATTACAGGCCTGAGCCACCGCGTCCGGCCTTATTCTTATGTTTATCAGAAGCAGTCTTGCTCTGCCGCCCAGGTTCGGTGCAACCTCCACACCCTGGGTTCAAGTGATTGTCCTACCTCAGTCTCCCGAGTGAGTCAGAAGCTGGGACTACACTACAAGCACGTGCCACCACAGGCCACTAAGTTTTTTGAATTTTCAGTAAGGCAGGGGTTTATGTTGACCAGATCGGTCACGACCTCCTGACTTCTGAGCCACCGCGTCGGGCCTTATTCTTGTATTTTTCAGAGGCAGTCTTGCTCTGTCGCCCAGAATCGGTGCAACCTCCGCCCCCTGGGATCAAGGGGTTCTCCTACCTCAGTCTCCTGAGTGAGTCAGCAGCTGGGACTACACTACAGGCACGCGCCAAAATGGGCCACTAACATTTTCATATTTTCAGCAGAGGCAGGGGTTTCACTATGTTGACCAGGCCAGTCTCAAACTCCTGACTTCTGATCCACCCGCCACCCGCCGCGACCTCCCTGGCAAGCGTGAGCCACCGTGCCAGGCCCAGAAGTGTAGCTTTGTGTCCCTGTGGGTTTTCATTTTTTTCCTTTCTTCCCAAAAACTCACTCATACATTCATTAGTTTAATCCTGTTTTATTCTGTTCCATTCTGTTCTATTGTATTCCATTCTAACTTGTTTTTGTTTTCTTTTTAAAGATGGTGTTTCTCCGAGATGGCCTGGCTGGTCCTGAATTCCCGACCTCAGGTGTTCCACACACCTCGGCCTCCCAAAGAGCTAGGATAACAGGCCTAAGCCACCGTGTCCAGCCTTATTCTTAGGTTTTTGAGAAGCAGTCTTGCTCTGTCGCCCAGGCTCGGTACAACCTCCACTCCCTGGGGTCAAGCGATTCTCCTACCTCAGCTTCCCGGGTGAGTCAGCAGCTGGGACTATGCTACAGGCATGTGCCACCACAGGCCGCTAACATTTTTGTATTTTCACTGGAGGCAGGGTTTTCACTATGTTGTCCAGGCCGGTCTCGAACTCCTGACTTCTGAACGACCCGCTGCGACCTCTCGGGCAGGCATGAGCCACCCCGCCCAGCCCAGAAGCGTAGCTTTGTGTCACTGTGGGTTTGTTTCTTTTCCTTTCTTCCCGAAAAATCACTCATACATTCATTAGTTCAGACCTGTTTCATTCTGTTCCATTCTGTTCTATTGTATTCCATTCTAACATTTTTTTTTTTTTTTTAAGATGGGGTTTCTCCGTAATGGCCTGGCTGGTATTGAACTCCCGACCTCAGGTGTTCCACACATCTCGGCCTCCCAAAGAGCTAGGATTACAGGCCTGAACCACCGCCTCTGGCCTTATTCTTATGTTTTTGAGAAGCAGTCTTGCTCTGTCACCCAGGCTCAGTGCAACCTCCGTCCCCTGGGTTCAAGCGATTGTCCTACCTCAGTCTCCCGAGAGAGTCAGCAACTGGGACTACACTACAGGCACACAACACCACGGGCCACTAACTTTTCTGTATTTACAGTAAGGCAGGGGTTTATGTTGACCAGGTTGGTCTCGAATTCCTGACTTCTGATCCACCCGCCAAGAACTTCTGGGCAGGCGTGAGCAAACGTGCCCGGCCCAGAAGGGTAGCTTTGTGTCCCTGTGGGTTTTCACTTTTTTTCCTTTCTTTCCGAAAATTCACTCATTGATTCATTAGTTCAATCCTGTTTCATTCTGTTACATTCTGTCACATTGTATTCTATTCTAACTTGTTTTTTTTTTTCTTTTTTTTTAAAGATGGGTTCTCTCCTTGATGGTCTGGCTGGTCTTGAACTCCTGACCTCAGGTGTTCCACACACCTCGGCCTCCCAAAGAGCTAGGATTATGGGCCTGAGCTACCGCACCCGGCCCAGAAGCGTAGCTTTGTGTCCCTGTGGGTTTTCATTTTTTTTCCTTTCTTCCCGAAAATTCACTCATTGATTCATTAGTTCAACCCTGTTTCATTCTGTTCCATTCTGTTCCATTGTATTCCATTCTAACTTGTTTTTTTTTTTTTCTTTTTTATTAAAGTTGGGGTTTCTCCGTGATGGCCTGGTTGGTCTTGAACTCCCAACCTCAGGTGTTCCACACACCTCGGCCTCCCAAAGAGCTAGGATTACGGGCCTGAGCCATCACACCTGGCACAGAAGCGTAGCTTTGTTTCCCTGTGGGTTTTCATTTTTTTCCCTTTCTTCCCGAAAATTCACTCATTGATTCATTAGTTCAATCCTGTTTCATTCTGTTACATTCTGTTCCATTGTATTCCATTCTAACTTGTTTTCTTTTTTTCTTTTTTTTTTAAAGATGGGTTCTCTCCTTGATGGTCTGGCTGGTCTTGAACTCCTGACCTCAGGTGTTCCACACACCTCAGTCTCCCAAAGAGCTAGGATTACGGGCCTGAGCCACTGTGCCCGGCCCAGAAGCGTAGCTTTGTTTCCCTGTGGGTTTTCATTTTTTTCCCTTTCTTCCCGAAAATTCACTCATTGATTCATTAGTTCAATCCTGTTTCATTCTGTTACATTCTGTTCCATTGTATTCCATTCTAACTTGTTGTTTTTTTTTTTTTCTTTTTTTTTAAAGATGGGTTCTCTCCTTGATGGTCTGGCTGGTCTTGAACTCCTGACCTCAGGTGTTCCACACACCTCGGCCTCCCAAAGAGCTAGGATTATGGGCCTGAGCCACTGTGCCCGGCCCAGAAGCGTAGCTTTGTGTCCCTGTGGGTTTTCATTTTTTTCCTTTCTTCCCAAAAATTCACTCATTGATTCATTAGTTCAATCCTGTTTCATTCTGTTCCATTCTGTTGCATTGTATTTCATTCTAACTTTTATTTTTTTTTCTTTTTTATTAAAGATGGGGTTTCTCCATGATGGTTTGGCTGGTCTTGAACTCCCGACCTCAGGTGTTCCACACACCTCGGCCTCCCAAAGAGCTAGGATTACAGGCCTGAGCCACCACGTCCAGCCTTATTCTAATGGTTTTGAGAAGCAGTCTTCCTCTGTCGCCCAGGCTCGGTGCAACCTCCACCCTCTGGGGTCAAGCGATACTCCTACCTCAGTCTCCCGTGTGAGTCAGCAGCTGGGACTACACTACAGGCACACGACACCTCGGGCCACTAACTTTTTTGTATTTTCAGTAGAGGCAGGGGTTTCACTATGTTGACCAGGCCAGTCTCGAACTCCTGACTCTTGATCCACCCACCGCGACCTCCTGGCCAGGCTTGAGCCACCGCAACCGGTCCGGAAGCATAGCTTTGTGTCCCTGTGGGTTTTCATTTTTTTCCTTTCTTTCCGAAAATTCACTCATTGATTCATTAGTTCAATCCTGCTCAATTGTGTTCCATTCTATTCCACTGTATTCCATTCTAACTTGTATTTCCTTTTTTTTCTTTTTTTTAAACATGGGATTTCTCCGTGATGACCTGGCTGGTCTTGAACTCTAGACCTCAGGTGCTCCACACACCTCGGCCTCCCAAAGAGCTAGGATTACGGGCCTGAGCCACCCCGCCCGGCCCAGAAGCATAGCTTTGTTTCCCTGTGGGTTTTCATTTTTTTTCCTTTCTTCCCGAAAATTCACTCATTGATTCATTAGTTCAATCCTGTTTCATTCTGTTCCAATCTGTTCCATTGTATTCCATTCTAACCTGTTTTTTTCTTCTTCTTCTTCTTTTTATAAATATGGGGTTTCTCCGTGATGAACTGGCTGGTCTTGAACTCCCGATCTCAGGTGTACCACACACCTCAGTCTCCCAAAGAGCTAGGATTATGGGCCTGAGCCACCCAGCCCGGCCCAGAAGCATAGCTTTGTGACACTGTGGGTTTGTTTTTTTCCCTTTCTTCCCAAAAAATCAGTCATGTATTCATTAGTTCAGACCTCTTTCATTCTGTTCCGTTCTGTTCTATTGTATTCCATTCTAATTCTTTTTTTTTTTTTAAAGATGGGGTTTCTCCGCGATGGCCTGAGGCTGGTCTTGAACTCCCGACCTCAGGTGATCCACCCACCTCGGCCTCCCAAATGCTAGGATTCCAGGCCTGAGCCACCCTGTCCGGCCTCATTCTAATGTTTTTGAGAAGCAGACTTGCTCTGTCGCCCAGGCTCGGTGCAACCTCCGTCCCCTGGGTTCAAGCGATACTCCTATCTCAGCCTCCCGGGTGAGTCCGCAGCTGGTACTACGCTACTGGCACATGCCACCGAGGGCCGCTAAAGTTTTTGTATTTTCAGTGGAGGCAGGGGTTTCACTATGTTGTCCAGGCCGGTCTCGAACTCCTGACTTCAGGACGGTCTCAAACTCCTGACTTCTGAACGACCCATCGCGATCTCTCGGGCAGTTGTGAGACACCGCGTCAGACCCACAAGCGTAGCTTTGTGTCACTGCAGGTTTGTTTTTTTTCCTTTCTTCCTGAAAAATCACTCATACATTCATTAGTTCAGACCTGTTTCATTCTGTTCCGTTCTGTTCTACGATATTCCATTATAATTTTTTTTTTTTTTTTAAAGATGGGGTTTCTTCGTGATGGCCTGAGGCTGGTCTTGAACTCCCGACCTCAGGTGATCCACCCACCTCGGCATCCCAAATTGCTAGGATTACAGGCCTGAGCCACCCTGTCCGGCCTCATTCTAATGTTTTTGAGAAGCAGTCTTGCTCTATCGCCCAGGCTCGGTGCAACCTCCGCCCCTGGGTTCAAGCGATTCTCCTACCTCAGTCTTCTGGGTGAGTCAGCAGCTAGGACTATGCTACAGGCACGCATCACCACGGGCTGCTAACTTTTTTGCATTTTCAGTCGAGTCAGGGGTTTCAATAGGTTGTCCAGGCCGGTCTCGAACTCCTGACTTCTGAACGACCCGCCGCGACATCTCTGGCAGGCGTGAGCCACCCCGCCCAACCAAGAAGCGTATCTTTCTGTCAGTTTGGGTTTGTTTTTTTTCCTTTCTTCCTGAAACATCACTCATACATTCATTAGTTCAGTCCTGTTTTATTCTGTTCCGTTCTATTCTATTGTATTCCAATCCAATTTTTTTTTTTTTTTTAAAGATGGGGTTTCTCCGTGATGGCCACAGGCTGGTCTTGAACTCCCGACCTCAGGTGATCCACCCACCTAGGCCTGCCAAACTGCTAGGACTACAGGCCTCAGCCACCCGGTCCGGTCGCATTCTAATGTTTTTGAGAAGCAGTCATGCTCAGTTGCCCACCCTCGCTGCAACCTCCATCCCCTGGGTTCAAGCGATTCTCCTTCCGCAGCCTCCCGGGTGAGTCAGCAGCTGGGACTACACTACAGGCATGCGCCACCACGGGCCGCTAACATTTTTGTATTTTCACTGAAGGCAGGGTTTTCACTATGTTGTCCAGGCCGATCTCGAACTCCAGACTTCAGGCCGGTCTCAAACTCCTGATTTCTGAACGACCTTCCGCGACCTGTCAGGCAGGCGTGAGCCACCCCACCTGTCCCAGAAGCGTAGCTTTGTGTCACTGTCGGTTTGTTTTATTTCCTTTCTTCCCAAAAATTCACTCATACTTCATTAGTTCACTCTTGTTTTATTCTATTCCGTTCTGTTCTTTTGTATTCCATTATAATTTTTTTCTTTTTTTTTTTTAAAGATGGTGTTTCTCCGTTATGGCCAGAGGATGGTCTTGACCTCCCGACCTCAGGTGATCCAGCCACCTCGACCCACCAAAGTGCTAGGATTACAGGCCTGAGCCACCCCTTCCGGCCTCATTCTAATGTTTTTGAGAAGCAGTCTTGCTCTATCGCCCAGGCTCAGTGCAACTTCCGTCCCCTGGGTTCAAGCGATTCTCCTACCTCAGCCTCCCGGGTGAGTCAGCAGCTGGGACTACACTACTGGCATGCGCCACCGAGGGCCGCAAACTTTTTTGTATTTTCAGTGGAGGCAGGGGTTTCACTATGTTGTCCAGGCCGGTCTTGAACTCCTGACTTCAGGCCGGTCTCGAACTCCTGATTTCTGAACGACCCCTCCGCGACCTCTCAGGCAGGCGTGAGCCACCCCGCCCGTCCCAGAAGTGTAGCTTTGTGTCACTGTCAGTTTGTTTTTTTTCCTTTCTTCCCGAAAAATCACTCATACATTCATTAGTTCAGACCTGTTTCATTCTGTTCCGTTCTGTACTATTGTATAACATTCTAAATTTTTTTTTTTTTTTTAAAGATGGGGTTTCTCCTTGATGGCCAGAGGCTGGTCTTGAACTCCCGATCTCAGGTGATCCACCCACCTAGGCCTCCCAAAGTGCTAGGATTACAGGCCTGAGCCACCCAGTCTGGCCGCATTCTAATGTTTTGGAGAAGCAGTCCTGCTCTGTCACCCAGGCTCAGTGCAACCTCTGTCCCCTGGGTTCAAGCGATTCTCCTACCTCAGCCTCCCGGGTGAGTCAGCAGCTGGGACTGCGCTACAGGAACACACCACCATGGGCCACTAACTATTTTGTATTTTCAGTGGAGACAGGGGTTTCACTATATTGTCCAGGCCGGTCTCGAACTCCTGACTTCAGGCCGGTCTCGAACTCCTGATTTCTAAACGACCCGCCGCTACCTCTCGGGCAGGTGTAAGCCACCCCGCCTGTCCCAGAAGCGTAGCTTTGTGTCACTGTGGGTTTCTTTTTTTTCTTACTTCCCGAAAAATCACTCATACATTTCATTAGTTCAGTCCTGTTTTATGCTGCTCTGTTCTGTTCTATTGTATTCCATTCTAATTATTTTTATTATATTTTTTTTTAAAGATGGGGTTTTACAGATGGTCAGAGGCTGACAGTGAACTCCCAACCTCAGGTGATCCACCCACCTGGGCCTCCCAAAGTGCTAGGATTACACCCCTGAGCCACCGCGTCCGGCCTCATTCTAATGTTTTTGAGAAGCAGTCTTGCTCTGTCGCCCAGGCTCGGTGCAACCTCCGTCACCTGGGTTCAAACGATTCTCCTACCTCAGCCTCCCGGGTGAGTCAGCAGCTGGGGCTATGCTACAGGCATGTATCACTACGGGCCGCTAACATTTTTCTATTTTCACCAGAGGCAGGGTTTTCACTATGTTGTCCAGGCCGGTCTCGAACTCCTGACTTCAGGACGGTCTCGAACTCCTGATTTCTGAACGACCCGCCGTGACCTCTCGGGCAGGCCTGAGCCACCCTGACCGGCCCAGAAGCATAGCTTTGTGTCACTGTGGGTTTGTTTTTTTTCCTTTCTTCCCGAAAAATTACTCATACTTTCATTACTTCAGTCCTGTAATATACTGTTCCGTTCTGTTCTATTGTATTCCAATTAAATTTTTTTTTTTTTTTTTTTTAAAGATGAGGTTTCCCCGGGATGGCCAGAGGCTGGTCTTGAACTCCCGAACTCAGGTGATTCACCCACTTCAGCCTCCCAAATTGCTAGGATTACAGGCCTGACCCACCCCGTCTGGCCTCATTCTAATGTTTTTGAGAAGCAGTCTTGCTCTGTCGCCCAGACTCGGTGCAACCTCCATCCTCTGGGTTCAAGGGATTCTCCTACCTCAGCCTCCCTGGTGAGTCAGCCGCTTGGACTATGCTACAGGCACGTGCCACCACGGGCTGCTAACTTTTTTGTATTTTCAGTGGAGGCAGGGATTTCACTATGTTGTCCAGGCCGGTCCCGAACTCCTGACTTCAGGCTGGTCTCGAACTCCTGACTTCTGAACAACCCACCTCGAACTCTCGGGCAGGTGTGAGCCACCGTGCCTGACACACAAGCGTAGCTTTGTGTCACTGTGGGTTTCTTTTTTTTCCTTTCTTCCCGAAAAATCACTCATACATTTCATTAGTTCAGTCCTGTTTTATTCTGCTCTGTTCTGTTCCATTGTATTCCATTCTAATTTTTTTTCTTTTTTTTTAAATATGGGGTATCTCCGTGATGGCCAGAGGCTGGTCTTGAACTCCCGACGTCAGGTGATCCACCCACCTCGGTCTCCCAAAGTCCTAGGATTACCGGCCTGAGCCACCCCGTCTGGCCTCATTCCAATGTTTTTGGGAAGCAGTCTTGCTCTGTCACCCAGGCTCGGTGCAACCTCCATCCCCTGGGTTCAAGCGATTCTCCTACCTCAGCCTCCCGGCTGAGTCAGCAGCTGGGACTACGCTACAGGCACACGCCACCACGGGCCACTAACTTTTTTGTATTTGGAGTGGAGGCAGTGGATTCACTATGTTGTCCAGGCCGGTCTCGAACTGCTGACTTCTGAACGACCTGCTGCAACCTCTCGGGCAGGCGTGAGCCACCCCGCCCGGCCCAGAAGCGTAGCTTTGTGTCACTGTGGGTTTGTTTCTTTTCCTTTCTTCCTGAAACATCACTCATACATTCATTAGTTCAATCCTGTTTTATTCTGTTCCGTTCTGTTCTATTGTATTCCAATCCAATTTTTTTTTTTTTTTTTTTTAAGATGGGGTTTCCCCGTGATGTCCAGAGGCAGGTCTTGAACTCCCGACCTCAGGTGATCCACCCACCTCGGCCTCCCAAAGTGCTAGGATTACAGGCCTGAGCCACCCCGTCCGGCCTCATTCTAATGTTTTTCAGAAGCAGTCTTGCTCTGCCGCGCAAGCTCGGTGCAACCTCCGTCCCCTGGGTTCAAGCGATTCTCCTACCTCAGCCTCCCGGGTGAGTCAGCAGCTGGGACTACGCTACAGGCACACACCACCATGGGCCGCTACCTATTTTGTATTTTCAGTGGAGGCAGTGGATTCCCTATGTTGTCCATGCCCTTCTCGAACTCCTGACTTCAGGCCGGTTTGGAACTCCTGACTTCTGCATGACCGGCCGCGACCTCTCGGGCAGGCGTGAGCCACCCCGCCTGGCCCAGAAGCATAGTTTGTGACACTGTAGGTTTCTTTTTTTTCCTTTCTTCCCGAAAAATCACTCATACATTCATTACTTTAGTCCTGTAATATACTGTTCCGTTCTGTTCTATTGTATTCCAATTAAATTTTTTTTTTTTTTTTTTTTTTAAGATGAGGTTTCCCCGGGATGCCCAGAGGCTGGTCTTGAACTCCTGACCTCAGGTGATCCATCCACCTCGGCCTCCCAGAGGCCTAGGATTACAGGCCTGAGCCACCCTGTCCGGCCTCAGTCTAATGTTTTTGAGAAGCAGTCTTGCTCTGCCATGCAGGCTCGGTGCAGCCTCCGTCCCCTGGGTTGAAGCAATTCTCCTACCTCAGCCTCCTGGGTGAGTCAGCAGCTGGGACTATGCTACAGGCATGCACCACCACTGGCCACTAACTTCTTTGTATTTTCAGTGGAGGAAAGGGTTTCACTATGTTGTCCAGGTCGGTCTCGAATTCCTGACTTCAGGCCGGTCTCGAACTCCTGACTTCTGAACGACCCACTGGGACCTCTCGGGAAGGGGTGAGCCACCCCGCCCAGCCCAGAAGCGTAGCTTTGTGTCACTGTGGGTTTGTTTTTTTTCCTTTCTTTCCAAAAAATCACTCATACATTCATTAGTTCAGTCCTATTTTATTATGTTCCGTTCTGTTCTATTGTATTCCATTCTAATTTTATTTTATTTATTTATTTAATTTTTTTTTGAGACGGAGTTTCGCTCTTGTTACCCAGGCTGGTGTGCAATTGCACGATCTCGGCTCACTGCAACCTCCGCCTCCTGGGTTCAGGCAATTCTCCTGCCTCTGCCTCCTGAGTAGCTGGGATTACAGGCATGCACCACTGTTGTTGGCCGTGAGATCGGTACTTCTGCCAAGGATCTCTTGAGCAGCAAGAGGGTCCTAATACCTGGAAGAGAGAGTGCACGGAAGAGAAGAGAGATAGAGAAATGGGTCTGGAGGTCTGATAAGAGCTATGCTCAGATCAGCGATTTGTTCTTTGTGCACATGATCTTATATATGATTTTACATACAGTGACTGACGTCAGTCTTCTTACAGAATCATTATCAGGGGGAAAGCAGAATCATTATCAGGGAGAAAACAGAAAGTTACAAAGTAACCAAGGAAAGTACGAAATAACCAAGGAAGGGAGCAACATACAAGTTTACCTAAAGGTCACAAAAGATTCTTATCCTTTTATCCATTGTTACAGAAAATGACATTAAGGCAGGTGGGCAAGCAATAAATCAGGAGGGGAGCAACTTTCTAGTGATACAGTGAATGATCTCAATGCTTCTGTGACTACGGGTAAATAGAGTCATAGAACTAGCCCAGAACAGTGACTTCAGGAGAAAAACAATAATCTGGCATTACTTCAGTCATGCCTTAGAAGCAGTGAACTGAGAGTGACTCTCTGTAAGCTTAACATTTCCCACGTCCTTCTATAGCCACCAAACTCGACTGCACCCAGTGGAGGGAAACGTGTCTGGGCTCAAACCCCATCATGGCGGAGACATGGAGGGGCCTCTACGCTGGTGGGGGATCCCCACAGACAATGGCATTGGAACTAGGAGGGGATTATAGGTTCAGAGATAAGCAATGGGACAAAAATGTGTTTCATGCAAGATGAGTAACCTGAAGCCAGGCTTGAGTCTCAGCATCTTCTAATGGACAACTCTTACCTGATTACAGAAAGAGGCAGAGCTGCAGCTTTTAGCAAACTGCTGGGAGAAACAGAAACTGAAGCTTGTGCTCAGAAGCTGAGGCATACTGTCCTCCGCTATGGATTTCCAACTGGAAGATGTAATGTCCAGGGTACACGGAGCAGATGAAAGCTGGGGTTGTAGTTAAAAATGTACTAAAAATGGTAACGAAGATAAAGTAAAACTAAATATAGATGTTAGTAATAATAAAAGTATAGCGTAAATAAATAATATAGAACACCTCACAAAAGGAACAGATTAGATCAATAAACAAAACCTCTTTCTTTAAAAATATGATAGCCATTAGAAGACTTGTTTGTTTTTTTTTGAGTTGGAGTCTTGCTCTATTGCCCAGGCTGGAGTGCAGTGGTGCAATCTCGGCTCACTGCAACCTCTGCTTTCTGAGTTCAAGCAATTCTCTTGCCTCAGCCTTCCAAATAGCTGGGACTGTAGATGCGTGCCATCAAGCTCGACTAATTTTTAGTACAGACGCGGTTTCACTGTGTTAGCCAGGATGATCTCAATCTCCTGAACTCGTGATCTGTTCACCTCGGCCTCCCAAAGTGCTGGGATTACAGAAGTGAGCCACCATGCCTGGCCTAGAAGACATTTTTATAGAGGAAATTATATATCTCTATGTGCACATAAATAGTACATATATGTGATATGACATTACATATACTCACATATCACATATATACACATATCACATATACATACACACATATATACACACACATATATATGTAAAACAAAAATATTAAAGAAATTAAATTGCTTATCAAATATTTCACTGACTATAATGGAGATCATAGAATTTAAGAAACATTTATAAAATTTAATAAATATTTCTGTATGATAAAACTACTTCAGAGAATAATAAAATAGTGGAAGATTCCCAATATACTTTAGCATCCAAGCAAATTTTTAATCCACACATGGGAGAAGATTGGCAAAAGGAAAATAACTTATAGACTATTCTCACTTGTGAACTATATGCAAAATTACAAATTAAAATATTGAGAAATCAAATAAAGTACTGTATAAAAATTATACATAGGCCAGGTGTGGTGGCTCACGCTTATAATACCAGCACTTTGGGAGTCTGAGGTGAGTTGATCAGGAAGTCAAGAGATCAAGACCATTCTGGCCAACATGATGAAACACCTTCTCTACTAATAATACAAAAATTAGCCAAGTTGCTGGTGTGTGCCTGCAGTTCCCGGTACTCAGAAGGCTGAGGCAGGAGTATCACTTGAACCTGGGAAGTAGAGGTTGCAGTGAGCCAAGATCTCACCACTGCACTCCATCCTGGCAATAGAGCAAGACTCCTTCTAAAAAAAAAAAATATATATATATATACACACACACACACACACACACACACACACGATTACCAAGTGAATTTATTTAAGGAGTTAAAGGATGTCACAACATCAGAATATCTGTTCAAGTAGTATATCATATGGACATTCATTGAGAATAGAAGTGATTATCTGAAGATTTATAGAAAAATAAAGTCAACATTTGATACAATTCAACGTATATCAATGACTTATCAATGACTTAAAGATGTTCATAATAAACTAAGAAGAGAAGAGAATATCCTTACCCTGAAAAAAGTCATAAATAAATTATCTTCTGTCATTCAGTTTAAGGAGATTACCCATATTCTTTTCTCTGTATTACTGGGATTTAAAACCTACCAAATTATTGTTCCGAGAATCTCTTGCCAATAAACTTTCTAAGTTCTGCCTACTGGAAACAGTCATTGGAGATCAGAAGGCAGGAAGAAAAGAGGAACTGTCTCCTCCTGATGGCTACTAGCAATTGTTTGTGGTTATTGTTATGATAGTAAAGGGGAAGGTGATTTCAGTCTCTAGCATTTTGAGCACAGGTATCAATTCAAGCCTTAGTTAAGATAATAGTTTCATAGTAAATCCAGAACAGACTATAACTGTCTCCAACAGAGCAACTGCAGGTACAGTCTCTTGAATTTCAGCCCTGGACCAGTAGAAGCTTCTGATATCTGGATGTTATCTAATTATTTTTTGAACCTCTAGACAGACTTCTTTTAGTTCTTTACTTGAGAATTTCCTATATTTAAAAAATCTTTCCTATTTTTAATTTTTTATTTATTTAGGGGGTATATGTGCAGATTTTGTCCATACATATATTATTTAGTGGTGAAGTCTGGGCTTTTAGTATATACATCACCCAAGTAGTGAACACTGTACTCAATGATAATTTTAAAGCCTCACAAAGTACATATGTTAAATTCTATCTGGAGTATTTTATGTTTTTCAGACCAGACCTGTGGCTATTACTGTCTCCACCTGAAATTATACAAGAGTTATAGTGCATTGTAATACATCAAGAAAAAGAGGGGGAAAGGGCATAAAATGTGGGGAAAAAAGTAAAAATTATTTTCTTACATATAATATGATTGCCTTACTGTCTACAGTTATACATAAAGCTATCAGGCACGAGAACAACATTTTAAAAATCCATGTGTATTAGCAACAAAGTTAGAAATAAACTATGAGTAAATTTAACCAAAAAATACAGCACATAAATTCTATTGAGATTACTAAATATTATTGGGGAATAAACAACTGAATACAATGAGAAAATTCTTTCATTATGGAAGGGAAGATTATATCATAATAGCATGTTTTCCCTTAAAATCTATAACCTCTAAGCCAGCGAAATTAGTAATACTATATATATTTGGCAGTAGGAATTGGAAGCCAATTTTAAAATCGACATGAAACATCAAAGGTCCAACAATACAGAAGATAGTATTGAAGAAAAATAACAATGTGATCAGAGTGAGTGACTCTTAACTAGAAAGTAATTGTCAAGTCAACAACATGGTAATGACAGCTAAGAGATAAATTAACTAGTGGACAGAATGGGCAGAACACATATCAAAGCTTATATGTACAAATTAGCTATATTTCAGAAAATACATTTCAAAATATTGAGTAAACTTGGAGTTTTTATAATAATTCAAGAATAATTTGCCATTTATTTGCAAATGCCTTATCTTATTTAAATAATCTAGATCAAAAAAATCTTTTCTTTACTTTTAATAGAAAAACATGAAATTTTCTTTATACTCTGAAATTTTGAGAAAACATTTCTGAAATTAAGCACAAAACTCAGTATTTGAGTAAATTAGAATTTTTTTCTACAGAATAGAAACTATGCAACATATAAATATAAAGACCACAAAATATGACAAAATATTTACACTTTCTATAACTAATAATGCTGTATTGACTTGTATATTAACTTGTATAAGAAATACTACTAACTGATAAGAAAAGCCTCTACAAATGTGCAGAAATATAATCATATCTAACATTTTAAGTGATGGTTTTGTGCTAGACTCTATTCTAAATGCTTTTTGCCCTCAGAACTACCCTGTGATGTAGACATTATTACTATCCCCATTTTACAGATGAGGAAACTTAAGAACAGAGAATTTAGGTGGTATCTTGAAGTTTATGAAGCTAATGTGCTACTGGGGTCTATACCTTATCTGTATGACTATAGAGTTTCTACTATCAATCAACAGAACAACAATCCTGAGAATACGATACATGTATAGTGAATAAATGTCGGGAAAGCTGCTCAATTTTGCAGATCACTAGGATAATTCATATTGAAACAAATTGTCATTTTATATGCATAAAATTAGCAAACTATTAAAAAGCAAATATTGGCAAGGATGTTGAGAAATCAAAACTCTTAAGCACTGGCATAACCACTATAATAAACAACTTGAAAGCATCAAGCATTTTGTATTAAACACACATGCCCATAGAAATGTGTATAATAGTATTAATTAAATACACTGTGGCCATGTAGCTATTGATCTACCATTTGTATATTTCCTATGAATGAGAATGTCTACAAATTTGGACCTCACTTTGTAATTCCAAATGTTATTAAACATATCTTTCAAAATTTAGAAAACACATTGTTTTAAATCTGGTTTTAGACATTTCATTAAGAGAGTTTTAAGTGATATTTTAAAAATTGAGAACACGACATCACAAATTTCTTGTGATATTTTATAAGTCGGTCACAGTAAAAATATGCAATAAGCCTTTCCTATTAATAGCTCAATAATCCCTTTATTGAGACACATAATGAGGAAGTGAATGTATTGTAGACTATCTCACTGTAGGCAGTTCTTTACTTATTCACTTTGCAATGCCCTAATCTTGTCAGTAGAAAAAAATAAAAGGTTTGATCTGGAAGAAATCCGAATCTATTGACTGCACAACATCCAAAAGTCATAAACCCTTTTGTAATTCCTCATAGTGCCTAATGCAAGCACTATTCTTACCTCAGTTTTTGCAAACTCAGTCTGCTTTACAGCAATTGGCCTCTGCTCAGGTGTCTTTTCAATTCTACTGCACCTGACTAGTGATTCCTCTTTGTATTTGTGTTTAGAAAAAGATAACTAACATGAACTTGAATACTTCAGGGATACTGCAAGTCCTCTTCAATATTTCCTTGCATCCCTAAAGCTAAGGTAGACTCTGTAACCTTTACCCAAAGTGCCATTCTTGTTCAGCATATTATTGACCTCTTATTTTATAGCCAAACTAAGCAGGATGCTCTTTTTGGCTCCCTCATTCTTCCAAAGTTCTAGCTGAAAAAAGCCATAAACCCTCCTAATATAAATTCCAATGTGTACAAATAATTATAACCTACTTAGAATATGAGATATCTGCAAGCACTTGAAACCTCCTCACAATATGCTTTGAGTAAAAGCAGTTACAAAATTTCTAGGAGCACTTGGCTATTATTACTAGTGGATTAAGTAATTTTTCAGCCTTTGCTAAATGCCTATATGCCTTCCTCCCAGAGACTACCTGACATTCCATTCCCTGGCCTTTGGGGGCATATTACATCCCTTGAAGCCTTAAAATTAGCATTGCTTGCATCGTAGTTTACCTAATTTTGGCAAACCTTTTCACCTATATTGTCATAAAAATCATGTAATTGCTGCAGAGACAAACTTTTGCCTCTCATACATGTTCTGTATCATATTTATCATGTCAGTGAGACCCGTGACATCAGGCATGCCACATGCCTGTGTGTGGTAGCTGCAGGTGCTGCCCTAATTGACAAAGCCAGTATTCTTACATGAGGCACTTCCATTCACCTCTGTGTTCTCCATGCTGTGTTTGCTCTCTTATAAGTTCATAAAACACAGTAACTCTCTACATGGCAGCAGACCGCTGATGAATAGGCCCTATTAACCAATCTCTCCATCACCTTATGTCACTGTAACTCTTTAAATTCAGTTACTCTACTATCTTTCTCTGATAATGGTTAGCTACACTTCATTCTACATGATTACCTTCCCTCTATAGAAATGGTTTTAAAGCCACCAGAGGATCGCTTAAATATTCACTTAAACAACCTAGACTTACTTCTATTTTGTGATGGCTCCTGTAAAATGAATTTGTAGGGGAGCATAATAATTGCCTGTACCATAGTTTCCTCCCATGAAACACTTAAGGCATACTTTTTGTCCACTGTAAAATCAGCTAGAACTACTGACCTCATGTCTCTTATTAAAGATTGCACACTGACAAAGGGGGAAGCTGCCACTATTTACAATGACTCCAGATGTGTTTTGGGAGTTGTCATGTAGTTTGCACAATCTGGAGATTCCACAAATTCTTAACCTCTGAAGGTACTTTTATTGTCAAAGGGCATATAATTGCTGCTCTATTGTGTGTAATTTACCTTCCTATTAAAATTGCCATATTGTTCACTGTCCTGCCTATACTAAGAAGACTAATACGGTATATCTAAGGAACAGTGGAGCCTACAACACTACTAAATATGCAGTTGGAAACAGACTTCCTTAAACTTTCTCCACCCAGTTTATACACCTGCCTTTAACCCTGGTTAATTTTATTGATTATCAAACAAATAATACAGTCTGAAAAAGACATATGGATACAAAGGAACTAAGAGACAATAGGTTCTGTCCTAACATCCACAAAATCATGGCATGCCTGACCAAGTTATTTCCAAAGCATTATTTGTAAATCTCACAACTTTTCCCATGGAAATTATCAAAACTCAGAGAATTCTCCAAGGTCTACACTGCTCCTAGCACCACTCTAGATAGATTTTACAGATTTTTCACCAGATTTAGGTTCTTCTCACTATTTGGTGATTATCTTTCCTAATTCTACTATAATAGTATATAAATTAACTTATTCCTAATTTGGAAATTTTTTTCATGGATTGAATCAGATCAGAAAACTCATTTTATGGCACAAATAAACCACTTTCTTACAATAACTCTGGGGTTCTCATTAACATTTGATATTTTGTACTATCCTCAATCACCATTGCAAATGGAATCTAACAATCTTGGCTTAACTACACTTAAATGGCCAGAATCCCTGCTCCTGGGCTTTATAAAAATCTGTAATAATCCAAATAGGACCCAGAGATTAATGCTTTGTGAAATAATTTTGGGTCTCCCTATGCCTATTAGCATCTCTCAGCCTCCATTCATGAAATGAGAGAACACGATGGAGACTTAAATGAACAATTTGATGCCATGACTACCTATATGCAAGAGCTAATGGATATATCTGGAACATATATCAACAGGTGAAAAAAATGTGTGGTTCCATCAGCTGATAAATCTTGCCATTCTTTTAAGGCAGGAGATTGGTCATTGCTAAAGGGTTTTAGAAGAAAGCATACGTTGTCACCTTGCACAGCACTGCAAACATGAAAAGGGCTTTGCAAAGGATTGATGACACCAACACTGCCATCAAAATAAAAGAAAATTCTCCTTGTTTTATAAAAGCCACATTAAACTAGACCAAGATAATTACTCTCAGGGCAATTGGAAGACCATCCCTTTAGGTGCGCTCAAAACAGGAATTTCCATAGTTACATAGTTTGGATATTTGTCCTTTCCAAATCTCCTCTTGAAATGTAATTCCCAATGCTGGCTGTGGGACCTGGTGAGAGATTTGGATTATGGGGGTGATACCACATAAATGGCTTGGTGCCATCTCTTTAGTGATGACTAAGTTCTTGTTCTGGTAGTTTATGTGAGATTCATTTATTTAAAACAATATGACACTTCCTCCCCTTTCTCTCTTGCCATGTGATGCACCTGCTTCCCCCTCTTCACCTTCTGTCATAATTGTAAGCTTCCTGAAACCTTCATCAGAAGCAGATACCAGCACATTTCCCATACGGCGTGTAGAAATGTGAGCCAAATTAAATCACTTTTCTCTATAAATTACCCCAGATGTGGGTATCTCTTTATAGCAATGCAAGAATGGCCGGCTACACAGAGCCATTCCCTGACTCTGAAGTCAGAAAAATCACAAAGCAGACTACTATTCCCAATATCACAGGTCAAGACATTTCCCTTTTTTAGAGAATCTCTCCATCCTAATAAATAAACATAACTTTGTTTAAATAAAACCTTCTTTTGTTGTCTTCTTATTAAAAGACCAAATAGAGATTGCTTTTTACACTCTATTCTACTCTTTCTCTGATTCTTCAATATGGGCTCTCTTTCAAACTTTGTCTTACCTCTATTAACCCTTACTGTCTTCTCAACAAGTCAGACACAGACCTGACACTCCCTTGCACCACTTTTCCAACCCCTGGCTATGTTAACTAGCCAATAAGATCACTGGTTATATCAACGTCTAGAAATAACCTGAGTTAGTTTTTTTTGTTCCTGTCAATGTGAGCACCTCCTAGATCAACTACAGAAGATGAATAAAAAGGAATGGTATCCACAATCAGAAAAACAATGTCACTCCACCTCTCCTTCAAGTGAGTTAAGTGGGTGAAGAAAAACCACTATGGAAGCTCAAGGACTGTCTATTGCTCAGGTAAAAATATTAGAAGGAATTTTTGTTCTTTGCATTTAGAATGGACATGGATGGCACAAGACCCTTCCTAGCCGACATAGAAAGGCAATATTGTTTTGAACTCTGTGGTTTTTATTCCACAAGTTGAATCCTCACACCCCTCATGTAGTTAAGTAGTTCAAGTACCACCTTTTATGGAACCAATGTTTGCCAAATCGCCAAACGTTTCAACTTGTTCTTAGGACACCATTGAGCAACCTGGGGTAGTTCAGCCACTTCTCTGATTAGGTTACCTAACAACAAAAATTACATACAGGTAAACCAAAAATCTGGATTTACTTGGTCAGGTGGAAAAACTCAGCCTTATGGCTCCCAAAATCTTTAGGCTTCCTATAGCAGATGTTTTACAACCTGTTCTGCTCTTACAAACTGACAGGAGCACATAGAAAGTGAAAGAATGCAGATACTAACATGAGCAGTAACACAGGATGTGAAGGACACTGACTAGGGAATTGCAGGCTCCACTCTGACCTTAACCATGAACAGCACTGGTCACTTTATCTTATGTGGTAACAAGAAATATAGAGCACTCTCACATAAATGGTCAGAACAATCTGGAATTAGGTACTCGGTTCCATCTATCATCTGGTACTCCCCCTTAAATGCTAGTCAAATTACAAACCTGAGTTCTTTTTAGAATTTTTTTTTTTTTGAGATAGAGTTTCACTCTTTTTGCCCAAGCTGCAGTGCAATGGCAAGATCTTGGCTCACCACAACCTCCACCTCCCGGATGCAGTGATTCTCCTGCCTCAGCCTCCCACATAGTGGGATTACAGGCATGCGCCACCACCCCTGGCTAATTCTGTATTTTTAGTAGAGAGGCGCTTTCTCCACGTTGGTCAGGCTGCTCTCAAACTCCCAACCTCAAGTGATCTGCTTGCCTTGGACTCCCAAAATGCTGGGATTATAGGCATGAGCCACCGTGCCCAGCAACTTTTAGAATTTATAGTGTGAAAAAAAAAAATTCTAAATCTTTTCATGATAATCGAACAAGATTTCATACCACTATGAGAACATTGGAGCACTTTAATCGGAATTTCAGTTGAACGCTGTTGTACTCCAAAATTGTCATGTCCTGGGTACACTGGCTGCCCCACAAGCACAAGGGAGGATTGTGCAATCATTGTCAAAAAAAATGCTGCTTCCAAGTGAATTGGACAGGACTAAGAGTCTCTAATGTACATTTTTTAAAAGAGAAGATAAACAGTCTGTCAGATTAGTGAGGCTCCACTATTTTATTGTATTTATCTATTCTCAAGGTTGGGAGTCTGGTTTAATGGTATTTGGAGAAGTGTGCTTAGATACGGTCTTTTTCTGCTTATTTATTCTTATACTAATCTGTGTTCTTCTGTTCCTTTGCAGATCTTTAACTACTCTGCTACCAACCAAATTCTCTCATCCACATCCACCAACTCAGCTTTTAATTTGCAAAGCTTCTTGAGAAGTTTCAGACAGAGGAAGTGAAGGAGTTCAGAACATGACCCACAAAAATATGATACTTAGGAATATTGATTATTTTGAGTAGAAGTCATTTGAAAAATAGCTGATGCAGAAAGGGATCTCTGACCCCTCTAGCTAAAAGCAGGTCATACAATTTCCCACTAGAAAAATGCTCACCCTGTATCAGGAAGAGTACATTCTCATCATCAGACACTGGGAATACACAAATGTGTCAGTACAAACAAACCTACTAAAACAACCCTTATCTTTCATTAATTTTTCCACATAATTTCTGGTTTCTTTCCCAGAATTTACTGCTTCTAGACAAAATCCCTCTGTCTTTTCACACCTCCCCAAAGTTATCATTTTGTTATTGCTGTTTTTAAATATACATATGTTATCAGTCTTAACTGCTTCTTTGGTTTTTCAGTTTTCTTGTGATTACTCTGGTAGGCACTTAAAATATTCTAAAAAATATGTATTATATTCTTTTCTTAATCTGTCCTATGTTAGCTTAGTTTTTATATCCAGCTACGGAACTTAAGATGAGAGTGAGTTTTTCCTCTTTCACATCCCACAGTACATATTGTTGCCAGGTTGTGGTTTCAATACAAATTTTCCAAACTAGTATTTACATTTGCCCAAATATATTATTTTTTTGTTCATACGTTAAATGACATAAGAAATGGTAGGTTGCCAGTTCACACTTACTATGAAATGGTGATTTTTTTACATGACTGAAAAAGTATTACAATAATTTCTCAATCATCTCTGATCAATCACAGGCCAAGCAACCCAGACTTGTATGCTTAATGAGAAGCAATCACAGAAAAAGATGGTGTGGTCCTGTCTTAGATTTAAAAGTAGACTGTGATTTCTACAATATCTGAATTTGGAAGTTCATGTGGTAAAGAAACTCCCAATATATATAAGATTATTAAAATTATTATGATTTAACAGCAGATTATAATTTGAGTAATAGGAAAATATCCTTGTTTTATTCATTTTTTGGTCTTATCCTACAGTCCAAACACATTTTCCAGTGACTAGAAAATATTTGCTGTTTTAAAACAGAGCTGGATTGAATGATTGAAAGCGTCCAGGTTGCAGAGTGGAAGGACACAGCATATCTCTCAACCACAAGGTCATCAGGTCACTTAAACTCTCTCATTCTTAGTTTTCTCAATTCTCAAATAGATATAATAATACTGGTCCTGTAAATATCACTATGAATTAAACACAACATTACCACAATGCCAAGCACATAAGGTAATTTTTAAAAATGGAAGTATACAGAGGAAGCCATTGACCAGAAAACTCCAGAACTCTGGAGTACTCTGTGATCAACATCAAGTGATCAACATCAAGTGATTAACAGTGTGTGTAGGTATGATCTCTTGTTCTTTACTCACAATCAAAAGTAAAATTATTCAATAATCAAAGGTAAAATCATTATATTTTCTGGGTTAATCAATAGGACACTGGGTACACATATATTTCCATAGCATTTTCATCTTTAAATAGGCAGTGTTTCCACAATCTTCATCAGATTCACCCTGAATGTTCAATAAAATGTAGTGCTGTTTCAGATAACTAAAGCAAATCTATTGGAAAATGGTTTTCCTATTTTAGCCTGAAATTAGAATTATCTAAATGACTTATGATAACACACATTTCTGGGTTTCATCTCCAGAATTTTTGATTCAGTTGGCCTGAAATGGGGCTCAATAATTTGCATTTCTCAAACATCCCTAGTGATACCAATACTGTTAGTGATGGGACTCTACTTTAAGAAACAATGGCCTAAAGAATCTGTGTGTTTTTTTTTTTTTTACAAATTATATGATTCTGGTGATATACCAAGATTCAGAAGTATTATTATGACTTAACTTTAATTTCCCAATTCCTGCGCTCTTCTACTTGTTATCTTAGTCTATTCTGCTCTAGTTCCATATATCTTCCTGCCACCCTTTTATTCATATTACAGAATGCACTTTCTTGGAAGAATAAATTCAACGCAATCAGAATATTGAAATTTGAATAAGTTGATAATTATTTCTTCACATGGCATCACTCGTTTATGGTTTTTATGACACTTTGCTTCATTTAGTTTTTATTCTAACTTTTATTTTAACATATTGTCTCTTTACTTTGATTATAGGTCACAAACGCAAATGCTTGCAAGGACTAGAAAAAAAAATGCGATAAATGGGTTGAGTGGAACTCTGGTGGACTAGATGGCCCTTGTCTTATCTAAAAGAAAAACTATAATTATATCCAATTAATTACTGCTATACAAAATGGGCTTACTATGAATAAGCATTAGGTCTTAAGAAAGAATCAAATCCATATGTTTGTGTGTAAACGAAAGTTTTCGATGTTTGCTGAATGAATGAATCTATAAAACTATTACAGTCCTAACCTACTAATCTATGATTTTTATGACATTTTAATTTAAGAATAGGTTGAGATTCATAGATAAGTCACAAACACAGTACAAAGTTCCCATATTTTCATAACCATTTTCTCATTTTTTTGACATGTTTTCATTTCTGGTACATATATCACAACTGAGGAGCAAATTTAATATATTGCTATTAACTATAAGCCACTTTCTGAAAAATGTTTCACTAGATTTTTCACGTTTTTATTGTGTTCTAGAATTCCATCCAGGACACATTATTTTTCATCATTATATCTCCTTAGAGTCCTCTTGGCTATTCCAATTTCTGGGAATTTCTTCGTTCTTGATGAACTTAACAGTTTTAATTTGTACTGGTCAGGTATTCTGTACAATGTCACTCAGCTGGGATTTTTCTGATTTTTTTTCTTGTAATTAGATATGGGTTATGTGGTTTGGGAGGAAGATCATGGGGTGAAGTACCAAACTTAGCACATTATATGGAAATACATGCTATCAATAGGGCTCATTATTAACAATGTTAGCAATTACCCGCCCAAGGCAGTGTTTGCCAGCTTTCTTCCCTGGCAACTGGGGTAATCTTTTACCCCATCCTTTTTGTACTCTACTCTTTCAAAGCAAGTCACTAAGCAGAACACATACTCAAGAGAGGGTGGAATGGTTCCACCTTTTTGAGGGGAGATTATTTTCACCCACATTAAGGGGATTCATCTGTAAGACATATTTGTCTATTATCTCTTATAACATTATCTTTTAATAAAACATAAAGCATTCTTTTATTTGACACAATGTGACATTTTTAAGAGAAAGTACGTGATTCTTCATTTTATTCTAACAGCAATTTAGAAAATTTAAATCTCACATTCTAAATTCAGCTACATTGTAATGCCTTTTGAAAATACAGCTTCAAAAATTGGGTGTGTATTGATGAAATATTATAATCAGAGATGATCTAGGTATTGCAGAGAAGCAGAAGCCTAAATGAGTTAGTAAAGAAAATCTTCTCTGGGATAAAGCTGGATAATGTAAGGCTTTAAGTAGCATGTATTATACAAGGTGCAAGGATAAACAATGCATATTGTACTTGATTAACTCAGACCTCTTTAATACATTGAAGACTCCAACAGCTTACCATGCTTTTAGATTTTCTTTGCTTATGGCCAACAAAGAGGCAAAGCACAATAATAAAGAGAATAACAGAGTTTTAGTCCAGGAAAGAACCTCATCCATGATTATTCTAATAGGCTTTTTTCATTTACAAAAAAATATTTAATGTGAAAATATTGACACATTGCATTATGGTATATATTTATAAGAAGAATAAATAGCACTATCCTCCATTTTTATGATTTCCAAACTAATACTTTATTATTACATTCTATTTACTGCAAAGAATCAGAGGAGAAAATTAACCTTTACCTGGAGAGAATGCTGAATTGCAGTTTTCTTTGTTCCATGCTAGTTTGCTTTATTTTACCTTTGCTAATGCCATTAGAAATGTTTCTCTGAATACCCTTCCCTAGGTTTTGGATTATAGTTAGCAAATAGTAAAATGTACCTGAGATTTGAAAGGCAAAGTCAAAGCAGCAGCCTGTAAGGTTGGGTTCTCACAGTGGAACCGGGCCATAAACCTTTGAAGGGGTACCTTTGGGTGCTCGCCCCAACTCCATTTAGACATGGAACCAGACTGCCTACTAGTCATGCTAACCCCAGTGGTCCCAAGTCAACTACCCAGTGCTTGGCTGGAGGTCCATAGGAGAGGTAGTTACACAGGGGCAAAAGCTTTCCAGGAGCTGGAAATTTCTGTAGATCTCTTTCTGAATCCCCTCTTACAATTGCTCTTCAGTTGAAGATTTGTTTGACTTCTCATACTCTCCTCCAAGGTCTTGTTCATGCACCAATATTATACAAGAACTGGTTAATGAGTCTTTAATTTGCTGATGTTCCCATTTCAATTTTCTTTCAAACTCTTCCTACATTTGAGTAAGGTCTAATTCATATAACAAATCTCTAATTCCCATTGTGATTAATGACTCTATTTTCTTGTTTAATAACTGACTGACTCATTTTCTTTTCCATTTTATTTTATTTTGTTGTGTTTTGTATGTTTCACCTTTCCAGACCACCAAATGAAGAAAATAGGTAAACTTCTTTTTGTGGAAATAAGAAGATTTACTATAAATAGGGTAGTTTTTATTTTATTTTTAAAGAATAATAGAAAGAAATTACTATTGAATTTGTTACTTGTATTAGTTTTCTCAGGCCACTATAACAAAATATGGTATACATCTAACTGAGTGGCTTAAGCAACACAAAGGTATTTTCTCACAGTTTGGAGGCTAGAATTTCAAGATCAAGGTGCCAGCATAGTTAGTTTCTGGTGAATGCTCTTTCCGCGTAGCAAAAGGCCACCTTCTCACTTTGTTCTCATGTGACCCTTCAGCCAGTGTGTGCGGATGAGAAGAAAGAGAGTGAGCAAACTCTCTACTGTCTCTTTCTATATGGGAACTAACCGTGTAGGATGAAGGCCCCACCCTTATGACCTCATGTAACATTAATTACTTCCTTTGAGGCCACATCTCCAAATACAGTCACACTGGGGTTAGGGTTTCAACATGAGAATTTTGGAGGAACATAAACATTTAGTCTATAACATTACTTGAGCAAATAAATCCAAATAATAAACCAAGTAAGTGTATAACTATATCAAAAATAAGTAAAATAAAATGACATGATCATTAATTTGAATGTTTCAGACCAGCTATTCCTAAGTGTGGACCTTAAATAAGTATTGATCTGACTTCTTCAATAAATCAGAGATTTTTATTAAAATACACATTCCCCATTCATATCCAATCAAAATTTCTAGGGAATGACAAGAAATATGTTTTATGACTAAACTTTCCAGATGATTCCTTACAAAATTGTTTTATAAATATCAGTTTAAAATAAAAAATAAAATTTACTGATTATCTCATTTTAGTCACATTACAGGAAAGATTTTAAGGCCATTTGGCCTTAATCCAAAAGTATGATGATCTGAGTCAGCAGCACTGAACATGGGCATAGGAAGTTATAGTGACAGCAGCTATGGCAAGTATGGGGCATGCTTGCTACAAGTTAAAAGAAGGAGATGGATAAGATTAATATCTGCAATATGCCTCTCTAATTAAAAATGATTTGTCCTTTAATTTTACTTAAAAGTAAATAAAAAAGTTTGAAATCTCTTGTGAACATTTATAGCAAAAGCCAAAGCAAATAGTCTACAAATGTCAAATGTACCTAAAGTTTTATTATACATAAGAGGGAAAAGGTCAAGAATATAATAAAGGTTAAATGATGGGATATATTTTTAAAATAATTTCAAAAAGTATAAAAATTAAATTTATTTAAAATTTAGATTTTTAAAAATAGAAAATAGGAAGAAATGTAACTTTAAGGCAAAGTCATAACTCCTAGATTTAATAAACATTGGCAAAATGCAGTTATATCTGTTTGAAACTTAACCTTTAAAAGTACTACTATATTGAGTAGAACAATTTGTCTTAGAAAAGACAACTCTACAAGATGGATTAGGGTTTAAAAGTGCCTGATAAGTATTACAGAAAATATTGAACCCTTGGTTTATCTTAACTAAAGTTATGACATAACCAGGTGATCCATTAAAGAAATCTGAATGCACACTGTGTACATACTACAAAGGAAGACACAGTTTGGCTCAGACTTAAAATATGTACATGTTATGTAAGGATAAGACAGTAGAAGCAAACTAGGCATAGGTAGTACAGTTAGGGCTGAGAGAAAATGATTTAAGAAAAATGGTAAGTTAGAACGATAATTGAAGCGATTTTTAAAGAGTGGAATTTTATTGAAGCAAGTGACTCTTCAGCCAAACTAATCTTTTTATTTTTTTTAAAGTATTATAATTCTCTTTTGTATGACTAGTGTTAATAATAAGAACAAACTATGTAAATAAATCTGATAAAGATACTTCAGGATTATCAGAATGGTGACCAGGTGTGGAAGTTAATATTCTGCCATTAAGACAGCAGCTTGGTACACCAGCTCACAATTTTTAAATTCATTGCTTTGTTCGTTATTTACACATGTCCATTGGCAGTTTGCCAATCATAATATATGCATAAAGACAAAAGCCATATAATTAGCTGCGGGTGACCTGTTTTGGCTGGAAATCTCTCCTCAATACATCAGAAATGCTTATTTTGAAGCAAATATTTTGATAAAATTTTTGTTGGGATGAATATACCTATCTCTACTAAACTTCTGTTTACTTTTGTCACTTACAAAATGCACATGTATCATTTCTAAAATTATTAGTTTGTTGTTATAAAGACGTTGGTTGACTTGGAGCATGCACATTACTTTGTATTGAATGTTTGCTAATATATGGGAAAAATATTTGCTGTAGGCATCAAGATGGAGAATAATGGTGCTGAGTTCAGTAACTTACAGTTGACTGTATTTTCCCATTTTATTTTGTGTGCATTTTGAATTGCATATGTACTATATTTTATAGTTCATTTTAGCACAAGACCCAGATGTTCCTCACACATCTGTTTACATAACTTTATATAAATGAACTTTAAAATGGTACTGGGAACTCCAGGGACCACATTAGACACAATACACAATACATATTTTTGTCTTGTCTACATGGGGATCATCTATGTATAAGTAGATGTCAAGTAACTAGTCATTTTTCATGTGTTCTTGCAATGTTGTTATTTACATACTCCTGATTTGTTATGCCTGACCATCTGGTTATGGATGAAATACTGCAGTTTCTTTTTTCTTTCTTTTGCCTTTGTTTAGAAGAACTTTCTAAATATTATCAATACCAAATGTTCTATAATTATTTATGCTAATAACCTACAAAATATTTTATATTTATTCCAGATTGTTTAGAATACATTTCTAAATTTAAATACAATTAAATTTGTAACTGACTTTGTAAAATGATAAAATTAAATATAACATTTTAGCTGTTTTTATAGCTGTTACATGACACACATTATTTCTTAATAACTGTATGAAATTGTAGATTTACATCACCTCTATTTTTTTTTTTAACCAGTAAAAATACAACCTGGTAGTTAAATGCTTAGGCAGAGTACTCAGAGTATTTTGTGATAAAAATGATCATTCAATTTATTGACTGCGAATTTGGTCAAGGTACACTGTATAAACATCTCTACATAGAATTTCTTTATCTGTAAAGTGGACTAATTGTAGTATCAAGTGTTGTGTGAGAAAAATTAGATAATCCATTTAAAGAATTTAGCATACCATTAAGCATGTAACAAGTACTCCATAAAAATTGCCATTTGAGATTAATATGATTAAATGGACATTAATTCACATATTATACATGAATTCACATATCATACATGACATTATCACTGCTTACTCTATTTTGTGAATTTTAATATTAGAGATAAGCTATTAATATATATTCTCCATTTCTAAACAATGTGCATGGGTTCTGCACTGAGTAGCAATCCACCCTTATTTACATGTGAGGCCAGGGAATACCTGGAACATCTCCTAAGGTTGCATGGTTTTTAGAGAATTTTAAATTGAGATGGTTCTCTATTAGGAAAAGTAGGAAGTTTGAGGTTTGGTCTAAGGGCAGAGAAATAAAAATGTCTTCCTCATTAAGTTGTATACAGGCATTACATTTATATGACAAATCCCTATTTAAAATGTTTGCTGGTAAGGAGTCTGAAGCTAAAAAGCCAGGATGGATGTGGAGGTCCTGAGGATATTGGGGTAAGCTGAAATATGGGCAATAAAATGCTTACCCAGATAATTCCACAGCTTGAATAGAATTAGAAGTGACAGTAGAGAGAAAACTTCTAAACTGATGGAAGAAAAAGTTGTGTCAGTGTCAGTTAAGAAGTCCAATTCCTGATACTCCATTTTAATTTTAGTGGTGGGTACTGGATATCCAGTGAAGGGTTAGATAACCATCTCAATCAATGGAGAATTGTCTGACAGAGGGGGAAAAAAATGATTCTCTAACGGTTCTGGTTTCTAAGGAGATTATTTAAGCATTTTTTTTTTCATTTAAATGCAAGACAATTGTTTTTCTTATGTTCTGGCTTTTTATAGTATCTACAAACATTTGGAGAAAAATAGGGGAGAGTTTGTGGTTGGCAAGAAAAATGGGTGGACTTTTGAGTTACTCTCAGAGTCATAATTTTGTTTTTGTAAACACTGGATTTGCAAGATGAGTGTGGAATTTAATTCCTCTTTCTTCTTGCAAGCTCTTTCCAAATAATTCAGTAGCAACTTTAATAACACTGAAATATTGCTTTCAATGAAAAATAATTAATATACTGAAGTGGTATGTTTTGGTATGGCCAGTACTAAACGCCTTCGATATCTTTTAAATTTACAGATAGTTGCTTTATTTATGACAGGATAATTGATATATATTTAGCCAATAAAAATGATCATGCATTTGATGTACAGGCACTATACAGAATTAATTCCTTCAAACTAGTATGATTTTCAATAATTAAAATTTTTATTAACAAATGTTAATAGAGTATAATTTAATATTATTCTGTTTAAATATTATTGAAATTATTGGAAATGAAAAAATAGAAAAATAAAAAACTCATTCTTGAGAAATAATATAAATATGATTTCTAAAATATATATTTTGAATTATGTTTAATTATATGTTAGATTTATCTACTTTATGTTGGTGGTTTCATTTCTAATTTTTTTTTCAATTTTGAGATAGAGTTCTTTGAGGGACTACCATAAGTAATTGTAATTGATTGCTGCTAATGAGGACTCTGGCAAGTTGAAAAGCAGTGGGTGCCAGTGGGCTTTCTGGTGGTGTCTCTTCTGTGACATTTGAAAGGGGAATTAAAAACCACTTTAGATGAGACTGTACACAAAGCCCAAGACAAGATGCTTTGAGCAAAGTGTTGAGAAGACAGGAAAAAGGAGACAACTTCCTGCTAATGAGGATCTGGAGGCTATTGCAACTCATTAGTAAAAATTAAAAGACACATGTAACATTACTTTTTACTTCAAACCAAACATTTGAGTTATTCTGGTTGTAATTCTACTGCACAATGCTGTTTGCTCACTAGAGAGTTATGGCATCAGGTATGTTTTTCATAACTTGTTTTCATAACACTTTGTTGCATTAATTTAGGATACAAATTATAATTAAAAGAGGAAAAATACAATTAATTGAAATTAAAATGTAATTAACTATTATCTATATTTTCTCATTTCATTTTGGTGTATAAGTGTCGGTAAATTCATTCCCAAGAGAGTGTAATTTTTTAAAGTTACCTGAAAAGGACGCTGTTAGATTTCTTCTTGAAAAAGAATAATTATTTATGTTTAGAAAAGGAGAAAAGCAGTTGAGCAGACAATTTGGCAAACCATACTAGACAATATCAACCATTTTACTTTTCCTATTTTTCGTCTCTTGTTTGGCCAATTTAAAGTTTTCTATCTTTAAGTTTCTGTTTCTCTTAAACCAATAATAGACTTGTTCTTAATCTCCCTACATTGATAAACAGTTTCCTTTCTTTTTTTAGGTCCTAAAGATTGTCTTGTTACAATATTTAACAGCAGTGAGGCTCTTTTGCATTCATCTTTGCCTTTGTGTCATTGTGAAGGTCAAAATCTGTCAGTCTGCAGCACATGTGCTCTTAATAAGGCTGTCTTTCTTGTACTTTCTCACCCTCAGGCACAGTATATAATTCCTCATGAGTGTCTTCTGTCACAAAGCAATACCTGGACTCAAAAATACTTGAAATGAGGGGTTTGGTGGCTTAGTAGATAAAACTCTTGACCCTTTACCTCAGAGAACATGACTTAAATTCAAACTTTCAGTGAAAGTGAAAAGAGATTTCTAGAGTAATATTACCTGTTCAGAATGTTCTAGAGTAAGGTACAAAATATCAGTAACAAAAATCTTCTCAAGACTAAATTTGCTTAAAACCCCACTCATCTCCAAAGTACAGGGCTTTGAAATTTGAAATTAGGATTGCTATTTATTTTTGAGTTATTTATTATCACTTCTTTTATAATTGAGTGTGTTTGCTTTGAGCTCTTGTTAATTTCTTCAGCATCTGGGGAAACTATGAGATCCAAACTAAAATCAAGGCTCCGTTCATTTTGAAAAGAAAATCAGCATTTCGATAACCAGTATTTGTTAAGTATGTCATTCTTAGAACACTTTCCTTTATCCAAGAACAGGAAAAGACATATGTTTCTCACAGGAACTAGATATCTGCCTACACATAATATAAAAGTTGTCCTGTGAGAGAAGATCATATGATTATTATTATTATTATTTTTGGTGATACCTGGGTTTTCTCAACTTTGTCTCAGGCTATGTAATTATGAGATGAAAAATAATTAAAGTATTGTGCATAGTACAACTTATTCAGCACAGTGTGAGAGAATCTGTGTGTTAGCATCTGCAGATTATGAAAATCATATAGCAAAGATGACATTTGCATATGCAGTCTGTAGTGGATCTTTGAAAATAGGTCAAACTTCTTTTTACAGGATAATGATAAAGAAGCCTGGAGGAATATGGAAAGATGGATTAAAATGTGCTTGTATAAGCAACAAATATTAAACACTTTTTTCTTTGTGACTACATTAAATGCTATTACAGTAATATATATTGACTATAAATAAAATAAATATATTTTATAACAGAATAATGCGTATAAAATTTTATGTGACATATAATTGTTTAAGAAATTGTAAAAATATCAAGGTTCTACATACCTTAAAGCCACAATGAGATTTAAAATATTATTGTCTGCTAGTTTATCATATAAATCCTCCTTTTTCAGCATCAAAAGCTGTAAGGCATAACTACAGAGATGGAAAATGTTTTGCTTCCTTTTTTTGAGGAGACAATGTTATTATATTTATTTAGAAAACCATATGTAGTTGGAAACTGGGAATTTAGTGAATGAGGTAAATAAAAAAATTATAGATAGTTTTGAATGCACAACTTTGTAAGCAACTGGTGATTTTAGTGGTCAATAAATTAATAATATTGAAAAATAGTTTCAATTTGTAAGAACAGATTCTTTGTAAAAGTCATTCAGGTAAATTGAAGGTTATATAACACAAACCATTTCAAATCATCCCCAAATAACAATTCTTATATTCAGTTCTATATTAAGATAACTGACACGCCTTCTTTACTGAGCTTCACTTTGTTGTGCTTTGCAGATAATGCATTTTTTACCAGTTGAGGATTTGTGTCAACTGTGCCTCAAGTTAGTCTATGGGCACTATTCTTCCAATAGCGTGTGCTTGCTTAGTGTCTTTGTGTCATGTTTTGGTAATTCTCACAGCCTTTCAAAGTGTTCATTATTATTATACCTGTTATGGTGATCTTCTATCTGTGATCTTAGATGTTACTATTGTAATTGTTTTGAGAAGCCATGATCCATGCCCATATGAGATGGTGAACTTATTCAATAAATGTTGTGTGTGTTCTGACTGTTCCACTGTGTGGTCATCCGCTCATCTGTCTTGCTCTCCTCAGTCCTCCCTAATACCTGAGACACAGCAATGTTGAAATTAGGCCAGTTAATAACCTTACAATTGCATCAAAGTGTTCAAGTGAAATGAAGAGTTGCACTCTCTCAATTTAAATCAAAAGCTATAAATAATTAAGCTTAGTAAGGATGACATGTCAAAAGCCAAGATGGGCTGAAAGTGAGGTCTCTTGCATCAGACAGACAAGTTGTAAATACAAAGGAAATGTTATTGAAGGAAATTAAAAATGCTACTCAATTAACACATGAATGATGAAAGTATCAAATGTTAACAAAAATATTTTGTTTAATCTCATTGTGACTTTAAGCTATGTAGAACCTTAATACAAAACAGATTTTTATTCATGTGGAGAACATTTTACTGGTTTGGATAGAAGATCAAATCAACTACAACATTTTCTTATGCCAAGTCAAGTCCAGAGCTAGGCCCTAACTCTCTTCAATTCTGTGAAGGCTGAGAGTGAAAATGCTGCAGAAGAATGGTTAGAAGCTAAAAGAGGTTGGTCTATGAGGTTTAAGGAAAGAAACCATTTCCATAACATAAAAGTGTAAGGTGAAGGAGGGAGTGCTGATATAGAATTTTCAACAAATTATCAGAAGGTCGAGCTAAGATTCCTATGGAAGGTTTTTCCACTACACAATCAATTTTCAAGGTAGATTAAACAGCTTTATAAGGGAAGTAAATGCCATCTAGAGCTTTCACAGTCAAAGAGGAAAAGTCAATGCCTGGCTTCAAAGCTTCACAGGCTGACTCCCTTATTAAAGCTAATGAAGCTTCTTACTTTAAGTTACAGGTAACTACTCATTTGCCATTCTGAAAATCTTAGGACCCTTAAGAATTTATGCCAGATCTACTCTGCCTGTGCTCCATAAATGGGACAACACAGCCTGAATGACAGCGCATCTGTTAAATAACGGTTTACTGAACGTAAAGCTTACTCTTTAGATTCAATTTTCAGAAAGAAAAGCTTCCTGTCAAAATATTACTGCTCACTGACAAAGCACTTGGTCACACAAGAACTCTGGTAGAGATGTATAGAGAGATTAATATTGTTTTATATATCTAAGGGGAAGAAGCTGGGTCAAAAATTAATATAGAGGGTTTATCAGGGCCAAGATTGAGGCCAGTTGCCTAGACATACTTTCAGGTTGCCTTGGGGAGTAGTCTATTTGTCTTCTTCTTTTTTTTTCTTTTGAGATGGAGTCTCATTCTGTTGCCCAGACTGGAGTGCAGAGGCTCAATCTCAGCTCATTGCAATCTCTGCCTCCTGGGTTCAAGCAATTCTACTGCCTCAGCCTCCTGAGTAGCTGGGATTACAGGCATGTGCCACTACGCCTGGCTAATTTTTGTATTTTTACTAGAGATAGGGTTTCACCATGTTGGTCAGGCTGGTCTTGAACTCCTGACCTCATGATCCACCCACCTCAGCCTCCCAAAGTGCTGGGATTACAGGTGTGAGCCACCGTGCCTGGACTCTATTTATTTGTCTTTCCTTACAACCAGGTTTTTAAAGTCAAAAGAGGACAGGCATGGAGGATTATGTCAGTAATCTTAGCACTTTTGGATGTCAAGATGGGAGGATTACTTGAGCCCAGATATTTGAGAGCAGCCTGAGCATGATGAGAATCCATTTCTACAAAAAATTTTAAAAAGTAGCTGGATGTGAAGGTGCATTCCTTTAGTCTAAGCTATTTGGGAGACTGCAGCAGGAGTTTCACTTGAAACCAGGAGGTTCAGGCTATAGTGAGCTGTGTTTATGCTACTGTACTCCAGACTGAGAAACATGGCAAAACTCTGCCTCAAAAATAAATAAATAAATAAATAAATAAATAAATAAAACATAACTAAAGGGATAAGAAGAAATACAGAGTAGGCTGATGTAAATTTTTTTGTCAGGAATTCTCATTGGTTTACAGAAATAACATTGATTCTTGAATGGCCATACATTGTTGCGCTATAAAATGTGTGTTACACATGGACACAGGGAGGGGAGCACTATACACGGGGGTCTGTTGGTGGGAGGGGGGACAGCCGGGGGGTAGGGAGTTGGGGAGGGATAGCATGGGGAGAAATGCCAGATATAGGTGAAGGGGAGGGAGGCAGCAAATCATACTGCCATGTATGCACCTATGCAACAACCTTGCATGTTTTTCACATGTACCCCAAAACCTAAAAAAAAAAAAATGTGTGTTACAGTATCTGGCACATGGTATTCTTAGTTTAATTTGTAGCTACTTGTAGCATTAACAAGCAGTTTCAAGAGATAATTACATAGCTCAATAGGGGAAGTAGGAGATGGTTGCTGTCTGATTTTAATGCGTCTTTGGGCCTGAAAATTTAAGTCTCACATTCCTCAGATAAAAATTATTTGTATATATTTTTTTCATTCTCATCTTTATGCCTTCTAACACAGCATTTATTCTGCAGACCACGGTTCAAGAAGTAATTTCAACTTTCAAGTTCTATTATTTAACAAATATATATATTTTAAGGATATAGCTGCCATAGATAGTGATTCCTCTGATGGAAAACTAAATTGAAAACCTTCTGGAACAGATTGACCATTCTAGATGACATTAAGGGCATTCATGATTCATGGGAGGAGGTCAAAATATCAACATTAACAAGAATTTCAAAGTTGATTTCACCTCTCATGGATGACCTTGAAAGGTTCAAGATTTCAGTACAAAGACATAATGAAGATGTGGTTGAAATAGCAATAGAATTAGAATTAGAAGTGGAACCTGCAGATGTGACTGAATTGCTTCAATGCCATGATAAAACTTCAATGGATGAGGAATTGCTTCTTACGGATGACCAAAGAAAATGATTTCTTGAGATGGAATATACTTCTGGTGAAGATGCTAGAAATATTGTTGCAATAGCAATTAAAGATGTAGAACATAACATAAACTTAGTTTTAAGAGAGTAGTAGTGTTTGAGAGGATTGACCCCAATCTCAGAATATGGGTAATATGCCCTCAAACAGTATCATATTCTACAGAGAAATCTTTCATGAAAGAAAGAGTCAATCAAGGCAACAAACTTCATTGTAGTTTTATTTTCAGAAATTGCCACAGACACCCCAGCCTTCAGCAAATATCAGCTGCTGTCAACATTGAGGCAAGATCCTCCACCACCAAAAAGATTATGACTTGCTGAAGGTGAAGATGAACATTAGCATTTTTGGCAATAAAGTATTTTAAAGTATATACATTGTTTTTGTAGACATAATTGCACACTTAACAGACTACAGAATAATGTCAACCTAACAAGCATATGCACTGGGAAGCCAAAACATTTGTGTAATTTGCTTTACTGCTACATTAGTTGTATTGTGGTAGTATGTAACCAAACCTGTAATCCCTCTGAGGTATGCTGGTTAGGATTTTTCAAACAAATGGAATCAATAATACAGATATATATGTCTGTATTATACATATATATGTATCTGTATACACACATATACACACACATAAATATGTGTATATACAGTATTATATTCTGAGATACATATCTTCTTATCTATTCTATTATATAACATATAGATATAATTCAACTTATATGTTCCATAAAATTATATCATTTATATGTAAATGTATATATAGATGCACACATATAATTTATTACAAAGAGTTGAATTAACCCACGTAATTCCTATCTAAGAAATCCCAAGATATGCAGTCAGCAAGTGGGAGCCCCAAGAGAATCAGCAGTGCAGTTCCAGTCTGAACACAAAGACCCAAGGACAAAAAGAGTAGATGGTGTAAGTTTCACTTGAGGGCAGAACACTGGTTTCCGAGATTAAAGAGTCAGGTAGGAGGAATTCTTTCTAACTCATCCTTTTTGTTCTATTCAGGTGTTCAACTGATGGCATAAGGCCCGCCCACATTCTTATCTCAGTCTACCAATTCAAATGTTGAACAACCTCATAACACAACTAGAATATTTGATGAAAAGTCTGAGAACCGTGTGTGACCCAGTCAAGTTCACAGCAAAAATTAACTACCACAGGAATTTGGAAGTAAAATGCTCTCTTCACAATTTTCGTTGGGTAATTATGAACTTATTTTTACTACAGAAATGATAATTAGCTTTTCTCAGATTCGATATCCTATTTCTCGGAGATTTATTTTTCTCCACAATGTAAGTTCAATATCCATTTAAATATTTTATTTTATTTTATTTTATAATTTGGGAAATATTAATGCATATAACCTTTGTGTTTATATGTACAAATACTAAGTAATATCTTTTTTTGTTTTTCTTTTTTGAGACAATTTCACTCTTGTTGCCCAGGCTGGAATGCAATAGCATGATCTTGGCTCACCACAACCTCTGCCTCCAGGGTTCAAGTGATTCTCCTGCCTCCTGAGTAGCGGGGATTATGGGCATGTGTCATCACACCTGGCTAATTTTGTATTTTCAGTAGAAACAGGGTTTCTCCATGTTGGTCAGGCTGGTCTCAAACTCCCAACCTCAGGTAATCAGCCCTCCTCACCCTCCCAAAGTGCTAGGATTACAGGCATGAGCCACTGCACCCAGCCACTAAGTAATATATTAACTTTTTACAAGATTTATTAAAAAAACCAAAACAACCCAAATCAGTTATTGCAAATAGAAAAATAGATTATGAAATAGTTCTATAAAAGTGTAAATATATTGTCCTACACCTAATTGTTTTTCTGATATCAATTTTTATCTATATAATTATTAATATGTTATAATTTTGTGGTGAGAAAACCTATTGGTCAGGATTTCAAAAGGTATTATTCTATTCAACATAGCACTCGAATGTTTGATGATGTGTAAGTTATATGGTTTGAATTTGTGTCCCCAGCCCCAAATCTCATGTCTAATTGTAATGTTTAATGTTGGAGGAGGGGCCTGGTGGGAAGTAACTGGATCACGGTGGTGAATTTCCCTGTATTGGTGTTTTCTTTATACCATCAGGGTGAATTACAAATTTTGATTGTGCCCTGAATATTTACTTCCAGCCTTTCTCATGGCTGTTTGGATGGATGCCAAAATGCAATGCACAGGTCTTCCTTCCAGGATCAAGACACTTCTTCACACAAATATTAAAAGTGTGCTTGCGGCCGGGCGCGGTGGCTCACGCCTGTAATCCCAGCACTTTGGGAGGCCGAGGCGGGTGGATCACGAGGTCAAGAGATCGAGACCATTCTGGTCAACATGGTGAAACCCCGTCTCTACTAATACAAAAAATTAGCTAGGCATGGTGGCGCATGCCTGTAATCCCAGCTACTCAGGAGGCTGAGGCAGGAGAATTGCCTGAACCCAGGAGGCGGAGGTTGCAGTGAGCCGAGATCGCGCCATTGCACTCCAGCCTGGGTAACAAGAGCGAAACTCCATCTCAAAAAAAAAAAAAAAAAAGTGTGCTTGCTACTACATACTGTCAAGAACTCTGTAAAGTAGGGAACCATACTCTACTTTCAAGCTAGCAAGTTGGTCTGCCACAATTTCATAGTTGCTGATAGAATATTTTCTTCTGTTTACTCTGATGATTGTTTCTTCTACTATACAGTTAAATTAGGTGCTGGTTATTTATTTATTTATCTATTTGTTCCATTTGCTTTTGGGGATCTTAGTCATGAATTCTTTGTCTAGGCTGTATCCAGAATATTTTTTCTTAGGTTATCTTCTAGAATTTGTATGGTTTCCTGTCTTAGATTTAAGTATTTGATCCACCTTGAGTTGATTTTTGTATAAGTTTATAGACAAGAATCAGGTTTAATTCTTCTACATGTGACTAGCCAAATTTCTTGGCATCATTTATTAAATAGGATGTCCTTTCCCCAATTTATGTTTGTGTATGCTTTACACAACATAAATTGGGGAAAGGACATCCTATTTAATAAATAATTTTTTTATTAAACAAACAAATAATTTATTTAATTTTTTTTATAAATCAGTTGATTTTAAGTATTTGGCTTTATTTCTGAGTTCTCTATTCTGTTCCATTGGTCTACATTCCTGCTTTTATACCAGTACCATACTGTTTTGAGAACTACAGCTTTGTACTATAATTTGAAGTCCAGTAATGTGATGCCTCCATATTTGTCATATTTGTCCTTTGTCCTCTTTTTTTTTTTTTTTAATAATTGCTTTGGCTATTTGGGCTCTCTTTTATTTCCAAATGAATTTTAGAATTGTTTTTGCTATTATATGAAAAATGATATTGGCATGTTGATAGCAATTGCATTGAATCTGTAGAATCCTTTGGGCTGTACAATAATTTTCATAATATTGATTCTTTCAATTAATGAGCATAGGATGTGTTTCCGTTGGTTTGTGTCATCTGTGATTTCTTTCAACAGTATTTTGCAGTTGTCGTGGTAGATATCTTCAACCTCCTGGGTTAAGTATACTGCTAGGTATTTTTGTTGTTGTTGTTGTTGTTGTTGCTGTTAATTTGCAGCTGTTGTAAAATGGATCGAGCTTTTAATTTGATGCTAAGGCTGGTCATTGTTGGTGTATAGCACCACTACTGATTTGTGCACATTGATTTTCAAATCTGAGACTTAACTGAATTTGTTTGTTAAATCTAGGCATCTTCTGAAGTAATCTTTAGGGTTTTCTAGCTATACGATCACATCATGGGCAAATAGAGATAATTTGACTTCCAGTTTAGATGCCTATTATTTCCTTCTCTTGCCTGATTACTGTGGATAGGAATTCCAGTACTATATTGAATAGAAGTGGTGAAAATTGGCATTCTTTTCTTGTTCCATTTCTCAAGGAGAATGCTTTGACATTTTCCCCATTCAGTAACATGGGGAAAATTTGGCTTTGGGTTTGCCATACACAGCTTTTATTATTTTGAGGTAAGTCCTTTCCATGCCTAATTTATTGAGTGTTTTTATCATAAATTGATGATGAATTTTATTGAATGCTTTTTCTGCATCTATTGAAGTGTTCCTACGGATTTTGTTCTAAATTCTGTTTATGTGATATAACACATTTATTGACTTGCATATGTTAAGCCATCCCTGCAGTCCTTGGATAAAACCTACTTGATCATCATATATTATCTTTTTGATCTGCTGTTAGATTCAGTTAGCTAGAATTTTGTTGAGGACTTTTGCATCTATGTTCATCAGGGATATTGGTCTGTATATTTTTGTGGTTCTGATATCCTTTCCTGATTTTGGTATCAAGGTGATACTGACTTTATAAAATGAGTTGGGAAGGATTCTCTTTTTCTGAATCTTCTCAAGTAGTTTAAGTAGAACCAGCACAAATTCTTCTTTTAATGTCTGGTAGAATTCATCTCTGAATCCATCTGGTTCTGGCTTTTTTTTCCTTGGAATTTTTTAAATTACTGATTCAATCTCACTGCTTGTTATGCACTATTCACAGTTTCTATTTCTTTCTGAATTCATCTAGGAGGGTTGTATGTTTGCAGAAATTTATCCATTTCCTCTAGATTTTCTAGTTTGTGTGCATAGACATATTGATAGTACTGTCAAATGATCTTCCGCATTTCTGTACTGTAAGTTGTAATGTCTCTAGTTTCATTTCTAATTGAATTTATTTGAATCTTCTCTTCTTTTCTTGGTTAATCTAGATAATGATCTATCAATTTTGTCTATCTTTTCAAAGAACCATCTTTTGTGTCATTGCTTTTTATATTTTTTGTTTCAATTTAATTTATTTCTGCTCTTTGTTATTTATTTTCTTCTAGCTGTGGGTTTAGTTTTTTCTTGTTTCTCTAGTGTCTTCAGGTGTGACGTGAAGTTGTAAATTTGTGATAACTTTATCACTATTATTATTCATTTCAATGAACTTTTTTATTTCCATCCTGAATTCATCATTAACCCCAAAATCATTCAAGAGCAAACTGCTTAATTTCCATATACTTGTATAGGTTTGAGGACTTCTTTTGTAGTTGATTCCAGTTTCATTTCACTATGGTCTGATAAGATACTTGGTGTTATTTAGATATTTTTAAATTTATTTTGACTTGTATTGTGGTCTTTCATATAGTCTACCTTGGAGAATGTTCCATATGCTGATGAGGTTATATATTCTCTAGTTCTTGGAGAAAATGTCCTGCAAAAACCTGTTAGATTCATTTCTTCTAGGTTATAGTTCTGGTTTCTGTTTACCTGGCATATTTCTTTTGACCCCTTTATTTTGAGTTTATATACAACCTAACATCTTAGGTGAATCTCTTGAAGACAGCAGATATTTGGCTCGTGATCTTTTCAACATTAATGCTGAGATTTTAGGAATTGTTCCAGTCATTATGTTAGTTGCTACCTAGCTACTCTGGATTCTTCATTGTGTTATTATTTTTAGCGCCTGTGAGTTTTATGCTTTCAAAATGGTCTATATTGGTGCACACTATTTGCTTCAGGATTTAGAAATCCCTTTTTGGGGCTGTTATAGTAGTAATAAATTGCCTAATCATTTGTGTGTGTGTGTTGTTGCAAAATGCCTCTATTTTTTCTTCATGTCTTTTTAGCTAAGAGTTATTCTGCTTAAGTAGGCTAAAGATAGGAACCTAGCCTCTTCTGGCTTGTAAGTTTTTTGGTAAAAAGTCTGCTGTTAGTCTCTTAGGTTTTCCTTTATAGATTGCCTGGTGTTTTTTTCTCACTGCTCTCAGTATATTTTTCTCCACATTCACTTTAGTTAGTCTGATGACTATATTCCTTTCTAAAGTCCTTTTTGTGATTAATCTCCCAGGGGTAATTTGAGCTTCTTGTATTTGTTTATGTAAATGTCTAGCAAGGCCGGGGAAGTTTTCCTTAATTATTCCCACAAATACCAGTTATTTTTAGGTCTGGTCATTTTACATACTCCTGTAATTTTTGGAGACTTTGTTTTGTTTCTCTCTCTCTCTTTTTTCTTTTTTTCTTTCTTTCTTTTTTTTTTTTAGATGGAGTTTTGCTCTGTCTCCCAGGCTGGAGTGCAATGGCATAATCTCGGCTCACTGCAAACTTCACCTCCCAGGTTCAAGCCATTCTCCTGCCTCAGCCTCCTGAGTAGCTGGGATTGCACACCACCATGCTCATTTTTGTATTTTTAGTAGAGACAGGGTTTCGCTATATTAGTCAGGCTAGTCTCAAACTCTTGATCTCGTTATCTGCCCTCCTAGACTCTCAAAAGTGCTGGGATTACAAGTGCGAGCCACCGGGCCTGGCCTGTTTCTTTTTATTCTTTATTTTTTTCTAATTGAGTTGATTCAAAACCTTCTTTTTGAGCTCAAAAATTCTTTTTTATACTTTTTCTAGTATATATTAAAAGTTTTCGAGATTGATCCAAGATGGCCACTTAAGAGGAAGTCGGGATTGCAGCTCCGAGAGAAGGCGCAGAGGGTGAGTGGACGCCGCATTTCCAGACGGACTTTTACTGCCCACAGACCAGGAGATTCACAGGAGGAAAAGCCCCACGGGTCTCCAGCGCCGCTGGTTTGAGCGGAGTGGCCGCTCAGCCTACGCCCTGGAGCGGGGGACAGTGGCTTCTTGCGCAGAGCGAGAGAGACAGAGTTCCCTCTGAGCCAGAAAGGGGAGCTGAAGCAGGGAGCCAAGCCAGGAGACCCCCGGGCAAGGGAGTGCCACGAATCTCAGAGCCGCTGCTTCGCCTGATGCAGCGGCACACAGGGCAGCGGATTTTAATTGCGCGGAGAAGCTCCCCACATTCCCAGCGCCGCTGGTTGGACCAGAGCAGCCGCTCGGCCTGCACGGGGGGCGGGGAGCAGCGGCTCCTTGAACAAAGTGAACGAGACTGTGTCCCCTCTGGGCCAGCAAGGGGAACTGTGGCAAGGAGGCAAGCCAAGAGATTACAGGACAAAGAGGGCCCCTCTAGAAACACGGCTGAACCCGGGACAGTTCAGCTCTGTGGGGGAGGGGCGTCCTCCATCGGGAAACACCCTGCAGTTCCCGGGGCAATTTTCTGTAACCAAGACAACCCGCCACTACAGAGACTCCGTCACTACAGGGGCGGGCCAGCATAGCGGAAGCAGCTCTAACTACACCCACAGGACTGCAGGGAAGCTCACACGGAAGCTGGGGGGAGCCCACAGCAGCTCAGCGAAGCCTCTGCAGGCTGAGTGTGACTAGACTGCCACCTTGTGGGCAGGGAAAACGGTAGCAACACAGCTGAAAAACATAAAGTGCTAAACCCCTGGGCCAGAACACATGGGGAGAAGAAAAGGGGGTTTATGAGTTCAGCTGCTGCAGAATTAAAATTACCAAAATCAGAAAGACAGCAACTACAAAGTCAATAGGTGGATAAATCCACAAAGATGGGAAGAAACCAGCGCAAAAAGGACGAAAACACCCAAAACCAGAACACCTCTCCCCCTACAAGGCAGCATAACTCCTCACCAGCAGGGGAACAAGACTGGACGGAGAATGAGTGTGATGAAATGACAGAATCAGCTTTCAGAAAATGGATAATAAGAAACTTCTGTGAGCTAAAAGAACATGTTCTAACCCAATGCAAAGAAACTAAGAACCTTGAAAAAAGACTTGACGAAATGCTAACAAGAATGGACAACTTAGAGAGGAATATGAATGAATTGATGGAGCTGAAAAACACAACACGAGAACTTCGCGAAGCATGTACAAGTTTCAACAGCAGAATTGACCAAGCAGAAGAAAGGATATCAGAAGTTGAAGATCAACTCAATGAAATAAAACGAGAAGGGAAGATTAGAGAAAACAAGGTAAAAAGGAATGAACAGAGTCAACAAGAAATATGGGACTACGTGAAAAGACCTAATCTACGTTTGATAGGTGTACCTGAATGTGACGAAGAGAATGCATCCAAGCTGGAAAATACTCTTCAGGATATTATCCAGGAAAACTTCCCCAACCTAGCAAGGCAGGCCAAGATTCAAGTCCAAGAAATACAGAGAACACCACAAAGATATTCCTCTAGAAGAGCAACCCCAAGGCACATAATCATCAGATTCACCAGGGTTGAAATGAAGGAGAAAATACTAAGGGCAGCCAGAGAGAAAGGTCGGGTTACCCACAAAGGGAAACCCATCAGACTCACAGCAGATCTCTCAGCAGAAACCCTACAGGCCAGAAGAGAGTGGGGGCCGATATTCAACACCCTTAAAGAAAAGAACTTTCAACCCAGAATTTCATATCCAGCCAAACTAAGCTTCATAAGTGAAGGAAAAATAAAATCCTTTGTGAACAAGCAAGTACTCACAGATTTCATCACCACCAGACCAGCTTTACAAGAGCTCCTGAAGGAGACACTACACATAGAAAAAAACAACCAGCACCAGCCACTCCAAAAACGCACGAAATGGTAAAGAGCAGCAACACAATGAAGAATCTGCATCAACCAATGGGCAAAACAGCCAGCTAGCATCAAAATGACAGGACCAAACTCACACATAACAATATTAACCCTAAATGTAAATGGACTAAATGCCCCAATCAAAAGACACAGATTGGCAAATTGGATAAAAAGCCAAAACCCATCAGTGTGCTGTATCCAGGAAACCCACCTCACATGCAAGGATACACAAAGGCTCAAAATAAAGGGATGGAGGAAGATTTACCAAGCAAATGGAGAGCAAAAAAAAGCAGGAGTTGCAATTCTCATCTCTGATAAAATAGACTTTAAAGCAACAAAGATCAAAAGAGACAAAGAAGGACATTACATAATGGTAAAAGGATCAATACAACAAGAAGAGCTAACGATCCTAAATATATATGCACCTAATACAGGAGCACCCAGATACATAAGGCAAGTTCTTAAAGACTTACAAAGAGACATAGACTCCCACACATTAATACTGGGAGACTTCAACACACCGTTGTCAATATTAGACAGATCAACGAGACAGAAAATTAATAAGGATATCCAGGACTTGAACTCAGACCTGGAGCAAGCAAACCTAATAGATATTTACAGAACTCTCCAGCCCAAATCCAGAGAATATACATTCTTCTCAGCACCACATCACACCTACTCTAAAATTGACCACATAATTGGAAGTAAATCACTCCTCAGCAAATGCAAAAGAACCGAAACCATAACAAACAGTCTCTCAGACCACAGTGCAATCAAGTTAGAACTCAGAATTCAGAAGCCCACCCAGAACCGCACATCCTCATGGAAATTGAGCAACTTTCTCCTGAATGTTGACTGGATAAACACTGAAATGAAGGCAGAAATAAAGATGTTCTTCGAAACCAACGAGAATGAAGACACCACATACCAGAATCTCTGGGACACATTTAAAGCAGTCTCTAGAGGAAAATATATAGCAATAAGTGCCCACATGAGAAGAAAGGAGAGAACTAAAATTGACACCCTATCATCAAAATTGAAAGAGCTAGAGGAGCAAGATCAAAAAAACTCAAAACCTAGCAGAAGACAAGAAATAACTAAGATCAAAGCAGAAATGAAGGAGATAGAGACACGAAAAACCCTACAAAAAATCAATAAATCCAGGAGCTGGTTTTTTGAAAAGATCAACAAAATAGACAGACCACTAGCCAGACTAATAAAAAAGAAAAGAGAGAATAACCAAATAGATGCAATAAAAAATGATAAAGGGGATATCACCACAGATGCCACAGAAATTCAAACCATCATCAGAGATTATTACAAACAACTCTATGCACATAAATTAGAAAACCTGGAAGAAATGGATAAATTCCTGGACAGTAGTCTCCTCCCATGCCTAAACCAGGAAGAAGTCGAAACCCTGAATAGACCAATAACAAGGTCTGAAGTCGAGGCAGCAATTAAGAGCCTACCACCCAAAAAAAGCCCAGGCCCAGATGGTCTCACAGCCGAATTCTACCAGACATACAAAGAGGAACTGGTACCATTCCTACTGAAACTATTCCAAATAATCCAAAAAGAGGGAATCCTTCCCAAATCATTTTATGAGACCAACATCATCCTAATACCAAAACCCGGCAGAGACTCAACAAGAAAAGAAAACTACAGGCCAATATCCATGATGAACATAGATGCAAAAATCTTCAATAAAATACTGGCAAGCCGATTACAACAGCACATCAAAAAGCTTATCCACCATGATCAAGTAGGATTCATCCCGGGGATGCAAGGCTGGTTCAATATACGCAAGTCTATAAATGTAATTCACCACATAAACAGAACCAAAGACAAAAACCACACGATTATCTCAATTGATGCAGAGAAGGCCTTCGACAAAATTCAACAGCCCTTTATGCTAAAAACCCTCAATAAACTAGGTATCGACGGAACGTATCTCAAAATAATAAAAGCTATTTATGACAAACCGACAGCCAATATCATACTGAATGGGCAAAAACTGGAAGCATTCCCTTTGAAATCCGGCACTAGACAAGGATGCCCTCTCTCACCACTCCTATTCAATATAGTACTGGAAGTTCTAGCCAGAGCAATCAGGCAAGAAAAAGAAATAAAGGGTATTCGATTAGGAAAGGAGGAAGTCAAATTGTCTCTATTTGCAGACGACATGATTGTATATCTAGAAGACCCTATCACCTCAGCCCAAAATCTCCTGAAACTGATAAGCAACTTCAGCAAAGTCTCAGGATACAAAATCAATGTGCAAAAATCACAAGCATTCCTATACACCAATAACAGACTTAAAGAGAGCCAAATCAAGAACGAACTGCCATTCACAATTGCTACAAAGAGAATAAAATACCTAGGAATGCAACTAACAAGGAACGTAAAGGACCTCTTCAAGGAGAACTACAAATCACTGCTCAACGAAATAAGAGAGGACACAAACAGATGGAGAAACATTCCATGTTCATGGTTAGGAAGAATTAATATCGTGAAAATGGCCATACTGCCCAAAGTAATTTACAGATTCAACGCTATCCCCATCAAGCTACCAATGACCTTCCTCACAGAACTGGAAAAAGCCACCTTAAACTTCATATGGAACCAAAAGAGAGCCCGCATAGCCAAGTCAATTCTAAGCAAAAAGAACAAAGCGGGAGGCATCACACTACCGGACTTCAAACTATACTACAAGGCTACAGTAATCAAAACAGCATGGTACTGGTACCAAAACAGAGATATAGACCAATGGAACAGAACAGAGACGTCGGAGGCGACACAACATATCTACAACCACCTGATCTTTGACAAACCTGAAAAAAACAATCAATGGGGAAAGGATTCCATGTTCAATAAGTGGTGTTGGGAAAACTGGCTAGCCATATGCAGAAAGCAGAAACTGGACCCCTTCCTGACACCTTACACTAAAATTGACTCCAGATGGATTAAAGACTTAAACATAAGATGTAACACCATAAAAACACTAGAAGGAAACCTAGGCAAAACCATTCAGGACATAGGCGTAGGCAAGGACTTTATGACCAAAACACCAAAAGCATTGGCAACAAAAGCCAAAATAGACAAATGGGACCTAATCAAACTCCACAGCTTCTGCACGGCAAAAGAAACAGTCAATAGAGTGAATCGGCAACCAACAGAATGGGAAAAAATTTTTGCGGCCTACCCGTCTGACAAAGGGCTGATATCCAGAATTTACAATGAACTAAAAAAGATTTACAAGAAAAAAACAAACAAGCCCATTCAAAAATGGGCGAAGGATATGAACAGATACTTTACAAAAGAAGACATACATGAGGCCAACAAACATATGAAAAAATGCTCATCATCACTGGTCATTAGAGAAATGCAAATCAAAACTACATTGAGATACCATCTCACGCCAGTTAGAATGGCGATCATTAAAAAATCTGGAGACAACAGATGCTGGAGAGGATGTGGAGAAATAGGAACACTTTTACACTGTTGGTGGGAGTGTAAATTAGTTCAACCACTGTGGAAAACAGTGTGGCGATTCCTCAAGGACCTAGAAATAGAAATTCCATTTGACCCAGCAATCCCATTACTGGGCATATATCCAAAGGATTATAAATCGTTCTACTATAAGGACACATGCACACGAATGTTCATTGCAGCACAGTTTACAATAGCAAAGACCTGGAACCAGCCCAAATGCCCATCGATGATAGACTGGACCGGAAAAATGTGGCACATATACACCATGGAATATTATGCAGCCATTAAAAACGAGGAGTTCACATCCTTCGTAGGGACATGGATGAACCTGGAAAACATCATTCTCAGCAAACTGACACAAGAACACAAATTCAAACACCACATGTTCTCACTCATAGGCGGGTGTTGAACAAGGAGAACACATGGACACAGGGAGGGGAGCACTATACACGGGGGTCTGTTGGGGGGAGGGGGGATAGTGGGGGGGGTGGGGAGTTGGGGAGGGATAGCATGGGGAGAAATGCCAGATATAGGTGAAGGGGAGGGAGGCAGCAAATCATACTGCCAGGTGTGCACCTGTGCAACAACCTTGCATGTTCTTCACATGTACCCCAAAACCTAAAATGCAATTAAAAAAAAAAAAAGTTTTCATGGCATTTTGTAATTTCCTGAATGTGTCTTTCATATAAGAAGTTCTTATTGGCTTTTATTTAAAGTATTTATGTACTTCAAAAATTTTTCATTCATATCCTGAATTTTTTTAAAATTTATTTATTTGTTTTTCACCTTTCTCTGGTATCTCCTGGGGTAGCTTAATAGTCAATCTTTTGAATTTGTGTCTGGTATTTCAAATGTTTTATCTTGGTTTGAATCCATTGCTGGAGAGTTAGTCTGATCTTTCAGAGGTGTTATAGAACCTTGCTATGTCATATTACCAGAATTATGTTTCTAATTTGGTAGACTGTTTTGTCTAATTATCCTTGAATTTATAATTGATTTGACTTTTTTTTTTTAATTTCTTCTTCCCCCCATTAAAAATGAGTCTTCAAAGTGTATAGTTTATGGTAGCCTACCTAATTCGGCTCTTAGTACTTTCAAGGGTGAAGTCTTCATATGAGTTCTTTGGTTAAATAGAGTCTTTGTAAGATGATTTTCTCAGATACTGGTCATAGCAATGTGCTTGGTGTGTCAGAAAGTTTACTGTCTCCTTTGGGGTTGGACTGGCAGAGGTCTTCTGAAGCTTACCTCATTCCCCATGTTGGGCATTATGTATTTATTTATTTATTTAGCCTTTTATTGACTGAGTTGAATATTTCAGGCTTTGGGGCAGTAGGGAAAATGTTCCTGAGTAGAAACCAGTTGTGGCTAAAGTAGGTAGGTAAATGCAATACCCACTGGTGGGCAGAGGTCACAGACCTGACAAAGCAGAGATGGCTGGAAGGTTTTAGTGAAACACATTGAGATTTTATCAGGGAGAAGAGTAAAAGCTGCCTCTGCTCCTCTGTCAGGCTAGCCAGAAGAAGATTTACCTCCCACACTCCCAGATGGCATTCCTGACCAAGTGTTCTGGGTCTCTGGCTATTTGGATCACAGATACTTCTCTTTTTTCTTTTTTTTTCCTGCAGGAATGTTGATCTTCCAAGTAGAAAGAAATTGTTTGATCTTCCAAGTAGAGAGAAATTGTGACTTTTTCTTTTTTTTTTTTTTGAGATGGAGTCTTGCTCTGTCACCCAGGCTGGAGTGCAGTGGTATGATCTCAGCTCACTGTAACCTCTGCCTCTGGGTTTCAAGTGATTCTTCTGCCTCATCCTCCCAAGTTGCTGGGTTTACAGGCACTTGCCAGAACACCTGGATATTTTTTTATTTTTTGGTAGAGATAAGATTTCACTATGTTAGGCAGGCTGGTCTCCAGCTCCTGACATCAGATAATCTACCTGCCTCAGCCTCCCAAAGTGCTGGGATTACAGGCATGATCCACCATGCACAGCATGACTGCCTCTTGTGCAAACCTGAACCTGCAGGTTACTCCACTTGTGAGGATGCAGTCACCCTGAAGTGTTTCAGAAAGGCTGTCTATAGGTGCCCCCAGACTGAGCTCCCATGGGAGATGCCCCAGTTGATTTTGCAGTGGTGGATGAGGTGGGGAAAGGAGTACCTTTCTTCAAACCCTTCATGAGCCCCAGGTCTGCCTCTCTGTTGAGATAAAGCTTCAGATGTTCCCTGTTGAACCCAGCACTGCAACTGTGCCTCTGCTGAAGGAAACTTCCCACCAGTGGAAAGATCTAGAACACAAGGCCTGCTGTCTAGCTTCTTTTGTCCCATGGAGTGTTCCCTTGATGTGGTTCACTCCCTCTTTCCATGGAAATAGTAGTTCCTGAAAACCCAACTACTGTGAATGCCATTGCTCCTCTGGATTCAGCTACAGGCTGATGCTGGGGAATGTCAATATGGGATCCACTAATGTGATTTGTCGTCAAGGCTCCCACAAGTATGTACCAACTCCTGCTGTGATAGGGGTGGCAAGGGAGTAACGTAGACTATGTGAGATAGTGTTAGAAATTGGCTTAGCATGTTAGCTTTCTCAAATTTCCAGTTGTAGCAGTAATAAACTGGTTTTTTAGACAGACTTAGGACCTCCTGGTTAGCCAAGATGGTGCAGGCAATGGTCACACATGTTTTCTCCTTCCTAGGCACAATGTTATACTACCTGTAGATTCTGCAATGGACTCTTGTCAGTTGGCCTCCAGCCAGGAGGTGGTAGCACTTCCAAAAGAGCGCCAGCTGCAGTAGTAGTGGTGGGATTTGTGCTTTCCTTATGTTACCCAGGGTGGGTACTGTTTCTCAGATAATGGGCCAGACCACAGTGCTTTCAAAATTTCTGTCCATTGTGTTAAGATACCAGCATGAGGGAAAGCTAAAAGCCAGGTGGGGTTGTGTCAGGCAGGTCCAAGATCTGTCTTTTCACAGGCAGGACAAGCAGAGGCTCCAGTGGGAGTCAGAGGGTGGTTCTCTAGCCACTGAGGTAATGTTTCAGTGAGGATTGTAGCAGCCTCTGCTGCACAGAAGAATTCATGCAGGAAGTGGGGAGTAGCAGGTGGCAGTAAGCCTCACCCAAATTTCATTCACCTGGCAAAGCAGGTCTGTCATCTGGAGTGTTCACTAGCAGGAGTTAGCTAAATTCCAGGCAGTCAACAGTCAGAACTCAAGGCTTCCTCAGGCCATAAGCCTTCCTCACAGTGACAGAAACCCCAGCTTTCAGGCCATACCCTCCTTGTTCTCCCACACAATGAGTGTGTAGGGTCCATAGCTCCTCTGCTCATGGATGCAGCACACTTGCCAAATGCGTTCCAGTTCTGGGCAAGGGAATTCATCCTCACTTGAGATTATGTTGTACATTTTAGTTGTGAGCTTCTTTCAATGTTCAACCACTGACTGAGTTTGCTAACAATGTTCTATAAGGTCCCCTATGACGTAGACCAGGAATGGCTTCCCTTGGTCCACAATGGAGACTGGTGATGCAGGCAAGCCTCCTTCTGCTGCTGTTCCTACTTTTATATTCCCTATTACTCCCCATTTCAGCATTGGGTTCCAACATTGGGTAGGGTTAAGGCCTTCCTCCATGGGCTGGATTGCCAGGTTCCCCCATGGGGTCTTATATTCTGGAGGCAGTCTCTCTCATTCTTGCACTCTGGAGACTACAGTTTTTCTCCTGGCTCAGAGTGTAGGATGCAGCCTGTCACCTCTTTCAAAGGTTCTGTGGTTTCTTTCAGTTCTCCTGTTAAGTTCCTGCTCTGCTTCTTGGAAAAAAGTTTACAGTATGAATCCCTACTCACTATTTTGTCTTTCCAAGTGGGAGATACATGCTAACAATGCCTCCAATCACCATGTTAGAAAAAAAAAAAAAAGACTGATATTAAAAATTTTAATTGTATAAGTTAGCAGTCTACTAATACAAAATATAATAAAATTTAATTAAGTGAATTTAAACGTTTCTGTATGTTGACACTTTTTTTCACATATTTGAATGAGAAAGATATTCTGCTTTGCAGTTAAGGGATTTAGATAATAACCCAGTAGAATAAAATGTTAGTTTATATTATACTAGACTTACACAATTTTGATTATTTTTCTCTTTGTATTATAGTTCTGTTTTGTTTTTCATGTCCAATATTGAGAAAGATAAATTTTTTATCTGTAAAATGGCTTATTGTTTATGAAATGTCTTCCTACTTCCTTCTCTCCTACTAATCATGTTGTAGAAAGCTTACTATCTATATTCAATAATTAAGACTTATTTATGTTTCTTTTACTGATCTTGGGCTGTTGGAGACATCAAGTATGGCATCAATTCCTTCATTTATACCTAAGATATAGCTTACTGATGACAGAATAAAATTTTCAATTAACTTGTCAGAATTAAATTTAAACTTATTTTTCAAATAATGTTTATCTTTAATTTATGTTGAAAGAATTAATTCTTGGTACTGTAATTAATTTCTGTACTGAGGAAGAGTCTCAAGGGAGTCTTGCATTGAGAAATGTGATTATATAATTAGTTTTACAAAGAATACGAAAGGTGGAATATAAAATTTTTCCCCCTGATTATATATTCAGTTAAGTTTGACTAAAATGTATCTTCCCCTTTCTAGGCCTCAAGTTCTTCATATGCAAACATGATGCTTAATACTCATATTTGTGGCTAATTCTAGTATTCCATATATGACTAGCTTCTAGTTGGGAAACACAAAGCTAGACCAGCTTACAGTCAAATAGATTACACATTCATGTAACAGTTGGACAAAGAAGGGGACATTTATTTTGCTTATTTTATTTCTACCAAGCACTGCCCCATGACCACTACAATGTAGATGAACTATCATTATATTTGTGATAGAAGACTGTTGTATCACAATCAAATAATAAAATCAACATTAATTAAACAATGGCTTTAGAACTGTTTAACAACTGAAAATATTATATAAAGATAGTGACATTCTGATACAGACAAAATCAAAATTTGTAAAACTGATTAAGAAATATTCAGAAGATTTGATGTCATTGTTCATATGGATATGAAAAAGTAAGGTTAACATTTAGAAGATTTAGTGAGTACAGATTGAAAATTACTGGTTGAGTTAAGAGAGCATGCACATAGCCATCTATAGGTCTGGATTACAGTTTAAGCTGTAGCAATTAATTTGCTGTTTAACTTTGGGAAAGTCAGCCCTTCTGAATCTAAATTTCTTCTTGTAAAAGTAATACTGTTAAAATAATCTTGTAGGGGTTTTGTGATGTCATATTAAAAAAATTATATTGGCATATTCCACAACCAATAAAGTAAAATTAAAATGATGTGATTTTATGTACATTGTGATAGATTATTTAAGGCTATTCAGCTAGGCTTTACTGTTATCACAATTTCTATTCTGAGGTCTTTTCTACATAGTCTCTTAGTGTTTTTACCAGTTTGTTTATAACTATTAATGCCATAGTTGTGTTGCATTTAGTTGCATTAGTATGGGAGAGGTTAAATATAGCTATAGTCTTAACCTGCCACATTGGAATTGGACAGAAAAGGGCAAATAAATCTTGACCTAAGAATTATGTAGGAGTAGGCAATAGCTGAGAAAAGAGCAAATATGCAAAGAAAAGGTTCAGAAAGGCTTGCTGTTAGGAGGCAGAACAGGAGTAAAAATGTGGTTAAAATCAAGGGGGAATGAAAGGAATTATGTTAAGTTTTTATTGCTGCATAACAAATTGCCATGAAATTAGTGGCTTTAAACAACACATATTTTATTGTCTCACAGTTTCTTCCAATCAAGAGTTGGGTATGGGTTAGCTTAGTTATTTGCTTTAGCATCACTTCAGACTATGATAAATTTGTCAGCTAGGCTGCATTCTCATCTATGGGCTCAACAGGAGGATAATCCAATTTCACACTCACTCACATTGCTAAAAAAAATTTAGGCTTTTGTTGGCTGTTGGTCAGAAATGGTCCTTATTTTCTAGAGGCAGCCTACATTCCCAACAGGCAGTAGCCACCATAAGTAGTTCACACCTATTTATATGTACATAAACTACTTAGTTAATACTTATGAGATAATAACCATTCAATTAGATGTTTTACAGTGTTATTCATTTATGAAGTTTATGTGTGTTATTCATTTAATTATCACTGCAACAAATACGATTTAAGATTGTTGTTTATTTGAACACATTAATAAACAGGCTCAAGATGCTAAAATTAACAAACCCCAAACCAAAGCTTGTGGTGAGTGAAAGATTATGGCTTTAAACCCACATGCTTCTTTCCCTGGCTTATTCTTGTAACCAATGTGTGACACTACTCAACTATGCCTACAAGTAAACAATTGACAATCCTTTTCATAAAATTGATTTATTTAATAAATATGCACAAAGACCTCTCTAGAAACTCTTAGAATTTATACTGAATTCAGTTTGTGTGACAAACAGAGATGGCATCAAAACACCATTCTAAATTCTACTCTATCTCATCTCACATCACCTATAAGCATATATCTATTATTATTCTTGCCACCACAATGAGAAGTAGAAATTCCAAGTTTGGGACATATATTTTGTCCACAGAACCATTATTATATGTGCCTTCACTCTATCAACACCATTAATCATCTCCAGTGGCTAGGCCCTGCTATTAAATTTTGTACAAAAAATTGGAATCAACTTAAAAAAAGAAGGTATATAAACAAAATAAAGGTGATAGAAAGTTTTTTGAATACCAGAAACTCAAGTACTGTCCATAAACACTACAATATTGTGTCTAAAATCCAGGTTACCTTATTTATACCCTTAATGTTACAATTTCTTGAAAACCTGGCCTTTTAAATTTCTGTTTCTAAAAGTTTGCTCTCTTTGATGTTAGACTCCCAGCCATGACCTTTGTCTAACCTTATGACAAGTAAATTCAATAGTAAAATACAAATTTGATATTGTTATTATTCTTGCCTTTTGTTGAAAATTTGGGGGAATATAAAGTTTCTGATAATGATATTTCATAAAAAGCGGTACATCATTCTAAGTTTATGAGTGAAAAAAAGCAGAGTGATGTTAGTAGAAGAGAAATGCTAGTATAAGGGTTAATATAAGAGTCTTTGGCAGCAGTTTAACTATCTTCATTCCTGAGCAACTATTCATAAATATTGCTTCTATTACTGCTGAAAACAGAAAGTGCTTGAATATAGTCTCTGGTGGAAGCTATACAGATATTCATGTGAAAATTTACTTTGAATCATTTTATTTATAGAATGCATAAAAACATTTACTAGTCAAATCATTATTTCATTTATCCTATTAAGAATGCCACATGTTCTTTGAAAGAAAAATAATCAACTATAATGTTTAAATTTGATGCTAATTCTTAAAAATACGACAAGAATATTGGCCCATAAAAACACAGAAAAAAAATCTTAAAACAATAGCAAATATTTTCATTCTTCACATATTGCCTCATTATGCATATAAAATTTATAATAAATAACTAATTAATAACAGTTATTTTTGAATCCGCACTGTTTTTCAAAAACTTTATAAAGTGCTTTTTACTCTCTATATCTACAAATATATCTTTTAGAAGCCAAGAAATATTGTTTAAATGCCAACCTATATATATTCAAAAGCAAATATCTGAAACTCAGTTTTTTCAATTTTTGTTGTTGTTAATTGCCTATATGCTAGTTTCAATGGAGTTTAATATGGGATATTTTCTTACCTTATTCAAATCTTTGTTGTATAATTAAATATCACAGATATTTTTGTAGTATACATACACATATACATTTTAAATTTTAATGGTGTAGTTATTTATAATATATACAACTATTTATAACATATTTGATTATAGTCTTTTTATAATAAGGGAAATATTATAATTTTTTAACAATGCTTGTGTTTAAGCATAAAAAATTGTCTATATCATTCTAGTAATATTCCTAAGCAAGCTACAAATACTGAGAAAAATGGAAATTGTCTAAAAAAAAAATGATCACTTTAAAAGAATGTTCAGATATATCTTCTTGCCATCCTAATAAATATGGAAGCTTCCCCAATGTGATTGGGCTTTAATGATTGCCCAGTGAGAAGCTTTGTGAAGTACAAACCAGCTTGTAGATCACTAGTGGCAGCTAGAGTATGGATCCAAAAAGCAAATATAACAACAAAGAACTGTGTGTTACCTATTTATGTATGTATGTAAATGTCTACTGTAGGTGTGTATTTACACACGTATCTATGGGTATACTGTGGATGTATATACATATATACATTTACTTGACAAATTCAAAATAAAGGATTGACAAGAAATTGTGATATTACATTTGAAAACTAAATGTGAACTTTAAGTCTATATGTATTGTCTTTCAATATTCATACTACATGAAATGTAAACTAGAAACCATTTAACATGCAGGAATTATTTGATTATAATAGATACCTAGGTTTTATAAAAGCTTTCATTGTCAGTATATAAACTATTTCTCCAAATCAAAGTACTTTTTAAGTATGTAATCACTAAAATAGAACAAGATAAATTATCTTGTTCGAATGTCCTGGTGCAGAAAACATTGTGCCATTGATAGATAAACCAATATGTTAAAAGCTAACCAACTTAAAAATAATGAATCAATAGTCCAACTCTTCTTCATCCTATAAAAAATGCTCCATTGTGAAAAACTAGGAAATTCAGAAATTAAAAAATAAGTATGTTACTTCTCAAATTAGATTCGACACATTATTTAATTGTACTTTCACTAATATATAAGAAAAACAAATAGCATGTTGATAAGAAGAAAGGTAAACTTTGAAAAATTATATTTATACTAAATTTTATTAATTTGAAAATATTAACTTTAAGAATTCAATGGGACATACTATGTTGATTTGCTTAGTCTTAATTCATTGAAATAATTTTTGAATAAACTTGCATCTTTAATTTTCATGATGCTATTTACATCAATGAAATGAGTATGTGTTTAATGAAAAGAAAAGTCAATGTTAAATAATGATTATCTAGTTAGTAGAATAAGAATACTGATAGTCGTTTTCTGCAAATAGTGTTGAATGAAAATAGCACTTTTAATAATGAACAGAACTGCATATACAATGCTAGAATCATGTAAAAGCAACTTCCTGTAATACAAAATTATAATATTTCACAACTAAAAATGGTATAGCCTGTATATGAAGAGAATAATTATAATTCATAAAATCTGGGCAATATTACATGTTTAAATTTTATGAAAAAACAGTATGTAAATAAAATAATTTATACAATGTATCTCAAATTCTCTTAACATAACATTTTAGAGACTTGCCTATCTGAAAATAAAATGAGGAAAAACTCTTACCAAAAGAAAAATGATTTAAATGACTTGAAAATATTAAATTATATAAGATATAAAAAAGCCTCTTCAAGTTTTATTTTGTTCATAAATCAGCTGCATTGTAACTTACTGAATATATGTATAGCATATGCAACATTATTCTTACAAATAATTGTTAAAAATTGTCTAAAATCTATTGCAGTACTAATATAATCTTCCAATATCTCTTTCAAATATTTGACAAAATAGATAAAGATAAATATAAATGAAGGGCAAAATAACACACATACATCAGGCCTAAACTTATAGGAAGTAGTCAAGGTCACAACAGCAACTTGGAAAAACTTCTAAGATTGAAGCATCCAGAAATAAGTGCTTTCTAGAGAAATTAAATCAAGAGGCATCCTGGCAAAACCACAAAACCCCTTAATTTGAAGGGATAAGAGTTAGTAGGTAAGTTGGCCTTTGTAAGACAAACCCAATCAAGAAAAGTAATTTTTAATGTCAATGGATCAATGGTATTTCAGGTGACAGAATGGGAATAGAAGCTAAGGTAGAAACACTAAAAGTTAAGCCCAGATATAGTAGTGTTCCTTTGATTTAAATCTGACATAAATGAAGATTTTCTAAGTGGACAACATGCATATTTGTAAAAGAAGTCATAAAATTTATCCCCTAAAGTAGAATTAACCTGTAGATCAAAAACAGGTGAAAAAGATGTAAATATATGTAGGCCTCTAATTTAGTGGGTGGAGTTTTTTTTAACATTTTACACAGCTGTACATACTCATTTTACATGAAGTCTTGTTGATCACTTTAAAAACCATCATTCTCAGCAAACTGACACAAGAACAGAAAATCAAGCACCACATGTTCTAACTCATAGGCGGATGTTGAACAATGAGAACACATGGACACAGGGAGGCGAGCATTACACACTGGAGTCTGTTGGGGGGAAATAGGCGAGGGACAGTGGGGGGTGGGGAGTTTGGGAGGGATAACATGGGGAGAAATGCCAGATATAGGTGATGGGGAGGAAGGCAGCAAATCACACTGCCATGTGTGTACCTATGCAACAATCTTACATGTTCTTCACATGTACCCCAAAACCTAAAATGCAATTAAAAAAAATAAAAATAAATAAATAAAATAAATTTTTAAATATTTCAAATCCAACTATTTCAATAAAAATGTAGAGATAGAAGTGCAAATTATAGTTTAATTTCTCTAATGAATATAGAATGCATTATATATTTGTTATTTAAATTCAACTCTGTTGAAAGAATAACCTTATAAACAACTCACATCTCACCTCAAATAATGTTTTTCTAGATTTGTGCATTAGTCAAGGCAAATTCTGGAGATGTTTATACATGTCAAGGGTGTTCCAAGAATATGGGGTCATAGGAAGAATATATTTTATTAATATAAGTTATATTTTCACTGTCAAATGAGAGGAAATAGAGTCATTATCATAGTATAAACTAATTGATATAATATTTTATTAAAAGAAGAAATAAAACAGATATGATTATAAATTAACAGATTATTTAAACAATTTTCTAGTGTATAAATCCAGCCGACAGAAAACTAACAACAAGCCAAATACTACTTACATGAATTACTATATTTTTATAATTTTAAGATGCCACAGACAAGAGGATTATTAGTAATCATATAACTACTTTTTGTTATCTGTATTAATATGGGGTACTGAGGGAAGGTGTTCTCTTTCTGGGTCCACAAGAGGGCGTAGTTTTAAGGGCAAGAACTTCCTAGCGCCATGCCCCCCTCCCATCTCTTTCCGTCTGGGAGACTTAATGGTTTATGTTTAAATTTCATGGGCGTGGGGAGAAACTAAGAGTGAATCACTCCAGCAGAAGTTCTAAGGAAATCCTTTCATTGGCCTGGGGTCTTAGAGAATGTGGGGATTCCTCCGTGGTTAAAAGTCCCCTTTTTCCACACCCCTTTGGACTCCATGTTTGGATCCCCTTCCACGAACACTCCCTTCTTGGAAGCTGTTTTTCTCTCTCCTGGATTTTCCCTCTGGAGTCCTCTTCCACCCACAATATCTCGTGGAAGCCTGTCTTCCCCTCCTAAACTCCATCTCTGTATTCCCTTCCACTCAGTGAGGAAGATGCTTTCCTCACCTTTATTCCATCTTTCTGGATTCTCTCACTCAGTGTGGAGTTAACTGTTTCTCTCTCTTTCTCCTGTTTCTCTCTCTCCTTACATAAATCACTTTCTGCAAACACTTTTGAGTCTGGCATTTACTGTGCACTGTGCCGTGGTCCCCTCATTCTCCTGATAGGGCGGAGACCAAGAACCTGGAGGAAGCTCTGCTCAGGGGAGCTGAGCACACCCTGAACCCCAATATTACAGTATGGAGTGGTTACACTCTCATAATAAATCACTAAATGAACACATTAATTGTATGTCTTCTAATTATTCAGAGATTAATAGGTGAAAAAAATAGTGCATCAAAGGCAATGTGCTACCATAAACTAAATGTAGGGGCATAGCATAATAATTTTTAAAAATCCATCTCTCATTGAAGTAGATATTCATATACATTTGATAGTATGTTAAATATGAATTGAATGTAAAGATAAATTAATAACCGTATTTTCCCTTAGTAAATACTATGGGTTATATTTTTCATCATTAATTATTATTAGTAGTATTAATCAACACTAAATACTATTCCAAATGTGGTCTAGACAGTAATAAAAGCAAGAAGATGTAAATTATAAAGATAGAATTTTAATTTTAGAGAGTTTTATATGTGTACATAAGGAAGTCATTTTATTTTCTGATTCTTATCTTCCTGATTTCCAAATCTGGTATAATGGTACCTGTGCAACGTACCTGATTTTGTTGTTAATTTTAAATAAAAAATGGCATGCTTGCTTTACAATGTAGAATTTTTTATCCAAACAATGTTTTATGATATCAACATCCTCCCATTCTAAAAAACAATAGTACATACTTCCACAAGTTATTGAAACATAAAAGGGAGGCAGTACCTCTTTATAGAACATTGCAAATTTCTAGTACAGTGGCTTATATAGTAAGTATTGTAAAACACGTAAGCTTGTACTATTGTCATGATTTTCAATGCTGAACACTTTCATGTATTGGATTGCTGATCTGAAAATACATTTCTAAATACAAGTAGTATCTTATTGCTTTTGTAAAAATTGTTTACAGTGCTGTAATATTTACATTACTTCTTTTTAAGTTACGTCCATTGTGTCCCTGTGCCACTCATTTTGCAAATAAATAAAAATCATGAAATTACAAAGCAATGTAAGAGTAATATTGTTTATTTAATATTTGTAAACTTGGCATACTTCTTTAGCTTCAAATGAATAACTTTTCAAATTTTAACCCAAATATTTTTAAGTTCCAGGCTGCTGGAGGACATGTTTTTATAAACGCTACATTCTAAATTGCAATTAATTTTTCTACCCCTTTGAGCACATTTAAGTCTGAATTTGTTACTTTAATTAAACTGAATAATTCAAATATTAAATGAAACTGTGTAACCTCAACTAATTGAAAAGCAAGTGGGCTGATTACTGAATACGAAGACAGATTTTAAAATGTAGAGTTCTGTACTAAACTTCTATTTATTTTAAAATATCCTTAAAAATTAATTCTTATTAGTCTAAAATAAAAGGGAAAGTCATGTTTGGGGTAAGGGTGTGTGTGTGGTGTGTGTGTGTGTGTGTGTTTTAAACAAAACTGGAATATTACATCAGATTTTTGTGTTGATATGTACCCCTTGTATGGATTCCCAATATCTTCTATCTTCCTTGATTAAAATGTATAAATATCATTCTTGATAGCATCATTGATTAAAATATGGTTCTACTAGTTTAGTTGAATTTGAATAAGTGAAGAGTTTTACATTTGGAAGATCTTTACTCAATCAATGAATATATATGGAGGAACAAATGTCAGAAAAACATCTATGATGCTTTGTTTTTAATTGCAGTGACATTAGAATAGTTTGCTTAAGTATTAACATGTCTAAAAAAATCTCTGTGGAAAGTAGATAAATACTGTTAGACACAATACATTTTAAAGTTTCAGTTGTATAAAAATGTTAAAGTACACAAAAATTTTACCCATTAATGTTTTAAATAAGCAAAGCAACAAATGTTAATTGTTTATAGTTTGAATAAAAAGCAACAACAAAATTTGCTTTGATTCTCACAATGACATTTCATAATGAAATAGAGTTGTTAGACTTAGTCCTTCAATTTAGCATATGGCCCAGTAAATCTTGTTGTCCAATACAAGAAGTTCTTACCTTCAATTTTTGGAGATGTCTTTAACCAGAAATGTATCACCTGAGCTAGTTGTATTTCTTTGTCCCTTTGTTAGTGTAAAATGATTTGCCTAAATATAAACTCACCTCTAAATAACCAAGTACATTCAAAGAATAACAGAATTTTTAAATTCTTCTTTGTTTCATTATATTCTTAATTTATTTTCATGCTGTTAACGGGATCAGAGGGAGAAATGTCAGTGTGCTCGGCCTCTCTATAGAAACACTGTAGGTTTTAGAAAAGCTGTAATTACTTACCATGTTTACATTTTGACAATTGTTCAAATCTAATTATGGATGCAAACTGGCTTTTCTTGAGTATTGATTGCTGAGTTCTGAATTTATTTCTCTATACCTATCAGAATTGCTTTCTAATCACCAGCAACCATTCACCCAAGGGCTTCAAGTTTTTCTTAAATTACTTGGACAGTATCAAGGGATATATAGATTTTTTTTCCTTTTGGTCTCATCACCCATGAAAGTAACTTAGTACTTAATGGCATTCTGGTAATTGTTTTTATACTCCAGTAAGAAAAAAAAAGAAAAATTAAATGACCTGAATAAAATTTGTATGCTTTATTAATTTAATGACTCTTCAATAAAGCAGTAATAGAGTAGATTATTGGTGACCACCTAAACAATGAGAAGTTAAATCTTTATCAAATAGATTAAACCAGGCCAGACTCAGTGGCTCATACCTGTAATCCCAGCACTGTGTGAGGCTTAGAGAGGCTAATTGCTTGAGGTCAGGATTTTAACACCTGCCTGGTCAACATGAAGAAACTCTGTCTCTCCTAAAAATACAAAACTTAGCTGGGTGAGGTGGCATGCACCTGTGATCTCAGCTACTTGGAAGGTTTAGGCAGGAGGATTGTTTGAGCCTTTGTGATGGAGGCTGCAGTGAGCCAAGGTCTTGCCACTGCACTCTAGCCTGAGCAACAGAAAGAGACTCCATCAGTAATAATAATAATAATAATAATAGATTAAACCCATTCTTTTCTTTCTTTTTTTTTTTTTTTTTGAGACGGAGTTTCGCTCTTGTTACCCAGGCTGGAGTGCAATGGCACGATTTCGGCTCACCGCAACCTCCGCCTCTTGGGTTCAGGCAATTCTCCTGCCTCAGCCTCCTGAGTAGCTGGGATTACAGGCACGCGCCACCATGCCCAGCTAATTTTTTGTATTTTTGGTAGAGAAGGGGTTTCACCATGTTGACCAGGATGGTCTCGATCTCTCGACCTCATGATCCACCTGCCTCGGCCTCCCAAAAACCCATTCATTAGTACTTTCATGCATTGGTTTTATTCACTAGCACATTTCAACATTTGTTTTATTGATTTTCGTAACTGGCAAATCTTGACATCTCTTTGAAATAGATTAAAATATATTATTGACATAGAGATTAGAGAGCAGACAGAAGATATGCTTGAATTTACTTAACAGTATTGAAGGAGTTCAGAACACACCACCCTAAAATATGCTTTTCTGGTGAACTATTTTAAGTTAAAGACACTTGGAAAACAGCAGATGCAAGGAGAACATTTTGACCTTTCTTCTTAAAAGCACTAAATGAAATTCCCGTGTGAAAGATGTTCTCCCTAAAACAGTAGAGATTATCAGTACCATTCTTATCATAAAAAGTGAAAAGGTGATGCTGAGGGAAATTCGTACAAACAAAACTTGTTGAACTCACTCTTATCTTTCTAGTTGCTTTTCTACCTGCTTAACTAGGGTAGCCTAAGATCCTTTGCCTTATTTTCAAAATTTGCTACTCTTTGTCCATTTTGCTATATAAGCATATACAAGTGTTCAAACCTATCTGTGCATTTGGATGTTCATTTCCTTAGGACAGTTCCCATGCTATATAAATCTTGTATTAAATACATTTGTATGACTTTCTCCTGTCGTCTGTCTTATGTAACTGTGATTCTCAGGCCTAGCCAGAAAAACCTAGCCAACAAACCTAGAGATATAATTTTGCCTCCTTGCAATATATAGCAGAGAAAAACTCATTTTAAATTTTCAGTTGTGATAGTGAATAAGTGTCACAAGAGCTGATATTTTTATGAATGGGAATTCCCCTGCACAAGCTCTCCTGCCTGCTGCCATGCAAGAGATGGCTTTGCTTCTCCTTCACCTTCTGCCATGATTGTGAGGCCTCTACAGCCATGTGGAATTGTGAGTCTATTAAACCTCCTTCCTTTATAAATTACCCAGTCTCAGGTATGTCTTTATTAGCAGCTTGAAAACTGATTAACACAGGAAACCAGTACTGCAGAGAGTAGAGTGCTGCTGTAAAGATACCCCAAAACACGGAAGCGACTTTGGAACTGGGTAATAAGCAGTAGTTGGAATAGTTTGTAGAGCTCAGAAGAAGGCAGGAATATGTGGGAAAGTTTGGAACTTCCTAGAGACTTGTTTAATGACTTCTACCAAAATGCTGATAGTGATGTGGACAATAAGGTCCAGATGGAAATGAGAAACTCGTTATGGTGATATGGACTTGATAGTGATATGGACAATAAGGTCCAGATGGAGATGAAGAACTTGTTGAGAACTGGAGTAAAGGTCACTCTTGCTATGCAAAGGGACTGGTGACATTTGCTTCTGTCCTAGAGACCTGTGAAACTTGGAACTTGAGATAGATTATTTAGGGTATCTGGTGGAAGAAATTTCCAAGCAGCAAAGCATTCAAGAGGAAACAGAGCATAAAACCTTGAAAACCATGTGGCCTGACTATGTGATAGAAAATAAAACCCCATTTTCTGGGGAGAAATTCAAGCCAGCAGCAAAAATTTGCATAAATAACCAGGAGTGTTAATCACCAAGAGAATGGCTAAAATATCTCCAGCACATGTCAGAGAACTTCATGATAGCCTTTCCCATTACAAGCCACCTAGGAGTAAAAATTGGTTTCCTGGGCCGGGCTCAGGTCTCCCCTGCTCTATGCAGCCTTGGGACATGGGGCCCTGTGGCCCAGCTGCTTCAGCTTTAGCTGTGGCTAAAAGGGGCCAAGGACAGCTCAGGCTGTTGCTTCAGAGGGTGCAAGCCCCAAGCCTTGCACCCTCTGAAGTGTTGGTCTTCTGGGTATGGAAAACACAGAAATTGAAGTTTGGAACCTCTTCCTAGATTTCAGAGGATGTATGAAAATGCTTAGGTGTTCAGGCAGAAGTCTACTGAAGGGGTGGAGCCTTTATGGAGAACCTCTACTACGGCAGTACAAAAGGGAAATGTGGGGTTGGAAGCCCCACACAGAATCCCCACTGGGGCACTGCCTAGTGGAGCAGGAAGGAGAGTTCTACCATCCTTCTGACCCCAGAATGGTGGATGCACCAACAGCTTGCACTGTGCAACCAGAAAAGCCACAGACACTCAACACCAGCCCATGAAAGCAGCTGAAAGGGGGGCTGTACCCTGCAAAGCCACAGGGGCAAAACTGTCAAAGATCATGGGAGCCCACCTCTTTTATCAGTATGACATGGATATGATACATGTAGTTAAAGAAGATCATTTTGGAGCTTTAAGATTTGACTGCTTCTCTGGATTTTGGACTTCCATGGTGTCTTTGTTTTGGTCAATTGCTTACATTTGTAATGTTTTATTTTTATTTTTATTTATTTTTTTAAACCAATGCCTGTACCCCTATTCTATCTAGGAAGTAACTAACTTGCTTTTGATTTTGCAAGCTTATAGGCAAAAGGGACTTCCTTTTCTCTGATGAGAATTTGGATGGTGGACTTTTGAGTTAATGCTGAAATGAGTTAAGACTTTGGGAACCGTTGGAAATGATTGGTTTTGAAATGTGAGGACATGAGATTTGGTAGTGCCAGGGGAGGAATAATATGGTTTGGCTGTGTGCCTACCTAAATCTCACCTTGAATTGTAATAATCCTCACATGTCAACAGCGGAACTAGACGGAGAAAATTGAATCACAGGGGTGGTTTCCTCCCTACTATTCTCACGGCAGTAAATAAGTCTAACAATATCTGATTGTTTTAGAAATGGGAGTTCTCCTGCACAAGCTCTCTTGCCTGCCACCACGTAAGACATGTCTTTGCTTCTTATTTGCCTTCCAACATGATTATGAGGCCTCTCCAGACATGCAGAACTGTGAGTCTATTAAACTTATTTTCTTTATAAATTATCCAGTCTCAGGTATCTTTTATTAGCAGCATTAAAACAGACAAATAGGGGAGGTTTGTTAATAAATGTCTAATCAGATCAAGAGAAATCAGTTGAATTATATTAATATCTAGTAGTATACTATTATAATGGCTTTATGTAACCATCTCCAATTTACAGAGAGCTGCTAAAAGTATTACAATCTTTTTTTGTGAAATTTTCTTGGAGGCCAGCACTGGTGAAACACAGGTATATTCTGCTTCTCCATGTTCTATCTTAGCAATTTTATCATCCTTCTTCAATAGGATGCATTACAATGTACAAAACGATTTATTGATTTATAATTTGATTTCAATTCTGTTTTGCTGAAAATTCATCTTAGTTGCCTTTATTGAATTTTTCAATATACACAAGTATACACACACTGTCTTTGTCTATTGTTATACTGAACTAATAACTTTGACCATTTTTATTATATTGTTATAGGATACCATTATAGTGGAATTTCTAGTATCTGTTTTTTAGATACTTTGAAGAAGAAATAAATTATTTTTCTAATCTCTCCTTTGCAGATTTTATAAGACAGATAAAAATATTGAAGAACTTAGATAATAAATTTATGTCCTAAAAGGAATAACACATCATTACAACTGTATATATTTTGTTGGCCTAAAGCACTGTCACATTTTGTTTCTTTTTAAAATGTAATCTATTTTATATCTTATTTTAAATCCATTTCATCTTTTATTTATAGATAATAAGTAAATAGAATTCTACTACTATTGTTTTAAGTAATTGTCAATCAGATGGAGATAAATTATACTGGCAGAGATCCAGGAACTAACCAGAGATGTAAACTTAATGTCATTTGGTTTTCATATTTCAATTACTTATTAGTTTTATTTTGAATATGATAACATGAAATTAATATTTACTTTGAGAAACAAAAATTATTGAGAGATTACCATGTGCAAGCACTGCACTAAACACTAAAATCAAAGCTTTTGAATAGTTTTAAATATAAGAACAAGTTGACATATAAATGTAAAACTAAATGTTAGCTCTAACAATTTGAAGGTTGAATTGACTAAAAGTTATGATGTACTCTGTAAAATCTTCCCATTGAAGGATTAAGGAAAAAAATATTAGTGATGCAAACTTTCAATAGCCCTAAAAAGTAAAAAAAAAAAAAAAAAAAAAATTAATAAACTACAAGTCACTATAAAAATTTTTTTACAATCCGCAACAGAAATCTGTATGAGGTCGTTGGGGAAAAAAATCAGTATGCAATTTTGATCAATTCATGTATCTCTTCTCAGAAAGGATAAACCTTGAAAAGAAACCACCTTTCTAACCTTTCTAACAGCTTTCCAAGACAGTAAAGACGTTTACTTTGAATAAGGCCCACTAATATATTTTTACTTAAATAATTTTAGGCTGTATTTCAAACTATTCAATGAACATTATAACAAAAAGGCTTTAAGGAAAGTTGTCATTTCCAAGGAAAAGAAGTTTGAAGGAGAAAGTATTAAGCCTAAAGAAGTCATAGGTAGGACTTTCTGGCTATAAATTTTAATTCAAAATTCCTCACAAAATATTGCTTTAAATATTCTCAGAGTATTCATACATAAACTCTTACTCTTATCAATATATTCACAGATAATGTGACCAGGATATTCTCTTTTTAGTCAATCGACTTTAAATTTAGAACTGCAAATAAATGAAATGAACATACAGAAGCAATAAAAACCAATGAAACTTTTGATTTAAAAGAAATGAAAATCTGGTAGCAATTAAGAGCCGAGTAAATAAAATAACAAACAATCCAAATTGCACATTCTCATTTTTTTAAAAATAGAGATTGTTTAATAATCTAATTAAAGATGAATAAACATGAAAAAACTCACCATAAGGCAGCTATGCAGGCATTTCATAATGTAAAAGATAATTATAATACTGTGGACGTTTATAAAAAGTATAGTTTAAGTAAAGGAAATTTACAAAATGAAAAGTTCATAGATATAAATACTTTTCAATTAATAACATTCAAAGCAACACAAACTCTTTTTAACAAAATGAAAAATGAGGTTTTAAAAAACAGCAAGAGGAAAAGAGTTAATATAAATTTTCTGGCCAAGAAAAAAGCTACAACAACAAAAATGACCTAAATCTGCTTATTAAAAGTTCTCATCAAGCTGGGCATGATGGCTCATTCTTGTAATCCCAGTGCTTTGGGAAGCTAAGGAGGGTATATTGCTTGAGCTCAGGAGTTTAAAACCCGCCTGAGCAACATGGAGAAAACTCCTCTGTAAAAAATATAGAAAAATTTGCTGAGTGTGGTGGCACACAGTGGTACTTCCAGCTACTTGGGAGGCTGAAGTGAGAGGATCACCTGAGCCCTAGGAGGTTGAGGCTGCAGTGAGCTGTGATCATACCACTGCATTCCAGCCTGTGTTACAGAATGAGACCATCTCAAAAGAAAAAGTAAAAAGCCCCTCAAGTGCCAGGCAAAATGCAAGAGTTATCAACATTGATGTATATCAAAGTGAAGTATGTAAAATTTAAATTTAAATAATAAATTTTGTACTCAGAGCAATACAATGGGTGACAATCTATGCATGACACATAGAGTTAGTCTACATTTTTTATAATCTTAAAGTGACTAATGTAACTGAACAATACAGAGTCTAGAGGAGAAAAAAAGTAACTATTATTATTATTATTATTATTATTATTATTATTATTTGAGATGCAGTCTCCTTCCATCTCCCTGCTGGAGTGCAATGGCATGATCTTGGCTCACTGCAACCTCTGTTGCCTGGGTTCAAGTAATTCTCATGCCTCAGCCCCTCGAGTAGCTTGAATTAGAGGCACTCACCACCACACCCGAATAATTTTTGTATTTTTGGTAGAGATGGGGTTTCAACATGTTGGCCAGGCTGGTCTTGAACTCCTGATCTCAGGCGATCTGCCCACTTTGGCCTTCCAAAGTGCTGCAATTGCAGGCATGAGCCATCGTGCCTGGCCAAAACAGACAATTATTTTGACCAAGCCAAGTCATCAATTTTTATATGTGAAGGAAAGGCAGACCAGTACAAAAATTCAAAGATTAAAAATATATAAATCACAAGTCAACTGTTTTTTATTTTAAAGCAATTAACATAAATATTAAACATCCAAAAAATGTTAAAAAAAATACTGTAAATATTGACATAATCATTTTTAGTTAAAACAGACATTAGACATTTAGCATATATATGAACAAAAACTGTGAAATCAAATTAAAATTCTAACATAAAATCTATTTTCCCAGCTAACTTAACTGTCCAGAAATACAAACACCCCTATTTTGTATTATTCTGCTGAACTTATATGTAATATTTAAGTAATAACTTTTGCATATTTTTAAATTTTATGTGACACCTATCAATTTGTACAACTTTGAATATTTTTCACATTTTGAGGTTTATGATTAAGTAGAACTATTTTGTTAATTTTAGTTGTGTATAACATAGGATTAATCCATTTTCTATGAAGGGGCAATTTGATTTTTTACATTTTTTGTTTTGTTTTGCTTTTGTTTAATTTTATTTTTGTAGAGAAGTTTCAGTTCATAGCAAAACTGAAAAAATGATGCAGAGACTTCCTAAATATCCCCTTTTACCACGTATGTATAGCCTCTCTCACTATCAACATCCGCACCAGAGTGATACATTTGTTACAATTGATGAACCATGTTGACACATCATCACCCAGAGTCCATAGTTTATATTAGGATTCACTCTTAATATTATACAATCTATATCTTTGGAGAAATGTATAAAATAAAAAAATATCCAGCATAGTACCATAAGGAGTATTTTGACTACTTTAAAATTCATCCATATTTCATCTATTTATCCCTCCCTGCCTTAGTCGCTGGCAATCACTGATCTTTTTATTGTTTCCATAGTATTCCAGGGTGTCATGTAGTTGGCATTATACAGTACATAGCCTTTTAAGATTGGCTTCTTCTGCTGCATAATATGCATTTAAGTGTTCTCCTTTTCTATTCATGAATTCATAGCTCATTTCTTTTTAGCATTGAATTATAATTCTCTTGTCTAGATCTACCACAGTTTATTTATTCATTCACCCACTGGCAGATGATTTTGTTGTTTCCAAGGTTTAGCAATTTTGAATAAAGCTGGTATAAACATCTATGTGCAGTTTTCTGTGTGGAAATCATTTGGATAAATACCAAGGAACTTGATTACTGTATTTTATAATAAGAGTATTTTTAATTTTATAAAGTATTTTTTAATTGTATAAAACTACTCTTATTATAAAATACAGTAATCATGTTCCTTGGTGGTTGTACATTTTGCATTCCCTTTAGCAATGAATGAGAATTCCTATTGTACCACATCTCAGCCAGCATTTCATGTTAGTGTTTTGGTTTTGGGTTATTCTGATGTATGTGTAGTAGCATTTTATTACTGATTTAACTTGGATTTAATGACATATGATGTACAACACCTTTTTATACAATTATTTCTCATGTATATATATTCTTTGGTAAAGTGTCTATTAGTCTTTGGCCTATTTTTTATTTGCTTTCTTATTGTTGAGTTTTAAGAGTTCTTTGTGTATTTTAAATAAGAGTTCTTTATCAGATGTGTATTGTGCAAATATTTTTCTTCAGTTTCCAACTTGTTTTTTCATTCTCTTGACATTGTCTTTCAAGAGTAGAAATTTTTATTTTGATGAAGTCCAGTTTATTAATTCTTCCTTTCACCAATTGTTGTTTCCTGTTATATTCAAAAAGTCATTGTTAAATCCAAGATCATCTAAATATTCTCCTATATTATCTACTAAGAATTTAAAATTTTGCATTTTACACTTAGGTTTGTGACTCACTTTGAATTAATTTTTGTGAATGGTATAATGTTTTTGTCTAGATTCATTTCTTTTGTATGTGGATGTCCAGTTGTTCCAGCATTGTTTTTTTTTTCCTTGTTCTGTTGTATTGCCTTTGCTCCTAAATATACAACATCAGTTAGCTATATGTATGTGAGTCTATTTCTGGATTCTCTCTTTCATTCTCTTTGTCTATTTCCCTGTTTTTCAACAACACCACAGTGTCTTGATTATTGTAGTTTTATAATAAGTCCTAAATTCAGGAAATGTTAGTCCCATGACTTTCTTTTTCTCCTTTCATTATTTTGGCTACTAGGGTTCTTTGCCCTCTCAATCAAAACTATGAGATTAGTTTGACAATATCCACAACTTAGCTTCCTGGGATTTGATTGGAATTATATTGAGTCTATAGTTTAAGCTGGAAAAAACTTGGATCTTGATAATACTGAGCCTTCCTACTTAAAAAAATGGAATAGCTCTCTGTTTAGTTTCACTTTCATTTATGGGAGTTTTGTAGGTTTCTTCATATAGATTTTATATATATTTTGGTAGATTTTTACCTAAAATTTTCACATTGGGGAAGGTAATGTAAATGGTAGTATGTTTTAATTTTCAAATTACACTAATTCATTGTTGGCTTATAGAAACACGCTTGATGTGCATGTTAATCAGGGAACTTGATTCCTTGCTGTACTCTCTTATTAGTTCCAGGCATTTTTCTGATGATTTTTTTTCAGGTCTCAGTCATAGATAATTGTGTTATTGGCAAACAAAGACAGTTTTATTTCTTCCCTAATAATCTGTTTATCTTTAATTTCTTTTTCTTGTCTTTTTGCATTTAGTTATGACCCTCACTACAACATGGAAAAGGTGGGATGAGAAATCCCATCTATGTTTTGTTCCTGATGTTAGTGGGAAAGCCTCTATTTCCTCAGCATTAAGCATAATGCTACCTGTATGTATTTTAATATATTAATATTTATATGTTAATATGTATTGCATATGTATTTTAGTATATATTTATATATAATAATGCTATATATTATTTTGGGGGTAGATATTTCTTATCAAGTTGAGGAAATTCTCTTTTTTCCTGTTTTATAGGGAATTTTTTTTTAAATCATGAATGCCTGTTGAATTTTGTCAAATGCTTTTTCTGTATTTATTGTCATAATTATGTGATTTTTCTTCATTAGCCTGTTGAAGTGATAGATTACATTAATTGATCTTGGAATGTTGACCCAGCCTTATATATGTGACACAATTCCCCTTTGTGGCATATAATGATTTTTATACATTGTTCAATTAAATTTGCTAATATTTTCTTAAGAATTTTTGCTTCTGTGTTTTTAAGAGATACTTATTTCTAATTTTATTTTCTTATTGATGTCTTGTTTTGGTATTAGGTTATGCAGCCTTCAAAGAAAGAATTAGGAGCTATTTATTCCACTTCTATCTTCTGAAAGACATTGAAGAGAATAAGTATAATTTATATATTAAATGTTTGGCGGACCAGTGAACTCATCCAGGACTTTTATCTTCTGTTCTGAAATATTAATTATTGATTAAATTTCTTCAATAGTGACAAAATTTGTTAAGATTTTCTATTTCCTTTAGTGTGAGTTTTGGCAAACTGTGCCTTTCAAGGAATTGGTACGTTTCATCTAAGTCATCATATGTGTGGGCGTAGAATAGTCCATATTATTGCTTAAATATTTTTTAATTCTCATGGGATCTGTAGTGATGTATACTCTTTCATTTCTGATAGTAGTAATTTATGTTCTTTCTCATTTTCCCCTAATTAGCCTGCTAAGAAGCTTATCAATTTTATTGATTTTTCAAAGGCAGATGTCAGATTTATTGATTTTCTTTACTGATTTTCCCATGTTCATTTAATTGATATCTCTAATTTTATTTATTTTATTCTGCTTATTTTAGATTTACTATGCTTATTTTTTTCTAGGTTCCTAAGGTGGAAATTTAGATGACTAATTTTAGGCTTTTTTTCTAATATATACATTTAATACCATATTTCCCTATAAGCACTACTTTTGCTACATCCCACAAAATTTGAAAAATTGTGTTTTCATTTTTATTTATTTATTTTTATTAAAATACTATCTAATTTCTCTTTAGATTTTTTTGTTTGATGTATGTCTATATAAAAATTTGTTGCTTAATCTTCATGTATTTGAGGATTTTCCAGTTATCTTTATACTATTGGTTTCTAGTTAAATTAAGTTGTGACCTGAGAACAGGTCTTGCATGACTATTTTAGCTGTTAGAGTATATTTTATGCCTCAGAATGTGATCTATCTTGGTGAATGTTTCATTTGAGCTTGAGAATATTGCATCTTCGGCTATTGTTGGATAAATTTGCCTATAGATGTCCATTATATCTAGTTAATTTATGGTGCTGTTGAGTCCAACTCTGTTCAAATACTCACTAATTTTCTGCCTGCTAGGCCTCTCTATCTCTCAGAGAGAACCACTGACATATCCAACTATAATAGTTGATTTATCAAGATCTCCTTGCTTTACTATCAGTTTTTGCCTCATATTATTTGATGCTCTATTGTTAGTTGTATCTATGTTAAAAATTACTCTATCTCCCTGAATAATTGACTCTTTCATCATTAAATAATGCCACTTTTTTATTCCTGACAAGTTTTCTCGCTTTATGTCTTCTCTGTTTGAAATTAGCACAGTTGTTTCCACTTTAATTTTAAATGTAAGCATGGCATATTTGTCTATGTTCATATGCTTTTAATATATATGCATATTTATATTTAAATTAAGTGTGTTTATTGACACTGTAGTTGAGTCTTACTTTTTATTCCATTCTGACAATCTCTGTCTTGGAATTGATGCATTTAGACTACTGGCATTCAAAGTAATTATTGATATAATTGGCTTACTGCCTTCTATATTTGTTACTGTTTCTCTTGGTTGTCCATTTTCATTGTTCTCATTTTTCTTTTTCACTATTTTTCTGCTCATTGTTTTAATTAAGAATTGTATAATCTTCCACTATGCTTCTTTTTTCAACTTTCAAGTAAGTATATGCTATACGTCTTTGTTTCAAATTGTTGCCCTAGAGATAGTAGTTTACATTTATTACTAATTCAAAGGTATTTTCAAATAATACTATACTACTTCATGGGAAGTGTATCTTATAATAAAATAATTCTAATATTTCTTTTCCATCATTTGTTTCATTGCTGTTATTTACCTCATTTATATATATGCTTATATAGACATTTATATGATATATACAAAAGCATATACAATATCTTGTTATTATTTTTAACAAACAGTTCTCTTTTAAGTCGATTAAATAAACATTTTTATTTTACTTTATTTTTTATAGTCTTTTTTCTCTATGTAAATTGATTTTTCTGACATATACTACTTTTTACTTCTCTCTAAAATGCTTCTTTTAGCATTTCTTGCAATGGTCTACTTACAATGAATTCTCTTATTTTTTGTTGTGTTCATCAATTTTTTTTTTTTTTTTTTGAGACGGAGTTTCGCTCTTGTTACCCAGGCTGGAGTGCAATGGCGCGATCTCGGCTCACCGCAACCTCCGCCTCCTGGGTTCAGGCAATTCTCCTGCCTCAGCCTCCTGAGTAGCTGGGACTACAGGCACGCGCCACCGTGCCTAGCTAATTTTTTGTATTTTTAGTAGAGACGGAGTTTCACCATGTTGACCAGGATGGTCTCGATCTCTTGACCTCATGATCCACCCACCTCAGCCTCCCAAAGTGCTGGGATTATAGGCGTGAGCCACCGCGCCCAGCCTTGTTCATCAATTTTTGAAAGTCTTTACTTCAATTTAACTTTTGAAGGATACTTTTTCAGTATACAGAATTCTAGGATAGTAGGTTTTTTTGTCTCAATACTTTAGTTACTTCACTGTACTTTATTTTTGCTTGCATGATTTCTAAGAAGAAAGTTGTAATTATTATTTTTGTTCCTTCACATGTAAGGTGATTTTCCTGTATCTATGGGAATTTTTTCTTTATCTCAATTTCTGTCATTTGAATATTATATACATAGATGTGTGGACTTTTTTTTTGCACTTATCTTACTTGACGTTCATTGAGAAATGTGGGTCTATAACTTGCTGTGTGATATTAAGTTGCAGAAATTCTGTTTTTCAAATAATTTTCTTTTTTTCTCTCTTTCTTCTCCTTCTGGTATTTCCATTACACATTACTTATACCTTTTGTAATTGATAGTTGGATATGATATACTGAATAAAAGGAATTGCTACACATAGGCTTTTAGTGAAATGTTGATAAGGTGTGGGAGGAGGAAACCATCCTACAGTCCTGTGAGTAGATCTTAGTCTTTTAGGAAGTCTGCAACTCTAGGCTGTGAACTTCACACGTGTTTCTCAGGCTCTGCTCCCTCTTAGCAAAAATGGGATATGTCTACACTACACTTGGAAGGCTGTACCTGGTTAGAGCTGAGTGTTTCTCTTTCCCCCATGCCAGTTAAACACTGAAAAACAAACAAACAAAAATCCAGCACATTAGACTCTGGTTACCATACTAACAGGAACAAAATGCTGTGGCGTATTTCAAAATGATTCCTTTTTCATTCCCCTGCTGGAAGCATGAGACGATTATTCTTTGATATTAATTGGGAGAAACTGATCATAATCCTGGAGGTTAATCTCACAAAAATCTGGGCCCCTTCTTATAATTTGGCACTGTTGAATTTTTAACTCTTAGACTTGTCCTCAGTGAGCCTCCAGAAATTAGTCTGTTTTAGTTTAAGTATTTCTACCCTGGCACTGCTTCCCACAAATATTTATGCTCATGGATTTCTCCTCTGTTGCATTGTGATTCTCTGTATCTACTTGCCTGTCTCTCTAATGTTAGGAACAGCAATTTTCCCTGGGATCTCATTTCTTTGATACAGCTAAGAAAAGTTGTTGATTTTTCAGTTTGTTCAGCTTTTAGGTTCTTGTTAGAACATGTGGAACCAGAAGTTTATGTTTTAAACAAAAAGAATTTTCACAGTAGAAATTATTTTATATAATTTTTTCAATGGACATATGCAAGAAGATATATAAGATATAACATACTAGATATGAATTGAAACTGTTGTAATCAGCATTCCACTGATTTCAGAATATAATTAAGAATAAATTGGAACACTTTCCAATGTTTAATCCGCATGGAGAACTCAAGTAAAAAGAGTTGATGGCTGCTGTAAAAGAACTCACCACCAATGTGATGGTTTAAAACAATAGAAACACACTCTCAAAACCTTAGGTATGAGAAGTTCAGAATCGAGGTGTTGTCAGAACCACACTCTCACCAGAGGTTTGGGAGGAGATTCTGTTCCATGCCTCTCTCCTCGCTTCTGGTTGCTACTGGCAGTGAGTGGCGATTCTCGGATGGGACTGCATCACTTCAACCCTTGTCTCTTGCTTCATACTAGCTCCTGCTCTGTGAATGGCTTCATTTTCAGTTTGCATATCTACCTCTGTTTCACTTTTTAAAAAACCTAAGCAACAAAAAAACATGTTGTTGAAGATAGGGCCCACTAGAATTATCTCATTATCTTGGGATTCTTAACAAATCCTCTTTTTTTCAAATAAAGAAACATGCACTGGTTCCAGGTATTAGTGCTGGGACATATTTTCATAATTCAAACTATTATAAAGTTATTTTATAAACTCAATGAAACATTGCATTTTTTTTTTTTTTTGAGACGGAGTCTCGCTCTTGTTACCCAGGCTGGAGTGCAATGGCGCGATCTCGGCTCACCGCAACCTCCGCCTCCTGGGTTCAGGCAATTCTCCTGCCTCAGCCTCCTGAGTAGCTGGGATTACAGGTACGCGCCACCATGCCCAGCTAATTTTTTTGTATTAGTAGAGACGGGGTTTCACAATGTTGACCAGGATGGTCTCGATCTCTCGACCTCGTGATCCACCCGCCTCGGCCTCCCAAAGTGCTGGGATTACAGGCTTGAGCCACCGCGCCCGGCCGAAACATTGCATTTTTAAGAAAATTCTATGGTACTCTATTATTGAAAATCTATTAGATAGGTGCTTTAATTAACTAAGCCATAGAGCCTGCTACTAGTAGAAATTTAAAAGTAGTTTCTGAAGGAGTTACACAGAAATATGAAGTAGATTAAACTCTACTGAGAAATGTTACAAAAAGATCTCCTGGGAAATATTAACTAACAATTTTTCTGTGATGCTCTCTTTCTAAAATTAGTCCATCTGTTTGAGGTTATTTAGGTGATTCATTAAATCTATTTAATCTAATGTTTATATTAATTTATAGTACATTCAAGAGTATTAATAGTTTCATTTTGTTTATAATTTGACAGATGAGTATTTTATGTTTTACTATATGTAAGTAACATGAATACAAATTAAGATCACCTGTACTTCCTTTGCTGAAAATTTATGTCCATCTTCCAATAATTCAACCATTTTTATGATAAAGCAAACATTATATTAGAATAGATATTTTTACTTTTATTTTCAGTCTACTGTTTTCATTTCTGGTAATACTGTAAGTGATTTCTTTTTTCCATTCCGCTGGAAGATTTAGTTTAAGGATGGTAACTTACATTCCATATATTGTTCCAGTGGCTTCAGGCAATGTGTACATTTTATAAACTAAATGAATAAATTAGTTTTGCCATTCTAACTGCCTTTTACCTCCAGTATTTCTGTGAAGACACATTGCCTAAATAGTATCTAAAGTTCTATTTAGCTGGCAATTCTTCACAAACAATGGGAAGCAATTGAAAACTTTTAAAATTAAATATAAATATATATGAAATATATTTCTCATTACTTATTAGAAATCTACTGACATTTTAAATATACAAAGTTGAGAGACTAATGAAAATAAAAAGAGCAAATTCTGAAAGCCAGAACTTGGGGCAGGAGTTTAAAAAAATTGAAACAGTCCAGGTGTGGCAGCTTGTGCCTGTAATCAGCACTTTGGGAGGCCAAGGCTGGCATATCACTTGAGGTCAAGAGTTGGAGACCAACCTGGTCATTGTGCTGAACCCTGTATGTACTAAAAATACAAAAATTACTCAGGGACGGTGGCATGGCACATAGTCCCAGATACTTGGAAGGCTGAGGCGAGTGACTTGTTGAACCTGGGAGGCAGAGTTTGCAGTAGGCCAAGATCCTGCCACTGCACTCTAACCTGGGTGACAGAGTGAGACTTGGTCTGAAGAAAAAAAAAATAGAAAGAAACAATACTGTAGATACAAATTTCTTTTTCATTTATATTTCATCTCACATAATTTAAAGTACAGCCATAAAAAGGCATTATGGGCTTAAAATTGATGTACCCCACAAAATTTATATATTGCAGCCTTAACTTCCAATTTTATGGTATTTGGAGATGGGACCTTTGGAAGGTAATTAGAATTAGATAAAGTCATGAAGGTAGAACCATTTTGATAGAATTAATGCCCTTATTAAAAAAGTTATTGGAGAGCTTGCTCTCTTGCTCCCAATGTGCACAAAAAGAAGATATTATGTGATCACATGGTGAGATGGTAGCTGCCTACAAGCCAAGAGAAGATGCCTCAGAAAGAAAACAATCATGCTTACACTCTGACTTGAACTTCTGGCTTCCACACCTGTACCTGTTGTTTAATCTACTAGAAGGATGTATTTGTAATGACTGTAGCTAAAATCTCTTTGCCTGATATTTTATTTAATTGTTCTCAATTATAATAGAAATTAAGCTTATTATTTTTCTGTAAAAGTTAATTTAGACTAAAAGCATTAGCAAAGCAGATCAATTTCCAAACATTTGCTAATGTCTTAAAAGTTATTTTCCTTTTTATTTGGTCTCAGTAAAATTAATAACACAGTTATTAATTTGTTAACCAGATGTTCGTTAAACATCCATAAAATGAAAACATGGGATGCAAAGTTGGAAAGTATATAGACCCCTGCTTTATTTTTAGTTATATATTTAAGAAGTCATAAAAATCCATTAATACTTTCTAGTTGGTTTTGCTTTCTTTTATTTGTTGCAAACATAGAAGCATATGTGATTAATTCTGAGTTAAATGTTAGAGAGATGTTCAAAGAAGGGCATTATTGAACTTGGGCCATCAACAATTTGTTTTCTGGGACCGTTTGCAAAAGCAATAAACTTGGTAGAGATGCTCCTTGATTGCAATGGGGTTACCTCCTGATATATACATCATAAGTCAAATATAGTGAACGTTGAAAATGTATCTGATGCACCTAAGCTACTGTATATCCCATCTAGCCTCTACCACCTTAAATGTGCTCCTAACACTTAATATTAGCCTACAGTTGGGAAAAAAAAAATCTAGCACAATCTTTATTTTATTATAAAGCGTTCAAAATATCAAAATTAATAAATGGAAACACAATGTCTACCAAATATGTATTGTTTTTGTACCATTATAAAGTGTAACAATTGTAAGTTGAATCTTCTTAAGTAGGAGACTATGCAGTACTGCCATGGCAAATGAAAGAAGAATATTACGATAGGGGAAACTGAGATTATTTTTGTATTAACATATATTATTTATTTTATAGACAATTAGGAAAAGCTGTCAAAAGCAAGGCCAGAAGAAATTTGATGTGTAGATTTGTCACACTTATAAGAAGTAGAAGATTGAATAAAAGCAAGCTCTGTTGAAATGTGGAGAAAATTCTCATGTCTCATGACCAACTTTTCATAAAGTTACACACACAACCCACTATGTTTCCAAATAATATGTATAAAAACTAACCCAGTTTTAAAAATTGAATATACAGTTGATATTTGAACAACATTGAGTTTAGGGGCACTGACACCCCTTCCCTGCACAATAAAAAATCCACATACTATTTTGACTCCCCCAAAAGTTAACTGTTAGCCTACTGTTGACTGAAAGTCTTAAGGGAAACATAAATAGCTATTAACACATATCTTGTATGCTACATATATTATATACTTACATTTAAGTAAGCTAGAAAAAAATGTTACTAAGAAAATAATCAAAAATATAAAGCATATTTACTGTTCATTAGGTGGAAGTGGATTATGATAAGGTATTCATCCTCATTGTCTTCATGTTAATTAGGCTGAAGGAAAAAAGGAAGACAAGGAGCTGGTCTTGCTGTCTCAGGAGTAGTAGGGGTAAATAAAAAATTAAGTATAATTGGACATGTGCAGTTCAAACTCATGTTGTCAAGGGCCAACTGCATATAAATACACAAAACTACATTTAAAAAAAAGAGACCAAAATTTTCAAGGTGTAAATCTATCTCTAAATGATTTGAGAATATAACATATTTATGTTTAGTATGTATTTTGTCATCTTTACTATTTTATATTTCTTATCATTATTTTTATCAATATTTTACATAACAATAAAAGCATTATGTTGGAAACATTTTAAATAAAATTCTTTATCAATTTAAAATGGTATTAAAATGCTACTAGAAAAAGACACCGGGAAATGTACTAATAAGAATATTTGGGGGCAGGATCCAAGATGGCCTAATAGGAACAGCTCCAGAGTGCAGTTCCCAGCAAGAACAACACAGAGGGTGAGTGCTCACCACATTTCCAAACAAGTTTTCACTGCCCACAGACCAGGAGATTCCTGGGCCGAAAAACACCATGAGTTTTCAGCATGGCTGGTGCCATGGGTTGGCACACAGAAACTTACACAAATCTGGGTGGCCATTTCAACTGGTGCCTGGAACACCTGGGAGACAGAGTGAAAGGGAGGTGGCTGAGACAGGGAGTCAGGCGATCTTGTTCAGTAAGTACCACCCTCACAAAACAAGCAATCTAAAATGCTCTGGATTGAGAGTTTCGCAGCAAGTGCAGCTGGACCCAGGATAGTCCAGCTCAATGGGGAGAAGGGCACCCACCACTACCAAGGCAGTCCGCCAATACTGAGACAGTTCACACAGCAGCTGGGCAGAGCCTGAGGCAGCTCAGCAATACCTCTGCTGGCTGACTGTGACTAGACTACTCTGTGTGGGGCAGGGCATCTATGAAAAAAGGCAGCAGCACATCAGGAAGTTATAAATAAAGCCAACCTTCCTAGGTCAGAACACCTGGGGAAAGAGGCAGTTATGAGTTCCACTGCAGCAGACTTAAAAGTACCTGCCCAGCAGCTCTGCACAGAACAACAGAGCTCTCAGCACAGCACTTGAGCTCCTATAAGGAACAGATTGTCTCTTCAGGCAGCTCCCCAACCCCTGTATACCCAAAGAGACACCTCATAAAGCAGAGGTCAAGCCGACATTTGGCGGGTACCCTTCTGGGACCAAGATAACAGAAGAAACTGCTCAAGGAAATAAGAGAGGACATAAACAGCTGGAGAAACATTCCATGATCATGGTTAGGAAGAATCATTGTGAAAATGACCATAATGCACAAAGTAATTTACAGATTCAATGCTATCCCCATCAAGCCACCAATGACCTTCTTCAAAGAACTGTAAAAAATCACCTAAAACTTCATATGGAACCCAAAGAGAGCCCACATAGCCAAGGCAATCATAGGCAAAAAGAACAAAGACAGAGGCATCACACTACCTGATTTCAAACTATACTATAAGGCTACAGCAATCAAGACAGCATGGTACTGCTACCAATACAGAGATACAGACCAGTGGAACAGAACAGAGGCCTTGGAGGCAATGTCACACATCTACAACCATCTGATCTTCGACAAACCTTACAAAAACAAGCAATGGAGAAATGATTCCCTGTTTAATAAATGGTGTTGGGAAAACTTGCTAGCAGTGTGCAGAAAGCAGAAACTGGACCCCTTCCTGACACCTTACAATAAAATTAACTCCAGATGGATTAAAGATCTAAACATAAGACCTAACACCATAAAAACCCTGGAAGAAAACATGGGCAAAACCATTCAGGACATAGGCATAGGCAAGGACTTCGTGACTAAAACACCAAAAGCAATGGCAACAAAAGTCAAAATGGACAAATGGGGCCTAATTAAACTCCACAGCTTCTGTACAGCAAAAGAAACAATCACTAGAGTGAATCAGCAACCAACAGAATGGGAAAACATTTGAATACCCAGGATCTACAAAGAACTAAAACAGATTTACAAGAAACAAACAAACCCATCCAAAAGAGGGCAAAGGATATAAACAGACACTTTTCAAAAGAAGACATATATGAGGCCAACAAACATATGAAAAAATGCTCATCACCACTGATTTTTAAAGAAGTTCAAATCAAACCACATTGAGATACCACTTCATGCCAGTTAGAATGGAAATCATTAAAAAATCTGGAGACAACAGATGCTGGAGAGGATGTGGAAAAATAGGAACACTTATACACTGTTGGTGGGGGTGTAAACTAGTTCAACCATTGTGGAAGACAGTCTGGCACTTACTCAAAGACCCAGAAATAGAAATTCCATTGGACCCAACAATCCCATTACTTGGTATGTACCCAAAGGATTATAAATGGTTCTATTATAAAGACACATGCACATGTATGTTCATAGCAGCACTGTTTACAAGAGCAAAGACCTGGAACCAACTCAAATGCCCATCAACCATAGACTGGACAAGGAAAATGTGGCACATCTACACCATGGAATACTATGTAGCCATAAAAAATGATGAATTTGTGTCCTTTGTAGGGACATGGATGAATCCGGGAACCATCATTCTCAGCAAATTGACACAAGAACAGAAAACCAAACGCCACATGTTCTCACTCATAGGTGGTGTTGAACAATGAGAACACAGGGACACAGGGAGGGGAGCATGGGGTCCTCATGGGGGTAAGGGAAGATCAGTGGGGACAGGGTGGGGAGGTTGGGGAGTTATAACATGGGGAGAAATGCCAGATGTAGGTGACGGGGGGATGGAGGCAGCAAACCACATTGCTATGTATGTACCTATGCAACAATCCAGCATGATCTACATATGTACTCCAGAACCTAAAGTACAATGAACAAAAAAAAGAAAAAGAATATTCAAGATACTATTTTTAATGGCGGGGTGAAAATAGAACCAATTTATTAATAGAGGTTCAGGTTTTGGAAATTTAAATAATTAAATACAAATTTTTGTATCAGTAAAAGTGTGCTGGCTTATGCTGTAATAATATACAACCCCAAGTTAGTGGCTTTATAACATAACCTTTTTTTCTTTGTACACTCACAGTCTTCTGTAGATCCAAATATGTATTACATCATCCATCAATACATTGTCAATCATTTCAGGCTGGTTTGATGTTATGCCACCCTCCTATCAGCCTTCAGTTCCAATATTATAATGGCAGGAATAGATATGAAAAATCAGAGCAACTCATAAATGTTTTCACTTTAAAGTAATACATTTTCCTATATCTCATATTTTATTGATTTAAGCAAGTCACATTTCCATGTCTAATTTTTCTATTTGCCTGAAAGTTTTCTCCCAACATAAAGTATTGGTCTATATAAAATTCCTTTTCAAAAATTCTAGTTATAGAAAAATGGAAGAATACAACTGATAATTGAAATTACATTACCATTTGCACTCCTAACACAAACAGCTGAACATTATGGCTGATATCTCTATGAATTCACAAACATTAAAGTTTACTGTTTGTGATGTTCAATTCTCAGGGTTTTTATAAATGCATGAAATCATTTCTCTACAAGCTCCGCATCATCCAGAGTATTTCTGTCATTCTAAAGCCTCCCCAGTGTTTACTCTATACAGTAAATACTTTTCTTTCTGCAACCCTTGGCAGCTACTATGTTTCCAGTCCTTAGAGTTTTTTCTTTTTCTTTTCTTTTCAACTTATGTATGAAATCATATGACATGTGAATTTTGGGGTCTAACTTCACTTATTTAGCAATATGCACTGAAATGTCACTCATGCTGTTGCATGAATCAGTAGCATGATCCTCTTTTAGCTAAATAGCTTTCCATTTTATAGTTGTACCAGAGTTTATTTGCTTATTTACTTGTTGCAATACATCTTGGTAGCTTACAGTCCTTAATAGTTGTCAATAAAGCTTATATGATAATTCAGTTATGGGATTTAGTGTGAACATACCTAGGAATGCTATTTCTGGGCCACATATTGTTTGTATTTAACTTTAAAAGGAACTGCCAAACTGTTTTCTGAAGTATCTGCAACATTTAGCAATGCCACCAGTTATAAATAAAAATTAGTGTTGCTTTGCATCCTCCCTAGTAGTTTGTATTATCAGGTTTTGCATTTTAGCCAATTAAATAAAATTGAGTAGTGGTATAATTTCACTGTGGTTTTAATTTGAATTGTTCTAATAAGAAATGATGATGGACATATTTTCAAGTGTTTGTTAGCCATCTTTATATGTTGTGACAGTCAAAATGTTTAATCTAATTATTTTACTGTGCTCTTTTTCTGTATTTTAACAATTATAGGATTAGCATTAAGATTTAAGTGCTTTTAATTTTGATGTAAATTCTTTATCAGATAGGAAAGCTTCCAGTATTTTCTCCTCATTTTGGGCTTCTATTCTCATTCTCTGTGTCTTTGTAAGACAAGAGTGCTAATTTTTTATAACATTCAGTTTATGTTTTGTTCTTTTATAAGTAGCATTATTGGTGTTATATCTAAAACTTCAGAGTCAACCCTAAGCCCATATGTATTTTCTCCCAGAAATTTTAGAATTCAACATCTCACATTTAAGGATAGGGTACAGTTTGAGTTCACTTCGATAATATTGTGTAAAATATTGTTGAACTTCACTTTTTATTTTTGTTTTATATGTTGGCATTCAATTTTTTAGTATCGTTTGTTGACAAGACTCTTTCGATATTAAATTGCCGGTTTTTCTTTTGTCAAAAATTCAATAATTAAATTTCTGTGAGTTTATTTCTGGTGTCACTGTTGTTTTTTCAAAGATATTTTAATACAAACTTTAGAATGCACTTACCAGTATCTAGAAGAAAAAAATGCTGCTCCTTAAATCACACCACATTTATCTTTTCGTTCTTTATCTGTATCTTCTTTGAGTTGTTTTACTGGTGTTTTGTAGTTGTCTATGTACACATCCTGCATATATTTTGTTAGAATTGTAACTATATATTTTGAATTTGATGTCATTATACTTGGCAATTTATTTATATTTAAGATTGCAATGGCTTATTGCTGGTGCCTAGAAGTACAATAGACCTTTCTATATTGTCCTTGTACCATACAATCTTGCTAAACTTACTTAGTGGTTCCAGGAATACTGTGTGAATTATTCAGGATTTTTTAAATTAGAATTTGTAATCTGATATGGTTTGGCTGTGTCCCCACTCAAAATCTCATCTTGAATTATAATCTCCATGATCCCAATAATCTCCAAATGTCAAGTGTGGGACCAGGTGGAGAAAATTGGATCATGGGGACAGTTTTCCTCATGCTGTTCTCATGACAGTGAGTGAGCTCTCATGAGATCGATGGTTTTATAAATATCTGGCAATTCCCATTTATTGTTCCCCTTTTTACCACCTTGTGATGAAGGTGCCTTGCTTTCCCTTCACCTTCCACCACTACTATAAGTTTTCTGAGGCCTCCCCAGCTATGCTGAACTGTGAGTGAATTAAACCTCTTTCATTCATAAATTATCCAGTCTTGGGCAGTTACTTATACTAGTATAAAAACAGACTAATACATTAAATTGATGCCACAGAGAATGGAGTGCTGCTATAAAGATACTCCAAAATGTGTAACTGACTTTAGAACTGGGCTACAGGCAGAGGGTGGAACAATTTGGAGGATTCAGAAAAAGATAGAAAAATGTGGGAAAGTTTGGAACTCCCTAGAGATATGTTGAATGGCTTTGACTAAAATGCTGATAGTGATAATGACAGTCAGGTTCAGGCTGAGATGGTCTCAAATGGAGATGAGAAACTTTTTGGGAACTGGAATAAAGTTGACTCGTGCTATGCTTTAGCAAAGAGACTGGCAGCATTTTGATCCTGCCCTAGAAATCTGTGCAACATTGAACTTGAGAAAAATGATTTAGGATATCTGGTAAAAGAAATTTCTAAGCAGCAAAACATTCAAGAGGTGACTTGGGTGATCTGAAAATCATACAATTGTATGCATTCCTAAAGAAAGAATTTGGAAATGAAACTTATGTTTAAAAGGAAAGTAGAGCATAAAAATTTAGAAAATCTGCAGTCTCACAATGAGATAGAAAATAAAAACCCATTTTCTGGGGAGAAAGCTGGCTGCAGAGATTTGCATACGTAACAAGAAGCAAAATGTTAATTGCCAAAACAATAGGGAAAATGTCTCCAGGGCATGTCAGAGGTTTTTGTGACACATTCTCCCATCAGAGGCCCAGAAGAGTAGGAGGAAAACATGGTTTTCTGGGTTGGATCCAAGAACTTACTGCTTTTGTGCAGTCTCAGGACTTGGTGCACTACATTCTGGCAATGGCTAAAAAGGGTCAATATATAGCTCAGGCTATTGATTCACAGGGTACAAACTTCAAGCCTTTGTGGCTTACACATGGTTTTGGGCCTGTAGGTGCACAGGAGTCAAGAATTGGAATTTGGAAACCTCCACTTAGATTTCAAAGGATGTGTGGAAATTCCTAGATATACAGGCAGAAGTTTGCTGCAAGGGTGGAGCCCTCATGGAGAACCTCTGCTAGAGTACTGTGAGAGGAAAATGTGGAAATACACCACTGGGGCGTTGCCTAGTAAAGCTGTGAGATGAAGGCCACCATCCTCCAAACACCACAATGGTAGATCAACCAACAGCTTGTACTACGCATCCAGAAAATTCACTGACATTCAACATCAGCCCATGAAAGTAGCTGGGAGGGAGGTTATATCCTTCAATGCCACAGTAGTGGAGCTTCCCAAGGCCATGGGAACCTACCTCTTACATCAGGGTGTCCTGGATGTGAGACATGGATTCAAAGGAGATCGTTTTGGAGCTTTAAGATTTTACTGCCCCACTGGATTTCAGACTTGCATGGGGCCTATAGCTCCTTTGTTTTGGACAATTTTTCCATTTGAAATGGATGTATTTACCCAATGCCTGTACAACCATTGTATCCAGAAAGTAACTAACTAACCAACATACTTTTGATTTTACAGGCTTATAGGCAGAAGGGACTTGCCTTGTCTCAGATACAGCTTTGAACTTGGACTGTGCATTAATGCTGGAATGTGTTAAGACTTTGGACCGGGCACGGTGGTGTATGCCTGTAATCCCAGCACTTTGGGAGGCCTAGGCGGGCAGATCACAAGGTGAGGAGATCATGACCATCCTGGTTAACATGATGAAACCCCATCTCTACTAAAACTACAAAAAAATTTCCAGGTGTTGTGGCACATGCCTGTAGTCCCAGCTATTCTGGAGGCTGAGGCAGGAGAATCACTTGATCCTGGGAGGCAGAGGTAGTAGTGAGCCAACGTACTGCCCCTGCACTCCAGCATGGTGACACAGCAAGACTCCATCTAAAAAAATAAAAGGCTTTGGGGGACTGTGGATAGGCATAATTGTGTTATGCAATGTGAGGACATGAGATTTGAGAAGGACAGGGTTGCAATTATATAGTTTGACTGTCTCCCCCACAAAATAGTCTCATCTTGTATTGTAATCTCCATAACCCCCATATTTCAAGGGTGGGACCAGGTGGAGGTAATTTGATCATAAAGGCAGTTTCCCCAAACATGTTTTTGTGATAGTAAGTGACTTCTCAAGACATCTGATTATTTTAGATCAGATCTAATCTGATTTGCTGCAAAGGTGGAGCCCTCATGGAGAACCTCTGCTAGGCTACTATGAAAGGGAAATGTGAAAATACACCATTAGGTATATTTCTACTCTCATTTCTGGAGCTTAATAAAAAGGTTCACAATAACAAATGCACATCAAATCAGGTGATTACATATTTGGTGACACAGAATGAAATAATGCCTGTATTTAGTGCCTGGATTCATAAAGTTTGTGTCTTGATGTTTGGAAAGACACATAGATTGGATCACTGATAGGGTAAGTGATGAGAAGAAAGCAACATATATGTGGAATGAAACAATAATTTGCTGCTATAATCAAATTATTAAATATTTAATTACTAATAAGAGGTTTGTACTATGCAAGGTGGTGCAAGTCAAGAGCTATAACATCAAGAGAAAGTGCTATCATTCTGAAGACCCTTTTATTTCTTGACAGTCTGAAAATTTTGTACAGAAAGATATTGGAGAACTGATTCATAGTTTTTAGGTTCAAGTTCCTGAGATCTACTTTTTGAAAGTTCCAAATAGATTGTAAATACCAAGATAAAGGAGTACAAAGGTTACTGGTTCAGTTTGGATTAAAGTGTGATGATAAAAATTCATTAAATATTTTTTTCTCAGTAATTTTTAATATGGTGTCTTTTTTTCATGGTGTACAATTTAGAGTAAATAGAAGCTACTAATTGTTGACTACATTTTTAATTAATAAAATATTTGAATAATTATATTAGCCAATCATTTCTTACTATATTAAAAGTCAGAATTATTTTGAAATCAGTCATCTACAATTTTTAATACATTTATTTCTTTTTATAATAGTCCATAAATTATAGCACTAATGTTCTGGTTTATATAAATGTCTTCCAATATTTTCCTGACATAATCTAGAATAGTACCAATCTTTTGGGATTAAAAAGAGAAAACTTAAGTAAACTTTAGATAATTTTATGTTACTTCCTGAATCATTAAAAAATTTCCACATTATGCTTTATGAAAACTTTATCAGAAACATTAACTTACATTTATTTTTGGTTTTGTTCCAATTGCTAAAGTGAGTACCACTATCACCATGTTCTAACATTCACCAAAATGTTTTTCATTCTTGGGGTTCAGGGAATAACACCCCAAAATACAATGCTTTGACATACTTTACTAAAGATGCATCCTCAACATCTCTCTTTGATCTTTTCAGATTTCCCTGTCTCTCTGATCCTGTTTCCCAAAGCATTAATAGGGAACTTCTCTGGAATTTCTTTATCTAAGAAAACTTCTTTCCAAACTAAATGCAATTGTCTTAAGACCTCCTTCTTAAAAATTTCATCAAAGATGAAAAAGAGAAGAGAGTGGGAGTTCTCACTGCAACACCCAGGTAGATATTTTATCTGTTCTTCTGAGGGCAGCCCCAAGAGATTACCTGGGGGACTTTATCTGAATAATGAGTCCATCCTTATTCACAGTAAATTTCTGCCCTTTATCTTTCCATCACCTCTTCCAGAGCTCAGAGAAAATTTATTCCAAGTTATTGTTCTTTGGGTTCCTTCATTTCTACTGAAAATAATTTACTCCTCCAACCCTCCTCTCCCCTTCCCCTATAAAGAAAGCTGTATAGGCCGCCCTGTACTCCTCAGTGGGTTATTGAAATAACTATTCTTCTGTGATTTCCCTGTGCTATGAGTTTTGAATAAATCTGTATGCCTTTCCTCCTATTAATTTGTCTTTTATAAGTTTATTTTCAGTGAACCTTCAGAGTAAAGGATTCCCTTGCCTTCTACAGATTTTGTACTGTGAGCAGGAAAACTCATAATCTCTCTGATAATCAGGAAGCCACTGTCAAGGAAACCCTATTTAGGGGGGAAAAAAATACCAGTCAGAATTCCTAGTGTCTATCAGTTGATCTGGAAGAACAGATGGTAAGAATCATTTTTCTTTTTTTTTTCCCCCTTCTAAATTCAAAGGAATGGGATGAAGCATTTGTATAGACTAATTCCTAGGCATAGCGATTCTGGTGTGCTTTTATTATGTTGGATACATCTTCTGCCCTCAATTTAAAAATGTCCACTATTCTAAACCTAGAAAGTTACCTCTGGGACTTTCCATTAAACAAAAGGCTTATTGGCTTGAGTTGCTGGTAAAATACATAAATTGGTTATGTTAAAAAGAAAACAAAAGGTTTTAGAGTGCCCATGTCTTAAACAGCTATCTAATTGATACCTATAAAAGACACAAAAGTAATATAGAATTAGAAACTCCCTCAGCAACAATTTAAAAGAATAAATTAGATTTAAAACAAAGTCAAAATCCTTTGAGCATTCAAACTGCCTGCTATGGGATTTAACAAAAAGGAAAAAAAAAACGGCACAAGGCACTTCAGCTGACCAGGACTTGGGGCCAGCGCAGGTTATTGTTGGGCTTTGTGTGTGCAGATGGCTAGTTGAGAGATGAGGACCCTAGAGAATATAGCCATAAAGAGATGTGGGTTCTACTCCATTTGCAGCTACTGAAACTTTCCTCTTTAAGCTGTCATTGGGAGTTTTCTGGATCTTGAAAGGGTTGCAGCTTTTTGCTTTCTTTTTGCAGGCTTTTGTTAAAGTGATCAATGGCTTCTTCGTTTTGATCTCATGCATGCTTTTTTGTTTTGGTTTTCAGTCATTTAAAGATATGTCTTTGGTTAAAATTTAGCTTTATATTTAGAGCATGCTAGCAATTTTTTTTCTTTTTCTTTTTTTTCCATTTATCTTGCTTTCTCTCCTGGGATAGACAGATATGCTTCCTGCTGTCACTGGGATCTGGGAGCAAGCACAGTGGGCCCTTCCAAGGCAGCAGCCAGTAGAGTAGTGCTCCTGCCATCACTGTTCCCTTGGCTAAGGCAAAAATCATGTATTTAAAGAACACTATGATCAAAAGTTGGTTTAATTCATAACTCATATTCAAGATATATATATATATATGTACATGTATATTTAAGACCTTTCTATTTTTCTCTGTTGGATTTTGTTTTCTTCTATAGAAACTTCTCAGTCAATATAATCTCTTTTTTTCAAACCTCCATTAACCAGACTTTTATCGGTCCTTTTGAGAAAACTTAACATCTCCTGAAACTGGATCATCTGAAACTTGTTCTTTCCCCTCCTTCACTTGTCACCTTTGATCCTTTATCTGGTTCCCTTGATAAGAACAGCTTCAGTGTGAGAGAAAACATCAGAGTTATAGCAGTCATATAAACCGATCTGAAGGAGACTTCTAGTGACCATTGGGACTCCTTGAAGAACATTGTTAAAGCACCACTGTTCCCCCTTTTTCGGAATCATTGTCTTCCTCTTGGAATACTAAGCATTGTTGGCAAGTTCCTCTCAGGTCTGAAACTCTGCTTTCTTTTTGCATTGAGTACCCTGATCTCCTTGACATTTGGGGGTACCAAGAGTAACTTCATCTTGTGAGAGAACACTTAACTTTTGGGTATGTGATAACTAATGAGTTACTGGCTGAAACTGTAAAAGTGACAAACGAAAGTTTCAGTGAAGAGTTATCATTGCAGGGGGCTATTCATTTCTTCATACATCTGGATAAGAAAAGCAGAAGATTTCTGACTTAGTGAAACAAAAAACTGACAGTAAATGGGAAATTGGTAAAAGAAAAGTTGTTTTCTAGGTTGGTCAGGGGAATCTCAGAGCTGGGGCCGTGACCTGAGAATGGGTACAGTTGGGACACTTGGAGGCTGTGGGAGAACTCACCACCAAAAGATTCAGCTTCCACAGGGGACAGTCTGGGAACAGAGTGGGCAGGTTGGTATTGGTTCTCCAACCAATTAGGGGCATATCCTTACAGTGAGGTGCACTGTGAGAGAATTGTGCAGCTCAGTCTCATAGCAGCCCCCTCTTGGGCTTTTGCCTTGATTCTGAGAGACCTGGGATTTAGTATATAAATGACATTCTTTCCAGTTCTAGGTGCTCCACCTTCCAGAGTCTGCCTTTTATATGTATAAATGTTAGGCTTTGTGACCCCTCAACCCACAAATGAATTGAGCATTTATGGGTTCATAATAAATCAGTTAATACTGATCTATTAACTCAATAAACCAGTTAATAAATATAATAGAAACTAAATTCAAAAGCCACCTATCTAACAAAATTGGTCTTCAAAATATAACCTTTTGATATTTAGCCAGTTATTTTGAAAGAGCTTCTGAAATTGTTTTTCTTAAGCTCATCTGTATAATCCTGCAATAAATTAATGTGATTTTATGTTACCTTGTCATCTATTTTTAATCTTCCTCTGTGTCTCATCTAAGTGACACACCCTAAACTCTCTAATAAGAAAAAAATTTTAAAAACTTGCATTATTTCTCCCTGATTTTAAGATGTAAATTGAACTTGATAAATGGTTTTAGCCATATGAGACAGATAGACTCTTACTTGTTTCATTTACAGAGGCATAATTTGATTTCAACTGTCCTTTTAAGCTAGTGAATTTTATTAGTCTCATAGCTAAAATTTTAAAATCAACATTATAAATTTGTTATTTATGTTGGTTGTCATTTTATGTACACATTTGTACATGTTGATTTTTTTTTGTCTTCATGGTACCAAATTGAATTAAAATAAATGAGTACTTATAAATTAAACAAATAAGCCCAAATGCCCTTTAAGTTTATGTAACTAGTCCAAATCACTTTGGTAACCATGCCTATATAAAATTAAATAATGGCTATTCATTTTTTAAAAATCTAGATAATAGCCAAATAAGATACAATGCTAAAACATTATTAATTATAAATTTAAGCTTATATGCTTTTGATTCTTTATTTCACAGAAACAAAATTTGGGTTTGTTAGTAAATATATCTTGTTCCATAATGATAAATTGTTGTATAAAAAAGGCTATGTTTCTAGAAATTATAAATGTAAATTCAAAAAATGTTTTGGTACATAGCATTTAAAATTGCTTATTCCTAAGTTTTTGACTAGAAATTAGGGTTACTAGTAATAAAAGTTAAAATTAATTTATGCAGTTAAAACTAGGCCAGGCGCAGTTGCTCATGCCTATAATCCCAGCACTTTGGGAGGCCGAGGCAGGTGGATCTCGAGGTCAAGAGATCGAGACCATCCTGGTCAACATGGTGAAACCCAGTCTCTACTAAAAATACAAAAATTAGCTGGGCATGGTGGCGTGCACCTATAGTTCCAGCTACTCGGGAGGCTGAGGCAGGAGAATTGCTTAAACTCAGGAGGTGGAGGTTGCGGTGAGCCGAGATCATGCCATTGCACTCTAGCCTGTGTAACAAGAGCTAAACTCCAGCTCAAAAAATAATAATAATAATTGCTTACTCCCTAGTTTTTTGACTAGAAATTAGGGTCACTAGCAATAAAAGATAAAATTAATATATGTAGTTAAAACTATTATATATAAGAAATGCTATTTTTTATACAGTGTTCAGAAAAGTAAGATGTTACAAGGTACGAAAACATGATTTTGTTGAGAAAATAAATGGTTTGTGTAGATAAAAATTATTTTAAGTTTGTTTCAAAATAAATGAAGAAAAAATGATAAAGATTAAACTAAATGGTTATTAAAGAGTTCAAGTAAACAGATAATAAAAAATTAGTAGAAGTTATAAAAGATTTATAGATATCCTGTACATCCAATGCTGACTCAGGTTGGAATTACAAAATTAACTTTAATATTGATAGTATACTGACACAAAAGTAATATTTGTTTCTCTCTTTTACATATGATTTCCATGCAATATTGATAATAAAAAGAAATTATTATTCTTTTTTAGTAGACTGTAAAAAAGAGAGGAGAGAAAAAAACTTAGTGTGCCTCACGCTGTCTTTTACAGATCTTTTAATTATTTGAAAACTGAGTTTCCTCTGTATCAAAGAGTGTTTTAGTTAATTTTCATGCTGCTGATAAAGACATAACCAAGACTAGGAAGAAATAGAGATTTAATAGATTTACAGCTCCACATGGCTGGGGAAGCCTCACCATCATGGTGGCAGGGAAGGAGGAGAAAGTCATATCTTACCTGGATGAGGGAATGCAGAGAGAGAGCAGGGGAATTTCTCTTTTTAAAGCCATCAGATCTCCTGAGACATTTTCACTATCACATTAACAGCACGAGAAAGACCCTCCTCCATGATTTAGTTACCTCTCACTGGGTCCCTCCCAAGACACATGGGAATTGTGGGAGCTACAATTCAAAATGGATTTGGGTGGTAGCACAGCCAAACCATATCAAAGAGAAAGGATTTTACTTTTTAAAATCTTTTAATTCTCACTTTAGCTAAATGAACGACCATTATTTTACAGCGACCTATGATCCCATTTTGACCAAGTGTTAGAGTAGGTATTTAGGCAGACATGAGCAGGCAACAGATGTCCCTCCACCAGGAATATCAGCTGAGCAACAGGTGATGCTGAAGTTGTTAAACTGTCTCTGTAAAATAACAATTCATTACAGCTGGCACCAGGGTACAGCCGCCTTCCAATAGATAGAAAACACGTGAAGGTGGTGATCAGCTGTTTCTTGATAAGACCTCAGGAGTTGGGTGAGCAGGCTGAAGCATTTCACTAAGAGGCAAAATAGTGGAGTTTAACTGGTATATGACCTTTGGTTAAACTAAATTTAGCCTAAAGCTGTCTCCTTACATATTTTAAATTTGATCTAAATGCTTTTCTGCACATCGTGAACTATAACAAGCGGAGTTGTAAACGGACTGTAGCCTACATGTGTGCCAATCACCGAGTTTAGGTCAATCATATGTAGCCAACTGTTTGAACTGTGTTCAAATAAGGCAAACGTTGAGCGGTAACCAATCTAGATGTTTTGGTACCTCACTTCTGTTTTCTATGTGTCACTTTCCTTTTCTGCCCATAAATTTTGTCTACCACATGGCTGTGCTGGAGTCTCTGAGCCTATTCTGGCTTGGAAGGTTGCCTGATTTGTGAATCATTCACTTCTCAATTAAATTATTTTAAATTTAATTAGGCTGAAGTTTTCCTTTATCACCTTCCTCTTGGAACACTCCACTGGTAAGGGAAAATCACCTCAAATGAGCATGCATTTTAGTGCCTTTACAACTTCAGTAAACACACTGTGCATGTGGCCCCTTCCAAGTGCAGACAGATCACTGCACATCCAAAAACCTCACTCCAAGGGAAGAATCAGGAGAGAAAAAAACTAGTATTCCCTGGTATCATGGCAATACATAAAACCACAAGTAGAAAGTCAAATAACACACTTGGAACACACAAGTTGCCCACTTGGCCCTTTTCCAAGTATATATTACTTCCTTTCATTCCTGCTCTAATACCTTTTAATAAACTTTCACTCCTACTCAAAACCTTGCCTTGATCTCTCACTCAGCCGTATTCTCCTTGGGCAAATTATTTTCTTTGAGAAGCCAAGAATTGAGTTGCTGCAGACCCATATGGATTTGCTGCTGCTAACATAATTGTTTTAAACCCTTGACATATTTGAGAGGTTTCTTAAAATCAAATTTCAATTTCTAAATTTAGACTTTTTGATCTGAAACTAATTTTGGGATGTCCTAAGTCCTTGAAATATCAGAAAAAGAAAAAATGAAAAGGCTTATTTGATATGTTAAATTATATAGGAAGTATTATCAAATAAGAAATGATGTTAAAACTTTATTTGTATTATATTTGCCTGAATATATTATTTATATTTGTTCCAGAATTATATGAGATTCCTAAAATTCAAATATATCTTGATTAATGTTATAAGTCATAATTATGGCTATTAGTTGTATGCCACATAAACAGTCAAATTTCCTTGTCACTTGTATATTTAGCCATAAACATTTTAAGCCTTGTTGTCCACAGTTAATGGCTTTCTTCTGATCCTTTATTTTCCTTAAAGTATTTTGCAAATATTAAAGCTTTTAGTCTTTAAGGAATTTCATAAAGATAATAAAAAGAACTCGGACAAAAATAGGTTTCTTATAACTCTGAGATCCTACCATTGGACATTGCAAATATGTGTTTGAAGTTTAAAATCAAATAGATTAAGAGAAAGTTTTGAATAGCTGACTTCATTTATTCTTCATACTGCTAATACAAGTTGATATTTTAAACAAAGGTATCATATTTGTTTTTGTATTGTTTTATTAGGACTTTTCTTTGGTTTTCAAATAGAATTATTATTTCTTTACAAACTTTATTATGCATATCCTTTGACTGTGGAAAAATGGTGCTAAAAATAAGAATTCCAAAATTCAGTCTGAGACTGTTAAAAAGATTATCTTCAATGCTAACAGTTTGTGGAGCAGACTTGAAACAAACTCTCAACCCTAAAAAGCCATTAAGCATGCCTGTTTTCTTTTTTCATGCTTAAATACTAATGAAAAATCTCTTCCTTGCAAGCACTATCAAGAGTCATGACTGTCTGACAGCTTATTTCATTAAAAATAGCTGTAATTTATTTTTCTTTTTTTAAAATAGATTCCCAAGCAGCTGCAATGTACTACAGCATTTATATGTGTTTATGTGAGAAACTGAGGCTTATTTTTATGTTCAGAACATAAAGAACATATTTTCATTTTTTATTTTGGGAAGTGGGTATCTTTTTATCTTTCTTTTATGACATTTCATTTTATGATAAAGCTTCTGCTGAAGTCACCATCCTTTGTGAAACTCTGTGCATATATACATATGAAATGTAAATCTATAAGCTGTGTATATACTCCTTTAATTTTTTTTAATGTTTATTCACTGGATTGGCTGGCTTATCTGTTTTTGCCTTATTTAAACAATAAGAAAAATATTGAAAAGTTTTGTTCTCTTATTTTAAATTTTTATTTTCATAATTTTAACACTATATCAACTTGCTTCCAAATTTTACATTGTGACTACTTCATAGAAAATATCATTATATATATGACATAAAACACTCATACATATTGAAGCAATGTGTTTGGATATATAAAGACCTTTGTCTTCACATACACATACGTATGGGTATATGAAACATGTATAATTTTACTGGAAATAGTGACTTGAGTTGTCTCACCTTGAATACTAATGAAATGTTTTTTGCACTCTCTTACAAAACTTCTAAGCAACCTGAAACGAAAGATACTCTCTACTAGTCAATTAGAGTATTTCTTTTTTTTTTTTTTTGAGTTAAAAGTTATTTTTAATAGGCAATTGTGTATCTTTCTTTGCTAGGATTAAAAAGCAACAAATTCTCAAAAGAACTAACACATGTTTCTATACTCATTCATTTAGAGATATGAAGAGTTTTCAGTCAGGAAATGGTTTTAATTCAATTTAAGAAAAAAAAAATATGAATACCTAACACTAAACTCATTTTCCAGCACATTTTTACAGGCAATTACTTTCATGAAATATTTTCAGATTACCTTATTTATTATGCAATTTGCTTGGAACATGCTAAATTTAGAAAACATAAGCATCCCTGAAAGTTACAGTAAAACATTTAGTTGATATACTAAATGTTTTACTTTAGTATGAGTATACTTGATCCGAAGTTTCTCCAGATAAAAAGAGGTATCTTGGGTGAGTATATTCTCTATTTGGCTCACTTGCTATCTTTGTCATTCTGTCCCTGCCCTGGACTCCTAGAGAATCTGGGAACTTTAACTGCTTTGCTCTTCATGCCTGACAGGTTTGCCCTGAAGCATAGCCCTAATTCTCCTCCTAGATCTTCTGCATCTGCATTAGCATTGGTTGTTTTCTCCTTTTCTAGAAATCACTCTCACATAAACCACAGTTGATTTAAGGGAAATTGGTATCAAAGCAAGTGTCCAGTACTTATCTATAATCAGGGTTAATATGTCTTGAGGCCAAACATTTCAAATATGACAAGGTGAAAAAAAATGTGTATGTACTAAAACTACCTAGGAAGATGAAGGTATGTATTGAAAACAATTTTAAATGGTGGTATTAGTGTTTAAGTACAGTGTCTACATGGCACACACATTCCTTGTCTATTCTTTCCATTGAATTATATGCTGTAGTAGGGATGGGTTTTATCTGGGTAGTCTAAGATTGTGATTATCTGGCTGAGTATGTTGGCTCACACTTGTAACCCCAGCAATTTGGAAAGCTGAAACAGGCAGATCTCTTGAGGCCAGGAGTTCCAGATAGGCCTGGCCAACATAGCAAAACCCCATCTATCCTAAAAATAAAGAATAATTTAAAAAATGTGCTGGGTGTGATGGCACACACCTGTAATTCTGGCTACTCAGGAAGCTGAGGCAGGAGAATCTCAAATCTCTCAAACCTGGGAGGTGGAGGTTGCAGTGAGCAGAGATCATGCCACTGCACTCCAGCCTGGGCAAAAGAGCAAGACTTCATCTCCAAAAAAAAAGAAAAGATTATGATTATCTGAGTATGAGCAACAATTTGGAATTAGACTTTCCTTTGGGTATCCCCTATATAGCACAATTTTCTTCTGTTAAAAAATAAACAAATATAGAATGGCTATATTTAGGAAAGTTAATAAAATTAAATAAATATTTCTGTGTAGTATTATGTGCTTGCCTGACACATTTCTAAGAGTCCCCAGGAAAAAGGGTACTGACATTTATAACCTTTTCCAGACCCAAGAAAAGACTGTGAGTTCCAATCTTTTCAAATACTTGGACTTTCACTTTTCCTACCTCACAGTATCTACTAAGAAGTTAAACGATTTGAAATCACTATGTGACTGTAATACTATAAAACTTAACTGTTTTCTAACTACTGAACTAATTATTCTACATAGAATGTACATATGGCAAATGGCTCCATGATTACACAGATGAAAGACAGTACAAAGAAAAACATATTTTATAGTTCTATATATTAAATGCATTTTCCTGAAAGAAGAGATATTTTGTGTACTAGGAAGTCAAAATTTACCTTGATTATGAATAATCTATGATTAAAGATTTCTCATTTTGTTAATACGACAGCTGGTTGAGTTATATTTTACTCTTAAGTTGTGGATTTTGTTAATTTCACGTTTTTAAACATAGTCTTTAATGTTAACCTTTTGATAATTTTAGAGAACTTCTTTAGAAAAACTAATTGTTCATGGTATTCATCACTTTTATTGTAGATTTAATAATAGTTATTGGTGCAATTTTGAAAACAGATATTATAAAAAATAATAAGAGTTAAATGCTATGACTCATTCAGTGACAGGATTTAAGTAATTTTTTTTCCTTTATAAAACACTAAATATTAAATGTCTTTTTGTCTCATTTAATTTTTTTTGCATTTAATTCTTTTTAAATAAAATAGCATAAATAATCACTTAGCTAAGTTGCTGGCTTAAATTATTTTAACAAATATCAGCTATTATTTAATTATCATTTTTAACCATGAGTAAATATGTTTTATAAAATTTGAAACACATTTCAAACCAACTTTGTTTTTGACACAAGATCTCGCTCTGTCACCCTGACTAAGGTGCAGCAGCAGAATCATTGCTCACTGTAACCTTGAACTTCTAGGCTAAGGTGATATTCTTGCCTCAGCTTCCCAAGCTGTTGAGACCACATGCGCCCACCACCGTGCCAAGCTAAGTTTTGTACTTTTGTCAAGATGGGATTTTCTTATGTTGCCCAGTCTGCTTCTCAAACTTCTGGCCTCAAGTGATCTTCCTGCCTCAACATCCTGATGTGTTGGGATTACAGGCATGAGCCACCATGCAATACCTCAAATAGACTTTTATATGAATATTTTATTTACTATGTTTTGAAAAGTTCTACTAACCTTATTCAACAATATAACTACATTAAAAACAATATATTTCATTGTGTAGAGATAGACACATACACATTGTATACTGCACATACACTTTTAAAATACCTTAAAATTGATCTATTGATATCAGATTTTTGTTTTCTATGACAAAGAAATAAATACATGAATGAATTTAAAGGTAGTTTTGCAGTACTAGTTTTTCAATTCCCTCTTATTTGTTTCACAAACGTTTCTGCAAACTATTACATTGGTACCAAGGCTGATTGTGGGTTTTCCCATTGACAGTAATATTATTTAATATCAAGCATTCAGATAGTTCTCTTGGTTCATATGAATTTCTATGCTTACTTTGGTAGACTCTATGCCTCAATTATATAAGCATTAGTGCAAATTATTTACTTCAATTAAGAGAATAAACAGGTTTTTACATGATCAAAAATGAAAAAAATTCATGATCGATATTATTAGAATGTGAATATACAAAAGTTTTCCAACGTAATATGTAATGTTTTCAATTTATCTTTTCTATATACTTTTGATAACATAAGTAGAATGAATCTGAAATAAGCAGGTCAAACATAATGTTTAGGTAGTAATGGTAATGGAAGACAGCATTAAAGTCACATTTACCAGCCAGCATTCATGCAATTACATGTTTCCTTGGAATGCCTTTTTATGGAATTTTTTCTATCTTTTTAGATTTACAATGTGCTTAATAGAGGTCCCAGAAACTCAAACTGAGAAGTTAAAAAAAAAAAATTAGGTACTTGCAAGATCTTTAAGACTCTTAGATTTAAAATAATTGCAAATAACATACAAAGTATCCAAAAATCAGAGCAACATCATCAACATTTTTTATATATTTCTTATTTTTCTTTTAATTTTCCAATCCAATCAATAGGTTTTAGTCTATTATTATTTCTGCACTATGTTGGGTGATACTTTGTTTATCTTCAAGAATTAGTTGCATAATAGTGTTGTAAAAAGTAAAGTATTTCAAACTTTTCATTTTAGATACAATACAGTGAAGGTAATATACTAAATTCTTTCTAAAAATCTGCTGATTATTTTTGCTTTTTGTGTATTTCATTAGCTCCTTTGTTTGTGCATTTAAGAATTACTAATAAATAACATATCATTTGCCCATCACATCCAGTCATTCTGTTGCAAAATGACCTTCTGTAATTTTTCTTATAGCAAGGAGAAATATGTAATTAAGCACACCTAGCACAATGGCATCATTATTGATGTGAGAAATCTAAGGTGTGCTCCAAGAAAAGAACAGATATGTATGAGAGAGATATCAAAACTGGAATGTGAATGAGTCGTAGATAAGAAAGACTTCCAAAAAATGACATTTCAGATTAAGGGGGCTAGGATTACCAGTAGTTATTTAGAGGTGGGTATTACAGCATCTGGTAGTTTGATTGTCTTCTCTTCTGGCATATTGAAGAATGAAAGTTTCCTGTCTTTCAGTCAGTGAATGTCGAGTTCACTGACAGGAAATAACTATGTTTTTTTGCTTGTTTGCTTGTCTTCTTTTCCTTTGTGTTTCCAATACAGGTATAAAAATGTTAGGACTCAACTCTCCATGCTTTTCTTCCCTTTTTGATGTGAAGTCTCCAATACAGGCAGGTTGGCTACGCTGGGAAGTTTTCTGTCAGCAGCATAATTTGGGCAAACACAATTTCATTTTTTAAGCCACTCTAATTTGGGTCTTTTTATTCTTAGAGTATAACAAGGCATGCCCTGAACATTATAGCAAGCAAACATAATGTGAGCGATAGTGTGCAGAAGAGATTGGTAAATAACACTTTGTTTTTAAATGTTAGGGAGGAGAAAACAAACGGCACTTGGCTAGAAAAGGGAGAAGTTCAATATGGCTTAAGTAGAAAATATGAAGGTGGGATTATGAAACCAGGCTGGAGTGTTTTGCATTCTTTGCTAAGCAATGGTATGTTTAGATTTTATCATCAAGACAAATGGCAGCTAATGAATGTAGAGTTAGAAGCAGAAATGTGAATGAATTCACTCACATATTAGAACATCACTTGGCTATAATATGAAGAATGTACTAGAATAACCAATTAAATATACGATAAAATGAGTAAGGCGTTTGTTTTTCAGTTGTTGGGAAAAGGTGTTTTTTTAAATCCACTTTCAGTATTTAAATAATTTTGAGCCATTATCTCTAGCCTTCATTGTTTCTGATGAATAATCATCTACTCTTTAATACTTGTATATTTAATTTTAATATAACAAATTGAAGCCCATTTGGTATTTTCTTTTTGACTTTGGTTTTTACGGATTTGACTATGATGTAACCAGATATGATTTTCTCTGTATTTATTCTTCTAAGAGATCACCAACTCACCCGGTGAATTGTTCATTTTAGTTACAATACCCTTTAATTAAATAACTTCTCTTTGGCTGTTTAATAGTGTCTGTTCCTATGCTGAACTCCTTTTTCTCTTTATACATTAATATCATATGTTTAATATTTGTAAATGTATTTATCAATAGCTGACTTTAAATCATTGTCTAATAGGTTCAATATCCGTGTCATCTCAGAAACTTTTTTTGACTGCTTTAGTTTTGTGTACGAATCACATGTTCAGATTTCTTTGTATGTTTAATAATTTTTATTATATACTTTACGTTACAGATTACCTATTGCAGAAACTGCATTGTGCCAGTTTCCTGTGACATATGTTGATTTTAGTTCTAGTAGCTAGCTGAATTACTGGCTAATGATGTTGATGTTTTGTGTGCTTAAATTGAGGGTTTGTTAGGGAAGATGTACAAAAAGTCCAAAGTATTTTCAAAGCCCTTCTAACTTGACATGGTTCAAACTCCAGTCTCTGTCTTCTGTGAAGGCCATGTGAGGCTTTGGGTTTAGCCCTTTTAGAGCAGGTATATAGGCATGTTTACTTGTGGTTATTTGTTCTTACATATAAACCAGGTGTCTTAGTCAGGTGCCTTTTGTAATAAACATACTATTTCACTTTGGATAAACCACAAAATATAGAATCTCTCAGCACTCTTTGACCTCTAACATATTTGCTTGTCTCTCAAACTTAGAGTAGGTTTGATAAATTGCACTTTCTCTGATAAACCTTAAGATTTCCCTTGTGCCTATGCAATCTGTTATCCATGGATTTATGGAGGACTCTCCAAATCATGTGTGAGTTTTCCCACTTGCAAAGCTACCCTCCCTCTAGGGAATAACACTGACATTTCCAGATGCTTTGGCTTCTCTGCATTCTAACTTCTGATCTTTTTCTCAGGGGACCACCATGGGACTTTTTGGACTCTAGTTGAATGCAGTATGGAGCAAGGCTGATCATTTGGCTAACCACATTAATTTTCTTTCTACTATGGATTGTAAACCTAATCTACCCGTTGTCGAAAGCTTGAAAAGAACTGCTTCATATACGTTGAATATCTTCAAATTTGTTTACATTAGTAGGGCTGATCAAGTAGCTTTTAATGGTTTATAGCTCAAAGTGGAGATTTACATAACATAATTTTGAAAAGAAATGAGAAAGCAATAGCTTAATAAAAGTAGCATACTAAATTTTTCCCCTAATTAATCCATCTCTATTGTATTTCAGCAATATAATAGTGATGGATTAATTAGGGGAAAAATTTAGTATTCTATGCTTCTCTTAATGTCCAGAGAGTTCACAGATGGATTTGAAATAGCTGGGGTCTATTTATAGGTACAACAACTGATAATGAATTGTGTTAACAGATTCTAAGTTTCCCTGGAGTTCCTTTTGGGCACAGCTCCGTTTTCTGATAGCTTAGCTGGGCTTCTAACCTAGTTGGGCTTTACTCACTCTATCTCAGCATCATCTTGTTCTGCTCCAGTGCTTTCCCAGCTCATTTTATTTCTTTTAGCACTTTCCAAGCTTAACTCAGTTCCTTGACTTTTCCAAGTTGTGCTTTTATACTACAGACATGATTTAAAGTTATTCTCGAGTAGTTGTTGTGTAAGTTACTTAAACTGACCTAAAATGGCTTAGACCACTGGATTTTAAAGAAACAAATGTATTCATTAAAATTGACTCATGACAAATGTACAAAATTAATTTTTACAATTACTTTGATAATCTATACAACTGATAATTTAGATTTAGAACACAATGTTGGATGGAATAAAAAATTATGGCTTCTCTTTAATAGTATCACAAATGATTAAGATTTAGTTGAGCACTACAGGAATGTAAATTCTAAGCAAATGGCATGAGCTACCTTTGATAGAATTCATGAAATACATTTAAACAGATTTTACTTTGTAAATACTACTTTACAATAAAACCCTTTTTTTCTGATCAGTTTTACTGATGTAGAAAACATTGTAACTATGTGGGTTTTGGGGTTGATTAGAATCATCTACTCATTCATGATATCCTGGCAACAGATGATAATCCCCACAATAAGAATTTGATCCTAGCAAAGAAGCATCTGGAGAACAGCAGGTCAACAGAAAACATCTATCCATGCTTTCTGTTCACACTGTTCAGGTGTAATTAAAGGTTCTAAGATGTAAATTCTCACTTGAGGCTATTGAGATTTATACTGATAATTCTGACTGGAGCAAGAAATTGTGGAGAATCAAGAATATATATATAATTAATCTTATAGAATAATTGTATCCTGCTTTGAAGACATTGTGATTTCTTATTTGAAATAAATGCACAATTAATGCACATGAGAATAAAATTGATGTTAACATATTGACATTCATATTTTGACTTTTCAAAAAATGTTTAAGAGAAAGATGACAATATTAAACTTTTTGGAGCATATGTTTTTTTAGATGAAGTCTCACCGTGTCACCCAGGCTGGAGTGCAGTGGCACAATCTCAGCTCACTGTAATCTCTGCCTCCTGGGTTCAAATGAGTCTCCTGCCTCTGCCTCCTGAGTAGCCAGGATTACAGGTGCACATCACCACTCCCAGCTAATTTTTGTATTTTTAGTAGAGACAGGGTTTTGTCATGTTGCCCAGGGGCTGGTCTTGATCTCCTGGCCTCAAGTGATCCACCTGCCTGTACTCCCAAAGTACTGAGATTACAGGCGTGAGCCACTGTGCCCAGCTGGAACACCTTTTCATATCGTACCAAACCATTATTTATCTTCAAACTGTAAAGCTTTTCATATTATAAATATTTCAATCATATATTCAAAAACATTGCTTTTTCACCCCCTCCATTTTAGGTAATAAATCAAGTTCAAATTAAATAAATAATTTGTTCATCAAGTGGTAAATCAAGTTCAAGGTAAACAAAGGTTTGATTTATTCACCAATTCACTTTATAAATGTTTTTTCTTTATATTTTAAATCAAGATCTATCCTGTATACTTTGTATTAGCCAGTCCTCTGCCAGAAGTAATAAGGGATGTAAGACTAGAATTTTTATCTGACTGGCTGACACACTGAAGAAAATGAACACTGAAACCAAAATATATGAATTCTGGCCTGGGTCTTTACTAAATATCTAGATAATATTAGAACACTTTCTTACATATTTGCAAAAAAATGGAGTAAATTACTGTATATTAAAATTTTTTAGAAGTAATACACTAGTACCAAATATTATATTAGTGTAATATGATAATACACTAATACCAAATATTATATTAGTGTAATATAACAATAAAAGTATATCAGTTTACAACTTTGCAGAATTTGAAGAATTTGTACTCCTGGATGAAAGTGATCTCTATCACTGGAATCACTCAATCAGGCAAATATAGTGGCATTCATTTTTCAGGAATATTATAAGAGAGTCACTTGCATAGTATAAAATCCCTGCCAATTGCAAGCTTTTCTAATGAAACATAATTAAATCCATCTGCTTATTAGTATAAATAAATTCATTAAGAGCATTTCTGATTGTCAATTTTTTTTTTTAATTGCATTTTAGGTTATGGGGTACATGTGAAAAACATGCAAAGTTGTTGCATAGGTGCATTCATGGCAGTGTGATTTGCTGCCTCCCTCCCCCTCACCCATATCTGGCATTTCTCCCCATGCTATCCCTCCCCAACTCCCCGCCCCGCTGTCCCCCCGACTCCCCCGCAACAGACCCCCGTGTATAGTGCTCCCCTCCCTGTGTCCATGTGTTCTCCTTGTTCAACACCCTCCTATGAGTGAAAACATGTGGTGTTTGATTTTGTGTTCTTGTGTCAGTTTGCTGAGAATGATGGTTTCCAGGTTCATCCATGTCCCTACAAAGGACTCGAACGCCTCATTTTTAATGGCTGCATAATATTCCATGGTGTATATGTGCCACATTTTTCCTGTCCAGTCTATCATCGATGGGCATTTGGGTTGGTTCCAGGTCTTTGCTATTGTAAACTGTGCTGCAATGAACATTCGTGTGCATGTGTCCTTATAGTAGAACGATTTATAATCCTTTGGATATATGCCCAGTAATGGGATTGCTGGGTCAAATGGAATTTCTATTTCTAGGTCCTTGAGGAATCGCCACACTGTTTTCCACAATGGTTGAACTAATTTACACTCCCACCAACAGTGTAAAAGTGTTCCTATTTCTCCACATCCTCTCCAGCATCGATTTTCTCCAGATTTTTTAACGATCGCCATTCTAACTGGCGTGAGATGGTATCTCAATGTAGTTTTGATTTGCATTTCTCTAATGACCAGTGATGATGAGCATTTTTTCATATGTTTGTTGGCCTCTTGTATGTCTTCTTTTGTAAAGTATCTGTTCATATCCTTCGCCCATTTTTGAATGGGCTTGTTTGTTTTTTTCTTGTAAATCTTTTTTAGCTCGTTGTAAATTCTGGATATCAGCCCTTTGTCAGATGGGTAGGCTGCAAAAATTTTTTCCCATTCTGTTGGTTGCCGATTCACTCTATTGACTGTTTCTTTTGCCGTGCAGAAGCTGTGGAGTTTGATTAGGTCCCATTTGTCTATTTTGGCTTTTGTTGCCAATGCTTTTGGTGTTTTGGTCATAAAGTCCTTGCCTACGCCTATGTCCTGAATGGTTTTGCCTAGGTTTCCTTCTAGTGTTTTTATGGTGTTAGGCCTTATGTTTAAGTCTTTAATCCATCTGGAGTCAATTTTAGTGTAAGGTGTCAGGAAGGGGTCCAGTTTCTGCTTTCTGCATATGGTTAGCCAGTTTTCCCAACACCACTTATTGAACAGGGAATCCTTTCCCCATTGCTTGTTTTTATCAGGTTTGTCAAAGATCGGGTGGTTGTAGATATGTTGTGTCGCCTCCGACGCCTCTGTTCTGTTCCATTGGTCTATATCTCTGTTTTGGTACCAGTACCATGCTGTTTTGATTACCGTAGCCTTGTAGTAGAGTTTGATGTATGGTAGTGTGATGCCTCCCGCTTTGTTCTTTTTGCTTAGAATTGACTTGGCTATGCGGGCTCTCTTTTGGTTCCATATGAAGTTTAAGGTGGTTTTTTCCAGTTCTGTGAGGAAGGTCATTGGTAGCTTGATGGGGATAACGTTGAATCTGTAAATTACTTTGGGCAGTATGGCCATTTTCACGATATTAATTCTTCCTAACCATGAACATGGAATGTTTCTCCATCTGTTTGTGTCCTCTCTTATTTCGTTGAGCAGTGGTTTGTAGTTCTCCTTGAAGAGGTCCTTTACGTTCCTTGTTAGTTGTATTCCTAGGTATTTTATTCTCTTTGTAGCAATTGTGAATGGCAGTTCGTTCTTGATTTGTCTCTCTTTAAGTCTGTTATTGGTGTATAGGAATGCTTGTGATTTTTGCACATTGATTTTGTATCCTGAGACTTTGCTGAAGTTGCTTATCAGTTTCAGGAGATTTTGGGCTGAGATGATAGGGTCTTCTAGATATACAATCATGTTGTCTGCAAATAGAGACAATTTGACTTCCTCCTTTCCTAATTGAATACCCTTTATTTCTTTTTCTTGCCTGATTGCTCTGGCTAGAACTTCCAGTACTATATTGAACAGGAGTGGTGAGAGAGGGCATCCTTGTCTAGTGCCAGATTTCAAATGGAATGCTTCCAGTTTTTGCCCATTCAGTATGATATTGGATGTTGGTTTGTCATAAATAGCTTTTATTATTTTGAGGTACGTTCCGTCGATACCTAGTTTATTGAGAGTTTTTAGCATAAAGGGCTGTTGAATTTTGTCGAAGGCCTTCTCTGCATCAATTGAGATAATCATGTGGTTTTTGTCTTTGGTTCTGTTTATGTGGTGAATTACATTTATAGACTTGTGTATATTGAACCAGCCTTGCATCCCCAGGATGAATCCTACTTGATCATGGTGGATAAGCTTTTTGATGTGCTGTTGTAATCGGCTTGCCAGTATTTTATTGAAGATTTTTGCATCTATGTTCATCTTGGATATTGGCCTGTAATTTTCTTTTCTTGTTGAGTCTCTGCCGGGTTTTGGTATTAGGATGATGTTGGTCTCATAAAATGATTTCGGAAGGATTCCTTCTTTTTGGATTATTTGAAATAGTTTCAGTAGGAATGGTACCAGTTCCTCTTTGTATGTCTGGTAGAATTCGGCTGTGAACCCATCTGGACCTGGGCTTTTTTTGGGTGGTAGGCTCTTAATTGCTGCCTCGACTTCAGACCTTGTTATTGGTCTATTCAGGGTTTCGACTTCTTCCTGGTTTAGGCTTGGGAGGAGGCAACTGTCCAGGAATTTATCCATTTCTTCCAGGTTTTCTAGTTTATGTGCATGGAGTTGTTTGTAATAATCTCTGATGATGGTTTGAATTTCTGTGGCATCTGTGGTGATATCCCCTTTATCATTTTTTACTGCATCTATTTGGTTATTCTCTCTTTTCTTTTTTATTAGTCTGGCTAGTGGTCTGTCTATTTTGTTGATCTTTTCAAAAAACCAGCTCCTGGATTTATTGATTTTTTGAAGGGTTTTTCGTGTCTCTATCTCCTTCAATTCTGCTTTGATCTTAGTTATTTCTTGTCTTCTGCTAGGTTTTGAGTTTTTTTGATCTTGCTCCTCTAGCTCTTTCAATTTTGACGAAAGAGTGTCAATTTTAGATCTCTCCTTTCTTCTCATGTGGGCACCTATTGCTATATATTTTCCTCTAGAGACTGCTTTAAATGTGTCCCAGAGATTCTGGTATGTGGTGTCTTCGTTCTCATTGGTTTCGAAGAACATCTTTATTTCTGCCTTCATTTCAGTGTTTATCCGGTCAACATTCAGGAGAAAGTTGTTCAATTTCCATGAGGATTTGCGGTTCTGGGTTGGCTTCTGAATTCTGAGTTCTAACTTGATTGCACTGTGGTCTGAGAGACTGTTTGTTATGGTTTCCGTTCTTTTGCATTTGCTGAGGAGTGATTTACTTCCAATTATGTGGTCAATTTTAGAGTAGGTGTGATGTGGTGCTGAGAAGAATGTATATTCTGTGGATTTGGGGTAGAGAGTTCTGCAAATGTCTATTAGGTTTGCTTGTTCCAGGTCTGAGTTCAAGTCCTGGATATCCTTGTTAATTTTCTGTCTTGTTGATCTGTCTAATATTGACAATGGTGTGTTGAAGTCTCCCACTATTATTGTGTGGGAGTCTAGGTCTCTTTGTAAGTCTTTAAGAACTTGCCTTATGTATCTAGGTGCTCCTGTATTAGGTGCATATATATTTAGGATCGTTAGCTCTTCTTGTTGCATTGATCCTTTTACCATTATGTAATGTCCTTCTTTGTCTCTTTTGATCTTTGTTGCTTTAAAGTCTATTTTATCAGAGATGAGAATTGCAACTCCTGCTTTTTTTTGTTCTCCATTTGCTTGGTAAATCTTCCTCCATCCCTTTATTTTGAGCCTTTGTGTATCCTTGCTTGTGAGGTGGGTTTCCTGGATACAGCACACTGATGGGTTTTGGCTTTTTATACAATTTGCCAATCTGTGTCTTTTGATTGGGGCATTTAGTCCATTTACATTTAGGGTTAATAATGTTATGTGTGAATTTGATCCTGTCATTTTGATGCTAGCTGGCTGTTTTGCCCATTGGTTGATGCAGATTCTTCATTGTGTTGATGCTCTTTACCATTTCGTGCATTTTTGGAGTGGCTGGTACTGGTTGTTTTTTTCTATGTGTAGTGTCTCCTTCAGGAGCTCTTGTAAAGCTGGTCTGGTGGTGATGAAATCTCTGAGTACTTGCTTGTTCTCAAAGGATTTTATTTTTCCTTCACTTATGAAGCTTAGTTTGGCTGGATATGAAATTCTGGGTTGAAAGTTCTTTTCTTTAAGGATGTTGAATATCGGCCCCCACTCCCTTCTGGCCTGTAGGGTTTCTGCTGAGAGATCTGCTGTGAGTCTGATGGGCTTCCCTTTGTGGGTAGCCCGACCTTTCTCTCTGGCTGCCCTTAGTATTTTCTCCTTCATTTCAACCCTGGTGAATCTGATGATTATGTGCCTTGGGGTTGCTCTTCTAGAGGAATATCTTTGTGGTGTTCTCTGTATTTCCTGGACTTGAATCTTGGCCTGCCTTGCTAGGTTGGGGAAGTTTTCCTGGATAATATCCTGAAGAGTATTTTCCAGCTTGGATGCATTCTCTTCGTCACATTCAGGTACACCTATCAAACGTAGATTAGGTCTTTTCACATAGTCCCATATTTCTTGTTGACTCTGTTCATTCCTTTTTACCCTGTTTTCTCTAATCTTGCCTTCTCGTTTTATTTCATTGAGTTGATCTTCAACCTCTGATATCCTTTCTTCTGCTTGGTCAATTCTGCTGTTGAAACTTGTGCATGCTTCGCGAAGTTCTCGTCTTGTGTTTTTCAGCTCCATCAATTCGCTCATATTCCTCTCTAAGTTGTCCATTCTCGTTAGCATTTCGTCAAGTCTTTTTTCAAGGTTCTTAGTTTCTTTGCATTGGGTTAGAACATGTTCTTTTAGCTCACGGAAGTTTCTTATTATCCACTTTCTGAAAGCTGATTCTGTCATTTCATCACGCTCATTCTCCATCCAGTCTTGTTCCCTTGCTGGTGAGGAGTTGTGCTCCCTTGTAGGAGGAGAGGTGTTCTGGTTTTGGGTGTTTTCATCCTTTTTGCGCTGGTTTCTTCCCATCTTTGTGCATTTATCCACCTATCGACTTTGTAGTTGCTGTCTTTCTGATTTTGGTAATTTTAAGTCTGCAGTAGCTGAACTCATAAACCCCCTTTTCTTCCCCCTAGGTGGTCTGTCCCAGGGAATTAGGGCGTTATGATTTTCCGCTGTTGCAATGGTTTTCCCTGCCCACAAGGTGGCAGCCTAGTCACACTCAGCCTGCAGAGGCTTCATTGAGCTGCTGTGGGCAAATTGTCCTGGGAACTGCAGGGTGTTTCCCGGTGGGTGACGCCCCTCCTCCACAGAGCTGGACCGTCCCGTGTTCAGCCGTGTTTCCGGAGGCGTCCTCTTTGCCCGGGAATCTCTTGGGTTGAGTCCCTGCCCCAGCTCCCCTTGCTGGCCCAGAGGGGATCCAGTCTCGCTCACTCTGCACAAGGGGCCGCTGCTCCCTGCCTCGGGTGCAGGCAGAGCAGCCGCGCCAGTCCAACCAGCGGCGCTGGCAACCCGTGGAGCTTCTCCACCTGTGAATCTCCTGGTCTGTGGGCAGTAAAAATCCACTGCCTTGTGAGCCGCTGCATCAGACAAAGCAGCGGCTCTGAGATTCGTGGCACGCCCTTGCCCGGGAGTGTCCTGGCTTGAATCCCTGCTTCAGCTCCCCTTGCTGGCTCAGAGGTGATTCAGTCTCTCTCTCGCTCTGTACGTGGATCCGCTGCCCCCCACCTCAGGGCGTAGGCCGAGCGGCGCGCCGCTCCTCTCAAACCAGCAGCACTGGTGACCCGTGCGGCTCCTCCTCCTGTTAATCCCCTGGTCTGTGGTCAGTAAAAATCTGTCTGGAAATGCGGCGTCCACTCACCCTCTGCGCCTTCTTTCGGAGCTGCGATCCCGACTTCCTCCTAATTGGCCATCTTGAAAACCCTGATTGTCAATTATTAAAGTACAATAAATTATCTTTATTACTCTATCTCTAATACAATAGTCTGCTTTCCAAAGAGTCATCATAGACTCACCATTAACATTGTTTTCTTTGTATTCCTAAAACAGTTAGGATGAAAAGCTTCAGAAAAGGCAGAAAGGTAACTAAATTGTAAACTGTTCTCCATCCTATACATAAATATTTTACTTCTTCTTTAAACTAGCGTTTCTAAATTTCCCCACAATACACTATTTATATGGACCATATATTCATTAAGGACTAAGTAGCAATAACAATGCTAAATTAGCTCATATTTAATATGAAGGCCTCTGTTTTTTTTTGGGATAAAACAACTTGACAATAAAACAATTCTCATTTTATTTATTTTTTAATTTAATTTTTTTTGAGACAGTGTCTTGCTCTGTTGTCCACACTGGAGTGAAGTGGCATAATCACGGCTCACTGTGGCCTCTCCCAGGCTCGGGTGATTCTCCCACCTAAGTGTCCCAAGTAGCTAAGACTACAGACCTGCACCACCATGCCCAGATAATTTTTTTGTATTTATTTGTAGAGACAGGGTTTCCTATGTTCCCCAGGCTGGTCTTGAACTCCTAGGCTCAAGTGATGAACTAGCCTTGGCCTCCCAAAGTTCTGGGATTACAGGCGTGAGCCATCACAAGAGACCAAGAAGACAGAATTTCAAATTTCACATTCAAAGCATCTATTTTTATTTGAGATTTATAATCTAGACATTCAACTCACAAGTATTATAAATTCTCATTGCAGAACATATTTGAACTTTTTCAAAATGCCTGCTAATTAATAATAAAACTAAAAATTGTTCATCTGCACTTAAAATGTTAATATATAAAGTTTTGTATGTAACATAATATTCTATCATAATTACAATATCAAAATGGTTACTTTATAAATATATTGATTAGTTATTTGTACCCTTAGTTTTATTTATATAAATATAAAGTATAATTTAGTGTATATGTTTTTCCTAAACATTGGAACAATTATTGTTTTTAATTTTTTCTTAATGAATGCATTTTATAATTAACATGTATTAAAGTTATTTAATAAGCTACTCTTTACGTGTGCTTTATATTCATGGCTGTGATAATAATTCCCACTTTAACTCTTAGCACAATGAGAATTTACATTGCTGTTTTTTGTAATCATATTTTGTCAGTATTTATGTCGAACACCTATGTGATAGACACAACCGTGTGTGTGTGTGTGTGTGCGTGTGTGTGTGTGTATGTGTAGTTAGGATAAATTTGCCACATTGCTTCTAGGTGACATGGTATTACCAGCCATTTATCTTCAGACTCTCTATTCTTAAGTTTAACCTTGTATTAAGTGCATGGCCTTGGGTAAATAGAGGCAGTGGATCCAACTGAAGTACATTTACTTACATTTCTCTATAAGTATATATATCCCTCTTTTCCTGGAGAAGATTACACTGTATTCCAAGGTTTTAAGATGATGTCTTTCTCTAGATGGGGCGAATAAGCAAGTTCATGGTCAGTTCTCTATATAAAATTGGGGTTTCTTACTCTCGGGGCTCGTCTCTTGTAATGCTCCCCACCGTATGACATAGAAATCTCTTTGTCTTCCATGTATCACCATGGAAGAACTGCAAGATAAGAAATTCATGCAAAATCTTTTTGTGGCTTGGATTTTGCTATTGCTCTTTTCTCTCTGATTCAAAGGCCTTGTGTTGTCTGCCAGGATCTATGAAATTTTGACAGACTGACTTTCAAGCTTAAAATTAGGGTAAAACCTCAGACTCTTCATAACTCCTAACCTCACATTTTAATATATTAATACAATATGGACAAAATGGCCTATTTTTATAAAAAGACAATATATTAGTATTATATGTATATAGCATGTATATATATGTATATAGCATGTATACATATATATAAAATAGTAATTCCTACTGGAGTATTCCCTAATGGATTAGTGAAATGTTAATCAAAATAATTTACAAGGATGACACCACTATTATAGGTGTATAAGTATATATATTTATAGGTCTGTGTGTGTATATATATATATATATACAAACATATATATATGCACTTATAAATGTAATATATGTTGGCATATAGATATTTAACATAATGATAAAATGTAAAGTGCAAATTATCTATGAGGATATGAGTTCAAATATGCGAGAAAGAATGAAACACTTTTTTTAAAAAAATGCATAAAATAATACACAGGTCTAGGGAACATTGTTAATTTTTATTTTATTCTTTCACCTGCTTCTACTAATCTTTGTTATTGTTAGTAATATCCGATTGAGCTATAAATTCCCTGAGATTCAGGATGAATAATAGTTACTCTATATTTCACATAAAAAATATTCTTAACAGAAAATTACACTAAAAAGTGAAACTATATATAAATTAATAGCATAATTCATTTCATATCTTTGATAAAATCTGGAAATAATTCCTACTGGAATATTCCCTAATGAGTTAGTGAAATGTTAATCAAAATTGCTTACAGTGGTGACACCAATACTATAGCATGCTGGAAGGTGCATATTTCAAAAAAAAAAGACTTAGGACTTAAAATTGTATATAAATCTACAAATATATGTGGTAATTCTATTTAAGCAGCAAGATTAAGATGTAAACCTGGTCCAATATTGTCTGAGAAGCAGCACTGGCATTCATGCATTTGAGATAAATTTTTGCCTTCACTGTTCAAACATGGATGTTTTCAAGGACAAAAATGTAAAAGTAGAATCCCCAAAAATTCTTCCTTCCACCTCATAACCTGGAAATCAGTCTACGATATTGTATTTTCCTCTAGTAATGATTAATCTTATTGTATGCATTAGTGTGGCAGAAATATAACTTGACAAATTCAACACTATATTTAAACTTTTACTTTGAGCTGCCATCCCTTTGTGCTGGTGGAAAACCTAATCTTGTTTGTTATTTCATACCACATCCAGGATAATGTTAAGGCTATAAGAAATTCATGTAATGTGAAAGATTTTGGAAACGGTGTTTCTGGCTCTTAGATAATCTTTCAAACTTTAAAATGTCTTTAGTCATCGTAAAACTTTGGGTTTGGTGACTGACTACCCACAGTTCCTTCTACCTATGGTAATCATGCACCCATTTCTTAAAAGATTCTTCTGGTATGTTGCTGCCACCAGGTGTTTTGTGTCAGAAGTTGTGTGGTCATTCCATCTCTTTAGGGATTAATGAACTCTCTGTTCTCATCAGATTTCTCTAATTGAAAGGACTCTTATTCTAACCTGGATGAAGGGTAATATATCCCATTGTGAACTCTGCTTCTTATCATGATCTTCCAACTCAGAGATTTCAGCTCTCGTAGTTATTACAGCTAAGTAGTAATTTTAGTATTACAATAGTTAACTTATCACTATTAATTTATTGAAATGACTTTAAAAATAAACATAATTTCACATAATTAAGATTAGCTGAGTGTAATTTTGAAAAATTTCTTAAATGTACTTCCCTCATATTCTCCCTTATCTTGCTGGAGCTGAAAGTTTAGGAACTATATTTTCCACACTCTCTTGCCTATAAGTCACTTAGTTTGTGCTATCAGTGAGATGAAATCATGTGAGATATGGAAGATGGAAAAGGGAAGATATCCTGTCATTTCTAACCTGAATGAGAATAACCTGATTCTCTGAAATCTGGGAATTAGTGGCAGGCATGTCTGAATGCTTCTTCAGCCCAGTCAACAATTTCGAAGCTCTGAATGTCTATACTAAATCCTATACTAATTAAACGTAGATTTCTAGAGTGGTTTCTGTGTTCCTCATGGAACCCTAAATGAAATAAACAAATTTGTGCCTTACATTGTGTTATAGTTCATTCTCAAAAATAATTTGTAGTCTGTTTGTAGAGACTAATTATTTTCACATGAATTATAGACAAAATATTATATGAAATAATAATCCTGAAAAAATGATGATTTATAAACCAGTTTGTCAAATTATGCTAAAGTCATTAGAGAATATGGCAATAACCTACAGTTCACAGCTCAAATAGTATCTAATAGGGATGATCTCTATAGGAAGTCATAGGGAAACATTCCTGAGGAATTTAGATACTTAAAGAAATGCTGAATTAGACTCAATAGATAAGAAGACATTTTACAGAGTAGAGAGAGTTTCTGTCTGTGAACAATGTAAACTAACGAAAACTAGCTTAATATAATAGAAGTTTCACTCTAGAGGTGAGTAGAATGTATAAATGAACACATCAAATGATGCCACATATTGAAAGACCATACAAACCTCATAAAGTAATTTAGATTTAGATTTAACTTATCACCTTAACTTTTTGAAATGTCATTTCTATATTGTGGTATAGAGCCATCATCATGAAAGACTCCTCTAATAATTACACTAAATCATTGATATGGAAAAATTATATTTTATTAATTTATGTGATTGGTTATTCACCTCTGATATTTTTATTCTCTGCCATCTAGTAGACCACATTTCCCCAAATCATTCCTTGTCATGTTATCTACTGTTAAGTATTGCTACTATGCTGTTTTTTTTTTTAAGTATTTTTTCCAAGTACCCAGACAAGGATCATGAATTCTACTTGTATTATTACCTGCCATTATTGACTCCAAATAAAGTATCAAAACAAACACTCCAGCAAAACAGCCACACTTAAACCAAAAGAATTTCCCTTCTTGGGGGCCAGCTTTTAGCAAAAATTCTTCCATTTCAAATGATATTGATTTGCATGTTGGAAGACAGTTTGGTTTTCATCCAAGGGTTATTTTATACTGTTTACTCATTTCTTCAAGTATAGCAGACTAACGGATGTAACAGTGGGGCCTCCAACCAGGATTATCAACTCTAGCTTCCTATTGACTCCGATTTCTCTCTTAGCTATCTGTACTTCATGGGGCATGACCACTCAAGTCCTGTGTTTGTATGTCCGGTCACAGTTAGAAACCTTTTTCTTTTTTTAGTGGACTCACTCCATTGACATTTCACCACTGATTTTTCCACCCCTCCTTCTGTGCTCTAACTCTCAGGTAGCAGATGGTAGAAATTGACTAAGCATGTATTTGCTGAGTGACCATAAGGAAAGCTGTCCTGTGGCTTACTTCTTTTTCATTACTAATATTTTGCCATTAATGATTAGACAAAGCAATGCTTGATGGCTTGATGAGACTAACAAGACCTGAACTTTTTATGCTTTCAAATGTAATCAACATTTTATACCTGTTGTTAATGAAAGACTTTCATAAAAGCACTATTCTATTTTTAAATTTTTTAAATTAGACTAATAATTCCAGAGCCTCTTTTCTTCTTCATATTTACCTTCTTCTCTTGCTCTCTTCCCTCCCTCCCTCCCTTCCTTCCTTCCTTCCTTCTTTCCTTCTTTCCTTCCTTCCTTCCTTTTCTCTTTTCTACTTTTGTATATTATAGTTACATAACTTTAGTTACCCTTATCTCAACAAAGTGTTTTGGTAATTTCATAGTTGTTTTTGTCATAAACAAAGAAAAGTTTTTCTTTTTGTAGTCATAAATAATATGCCAAGGTAGTGTGTCAAAACTAGAAAGATGGGAAGCAAATGTGAATTTTAAAAATCTCCCTGGGTAAACATATTATTGCTTTCTACAATCAAACCTCCTACATGTAAGTTTCAAGACAAAGGCCATATGAAGCTCCATTTTAGTGCCATAAAAAGACAGAGGAAATCTACAAACTTAAGCAGCACATTTTAAACTAATATACTCTCTGAGTGAAATTCTCTTTCTTCTGGTAACTGTTATTAGGAAAGTTTGTTTGATGTTTGTTTTCTTATTTATCTTATTCCCTTATCAAGTCACCTAGTTAAGTGAATTTTTTTTTAATATATTATTTGTTTACTGTTTTAGCTACTCATTATAGTGGTCAACTAGAAAAAAAATTCTATATTTGACCTATAAGAATATTATTAAAAAAATAGTATTTAAAAAATTTTTATTTTACTTTAAGTTCTGGGATACATGTGCAGAAAGTGCAGATTTGTTACATAGGTATACATGTGCCATGGTGATTTGCTTCAGTTATCAACGCATCATCTAGATTTTAAGCCCTGCATGCATTAGGCTTTTGTCCTAATGCTCTCCCTCTTGCCCCCCTCAACCCCCAACAGGCCCTGGTGTGTAATGTTCCCCTCCCTGTGTTCTCATATTTAACTCCCACTAATGAGTGAGAACATGTGGTGTTTGGTTTTCTGTTCCTGTGTTTGCTAAGTATGATGGCTTCCAACTTCATCCATGTTCTTGCAAAGGACATGAACTCATTCTTTTTTATGATTGCACTGTATTCCATGGTGTACATATGCCACATTTTCTTTATCTAGTCTATCACTGGTGGGCATTTGGGTTGGTTCCCATTCTTTGCTGTTTTAAATAGTGCTGCAAGAAACATATGTGTGCCTTCATAGTAGAATGATTTATAATTTTTTGGGTATATATCCAGTAATGGGATTGCTGGGTCAAATGGTATTTCAGATTCTAGATCCTTGAGGAATTGCCACACTGTCTTCCACAATGGTTGAACTAATTTACACTCACACCAACAGTGTAAAATTATTTTTATTTCTCCACAGCCTTGCCAGCATCTGTTGCCAACATCTGTTTAAAACTTAGTTTTAATATTACAGGAATATATTGAAAGTATCCTAAGGTAGCAGAACTACATAAAAATACAATTTCAAAAGTGTTTATATGTAGTACAATATAAGCAGCCAATTTTTTTTTCTAAAAAACATCAAAACATTTTGTTGAGATACTATGCCATGAATGAAAATGAATTATTTTTTATAAGAGTTGGAAGATATATAGATAGATAGATAGATAGATAGATAGATAGATAGATAGATAGATAGATGTATATTTAGCATTCACTTAAAACTTTTTGAGCTAAATTATCACTTTATTATTTTTTAAATGACATCTTTCTAAATTCATTTAAGTGAAAACTTATTTAAAATTACTTTTCTTTCTTTTTTGTTATTGTGTTTGTTTTTTTGAGAGGGAGTCTTGCTCTGTCACAGAGGCTGGAGTGCAATGGCGTGAACTTGCCCCCCTGCAACCTCTGCTCACAAGTTCAAGCCATTCTCCAGTCTCAGCCTCCCAAGTAACTGGGATTAAAGGCATATGCCTGTAATATTTAATATTTAAAAATATTAATTTTTTTTGTATTTTTAGTAGATGTGGGGTTTCACCACATTGGCCACTTTGGTCTCGAACTCCTGACCTCAAGTGATCTGCCCATTTACACTTAAGGAATTGTATCCAAAAGCATTTAAGCAGCATGCTTTATTTCAATGTTTTCTCCTAACACTGACTTGTAACACTAAAACTAATAAAATATTTCTTACTTTTGTGCGGAGCCAGCCTTACATTACCCATGGGTACCCCAGGTTTGGTGGCAACAAAGGAATGAGGAAAAGACAGATTAAGAGAAAAAGTGGGACTAGGGGCCATTACTTTATTACTCTGGAGATGACAGTGAAGGCCCCAAGCTTCGATTATTCACACTATTTATTGATTACAATTACTTTGATCTATAGGGTAGGGATGGAGTGATGGTGGAGTGAATCAGTGAGCCAGAGCTGAATTAGTGAACTGGAACTGGTGTGTCATTCTAAGGATTGATCACAGTGGTAGTTTGGGAGTTTCACAAAACAAGAACACGTGGTTATCTTTAGCTTATTATCTATGTACAGCTGATGGAACATGGACCTTACAAGGAGCCTACAATTCGTCACAGTGCTACAAAGGGGTTTTACATCCTTGAGCACAATGTTTATGGTAACACAGCCTAGGTCACCCTGAACCGGAACAGGAGGCGTGGAGAGCCCCTTCCTTCTTAGAGGCCTCCTGCAGCCTTCCGCAGTTTGTTGTTCCTTGTTTACGTGTTACTCATAACCAATTTATGTAGGCACTCTGTAAGTCCTTTCTCCTGTGCTGCTTTTCCCAACACTTTTCTCTCCCGTAATTTCTGTTTGTGAACTACCTTCTCTCAGTCTATTCAGGCTTAATCTTTGTCAGCTTAACATCTAAGGGAGGTAGAATTTCCAATGTCTATGTCTATTTTTCCCTTTGGTGAAGGCTCTGTTCTACTTACCACCCACTAAACTGCCTTTGCTGGTGCTTTGTTTACAACTCATTTCTGTCAGTTACTAAGAAGTGTTGTCTAAGTTTTTTTGTTGTTGTCGTTGTTAAATTTGGTTGTTGATGATAATTTAAAGTTGTTATAGTTTTAAAGTTATAATATTCAGTATAAACCAAATGTTTTTGATCATTCTAAACTCTCTGACTATAAATATCAGTTTGTAAATCTTGATACATTCCACATTTGCCAAACATATGTAAACAACTTAATAAATGTGCATGTATTTTAATAGATTTTGAATTATGATTGGTATATTTTACTTACGTTATATGCTGCCTCCTAAGATATTATAAAAAATGCACATTGTTGATATAGATTTTCTATATCAGAACTGATTTTTTTTAAACACAACATTTTAAATTGGTCTAATATTAAAAAATATATTTGAAAAAGAAGAAAATTAATTTCTTCCAAGATAAATATACTATATTCTGAATGTACTTATAGAATTTATTAAGCAAGCAACTTATCTGTTTTCTACATATTAAAAACACTAAAGAAACATAAAAATAATTGTTGAAACATTCAAATTTATTAATGTGAGATTGGTGATACCATCATTCTGCAGGTAATCATCTTTAAATATTTCATCTATTTCTTTAAGAACATTGGCTATAATCATTAATATTTATTGAGTATTTAATTAGGGTCAGAAGTTATTTTAAATACTTTTATATATTTCCAAATTTTCCTTGTAAAATCTTATGAGATGAATAATGTGTATTTATCTTACAGATGAGGAAATTGTGGTTTATTTTCTGATCTAGTTCACCTAGAAAGAAATATACCCTTAACTGCTACATTACACTGATCCTTTACTTTGATTAAATAGAAAATAGGATATTCCAAATCAGATAGGGTTCAAAGCTAGATAGAATGCTAGAAGTAGTCTTCTGCTAATTAAAGCACACACTTAATAGATGAGGTAAATATTCTAAGTAGTACTGAGTAGCAATCACTGTACTCATATACCAACGGTTGATAATGTTTAGCACAGTTTCCTGTAATGGCTGAAGAACAAATCATAAAGCACATTTAGGTTCAAAACAAGTATTCATAGAAGGGAAGCAGAAAGATAGCTGAATAGAAGTCTCTAGCAGTTGTCTCCCCACAGGGCCACCGAATTGAACAACTCTCCACACAACCAAGTACTTTCATAAGAGCCAAAAATCAGGTGAGCAAACACAGTACCTGATTTTAACATTATTTCAAGGAAAGAGTCAGTAAAGAGGGTAGAAAAGATAATATTTCTTGCCAACACCACTTCTCTCCAGTTCACCCAGCACCATGGGAAGAGAGAATATGTGTACTTGGGGGAAGGAGAGCAAGGTGACTAAAGCACTTTCCGTTGGAAGTCAGTGCTGCCCTGTCATAGAGAAACACAATTAGAGCTTAAATCTTCCAGTTGTTCATGGAAGGAGCATTTTAACTAGCCCTGGCTAGAAGGGAACCCTCCAACTCAGTAGTAGGTACCTGAATTCTAGCCAGCTCTACGTCTAGTACACTAAAGAGCCCTGCGGTTCTGAATAAATTTGAAAGAAACTCAGGCCACAAGAATTACAGTCCTTGGGCAAGACCTAATGCTGTGCTGGGCTCAGACCCACTGGAATTAGAGGGCATAGGACTCAGGGAGACATTTCTGGGACAACCAAGGGAGTGTTTGAGTCATCCCTCCCTCAACTCCAGGCAGTCCAGCTCTGAGAGACTTCTGCATGTGGAAAGAAGAAGGACGAGTAAAGAGGACTTGTCTTGCAACATGGGTACCAGATCCACCACAGCAAAATAAAACATCAGATTGCTGAAATCCCTGATTCCAAGCCCTAGCTCCTGGGCATTTCAAGACCTACTTTGGGCCAGAAAGGAACCAACTGTGCTTGGAAAAGAAGAACCCAGTCCTGGCAGGATCTACCACCTACTGACAAAACAGTGCATGGGCCTTGAATAAACATAAGTAATAGCCAGGCTGCAGTTACCATGAACCTTGAGCGAGATCCAGTACTGCGCTGGCTTCTGGTGTGACCCAGCACAGTCCAGATGTGGTTACCGTGGGAGTGCTTGCACCATCTCTCCTGCAACTTCAGGCAACCCAGCACAGAAAGAGGGACCCCATTTGTTTTGGAAAAGTGAGAGAAGAAAAGGAAAGACTATGCCTGGTAATTGAGTGAATTCTGGATCTTACTGAAACCCACTAAGGCAGTGGGAATCTGAAAGAGTTGCAGCATCACTGGGATTGGGCATCCCCTATTGTAGAGATGTCTACAGGACTAAAGATTTAGATCGCAACACTGAAATTTCTTTGAATATGGTAGAATGTCTTCTCAAGAAGCAGCACAGGTAGAAATAAGCTCAGACTGCAAAGATTAGAATAAATACTTAACTCTTCAATGCCCAGACATCAATAAACTTCCACAAGCACCAAGAACATCCAGCAGACAATGACCTCACCAAATAAAGTAAATAAGGCACCAGTAACCAATCCCACAGTGACAGAGATATGTGACCCTTCAGACAGGTCATTAAAAAGCTGTTTTGAGGAAGCTCAGTAAACTTCAATAAAACACAGAGAAGGAACTCAGAATTCCATTAGAGAAATTTAGCAAAGAGATTGAAATAATAATTTAAAATTCAAGCAGATATTCTAGAGCAGAAACATTCAATCGACAAACTGAAAAATACGTCAGAGTCTCTCAACAGCAGAATTGATCAAGCAGAAGAATTGGTAAACTTGAAGGCAGGCTATTTGAAAACACCTAGTAGAAGAGAAAAAAAGAAGATTAATAAGAAGAAACATGCTTATAAGATCTAGATATAGCCTCAAGGAGGCAAATCTAAGAGCTATTGACCTTAAAGAACAGGTAGAGAGATTGAGGTAGAAATTTTATTCAAAGAAATAATACCAAGGAACTTCTCTAATCTAGAGAAAGAATTAATGTTCAGTACAAGAAGGCCATAAAATACCAAGCAGATTTAATTCTAATAAGACTACATCAAGGAATTTAATCATCAGACTCCCAAAGAACAAGGATAAAGAAAGGATCTCCAAAGCAGCAAGAGAAAAGGAACAAATAACATAAAAATAACTCTAATATTTCTGACAGCAGACTTTTCACTGGACATGTTAAAGACCAGGAGAGAGTGGCATGACATATTTACAGTGCTGAAGTAAAAATAATAGTAACACAATACAAAAATGCAGCATTTCTAAAATAAAATAATTTCTTTTGAATTATTTCTGATTTTTGAAAGTGCATTGGTGGGATTCAGTTAAGTAGTATGTGCTCATTTTAAATGAAAGGCATCATGAAGTAAGTAGACCTAAAACCTTGTCAATGTAAATTTCCTTGTTTGAAAGCTATACATCTTTCAAGAAGGTTTGCAGACACTGAATTCTTCTGCGACTTTAAAAAAGTGGAAACAGCTAAAGAAATGTTAGTCATTGGAAGAGAAGCTAGCTGAAGTCCCTGAAGTCACTCTACCTAGTGTACTATTTGGCTTAGACTTAGCCTGTTAAAGAGCAAATCATGGCGATGAGATTATTTCTTTACATTTGTCCTCCTTAGAGTATAATAAGCATATAAATACTCTTAATCTTTTGCTGCCTATATTTTAGCAAAGGTTTTTTTTTCTTCTGAATATTGTCCTCAATATGGTAGAACAGATGTGTTCAAAGCAAAGTTTGGATGAAATGTTTTCTCAGGAAAATCTGTTTCTGCTGCTAAGAAACTGCCACCTACAACCATCTGTGGTTTTCTGCTTCTTGCCAAACTTCTCTGTTGTCTTTATGTGGATACTGTCTTTGTCTCTTTTGTGGTATCCAAACATGGCAAGCACTTCTATCAGTTGCATTCCTTTGCTAAAAGTGTTTTACTCTCCTACTAAATATTATAGTCTATGTTGATACACGTGTGCACACATATTACATACTTTAATATATGGAACACAAAACCATTGTAGCCAACATAGCCAAATATTTAATAAAAGCACCCCACTGTCTTAATGACCCTTATCCCCAATTGGCAGTAGTGTTTTATATAAGAATTATGAATTATAAACTAAAAAGCAGAAAAAATAGAAAAACTTTACAATAGGTCCACACTGAGTTCTTTTTATTTTTTATTTTTTTGAGTTGGGAGTTTCCTCTCTGACAGCCACATTGAATACAGTAGTATGATCAGAACTCACAATAACCTCAAACTTTTGAGCTCAAGCAATCATCTCGCCTCAGCCCCGCTAGTGGCTAGGACCGTAAGCATGCACAGCCATGCCTATTTTATCTTATTTTATTTTGTTTTGTGGAGATGAGGTCTCACTATGTTACCCAGGGTCATCTCAAACTCCTACCCTCAAGCAATCCTCCTGTTTAGCCTCTCAGAGTGGATACAGGTCTAATGAAAGAAAATACATTACATGGCAAATAAGAAACACTGGAAGTAATTATTCTCAAGTTTTCAGAATTGAAGAAAGACATGCTATTTAGTAAAAACAGCAATAGAAAAGAAACACATGCTGATTTCCAACCAGATAAATAAAAATACATTCTCAGATTGATATTGTGTAGTTAAATCTCACAACATCTAGAAATAGTGATAAAAGTCCATTAGCCACCAAGAAAAAAGTAAAGATTATTCATACAGAAGAAACAGACTTCCACTTTTGGCTATTACAGGGTGTTTCATATAAAAAAAAAATTATTTTACTTAGAATACCTTAAAAGTTAGTTAAGGATGATTTACAAACAAAACAAAATCCTCTGTGAGTTATTGGAAAACAATCCAATTAGACAGAAGGTGAAAAGCTGATTTATAAAGAACACTAAGTTAAAAGTTTAGTTTCTGTTGATTTTTTAAAAGGTTGTTCTGATTAGTAGTATAAGCCACAATGACTAAATAGAAAATGTCAGTCTAGAATTTTGGGCAATTACAATGACCTGGGGACAGACTAATTGAAGATTATAACTACTACAATATAGAGGGATTTGAGAACCAAGGCCTTATGAAAAATAATAAAAGACATGAAGCCACAAATTCAGGAATGTCAATATTATCAAGCTATAATAAATGCAAAGAAAATTAGTCAAAGGAAAATCATAGTAACATATTGATGATTAAATACAGAGGGAAAACCCTAAAATCACCTAGAGAGTTTATTTTATTGTATAGGATATATAAAGCTCAAAATAGCAATATTCTTACTATAATAAGAAAAATACAGATAAATTAAATTATATATATTTTTATTGAGCCCCTCAAAGTTGCAAGGAAACCAAATAGGCTGAAATCTAAGGAATGTCAAGTCTGTCTGCAGAAGATAGGGCTCAAGCAATTATTTACCTAAGGCCAAGCATAGAAAAAAGTGTTTCATAAAAGTGGGTACAAAGATACCAGCTAAAATTGTTATCATTTACCCAAAGTCAGTTGTGTGCTAGCATAAGCATATAGAAGCCCTTGGAACCATAGGTACAAAGTTATCTATTTTCTCTGTGAACCTCCACAGGTGGTCACAGAAAGGACTGTATACAGACTGAGGAGGATTTACTACATGGTATATTCGTAAAGAATGAAATCAACATCTGGAGCCTCACACAGACCCTTTTCCATTGAGCCAGCAGGAGAAAGGGAGAAATGCTGTTATTGCAGTGCAGAAAAAGGTAGAGAAACTATAGCTGGGAGAATGATAAAGGAAAATAAACCTCTACTCACTAAGGTATGGTATGAAAAAATGTAGGAATGAAGATTTTATGCCAGTATCATTAGAAATCTCCTACCACTGGGGAGAATCAGAAAATCCTTTCTTCTATAAAGCCTACCAAAGATATAAACTAGATTTTATCTGCCACAGGGAAAAGAGGCAAGATAACCGCGAATGTCTCTCTCTCAAGATCTGATTAGAAGATTGGATCAGGAGTACAGAGAACTGTCCCTGCTCCTCATCAATAGCCTAGAAAGTGCGAAGTAACTGCAAAACCAGGCCAACACTGGATGAGGAACAAGAATGTATAGTGCAATCATCTCTGTGACATAGGCACAATAACCTTACATTAAGTAAAAATAATCAACATACTCAGACTTTGAACCTGGCTCAGAGATGTCTCTGATGTTGACATTATTGATTTTACCAACATGGGATGGAACATGACTATGATTAATACAGTATACTAAATACTGTAACAGAAAAGGCAGAGGACATAAATTGCCAGAGCATGAATTTAAGACAAGAAATATAAACTATAAGAAAGACTCAAATGGAAAAATGCTAGGAAAATAAATAAAATCAAGAGAATAAAAATAATGCATGGCTTAGAAAAGTTCATCAGTAGACTTATCATTTATCTACGCAATTGTCAATGACAACTCTGTACATTATTTTGAAGAGATTTATTCCAATCCAAATATGAATAACCATAGCCCATGACACAGCCCTCAGGAGATCCTGAGAACATGTTCCTGAGGTGGTTATAACACAGCCTGGTTTTATACAACTTTGGGAGACATGAGACATCAATCAAATGCATTTGGATATACATTGGTTTGGTTCAGAAGGCAGGGCAACTTAAAGCGGGAATTATAGTGTATAGGTAAATTTTAAAATTTTCTGGTTGACAATTGGTTGAGTTTGTCTAAGAACAAGGGATCAACAGAAAAGATATGTTTGGGTTAAGATAAAGGATTGTGGAGACCAAAGTTTTACTGTTCAGAGGAAGCTTTTAGCTAGCAGTCTTCAGAGAGGAGAGGTTGTAAAATGTTTTCTTACTGGACTTAAAATGGTACCTGACTCTTAGATGATTTTCTCCTGGACCTGGAAAGCAAGAAAAACATAAAAAGAAAAAGGGGCTTCTCTACAGAATGTGATTTTTTCTAATAAGGGACAACTTTGTAGAGCAACTTCAAGATAGGATAAGGAAATATAGTTGGGGTTAAAAATATTTTCTTTTTTTTTTTTCTTATTTGTTATTTGATGTTTTGCCAGAACCAGGATGGAAAGCAGGCCACTTTATAGAGGGTGAAATAAAGCCCCTCTGATGAGACTTTATGGTTTCTAGGGCATAACTCCCCCGACCCCTTAGAGAGGAATGTGGGCAAGATAAGAAAAAAACAAGTCAGAATTTAGTCCTCACAATGATAGTAGAATATATGTTCTTTTCAAGTGTGCATGATTCACGAAGATAGAGTATATTTTATACCATAAACACAAGTAAAAAAAATTAAAGACTTGAAATTATACAAAGAACGTTCTTTAACCACATAGAATTAAACTAGAAAACACTAAAAAGATACCTCAATAATCTTAATTACTTGAAAATTATTTGCTAGACTTCTAAATAACCCACAGATTAAATAAAAAGTTATAAGAGAAATGGGAAAGCATATTCAATTAAAAGATAATGAAAAAAATAGGGAGATATATGTAAAGAACTAATAGATGCAGAGAGAGTACTTACAAAGTTAAGCATTCATTCAAGATCTTTAAAAAGGCACACATAATTCAGCATTAAATAGAACTTCTTTAACACAATTATAGACAATTACAAACAAATAAAACATTTCTACAGATAACATTGTACTTCATGATGAAAGACTGATTCTTTGCTCCTACAGTTAGGAGCAAACCCAGAATATTTACTCTCAATTCTTGTAATCAAATAACTCTAGATCTTTATGAGTAATAAGTAAGATTTAAAAAAAAGAAAAGAGAAGATGTAGAGACTGGAAAGGAACAAATAAAGCTTGAATAGAAGCAACACACTTGTTGTCATAAACTTGTTAGCTGCTTCTTCGGCAGCCATTTTTAAGCCTGGCATGAGGTATTTGAAATCCAGTTGTTTCTTGCCACCTTTGGCCTAGTTGAAACTTCTCCCTATATGTTAGTTTGTATTATAGACTGCTTGCTTCTTATCTTACTAAGACAAAACCCAACATATCCCACAGCTATTGATCACAATAAAGCATAATGGTCAATCTGAGAGTCATGCAAATAAACTCTCCCTTTCATGTTGCATTTTCTAATGACTAATGGTGTTTTCTTTAAACTGGTCAAGCCACAATCTCAACAGGAATGCCTAAGGGCTAACACTCATACACCTTAATATATGCATAGTCTCACAGGTGATCTCTCTTTTGCTCTCTCTTATTCACTCTTTCTGCATTCCTCACCTACTGGTTGAGTATCCTGCTGTCTCCAGACTTCTCACTGGCCCTCATGGGCATCCTCCTTTTCTTGTGGATCTGTGGGTATTAAAATGCTTCTGTCACTTTATATTTTGTTGTGCTGACTCTTCTGGGTCCCACCAGAACAACACATCCAAACTTAACTCTCTTCCTATTCAGGACTTTCTTAGAGAATGACTATCTTTGTAGTAATAAACAGACCTAGGTCAGACCAAAATCACAAAGGCATCTACTAGTATCAAATTTCCTATGAGAGGAACATCTGGTCACCAGTTGGACACTTAAGCATTAGGTAGTCAACCAGGATAAAGATGTATTCAGCGAAATGCACAAAGTAAACATTCAAGACCAGCTCTTCTGAAGGCCTGTCAGAGCAGGGCTAAAATTTATATTCAATCTAGACAGAGAGACCTCAAGATCAAATTAGAAAGAAACCATAACAATAGAAATTGCAGTAAGTATCGACATGTAGATTTTCTAACAAATCTGCAACACAAGCAGCTAGATGTCATAGATTAATTTAGTAAGGTCACATGACATAAGAGTACTACACAAAAATGAATAGTGTTTCTCAACACTAAAAACAAATAATTGAAATTAAAATTTTAAGAAGTAGCATTGATTAAGCCCTTCAAATCATTTAAAAACTAGGTATAATTTTAATAAACATATGCAATATCAGTGTGCTATAAACTAAAAAAATGATATGAGAGATCAAAGAAGATATAAATTAATGAAACAAATTACCGTGTTCATGTTTTGGAAAACTTAAACGTTTTAAGATGTCAATTCTCTCTAAATTGATTTACAAATTTAACATACTCCAATCAAAACCCCACAAAGAACTTCGTGGAAATATTTTGCAGAAACCAAAAAGTTGTTTACAAAACATGCCAATAAAAGAAAAAAGAATAATCAAAACAATTTTAGAAATGATTTTTAAAGAATGAAGTTGGAGACTCATACGAATTGATTTCAAGATGTACTCTAATGCTACAGAATCAAACAATGTGCTATTGGCAAAAGTAGAATAACAGATGAGTGAAACACAATAGAGCACCCATAAATAAACCCACCCATATACGGTGAATTGATTTTCAAAAAAATCCTAAGGCAGTACTACGGGATTTTGTGATGCTCAAACAGTTGTGCACATTTGAACATCTATATGCAAATATATGTCTGTATGTATATCACAAAATATATGTGCCTTTATGTATATGTTTATATATGTGTGTATATAAGATAAATATAAAACTTAGAAAACGCAAAATTTCTAAAAGAAAACACAAATAAATGTTAAATATTTGTGGTCTTGGGTTAGGCCAAGTTTTCTTCATATCACACAAAAAGCACAGAAAATATTAATACATTTTTCCTAATCAAAATTAAAATTGTCCATTTTTCAACCTAATAAAAAGTGGGGGAAAGATTGAATATCATTTAAGAAAAAGAAGATATAAGTAAGATAAACAAAGAAATTAAAATATACCCAACACCACTAGTCACTAGAAAATGCAATCTAAGGCCTCCAGCTCCATTCATTTTGCTGCAAAGGACATAATTTTATTCTTTTTAATTACTGCATAGTATCCTTTTGTGTATATGTGCTATATTTTCTTTACACAGTCTACCATTGATGAGCACCTGAGTTATAATCATGTCTTTACTAAAATGAGTAACACAGCAATAATCATATGAGTGGTAAAATGATTTATTTTCTTTAGTGACGGGTATATTTTCAGTAATAGAATTGCTAGGTTGAATAGTAACTCTGTCTTAAAAGTTCTTCCGTAAGTGTCCAGATTTTTTTTCAGAGGCTGGATTAATTTACATATCCACCAACACAGTATAAACATTCCTTTTCCTCTGCAGCCTCATCAGTATCTGTTGCTTTTTGACTTTTAATAATAACCATGCTGACTGGTGTGAGATGGTATCTTGTCGTGGTTTTGATGTGTATTCATGTGATGATTAGCGATGCTGAGCATTTTATCATGTTTGCTGGCCATACATATGTCTTTTTTGAGATGTGTCTGTTCATGTCCTTTGCCCATTTTTCATGGGTTTATTTGTTTTTTGCTTGTTGGGTTGTTTAAGCTTCCTATACATCCTGGATGTTGGACCTTTCCTGGATGCATATCTTCTCTTATTCTGTAGATTGCAGGAACAGAAAACATACTTCATGTTCTCACTTATAAGTAGGAGTTAAACATTGCTCACACATGGACATACCTGTGGGAACAATAGACACTGTGGACTACTAGAGAGTGGAGGGACAGGGAGTGTGTTTAAAAACTACCTATTGGGTACTATGCTCACTACCAGGGTAATGAGATCCATACTCCAAACATCAATATCATACAATATTCTCATGTAACAAATCTACACATGTACCCTCTGTATCTTTAGATAAAACAAAAGTTGAAATTTAAAAACTGTATATTTTAAATGCAGATTTTTATGAGCCTGGCAACAACATAAATAGGTGGTTGTAAAAAAAAAGAAAAGAAAAGAAAAGAAACAGAAAAATACAAAGTAATACCACTATGTGATATTACTGTAAACTTTTAAAGTGCCTAAATTAACAGGGAGGGGGCCAAGAAATAAAAGAAACCTAACAAGAGGCCAGTGAGGATACAGATATTGAATGGCACTCACATACATTTCTGGTGGGAATAAAACTTTTTGAGTAGTCACATTTCACAATAGTGTGCCCATTTCTTGTGAATTGATGCCTACACTTACCATATGACTCAACAATTCCATTTCTAAATATTTATCAACAGAAATTAAAATGTATGTTCACACTCAAAACCTGTGTGCAAATATTTGTAATGGCCTTTTTATAGTTAACCAAATTTGGAAAAATACATATTCTTTAACTGGTAAATAAATAAATATTCTATAGTGCCGATCCATACAGTAAAATGCTCCTTAACAAAGAAAAGGAATTAATGATATATAGAAGTCTATAAATAATTCTTAGATGCATTATTCTCAGTTAAAAAAAAGTCAAACGCAGACAATTACATTTTATAGTACTCCTTTTATATTACTTCTTAAGAATATTAACTGTATGGAGAGAATACAGATCATTTATTAACATGAAATGTGAGTTGAGAAAGATATTGTCTGCAAATGAGCACTTGAGTAATAAAACACATACATCTGTATTATGGTGATCATTACATAATTGTATGAGTTTGTTAAACTCACTCGACGGCACACCAAAAAAGTATCAATTTTTTTCTAGTATATTTTACAACTCAATAAAACTAATAAAAGAACAGTTGTATAAAAAAGACTGCAACAAGGTGATAGCACTAGGACTAGAAGAAAAGAAATAAAAATGTACTGTGTGAATATTTTATACTACATGTGAATTACTACAATTTCACATGATGGTAGGCAGTGAAATTTTTAATTTACATTGTATAAACCATAAGGCAACTACTAAAATACTCAACAAAGGATTGCATCATATAAATCAATGTCTTAGTTTGGTTTGTGTTGCTATAACAGAATTACTGGATACTGGGTATTCTATAAGAAAAATAAAGTTATTGGGCTCATGGTTCTGGAAGCTGGGGAATACAAAACATGGTGCTGACATGTGACAAGGACCTTAATACAGCATTACCCCTTTTTGGAAATTGAAAGAGCAAGAAAGGGTGAGAGTGACATTCAGAGAGGGCTGAGCTTGCTTTTACTTAACAAGCTTTCTCTTGATAATGGACGCCCTTCCTCCATAATGATATTAGTCCATTCCTAACAGCACAGCTCTCATGACCTTTGGTAAGATTCCACCTCCAAACATTACTGCATTAAAGATTAAGATTTTAACACATAAACTTTTTGGGACACAGTCAAACCATAGCAACCAACAAGGCAGATAAAATTAAATTATGATAAATCAATATTTAAAGAAAGCCCTCCCCCAAATAAGTAGAAGGCAAAATTCATTTTATTCTTAAAAAATGTTATTTGCCAAAGTAAGAAGAGACTAGACTCTTTAAATTTGATAATCTACCAGCCTAGCAGCAAATATCATATTTCAAAATGTGGAAATATTTTTATTGAATTATAAAGAAATATTGCCTTATTTTCCTACTATTTATCAATATATTACTAAAAGTCAATACATGAATACAAGTGAAATAAATAAGCATCGGGACGGTTAAAAATTAAGAAACAAAATTGTATTCATTGACCACATAAGCATCTTAGACAAATTACTAAAACTAAAAAGAGTAGGTGGCTGCACATCACCACGTAAAACTTAATAGCATTCTCTTGACCCAAGCAGTAACAGCACTAATGATACAACATAAAATGTCTCATTTATGATTATTGTAAGATATCTGTAATATGCCTGATGACAATTATTTGAAAGCTTTCATGCACTTTTACAAATTAACTGAGATAAGCCCGTAAAACAATTGACTTGCAGTGAAAACTTAGAAATAGACCCAAACATAAAGTGTTGCCTTAAATTTAACTAGAAAAACAATGGACTCTTCTTAATGTCCTTTTTACATATACAAAAGTAAAATAAATTTATCACTTCACTCTACCTCTTTAATATATTATAGATGGAAATCCACATAAAATATGTAAAGACACACTAAATGAAGCAAAATGTTTTTAAACTTAACTATACCAAAATGTAAACTAAGATGTAATATGATGCCATGAATATCATTTACAGCTAACTCACTGACAAAAAAGTTTTTCCTATATGCAAAATAAATTTTAAAATAAGATCCAGAAGGAATAAACAATCCATATAATAAAAATAAATATCCTTTTGAAAATAGGAAAAGGGGATGAACAGGCACAGACAACGTGAATGTCACCAAATAGATTTAAAAATATATAGGATTAAAATACTCTACATTATTAGTTCCTAAATGATGAAACAAAACTACATTTTAGTTTTATGCTTATTAAACTAACTAATTTTGAGTAAGTAAAATAATTTTTTTTTTAAAGAGTAGGAAAAAGATAAATAAAAGACATAAAACTGGAGATCATGGAATACTATCCAGATATATAAAAGGATGAGTTCATGTCCTTTGTAGGGACATGGATGAAGCTGGAAACAGTCATTCTCAGCAAACTAACAAAAGAACAGAAAACCAAACACTGAATGTTCTCACTTATAAATGGGGGGTGAACAATGAGAACACACGGACACAGGGAGGGGAACAACACATACCAAGGCCTGTCTGAGGGTGAGGGGCTACGGGAAGGATAACATTGGGAGAAATACCTAATATGGATGATGGGTTGACAGGTGCAGCAAACCACCATGGCATGTGTATACCTATATAACAAACCTGCACATTCTGCACATATATCCCAGAGCTTAAATAACAATAATAAGTAATAAAACAGAGATCTCAGAGAAGTATGATAAAAACAAACAGAGGAAGGCTGCATTGAGAAGCTTTCAATAAGAATACGGACTGACATAGATCAACAGGAATAATATTTCAGAAATCTGGGACAATATAATGCAAACAAGCAATAATATCTTTGCATTATGGTATTTTAAAATAAATATGAAATATATAAATTTAATTGTCCATTTTGTTTTCTTAGACTAGTCTAAAGGAAAACTTTGTAATCAAAGAATGATCTTAAGGTAAAATTCTAACTGAAAGAAATGGAATCAAGAAAATCTATCTGCCATAATAAGGTTTGCATAAAAATTTTACAAATTAGAGTTGTGAAAAATTATCTTTATGTAAAATATATAAAGTTCTTCAGCTTTTATGGCACAAAGACATGATTGTTTCAATTAATATTTTTGAGAGGTTCTTTATTTTTAATGCCCATATAGTTCATCATTGTTTAAATTTTCAATTGGGTTATTAGTTCTATAACAAATGTATTAATATAAATATACACAAAACTAATAGATAAGCAGGCATTCTTTATTAAGACATATATCTCCCACGTATCCTAGAAAATGATTTGCCTATGATCACATAATTATAATATATACACATTTATATTGTATAAATGTAGATTAAAATCTATATTTTAATATTTGATTTTAATAGATTTTTATGATATATGATCATCATAGACTTCCAAAAATCTGCAGGCATATTATAAGATTCTGAAACTGTACCTGTTCTTTCTTGAATAGAATTTTTGACATCAATAAGGCTGGATAATTAAATACTATCCCTGAGGACTGTGCTTTAGGAGTGCATGGCAAGTGAAGTTGATTTATTTTAGGGACTTTTTTCTTTAGTAATTCAGAAAGAAAATATGTTCAGTAAGTTTGTGCATAATATTGAAGTACAGTAAGCTGTTATCCAAATCTGCATATGCAGGGAGATCTGTGGTCTCTCTTTAAACGTATGTAACCGCAAAGCAGGGAAAACCTGACCAAAAGAGTCAAATATTCGATCATCCTTCCTGCTTTTTACTACATGTGAACTCCTATTAGATGTTTCATAACGTGCAAAGATAAAAGAGAAACATTTCATTTCCTCCACTGGGTTTATTGAAGATATGTATCTTCTTTATTCACAGGGCACTTTATGAAGTAGAAGAGTAATGAATCAATGGCCAATATGCCTTGTTTATATGATGTGACATAGTACCATCCTAATGGCTGCAATTTAGTAGTATCATGAGCAGTTCTGAACGAGGGATTAGGAAAACTCTATGAAACCAAAGCCATGCCTATTTAGTATTTAAGATAAAAGCAATTTAACATTAATCTAGGCTAACATTTACTTAAGAAAAAGGATATTTTAGAGGTAGCAGCTATGATTTTTGTATCTACATTTGCAAAAATCAATTGATGGTTTAAGACAGTGGTTATAAATGAGTCTGGGTTTTATGGGGAGCCTCTCACCCACTCATCAAAATTAGTTACATTTCTGAAGGTGTGTGGAAGTTTAAAACGTTTGCCAGGTGATTTGAGTTATGCCTCAAAGATATTTGTGATTCATCTTCAGCTAAAACTGAGGATCTAAGAATGTCATGAAAGATTCTTCATGGGAAGGGACACATATTCTGTTGCCACAATAAGAGGGTATTCATGTTATCATAAAAAGCGAGCTTCAATTAAAATGGAGTCATAGCCTCTTTGGAGAAGATACACATTTTCTAATCATCTGACTGTAAGTCTTGCAAAAGAAAGCACTGTAATCTTAGTGGTAGGAATATTTTATTCCATAATTATTATATAATTGTGACAAACAACCAAGAAGATTAATTAATAATATGTTAACTGTAGATATGTATCAAGCTTTTTAAAACATATGTAATGTAAAAATATCTACATAGAAATGTAATAGAGAAGAGTAGTAAAAGGTGAATTAATCTAATGATAAAAATTGCGTTTGTATATTCACATCCTGCTCAAACAAACCACATTCCTAGCTGCAGACAATCCAGTGATTTAACCACTTTGCTGCAGTGTTGACCTATAAAGCCTCACCACTCACACTGCTGGGAAGAGTTCTCTGTACCTCTTCTAGTTGTAAGTGCTTTCCTAATCTATGAATAGTTATTTGCTCAGATTAATTCTGTATAATCTAATTTTTTGAGAAATTTTCTTTTATTTAAAGTGTCCCATGTGACTCAGAATATAGATATTAATGATTATTACTTATCTTACCCTGTCTTTGAGGCAATGTTTTTCCTAGATCTGTAAACTTACATTTTTCATCAATTTTGGATAATCCATAACCATTGTCTCTTTAGTTTTTCACTCCATTTTCTCTTTCTTCTCTCAGATAAATGATGACGCTTCTGATTCTTTCCTCTTTATAGTTAGCCTCTCTTTTGATTTTGTTATTCTTATCTCCTTATAGTGTCTTATAAATATTTTTATACATTTATTCCATATTAATTCTTTCTTTAATTTTTCACTCACCCATTGACTTTTAGGAAAATTATATGCTGTGTTTCTAGACATTTTATTAATTTTTCAAGCCTGACTCATCACTACTGACAGTTTCTTAGCATTTACTTGCCTCTGTAATTTTATCTGTTGTTACTTTAAACATTTCTATACACAATCATTTTATTTTCTGAACTTAAAAATACAGCATATCTTAGTCTCTTTTTGCTTTTGCAACAAAAATGCCATCAACTGGACAGTTTATAAACAATAGAAATTTACTTCTTATAATTCTAGAGACTGGGACTTTTAAGGAAGAGACCAAAAGATTCAAGGTCTGCTGAGGGCTTTCTGCTCAATGATAGTACCTTCTATGTGTCCTCACATGGGGAAAGAAGTGAATGAGTACCCTTGGGCCTACTTTTTAAGGAAGCTAAACCCATTCATGAGGGCTGTGTCCTCATGACCTAATCTCCCAAAGGCCCTCTTAATGCTACCACATTGGACATTAAGTTTCAACATATGAATCTGGGGAGATAAAACATTCAAACTATAACACAACTTCTTTAGTTCTTAGGTTTAATGTATTCTAATTCGTTTCTGAAATTTTTTTTACAATGTCTTGATTGTCACAAAATTTGTTAGTAGTTGGGAAGTGGTAGGTGGTTGATTGAATCATTGTTCCGAATCTTTACCTATATTTAGGTTTTTTTTTATATAACTGAAGTGACACTAATAAGAGACATACTATAGTCCTATTACTTTTATATATACCTTGACCTTTGACTAGTTTTGCCTAGTTGGTTGTGGATGAAATGACAGTGTGTCTATGCTAAGTCCTTTTGAAGCATATGTTTCTATTAGCCTTTTTGTGTTTAAGAAGGCTAACAGAAACCTATCTTAACACATTGCTGTGATAAGAACATTCCTCACATAGCCCCTGATTCCAGAATAAAAGCCACGTAGAACAACAGTGCCCCAATTTATTCTTAGAACTAATGCTTAAAGTAGAGCCAGGCCATTGCACCTGTAAATCTAAAATCTGAAACATGGATTTCCCAGTTGATGTACTTTCCACTGAGCATGATAAAAACTATATATTTTCATGCTGAGTTTTGGATTTCTTTTGTTTTACATGATTCACAACTGATAAATTATGATTTATTTTAACCTATAAATGTCAAAGAGCCTAACTTGTGAAATATTTTCCTCCAAACATTTTGCTGCTGGTAGACCAGAAGTGGAAATCCCTATTAATTTAGGAAATTGTAAACTGTTCCTAAAACATTTTAGTTTTTAGCAATTTTAAACCCAGTTCAATAATTTGCTGATGTACAAATGATTGATGTCATTAACTTTAGTGTTGATAAAATGTTCTGTGACCAAATCAGCTACCAAACCCTTGTAATTGCAAATTTAGATCAAGCTGTTGTTACCGTCTTCCTGCGCTTGTAATTTCCTGCTTTTCTGAAAATGGCTTCCTGATTCCATGCCTCTGTATTTTGTGTATTCCCTCTTCTATTCCAGTACACAGAAATTCAAGTTCTTGGCCACCACATTTCCAGGTGCTTTTGGCTATTGTTTTTTCTTTTTGTTAGATTCCTACAAAATAATTCCCAAGACCCTCTATGAGAGAGTCCTTTCAAGAATATTTCCATATATTTGTGGTACCATAATGCTTAAAAAAAGCTGTCAAATGTAAGGTTTGGCTATGAATTGATAGGTCTCTCAGATTGTCTAATTATTGATAATATCTAAGCGATGTCTTTATAGTAGTTTTTTTTTTTTCCAAAAATAATATCCAGGCTGGGCGCAGTGGCTCACACCTGTAATCCCAGCACTTTGGGAGGCCTAGGCAGGCAGATCACCTGAGGTTGGGAGTTCAAGACCAGCCTGATCAACATGGAGAACCCCATCTCTACAAAACAACAGCAACAACAAAAAAAATATATCCACCAAATTTAAAAATAAGGGTCACTGATATGTGATGCACTTCTCTTTATTATTATTATTTTTATTTTCATACTTTAAGTTCTGGGGTACATGTGCAGAACGTGCAAGTTTGTTACATAAATATAGAGGTGCCATGCTGGTTTGCTACATCCATCATCCCATCATCTTGCATTAGGTGTTTCCCTAATGCTATCCTTTCCTTACCCACCCCAACTCCCCACAGGCCCTGGTGTGCACTTTTCATAGGCGCTGATGGTGTCCTAGTCTGCTTTATGCTGGTCTAACAGTGTAGCACAGACTTTTAAAATGAACAGAAATTTATTTGGCTCACAGTTTTGAAGGCAGGGAAGTACAAGATCATGGGCCCACTTCTGGTGAGTGCCTTCTTGCTGTTTCATCTGATGGTGGCAGGGCACAGAGAGTGAGCGAGAGAAAGGGGTTGAACTCATAGCCTCAAGAACTTTTGTAAGTGAAATCAATCCGTACATGAGTGTGGAGCCCTCATAGTCTAAAAACTGATTAGCTTCCACCTTCCAACACTGTTGCATCGGTAAGTTAAGTTTTAAACACATGCTTAAAAAAAATACATTCACGCTAAAGCAGGTAGAATCTTAATATTTTCTCCAAATCTATTGTAATTCAAGACATAACTTCGTCTAGTTTTCCATGTCTTTGAAATTTAAGATATTCTACTTTTATTCTGAGTTTTTTTAAATCTAGAATGTTTTTTTCCACAGAGCAAATTTAAGACTCATTTGTGTTTCTAGCATATATTTGTCATTCCTTTCAAGTTTTCTAGAGTTATTTTGTTCGACTAAGCATTCCTTATTTCTTGTAATGCTCCTAACTATGTGTAAGTGAAAATAGGGGAGCTGAAGAAATAAATAAAGATAAATAATCCTGCTAAAGTTGACCCTCTACTTGAATGTTGCTCAGTAGTACTGTTTTTATGAGAATAAAATAATGATTTGAGCAAAAATAAAACACAAGCCCCAAATATATAATAAAAAAGATTTTATTTAAAATGGCTATATGTATATATATGTAAATATATAGGTATATAATTTTAGTATTATTTGGTCATATTTCTATAAGTATTTACTTAGAACTTACATGTTTTTATGAGTGGTGTTCCCTGCAACTCACAATACTTATAACATAGGAATGTAATAAATGTGAATAGGTGCTCAGTGAAATGTTTGCTGTTTGAAATAAAATGCTTTTCTTTGTTCTAATGTAAATAGCAATATAAAGTATCTTTAGACTCTTAAAATCATTGTAATATTATACAACAACTCTAGGTACCATAGCTAAGAACTTGAAATGGATGCAAATTTATTATTCCTATATGTGATTAAAAGTAAATTCAGCAATTTAAGACAATATTTATTAAAATAAAATGCTAAAATAGGAAATATTTCTGTTCTTTTCACCAAAACTAATGTTTAATATTCAATTTAAATTTTCTTCACAGTGCCTGCAGCCAAGATAAACAGTAAAAAGGAAATTGCATAGCATTTTAGTTACTAGAATGAAGGGACAATCAAATCATAAAATTTCTGTATGTTTAATGGTGAAAATTAAAATGCCCTATTTAAAAATTGGGCATGTGAAATATTCCAATGAGCTTAGGATAAAGTCGAATATGCCTAGTTGTATGTAGATCTTCTTAATTACCTACGAGGAGATTGTCTTCATCATGAACATAAATATCTAAAATCCACAAATTATAATACTGATATCATTTAAATATACATGTCTCTGTAACATGCCTATAGGTTAGTTTTTGCTGATGAGTTTATTACTCTGATTTCATTGCATTGCAATGATGTCTATAGGCAAGCACCTGGAAGCAATTACCTGACAAACTTAACTCTATGCACAGGTATGGCTTAGAAGAGCAAAAACATGCTTTAGTTCATGCAAAATGCAAGTTTGCCTACTGTGTTACATATCTAAGTCAAGTGAAAATCATCACCCTCGGCCAGGTGCAGTAGCTCATGCCTGTAATCCCTGCACTTTGGGAGGCCAAGGCAGGCAGATCACCTGAGGTCGGGAGTTAGAGACCAGCCTGACCAACATGGAGAAACCCCATCTCTACTAAAAATACAAAATGAGCCAGGCATGGTGGCACAAGCTTGTAATTGCAGCTACTCAGGAGGCTGAGGTAGGAGAATGGCTTCCACTTGGGAGATGGAGGTTGCAGTTAGCCAAGATCATGCCATTACACTTCAGCCTGGGCAATGAGAGTGAAAACTCCGTCTCAAAAAAAAAAAAGAAAGAAAAAGAAAAAGAAAAGAAAGAAAGAAGAAGAAAATTGTCACACTCAACTTTTCAGATCTGATTAAAGCAAAACTATAAAATTCAATCTGGTTTCTTTGCTTGTAAATATTGTTAATATTCATGGCTCTGTTTATATAATTAAGACCAATTTCCAAGATATGCAGAAAAATTTTAGAGAATGAAAATAATAACCTTTACCCTGTACTGTGGAAATAAGTCTTGGAAATACATTCTGATTTTCTGATTTATACACAAGTTCTCCAAAAATTTATCCTAATTTAGTGTGAGTTTTATTAAAATTAAATGAGAATAAACTCATAAATGAATGATATTGTTTGGCTGTGCCCCAACCCAAATCTGAACTTGAATTGCATCCTTTGGAATTCCCACGTGTTGTCGGAGATACCCGGGGGAGGTAATTGAATCATGAGGACTGGTCTTTCCCATGCTATTTTCATGAAAGTGAGTAAGTCTCAGGACATCTGATGGGTTTACCTGGGTTTTCTGTTATTCCTGCTTCCTCATTTTTCTCTTGCCACCACCATATAAGAACCATCATTCTCAGCAAACTAACACAAGAACAGAAAACCAAACACTGCATTTTCTCACTCATAAGTCAGAGTTAAACAGTGAGAACACATGGACACAGGGAGGGGAACATCACATCGAAGCCTGTCCAGGAATGGGGTGTTAGGGGAGGGTATGCATTATGAGAAACATCTAATGTAGATGATGGGGTGATGGATGTAGCAAACCACCATGGCACGTGTCTGCCTATGTAACAAACCTACACATTCTGCACATGTACCTCAGATCTTAGAGTATAATTAAAAACAAAAAAGAAAGAAACAAGTCAGAATATGGAGATAGTTTTACACGCTGGAAAGAAGGGTTGTTGGGTAGTAAAAAAGAGAGAGATGATATGTGGGTCCAGGTATATATGTATTTTTAATGAATATTAACTTTCTAATTAATTAATTTTTATTGATACATAATAGTTGTGCATTTTTATGGGGTACAGGCGATATTTTGACATATGCATAAAATATGTAATGATTAATCAGGGTATTTGGGATAGCCATTATCTCAAATATTTATACTTTCTTTTGGTTAGGAATATTCCAAATCTTCTTTTTTAGTTATTTTGAAATATACAATAAAGTCTCATAAAGTATATAAAAAAAATAAAGAAGTGCCTTTTGCCTCCTGCCATGTATCTGAGGGCTCCCTAGCTGTGTGAAACTGTAAGTTCAATTAAACCTCTTTTTATTCCAGTCTCAGATATGTCTTTATCAGCAGCATGAAAGCAGACTAATACAACGACTTAGTAGAGTCCCTGGAACCTTGTAAACATGTTCAATAATTTCAACACTTTCTTGATGGCCATCATTCCAAACATTATATCTGACGTAGCTTTTATTATAATCATCAAAGTGCTTCTTGCTTCAGAATGGGTTTCTATCTCTGAAATGTATTCTCCTCAATATTACCTACTCATGCAATGGAATTTCCATGTTTGCTAAGACACTTAATTGTTAGAAAACACTGAAAATATGAAAGTTGTAATTCACCTTTAATGTTCTTATTAAGCATTTTATACCAACATTATTTGAAAAATTTGATTTCATGAGACAATCTTTATATATTTGATTAAGGCAATACCAATATTTTGACATTAATATAGCATATTGATAATACATATCATGATGTATTAACTATTAAGCATTTTTCAGCTCTGATTTAGCTTAATTTGAAATCAGATAGTGTTATATATAAATAAAAAACTTCTGATTTTATTGTAAATTATAATAATATATGCCTCCATTTTTAGTTAATAACTCTTATCTGTAAAAATTACCCATTATTCCTGAGCTTTTACTATGATTATGGATCATTCTTTCTTATTTATTGATAAGTAAATATATAACCGTAAATGTGTATGTCTTTAACTTTTCTTAAGGTCAATAGTTTAGTTTTTTTTTTTAATACTTTAGGTTCTGGGGTACATGTGCAGATCATGCAAGATTGTTGCATAGGTACATACATGGCAATGTGGTTTTCAGCCTCCATCCCCCCATCACCTATATCTGGCATTTATCACCATATTTTTCCTACCCAACTTCCCCACCCCCTGCTGTCCCTCCCCTATCCCTCCATAGACCCCAGTGTGTGATGCTACCCTCCCTGTGTCCATGTGTTCTCATTGTTCAACATTCACCTATGAGTGCAAACACATGGTGCTTGATTTTCTGTTCTTGTGTCAGTTTGCTGAGAACGATGGTTTCCAGATTCATCCATTTCCCTACAAAGGAGATGAACTCATCATTTTTTTGTGGCTGCATAAATTTTCATGGTGTAGATGTGCCACATTTTCTTTGTCCAGTCTATCATCAATGGGCATTTGGGTTGGTTCCAGGTCTTTGCTATTGTAAACAGTGCCGCAATGAACATAAGTGTGCATGTGTCTTTATAACAGAATGATTTATAATCATGTGGGTATATATCTGGTAATAGGATTGCTGGGTCAAATGGAATTTCTATTTCTAGGTCCTTGAAGAAGTGCCACATTGTCTTCCAAGATGGTTGAACTAATTTACACTCCCACCAACAGTGCAAAAGTGTTATTTCTCCACATCCTCTCCAGCATCTGTTGTCTCCAGATTTTTTAATGATTGCCATTCTAACTGGCATGAGATGGTATCTCAATGTGGTTTTGATTTGCATTTCTCTAATGACCAGTGATGATGAGCATTTTTTAATATGTTTGTTGGCCTCATATATGTCTTCTTTTGAAAAGTGTCTGTTCATAGACTTTGCCCACTTTTGAATGGGTTTGTTTTTTTCTTGTAAATCTGCTTTAGTTCTTTGTAGATTCTGGATATTAGCCCTTTGTCAGATGGGTAGATTGCAAAAAATTTTTTCCCATTCTGTTGATTTCTGGTTCACACTAATGATTGTTTCTTTTGCTGTACAGAAGCTCTGGAGTTTAGTTAGATCCCGTTTGTCTATTTTGTCTTTTGTTGCCAATGCTTTTGGTGTTTTAGTCATTAAGTCCTTGCCTATGCCTGTGTCCTGAATGGTTTTGCCTAGTTTTTCTACTAGGGTTTTTATAGTGTTAGGTCTTATGTTTAAGTCTTTAATCCATCTGGATTTTAGTGTAAGGTGTCAGGAAGGGGTCCAGTTTCTGCTTTCTGCACATGGTTAGCCAGTTTTCCCAACACCATCTATTAAACAGGGAATTTTTTTCCCCATTGCTTGTTTTTGTCAGATTTGTCAAAGATCAGATGGTCGTAGATGTGTGACATTGCCTCCAAGACCTCTGTTCTGTTCCATTTGTCTATATGTCTGTTTTCTTACCAGTATCATGCTTTTTTGATATCTGTAGCCTTGTAGTATACTTTGAAGTCAGGTATCATGATGCCTCCAGCTTTGTTCTTTTTGCTTAGGATCATCTTGGCTATGTGAGCTCTCTTTTGGTTCCATATGAAGTTTAAGTTGTTTTATTCCAGTTCACTGAAGAGGGTTATTAGTAGCTTGATGGAGATAGCATTGATTCCTGAGAACTTGCTGAAGTTGTTATCAGTTTAAGGAGATTTTGGGCTGAGATGATGGGGTCTTCTAAATATACAATCATGCCATCTGCAAATAGAGACACTTTGACTTCCTCCTTTCCTAATTGAATACCCATTATTTCTTTTTCTTGCCTGATTGCTCTGGCCAGAACTTCCAATACTATATTGAATAGGAGTGGTGAGAGAGGGCATCCTTGTCTAGTGCCAGATTTCAAAGGGAATGCTTCCAGTTTTTGCCCATTCAGTATGATATTGGCTGTGGGTTTGTCATAAACAACTTTTATTATTTTGAGATACATTCCATCAATATCTAGTTTATTGAGAGCTTTTAGCATAAAGGAACGTTCAATTTCATTGAAGGCCTTCTCTGCGTCTATTGAGATAATCATGTGTTTTTTGTCTTTGGTTCTGTTTATGTGGTGGATTATGTTTATATTTTAGTTTTTAAAATTATTTTCTTTTTTAGGTCCATATCCTCAGAATTCAATATAAGCAATGGAAATATTAGCCTACATAATTAAACATGAAGAAATGATTTAGTAAAATGACATTGAGTAACATAAAGAATTAAATGATTACCCAATATATCTGGGTCAAGAATGGTCTCAGGTCTATTGCTATCAGCATAAACCAGTGTAGAATGTGTCTTTGGTGTTGTGCCATCAGATAGCCCAATGTCAGATGCTTCCTGTCCTTGAAGTTCCAACCCATGGTTAAGTTTTCAGAAAAGGGAATATGTCTGTATTATTTTGAATTCCATACTACCTCTTGTGGTCAGTGAAGCTTGGTCTTCTTATTGGCAATTTGATTAGAACTACATAATGAATGAAACACAAATCACCAAAGGAAAGGGTATTAGATAGCTAAAATTAACCAATAACCATTCTTCCCTTTGTTTGCTTAGTTTATACACCTATTATTACTGTTAACACAATCAAACTACTTAAGAAAATACAACCATATGATTAGAAAAAATAATCCTTCTCAGTGGAGACTGGAAATTTCTAACTATTAGATCCAAAGGGGATACTATTAGACATCTGGCTCTAGACTATCTGAATAATTTCATTATATTACTTAGTTCTGTCTAGTAACTTTTATTTGTTCTACAAATTCTTAAGCAAGTGCAAAGTTTAAAAACTTTCATATGCAAGTATACATTTCACATTACATTAATTAGAGCAAAGAAGAGAAAATAAGTAATTAGATAAACAGACACATGGAAAAGATAATGTAAATTCATAGAGTATATGCAGCACTTATTTTTAACTGATCAAGAGGTTATAGCTACTATTTAGGTTTATCAGCCATATTTTTATTGCCTAATTATCACTTGTACTTCAGATAGAAAGCATTTGTTTTGCCTAGAACACTAACCCAAATATTAATAATTTATGGGTCTGTGTTCCTGATGTTTTTCAAGAATAAGATTGAAGTAATTTTGGAATTTTCTACTACTAAAAATTTAAATAAAATCTCTTCTGGGATTTCCACAATTCCATCCATGATTCTCTATATCTTTATTCTACTGCAACATATATATTTCTCTTTAATGGAACTTACCAACTTCGCTAAATATAATATCCCCTTTTGTACCTTTTAACATAGCTGGATAAAGAAGTCCCCTATGGCCACTTCAGTCTCTCACATTATGCTCTGAGTTTTCAATATTGCCAAACTAACATTTTGAAAGTGTTTATTAGCAATAGTTGGAATGTACATCACTCACATTTCTACAACTTTGGCCCTGAACCCAGTCATTCATGTTTTTGGAAATCATAGATTGCTTTTAAATGACATGCATTACAACTTATGTCAAGCTTCCTTTGGGATCATAACAATCAAGAGAGACATGGAACATCATTGATGTGTTTATATACATTTGCATTGTCACAGTATATGTTTTAGTTTGGGCTGCTATTATAAAATACTACAAACTGAGTGACTTATAAACAAAAGAAATTTATTTCTCACACTTCCACAGACTGAGAAAATTCAGCATCAATTTTAAGTGATGTATTCAGACCATAACAACATAATATAGCTTTAAAAATGATGAAACTTTTAATTTCCAAAAGGACCAAATTGTAGTTAGTTAATGATGAAAGATTGCTGATTATGCAACTTGAAATGGGTTCTGTGTGCTAGACTTACAGGTGTTTTGAGGATCTTCATTTGTTAAAAAAAGAAAAAGTGACATGGATTGAAGATGGCTGGATAGGAACAGTTCCAGAGTACAGTTCCCAGCAGGAACAAAGCAGAGGGTGAGTGCTCACTGTATTTCCAAACAACTTTTCACTGTCCACAGAGCAAGAGATTCCTGGCCCGAAAAACACCACGAGTTTTCAGCATGGCTGGTGCCTCAGGTTGGCACATAGAAATTCACACAAATCTTGGTGGCCTTTTTAACTGGTGCCTGGAATGCCTGGGAGACAGAGCTGCACATTCAACTGAAAGGGAGGAGGCTGAGATAGGGAGCCAGGTGATCTCTGGGACACATTTAAAGCAGTGTCCAGAAAAACTTATAGGACTAAATGCCCACATGAAAAGTGAGGAAAGACCTAAAATCAGAATTACAAGGAAAAAAGCTACCCATCTGACAAAGGGCTAATATCCAGAATCTACAAAGAACTGAAACAGATTTACAAGAAAAAAACAAACCCATTCAAAAATGGAAATTCTATGAACAGACGCTTTTCAAAAGAAGACATATATGAGGCAAACAAACATACGAAAAAATGCTTATCATCACTGGACATTAGAGAAATGCAAATCAAAATCACACTGAGATACCACCTCAAGCCAGTTTGAAGAGTGATCATTAATAAATCTGGAGACAACAGATGCTGGAGAGGATGTGGAGAAACAGGAACACTTTTGCACTGTTGGTGGGAGTGTAAATTAGTTCAACCATTGTAGAAAACAGTATGGCAATTCCTCAAGGGTCTAGAAATAGAAATTCCATTTGATCCAGCCATCCCATTGCTGGGTATATATGCAAAGGATTATAAATCATTATATTATAAAGTCACATGCACATGTACGTTCATTGCAGCACTGTTTAAAATAGAAAAGACTGAAACCAACCCAAATGCCCATCAATGATAGACTGGACAAAGAAAATGTGGCACATCTACACCATGGAATACTATACAGCCATAAAAAATGATGAATTTGTGTCCTTTGTAGAGACATGGATGAATCTAGAAACCATCATGCTCAGCAAAGTGACACAAACAGAAAACCAAACACTGTATGTTTTCACTCATAGGCGGGTGACAAACAATAGAACACTTGGGCACAGGGAAAAGAACAACACTCACAGGGCTAGGTGGGGGGGGTGGAGGGAAGGGGAGGGGTGAGACAGCGGGGGACAGGGAGGATGGGGAGGGGTAACACTGGGAGAAATGCCTGATGTAGGTGACAGGTGGGGGGATGGGGACAGCAAACCACCATGGCATGTATGTATGTCTGCAACAATCCTGCAGGATGCAGGAAGTTCACAAGTACCCCAGAGTCCAAAGTACAAAAAAAAAAGAAGAAGAAAAAATTGACACTCTATTGCTACAATTAGAAGAACTGGAGGAGCAAGATGAAACAAATTCAAAAGCTAAGAGAAGACAAGAAATAACTAAGATCAGAAGAGAACTGAAGGAGATAGAGACACACACACACAAAAAAAAAAAAAAAAAAAAAATCAAAAAATAAATGAATCCAGGAGCTGGTTTTTTGAAAAGATCAACAAAATAGATAGACTGCTAGCCAGACTAATAAAAGAGAAAAGAGAAAAGAATCAAATGCATGCAATAAAAAGTGATAAATGGGATATTTCCACTGTTTCCACAGAAATACAAACTACCATCAAAGATTACTCCAATACCTCTATGCACAGAAACTAGTAAATCTAGAAGAAATGGATAAATTTCAGGACACTTACACCCTCCCAAGACTAAACCAGGTGGAAGTTGAATCCCTGAGTAGACAAACAACAAGTTCTGAAATTGAGGCAGCAATAAACAGCCTACTAATCAAAAAAGCACAGGACCAGGGGGTTTCACAGCAAAATTCTACCAGAGATACAAAGAGGAGCTGGTACCATTCCTTCTGAAACTATTCAAAACAATAGAAAAAGAGGGAATCCCCCTAACTCATTTTATGAGGACAACATCATCTCCATACAGAAACCTGGCAGAGACACAACTAAAAAAGAGAATTTCAGGCCATTATCCATTATGAGCATCAGTGTGAAAATCCTCAATAAAATACATACAAACCAAATCCAACAGCACATCAAAAAACTTATCTACCATGATCAAGTTTGCTTCATCCCTGGGATGCAAGGCTGGTTCAACATACACAAATCTATAAACATAATCCATCACATAAACAAAACCAAAGACAAAAACCACATGATTATCTCAATAGATGCAGAGAAGGCCTTTTACAAAATTCAACAGCACTTTTTGCTAAAAAACTCTCAATAAACTAGGTATCTATGGAAAGTATCTCAAAATAATAAAAGCTATTTATCACAAATCCACAGCCAATAGCATACTGAATGGGCAAAAACTGGAAGCATTCCCTTTGAAAACTGGCACAAAACAGTGGTACCCTCTCTCACCATTTCACTTGAACATGGTATTGGAAGTTCTGGTCAGAGCAATCAGGCAAGTAAAAGAAATATAGGGTATTCAATTAGGAAAAGAGAAAGTCAAATTGTCTCTATTTGCAGATGACTTGATTGTATATTTAGATTATCTCAACCCCAAATCTCCTTAAGATGATAAACAACTTCAGGAAAATCTCAGGATACAAAATCAATGTGCAAAAATCACCAGCATTCATATAAACAAATAACGGACAGACAACCAAATCATGAAGAAATTCCCATTCACAATTTCTACAAAGAGAATAAAGTACCTAGGAATACAACTAGGGGCATGGAGGACCTCTTCAAGGAGAACTACAAACCATGCTCAAGGAAATAAGAGAGGACACAAACAGATGGAAAAACATTCCATGCTCATGGTTAGGAAGAATCAATATCATGAAAATGTCCATACTGCCCAAAGTAATTTTTACATTCAATGCTATCCCCATCAAGCTACCACTGACCTTTTTCAGAGAACTGGAAAAAAACAAAAATAAAACCAAAAACAAACAACCATAAAAACCTTAAACTTCACATGGAACCAAAAAGGAGCCTGAATAGCCAAGACAAACCTAAGCAAAAAAAAAAGAAAAGAAAAGAAAAGAAAAAGCTACAGGCATCATGATACCTGGCTTCAAACTATACTACAAAGCTACAGATATCAAAACAGCATGATATGGTACTGGTAGGAAAACAGACATATAGACCAATGGAGCAGAATAGAGGCCTCAGAAGTAAAGGCAAACATCTGCAACAATCTGATCTTTGACCAACCTGACAAAAGCAAGCAATGGGGAAAGGATTCCCTGTTTAATAAATGTGTTAGGAAAACTGACTAGCCATGTGCAGAAAGCTGAAACTGGATTCCTTCTCTATACCTTATACAGAAATTAACTCCAGATGGATTAAAGATCTAAACATAAAACCTTACACCATAAAAACCCTAGAAGAAAACCTAGGCAACACATGCAGGACATATGCATAGGCAAGGAGTTCATGACTAAAACACCAAAAGCAATGGCAACAAAATAAACTAATGGAATCTAATCAAACTTAAGAGCATGTGCACCGTAAAAGAAACAATCATTAGCGTGAACTGGCAACCAAAAGAATGGGAAAAAATATTTGCAATCTACCCGTCTGAGAAAGGGCTAATATTCAGAATCTACAAAGAACTTAAACACATTTACAAGAAAAAACAAATAAACAACCCCATCAAACACTGGGCAAAGGATATGAACAGACACTTCTCAAAAGAAGACATTTATGCAGCCAACAAACATGAAAAAATGCTCATCATCACTGGTCATTAGAGAAATGCAAATCAAAATCACATTGAGATACCACCTCATGCCAGTTAGAATGACTATCATTCAAAATCTGGAGACAACAGATGCTGGAGAGGATGTGGAGATATGGGAATGCTCTTACACTGTTGGTGGGAATGTAAATTAGTTCACCCATTGTGGAAGTCAACGTGGCAAATCTTCAAGGATCGAGAAATAGAAATACCATTTAATCCAGCAATTTCATTACTACGTATATACCCAAAAGATTATAAATCAGTCTATTATAAAGACACATGCACACATATGTTCATTGCTGTTTACAATAGTAAAGACTTGGAAGCTAAATATATACCATGGAATACTATGCAGCCATAAAATGATGAGTTCATGTCCTTTGCAGGGATATAGATGAAACTGGAAACCATTATTCTCAGCAAACTGACCCAAGAACAGAAAACCAAACACAGCATGTTCTCATTCCTAAGTTTGTGTTGAACAATAAGAACACATGGACACAGGGAGGGAAACATCACACACCAGGGCCTGTTGGGGCGTAGGGGCTAGGGGAGGGATAGGAGGGGGTGGGGAGATTTGGGAGGGATAACATTAGAAGAAATATCTAATGTAGGTGACGGGGTGATGGATGCAGCAAACCACCATGACACGTATATACCTATGTAACAATCCTGCACATCTGCACATGTACCCCAGAACGTAAGGATAAAATAAATAAATAAATATACGCATACATACATACATATTTAATAATTCCTTCATCTAACTCATAAGAGTAAAAACTAGTATGTCATTAATTAGGTGTCAAGCATTTATTGAAGGACTTTGTAATATTACTGCATTTAGTACCTGACAAAATACTTAAAGAACCTATTTATTTTTTATGTTGAACAATTCCTAGAGGTACAAAATTACTGGTCGAAAGTCACATTTCAATATATAGTGAGACAGGGATATGCCAAGGCAATCTGGCTTTGTGGTACACTTCATAGTTACTACACTTTTGATGTCAAATTAGTAGAAACAAAAATCACAGTGACTATTGTCTCTAATTTTGATTGATATTGTAATTCAAACTGTGTTCCCTAACACTCATGTGTTTAAATTGTAATCCCCAGTACCTCAGAATGTGAATTTATTGGGAGATAAGCCTTTACAAACGTATATCTTGTTGGCTGCATTCACAAAGCAACTGTTCCATAGCTTATATTTAGCTTGTGTTTTGACAGAGATTTTCTGACACACCAGAAGCTAAAACAAACCTCTCCCTGTCTTCATAGATGGACCCTGTGGTAGAGTCTTCCTTCAGTACTTAACCAGGCTGTCACTGAACCTAGGGAGCAACCTGAGGTGAACGCTTGGGGTCTTCTCAGGTCTTTTCTAACTTGCCCTGGAACTGTATGTGGATTTCTAAATCACACCATATATGCAGGTGTTTTCAATGGCCTAAATTCCCAAAGAATCTCTTCTAAGCTTTACCTGTTAGGTTGTCACCTGTATTCTTCAACTGTGATCTTTCTTCCCAGGCAAGGCTTACTGCTTTTGTGAACGGGATCAGTTCCAAGTTAAGTAAAACTGAGATGAACACCTTTAATCAGTCCTTCCTGCAAGAAGTCCTTTGCAACCTTGGAGTTTGGAAAATGCAACTGATTTTAGCAGTCCCTAACCTTTTTGGCTCCAGGGACCAGTTTCATGGCAGACAAAACTGAGGGGAGTGTGGTTCACAATGAAATTGTTCCACTGCAGATTATCGGGAATTACTAGCTTCTCTTAAGGAGCATGCAACCTAGATCCCTTACATGTGCAGTTTACAATAAAGTTGACGCTCCTATGATAATGTAATGCCACAGTTGATCCGACAGGAGGCAGGGCTCTGGTGGTAATACTCCTTAGCCAACTGCTCACCTCCCCTTTTGTTTTCAGGTTCCTAACAGGCCACGGATCAGTACCACAGACCAGTTCCAGTCCACAGCCATGGGTTTGGGACCCCTGAAATAAATAATAATTTTTTAATGACGTTTGCTCTGCTGCCTCCAGACCAGGGTTCCATACTAGTAACACAGGCTGCTGTCTTCAAGCGCCATCACTAAGTCAGGTAAGATGTGGGGCAATGGCATCTGAAAAAATCACGAAAGTTTCCTATCGTTTTACATCTCTTTTTCTTAATTAAGCATTCATTTGATCACTGTAAATCTTTGACTGTTTTCCAGATAGAATGAAGTTGCTTCTGACAATTTAAACTTGTTTTCAATATTTCTGGGTGCTGGGCAAAACCTGTTGCTGCCTATTCTGTGGTCTTGCTGATGTCACTCCCAAATGTCATCGGTTTTAAAGATCTTAGCCTGTTTGACAGTTAAAATTCATACCCATAGGTTTTTTGTTATATTTTATTTTTGTTTTCTTTTTATCTTGATCATTGCTCATGTTTCCTGATTATTTTGTCCGTCACTTCATTGTTTATTGTAAAATTAAACAATACTGATTTTTCTGAACTTTACTGGGGCAAATAATGTCAAAAATATACTTTAAAAATCAAAAGTAAAATTGTTGTGTGCTTTTTAACTACATTTTGAGTAAAAATGTAGTAAGCTAAAATATCTACGTATATATACTTTAATGAGCTATGAAATGTGCCCTGCAACCCATAACTCTACATTTTAATTAAATTAAATCACTTAATATAACAAACTGTTTCCACAAATGGGATGGCTGTTTCTCTATTTGTTCAGAGTTAATCATAGCCCAAGCTATTTTTGTATATACTTTCTAAGAAATTTTATCCATATGTATACATTTTAATAAACTATGAATATTCAGTGCCTTTCCAGTATATTTCTTGTAGCACTATTTATCTGTTCACCATCATAAATTAAGCTAAAATTCTCTGGATGTTTTGTTTGTTTCAGGCATTATGCTTCAGTGTGAGGAGTCTTCCAAAGTGATTTACAGATTAGTAGAAAAGATAAACACGGAACATATATGGGTACAAGTTAACGTTAAGTAAAATTTAATGTTACATCTTGAGCATGAAATTTTATGTAATCTTAGATTGTTGTGGATTTCAGTGAACTCCATTTATAAACTGTTTTTTTCTCAGTTTTTATTATAATATATATTGCTTAGTTTTAAATCAAACCTCAGAACTCCAGCTTATTGTGTACTATTATTTCCATTTTGCAGGTTAGAGAAATGTAAAAAACTGGGTATTTAGACCCCACAGCATCTATAACAGAGTGCTAGAACTTCCTCTACACAATTCTGTATTTCAAAATTTCATCCTGTTAAACAAGAAGTTATTCTGATTCTCAATTTTTCTTTCTATTTCTTTACTTAACTTTGCATTAATACTGGTTTATTCAATCTTGACATTTGCTCAAAAATCCTATGCATATATATTTCTTGTCTTGTAATATGCTATTTAAATCCTCCTTCTGAAATATAAGTTGGATGGCTGGTTAATGTGGGTTTATATTAACTGTCCAGTGATCTGTAAACCTGAGGGGTTTGGAGAAAACTCCAGGGTCATGCACAAACCCAGTTCTATGTGGAGTTTCTATTTTTAATGAAGTCAGTGTACTCAAAGACACATTTTTATGTCTAATACTGTGTTTAACCCTTACTTCAGTACATCTTAGGTCTGTGTCAGGCCTTTATTCTACAGGTATCATTCATTGCTTCATAGTTGAGACAACTCCTAATAGTAGTTCTGTACATTTCTATTCTATATGGATATATTGGCCCCAACAGCTGCCTCTGAATATTTTGAATATACTTGTGAATGAGCTGCCAAGTAGAGTGGTAGATTTCACAGTCACTCTTGATTCTAGAACTCATGGTTCTGCTGCTTATGTCCCTGATACATCAGTTGTTTTATCTATAAGAACTGCTGTCTACCTTTCAAATTATATCTAGCAACAGATCTCAAACTGTCTCTTAGGTGGTAGATGACTTTTCCCGATTTCTCCTAGGAATGCTTTTCTCTCTACATTTTTATATTTCTTTGGTGTTTTCAGCAAAGTTTTGTTGGAAGACTGTTTTGAAATTTGCCCTGTAGCCCATAACTCTACATTTTAATTAAATTAAATCACTTAATAGAATGAACTGTTTCCATAGATGGGACTGCTATTTCTCTATTTGTTTAAGAGTTAAGCATAGCCCAAGCTATTTTTAAATATACTTTCTAAGAAACTTTATCTACATATATACACATTAATAAGCTATGAATATTCAGTGCCTTTCCAATATATTTCTTGTAGCACTATTTATCTGTTCACTATCATAAATTAAGCTAAAATTCTCTGGATTTTTTTTGTTTGTTTCAGGCATTATGCTTCAATGTGAGGAGTCTTCCAAAGTGATTTACAGATTAGTAGAAAAGATAAACATAGAGCATATATGGATACAAATATATATGGATGGAAAAAATGTGTGTAATACAAAGTAAGATATAAAAATATTATCACAATATTATCATCAATAATCAAATATTTTAAATTTACCTTTGTAACTAGTGTGTCTTACTATTTGAGGAGAACTGTAACAGGTATAGATTATAAAGTTTAAATTTTTTTTTTCAGAAGGTGTATCAGCATCCACTGGGAAAATTGTTGGCCTTTGTAGTAGATAATTCATTTTAATCAAGCTAACCCTCTGAACTTTACTGTATTCATTCATCCAATACAATTTCCCAATGTGGTTATGTTTGAGCTTGAATTTAGACAACTCAGGCTTACGAACTATTCAGTTCCAATTGAAGTCAGTGTGCTTTATGGTACACTGAACTTCCATGATTTGGAATAATACAAGCTTTTGAACTAAAAAATTCTTAAGGTAAAACTTAACAAAATTAAAAAAGCCATAGTATAATAATTTTATTAGTTTGTTATTATAAACAGAATTTCATTTTAATAAGATTTAAAAATGTCTACTTTGAATATTTTTACATTTAAGAGGAAAATAAAGCCGAATGTTAAGTGTAAAATTGTGTTGTGTACTTATGCTTTTATGATTTAGTTCTTTACACTATATTTTTAGTAATGTAATATTTTTAGTCACTGAATTAGAATTATTGGGATTATATTTTAGGGATTTATTATTTAGATAAATGCTGTGGTTAGATTTATGTCAATTTTTAATTCTTTTTCTTGGTATTCCCTGAAATGGAATTTCTATATTTTCTAATTACAGTATTTGAAGTATAGAAATAACTATAATGTTGGTCATGGAAGCATATACTACTCTGAATTATATAATAATGTAATACCAAAATTTCTTGTTGACTTTAATGACAATTACTAAATTACTATTATTAGCATAGGTGTACTAATCAATATCTCTGCTTGCAAAATACTTGAGGAGTTTCTAAAAGTGTAATCTGAAAATGGTGTAGAATTTAAATAGTCACAGAATTATACATGGGAATGAACTTCTAAGAAGTGTATATATACATATATATTTGTTTGTATTTGTGTTTGTGCTCTGATACACATATTTATGATACATGTATATAATCATATATATAAATTATCTAAAAATCACAAAATTTAAGAAAATAACATCAATAACTAATAACCATTCAAAACAAAATACTATAGGTATACTTGATGTTTTTTGTCTAGCTATAAATTGATATATAGTTCAATTATGTATATTTCCTTATATATTTTACATGCGACTGATATAACATCACTTAACCCATATATTACTAGTGAAATAACTCAAACACATACAGTTAAGATTAGACATGTCTTAATCTAAAAGTATACATCAAAATTTTTATCTTTTCATGTTTATTGTCTAAACTATACAATTTTATATTGATAGTAAATCTATTCATATGGTGCTATAAATTATTTTTATACTTATCACAGTGTCTGATAAACAATAGATATCAACTATATATTTTTTGTATATATGAATATATATGTTATAAACAAATATTTTTATTTACAAAGAGTAAATAGAACACTTAATAACTATTTAGAATCTCTGTTTACCAGATGCAAATGCTCCTAACTGTGGATTTGAGGATCAAAATCTATTCTGTAAACCTTAAATAGTTATAAGATCTACCCTACTATCACTTACTAGTTATTTCTAGCCCCTGTACTATTTCTTCTCTGACAACAGTCATGCAAATTACCTTTTAAACTCATGATAGGAAAGCTTTCATCGTTCCTCCATTTTTATTAGTACCTCACTGCTAGGAATTTCAGGATTAAACAATGTTGGAATCGAGAGCCTGTTGTCAACAAAATTTTGTGATAACATATAATACCATCGTTCAATGAATTACTAAGATTAAATACACTTAATTTTGTTCCAGGTACACATAAAGCCCATAGATACATGACTACTTAAAAATAAATGACACTTTACAAAATTGATCAGTATATTTTAAAATAAAATCCTTTTCAAATACCTTACTATATTCTACAACCAATTGTTTGTTCTAGAGTTTAGCACTGTTAAGAGTGTAGCTACAAAACTTTCAAGTTATTCATATATACACTTATGTATGTATGCCAAAGTTTTTTTCTTAATTGACACAAACAGAATTGTTCCAAATCATTTTAAAAGATTTATGAAGTTTTCACTACTAGAAGTTTAGATATATGTTATTATTTTTACCTGATACATAACACTTAATAGTAATAGTATATTATACTATAACATGAGAACAATTTTTAACATTTCATCATACAAATATTTCTGTAATTAATGTATTTTGATATAATGCTTTGTGCATTTGTACTGATATTTCTTTAGGGCAAACACATAGAAGGGTAAATATCTAAGAAGATCAGAAGAGAAAGGTGCTTTGGTTTGAAATTAAAAAAAAAAAAAAACCTGAACTCGAACTGACTTTTACAATGAAAAAGATTTATCAAATCATATTACGTATTCCAGAGTGATTGAACATTTTGTAACTGATTCACCATCAAGTACACAGATTATTTTCCCCTTCCCTGTGTCCCATCCAGAGTTTACATCTTCAGAACATTTCTTCTTGATTATAAGGAGGCTGTGAGCAGCAACTTGGACTATATACTCTCGGATGCATAACAAGGTCATGGCAGTTAACTGTTTGGCTATTTTTTTCTCATTTTTAGCAGTATTTTTTGCCATTTTATTAGGCATGATCTATCCAGTAGCTTAACAGTCATATCCTAAAAATATATTCTGCAAAGTGTATATCCCACTTTAAGCTTATAATTTGTATAAAATATATTTTAGAAGAAAAGATATAATGCCTATAAAAACTAACTTTGAATACTATACAATTGGTATCATCTATGGTGGAGATGAACAATCTTCTCTGGGGACAAAGAAATGTACTAGTAAATTCAGAGATCTTACTTCCTCAAGATGTCTTAGGATATGATGTACTTCCAAATACATAAATTATATCTTTTATTTTAGATTATTTCTTTATGTTTGTTACTGTTTTCTGATATATAACAAAGAAGTAGTATTCATTTAGGAAAATTACATTATAGATAGTAATTCAGATTTTCTTTTAATACTATAGTAGCTTGTACGTTTCTTAGACAGTCCAAAGAAATAGTATTGGGGAGTTTTACATTTTACAGGAACCTTATAAACATTTAGTATCCAAACTTGAAGCAATAAAAAAATCTATTTGTATAAATAGTAAACAAAATCAGTGTCTGGTTATTTATTTAAGAAATGGTATTTTAAGTTTTCAAATATTCAAATATCTCAATACTTTTTTAAATATCTGTTGGTATTCGAGGATTAAATGTTATAAGTTTTAAAATGTTACAAGTAAAAGCAAAATAATATTAAAAATAGTGATTTTACGAATTATATAATAATTTTTTAAATCTCTCAAATGCAAATGAGTCTACATTTTGTGATTACACGTTTTAAATGGTGGATTTTTGATACTTTGTTAAATAATGAAGAATATGTCAGTTTTAAATAATCAAAAATTCCAATAACATCAGAAATAAAGTGATGATGTCACTAACAGCCAACAGTTTATCATTGTACTTTTAAGCTATGAAAGCCCCAAATATGTCCCACACAAAGTAAAACTATTTCCAATTAAAAAAATTATAAATATCAACTCATAGAGACTTTGTTGTGGTAGATATCTTCAAAACCACCAATGATTTAGTATGACTAAATGAATGTACCCAGTACTCTGTAAAATAAGAATTTTTCCTCAAGTCTCCACTTTTGTTTATATGATCTGACAATATTTTGGCTTATATGAATACCACCTACAACCAGATTTCTATTGACAAATTACAAAAGGCAGAGGACTATTTTGAAACAAAGATTAGGAAAACAAACAAAATTATCTGTGTATAGACAATAATGCTCTTACTCCCAAGTAGAAAATGAATATCCTGTTTGAAAGCTGTGCTAGTCAGTTACTTTATCTGAAAAAAACCATAGGACACAGAGAGTTCGGGATACGTAAGAATATCATTTTTTTTTTCTACTCCATTTAGAGTCTTCTCCAAATGTGAGATCAGTCTGTTGTGATTTACTGAAAAATAATCTGGGAGAATGTCCATATGCAAACAGATATTATTTGAAAATGTGCACATTTCTTCAAAAGAAGGCAAATTTTAGAGCTTTCAAATGATTCATTTTTACACTAAGTTCAAGAACAAAATCTGCTTTTAGATGTATATTCGTGAATGAGAACAAAGTGAGTTTCCTTTTATTTTCTGGCCAATATTTTCCAGGACCATAAAGGTTGCTTAATGGGATTTCCTAATTGCTAGCTCTATCTTTGAATTACTTGATAATCACTTTCACATATAAGAATCTTTAATATTTTGCGGATGTCTTCTCCCTAATTATGCTAAAAATGAAGATGAAATATTATAACCTTGACTAGAAAAAAAGACTATTGTGTTATTTTCATAAGAGATGTTGCAAAGTCTGAGGCCCTCGAGGAGGGTGTTAGCAGAACACTACCCTGCCCCGTGTGCTCAATACCCCCTTCGATATTGGCCACCCATCAAGGGGCCCTGCCTTGGTCTCCAAGTCCGGGGACCCCCACTTCTCAGCACTGCTGATGGAGAAGGCATTATTACCGCTTAGGGTCCCTGCTTTGCCCAGCCGCTGAGACGGTTCCTTAGGACACGGTGATCCTCACTGTGACGCGAGCACAGGCTCAGTGCTCGCGATCGTGATCGCCCGCTTGTGCATGCGCATTGGCGTGCCGGGGTGGCCGGCTGCAGTGTCCGCGCTGTCCCGCCGCAGCCGCCCAGGACAAGGCTGGAGGCGGTGCTCGGGCGGTGCCCGGGAAAGAGCCTGCCTGCCACAAGCAGCGCAGGAGACCGACAGTTCTGACCTCCGTACCTCTTCCAGCCGGCTTTCCTGCTCGGATCGGCTGGAGGGGGAGGACGCTTCAGATTGTGAGGTTGGCACGCGGGACTGCCCTCCCCATTGCATCCCGGATGGCTTGGAAGGTGAGGGCCCAGGTCGGTTCCCATCGGGCTGGAGATTCAGTCTGATGAGGTGTGGCGGGGGTCGGCGGACCCCAGAAACATGTGCCTAAGGACCTCGAGGTGGGTGTCAGCAGAACACTCCCCTGCCCCGTGTGCTCAATACCCCCCTTCGATATTGGCCACCCATCAAGGGGCCCTGTCTTGGTCTCCAAGTCCGGGGACCCCCGCTTCTCAGCACTGCTGATGGGGAAGCCATTATTACCGCTGAGGGCTCCTGCTTTGCCCAGGCGCTGAGACGGTTCCCCAGGACACGGTGATCCCCACTGTGACGCAAGCACAGGCTCTGTGCTCGGGATCGTGATCGGCCGCTTGCACATGCGCATTGGCGTGCCGGGATGGCCGGCTGCAGTGTCCGCGCTGTCCCGCCGCAGCTGCACAGGACAAGGCTGGAGGCGGGGCCCGGGGCGGTGCCCGTGAAAGAGCCTGCCTGCCACAACAGCGTAGAAGACCCACAGTTCTGACCTCCGTACCTCTTCCAGCCGGCTTTGATAATCGGATCAGCTGGAGGGGGAGGGCGCTTCAGATCGTGAGGTGGGCATGCGGGACTGCCCTCCTCATTGCATCCCGGATGTCTTGGAAGGGGTGGGCCGAGGTCGGCTCCCATCAGGCTGGAGATTCAGTCTGATGAGGTGTGGCGGGGGTGGGCGGACCCCAGAAACATTGGCCTGAGGCTTCTTAGCACTGCTGATGGAGAAGGCATTACCGCCGATGGCCCCTGCTTTGCCAAGCCTCTGAGACAATTCCCCAGGACACGGTGGCCCTCAGAGCTTGTCATCTCAACACTTTGGGAGGCCGAGATGGGTGGATCACAAGGTCAAGAGATGGAGACCATCCTGGTCAACAAGGTGATCCCCCGTCTTTAAAAAAAAGAAGAAAAAAAAAAGGACTTTAACTGACTTTGAAGACTGTTCTCAGTATATACATGACCCTGAACTTCGATGCTTGTGCCACACACGTGATGTGGCGACCTTGGTTGGGAAAAAGGTTGTGTAGTGTAAAACAAGTATATCTGCCAGGAAATGTACTGGTGTGAGGAATGCACCTATGGGTCATGTGTAGTTTGGGCCACTTGGAAAAAGAATGAGAATGACCGTGTCTTCCTTCAGAAGGGAAAAATTAATCCCTCCTGTACTCCTGGACATTGTAATGCATTAGAACTAATAATTACTAACCTCTTAGACCCCTGTTGGGACTAGAATTGACCCATGGGCTAAGATTCTAATTTGAGGGGAGATTCAAGGCACTGCATGAAGCCGGTATACCAAACTTTTTATAATGAGACAGAAGAGCTGGTACCAGAACTCCCGAAAAAGACAAAGTCATTGTTCCTTCAGCTAGCTGAAAGTGTAGCCCATTCTCTTAATGTCACCTCCTGTTACGTATGTGGGGCACTACTGTAGGAGACTGATGGCCATGAGAGGCCTGAGAGCTAGTGCCTTCTAATCCCACTCCTAACGTAACCCCAGTTCAGAGGGTCCAGAAGGACAACTTCTGGGTCCTAAAGGCCTCAGTCATTGGACAGTACTCCTTGGCTACAGAAGGGAAGGACTTCATTGTTCCTGTAGAAAAACTTAATTGTTGGCCGGGCACGGTGGCTCAAGCCTGTAATCCCAGCACTTTGGGAGGCCAAGGCAGGGGGATCACGAGGTCAAGAGATTGAGACCATCCTGGTCAACATGGTGAAACCCCGTCTCTAATTAAAAAAAAATATAAAAATTAGCTGGGCATGGTGGTGTGTGCCTGTAGTCCCAGCTACTCAGGAGGCTGAGGCAGGAGAATGGCTTGAACCCGGAAGGCAGAGGTTGCAGTGAGCCAAGAATCACACCATTACACTCCAGCCTGGGTGACAGAGAAAGACTCCATCTAAAAGAAAAGAATATTTAAAAGTATAGTTTTCTCTTAAAATTTTTAGCATTTTTAGAAATACAGAACCACCATTTATATTCTTCAATAAAAGTTATTTCTTTTCAAAAGTTCTGAGTTGCACATAGATGGGTCCTTAGCCAGCAATGCATTGCTGGCTACGTAGACCACATAGGTTTGAGAAGTTGATGGTATTTCTATTATCCATTTGAGAATCTCTTTTTGGTTGGTTTGCCTATATTAGAACTTCTTGGAAAATTCTGTTGATATTATAATAATTGACTCATAGACTAAGCAGATAGAATATTTCACAATGGTGTATTTTGAGAAAAAGCATATAACTTACAAGGAAATGAAATAAGTCTTCTCTCATTACAATGTTTTATGATTTTCTCTGAATTCCAGCCATTGTCCATCACTGTATATGTGGACATTCTTTTGAATTATTACTAGTTAATCAAAGATGTTTGCAGAGCTCTTGGCATTATATAATGTCTAGCAACCTCATGTGAACTACAAAAAACCCTTGGCACCAAGGATGCAGCATTGCTCCATAAGAAAAATAAATACATTTTAGGCATCAATAGAGCATTCAAGAAGGTGGGGCAGGTGTGTATATTATCACTGGACATTTTGGGGAGTGAAAAAATAAGTGTAAAAGCTCTCTAGTATTAGTTAAACCTAGAGAGAAGAAGTACTAACTGCAACCCCAGAAGAGAAGAAATACTAACCAGCAATGCTGGAAGGAGGAGATACTCACCAGCAACTCTAGAGAAAAGGGTGGTAGGCAGAGCAGCTTAGACTCAGACACTTCTACTCAGCAGAACCCACTCTCCTCTATCTTGTGCATTGTGACTCTGATGTTAGTATTTGGCTGAGAACCATCTAAATGGTTCCAACCAACCATCTCGTGCCATGATAGAGTCATCTTATGCCATGGTGGAGCCATCTCATTTTATGGTGGAGTCATATTGCTCCATAATGGAGCCATCTCATGCCATAATGAGTCATCACATGCCATGTTAGACCCAACCCACATCATGATGGAGTCATCGCATGCTATGATGGAGCCATCTCATGCCATGATGGAGCATCTTCTGCCATGATGGAGTCACTCATGCCATGTTGGAACCACCTCATGCCATGTTGGAGTCCCTCATGCCACATTGGAATCACCTCATGCCACGTTGGAGTCACCTCGTGCTACGATGGAGCCATCTCCTGCCATGTTAGAGTATCTCATGCCATGATGGAGCCATCTCATGCCACGATGGAGTCACCTCATGCCATGATGGAGTCACCTATGCCATGATGGAGTCATCTCATGCTGTGTTGGAGTCATCTCATGCCATGAGGGAGTCACCTTATGCCGTGTTGGAGTCATCTCATGCCAGATGGAGTCATCTCATGCCACGATAGAGCATATCATGCCATGATGGAGTCCCTCATGCCATGATGGAGTCACTTCATGCTGTGTTGGAGTCATCTCATGCCATGATGGAGTCATCTCATGCCATGACGGAGTCACCTCATGCCGTGTTGGCATCATCTCATGCCATGATGGAGTAATTTGTGACTCCATCCCTGAAACTGCCCTTCCTAGTCTCAGCACCATACTCTTTGAAGTTCCCAAGGGAAACCCACACATAGAAAACACAAAGACACGTCCCTCATGCCTTTTGCCTCAGATGACTGGAAGTAGAGAGCCATTTGAAAATAGGAGTACTCCATCTTTAACTTCTGCAACTGTCATGCCAGAATTTCCACCTCCAGGTACCCTGATCCAGAAAATGTTCTTTAACCTTACTTTTGCTGGATGCTTGTTGATACCCTTGTTTCTTGAGAGATCAGGGAGTGGGAGCCCTCAGAGTGCTAACGAGGAGACACTCATCTGTGGGTGAAGTCGTACCTGTAGATGAAGCACTGGGGAAATTAGCAACTCATTGTGATTTAGCGGAGAAAAAAATGAAAAGCTGAATCCATAGAGAAAGACACTCTTTGGGAGAATGGGAGATCCGAAATATATGGAACACTTGATTTTCTGTTCAAGTAAGTACTCTCAGGGGAGCGAAGTTTACAAGGTTTGCCAAACTTCTCCTTAAAGTTCTAGAGAGTAAATATTTTAGGCTTCATGGAACAAAAAGTAAAATCAAGGATATTACATAGCTACTCACATAGACACTTAACATAAAACGATTTAAAAATCTAAAAGCTCTTCTTGGCCTGCAGGCTACGCAAAAACTGGCAGCAAGCCAAATATTTCTGATACCTGAATGACAGGCTTTGGTGTGCTATTGGAAATTTATCTTAAAAGAAAAATGAAAGGAAGAAGAAGAACAACAGCAACATCAAAAAACTTAGCTATGGGTAAATTTAAGTTTATAATAATATAGTCTTGAAATCAATAAAGTACCTTGGATCTGACTTCCATTTTAACAGCTTAACTTAAGTACTTTTAAAGGCAGGGATATGAATTGGGATTTGTTGACCTCAAAGGTCTCAGAACAAAATTTAGTTTCCCCTGACTTTATGGTTTCAGAGTTGATATTTTTAAAGTGGACTGAGAAATATTGAGAATGTCAGCTTCCCAAGTTATACCTTTCCTTCAAATGCTCTTCTGTATGACAGTTTATGAGACTCTGTTCTCAGAAAACACTTGGAAGTGAAAAGAATTGCCTTGTTCTAGAAGAAATATTTCAGAAGTGAAGACACTATATTTTTAGTCAGTGGATAAAAGAGGAAATATAGCATTCATTCTTCTTAGAGTGGTATTGCTGATAGCTCATTTGGGAATATCACATATAATTATTCAAGCTCCCCTAAAATTAATAGATAAAAGACAACAGGAATGACTTGAAGATGGGCATGCTGGATATTTACCAATATCATTCTGAACATTTTTAAGCATATTTTCGGGCATTTTAACCTCTGTATGTCAATGATGTCTTTGGAGATAAGTTTTTATTGTGGACCCGTACCTTGTCATAGTAGAAGCAGAAACCCGTTAGAGATTAGTGCAGTCATTTCAGAGAGGGAAGATAAAGGATTAAATAAGGTTTGTAACACCCTAGAAAGTTGTCTCAGAATTGAGATATATTTTGAGAGTCTAATTTGCTAATGAACTGTATGTGGAAGGTGAGGGAAAGAGTGAAGACAAAGATGAATCCTGCATTTCTGGTCTATTAAGTTGGGCATATTATGGAACTTATTCCTGAGATGAGGGGAGTGTATGGGAGAGAATTTAAAAATTCTGTTTTGTGAATGACATGATTGAGACTCCTGAGATCTCCAAGTAGAAATATTAAGGAAACCTTTGGATGGTCAGGGTACATGTTAGAGATGGAAGTACAAACACAGGAATTATCAGCTTTTGGAGGATTTGAAGCCATCCTTCTGGATGCAATCACACAGAGAGAAGAGGAGAGTGTGGTTAGAGAAGGGAGGTCTCTACCCTGGAACCTCCACTGTGTAGAGTCTGGAAAGATTGAGAGGATTCACAAAGGAGGCAGAATCAGTGAAGTAGGAAGAGGATTCACAAAGGAGGCAGAATCAGTGAAGCAGGAAGGGTCCTAGATGATAACAGGAGAAAGCCTCTCAAGAGAGTGAAATTCTACAGTCAAGAAGAAATGAGCACTGACATTAAAAGTGGCCAGAGCACAGTTTGTAGCAACCCAAGGAGGCAATTGTGAGAGGTGAAGCCTGGTTGGAGGGGCTTAAAAAGAGAAAAGAAAGTATCTACAGATCCTTGCTCTTCAAGGTGTGGTCCTTGATGGAGAATTATTGGCATTACCTGAGAGCTTATTAAACTTCTTAGGTATTCAGAATCTCTCTCTCTCTCCCTCCCCCTTATTTATTTATTTATTTTAGAGATGGGCTCTCACTATGTTGCCCAGGCTGCAGTGCAGTGGCTATTCAAGGACACAATCATAATGCAGTACAACCCCAAGCTCCTGGGCTCAAGAGATCCTCCTGCCTCAGATTTCCAAGTAGCTGAGACTGCAAGAATACTGAAGACCTACTGAATCAAGCCCAAATTTCAGAAAAGTATCTAGATTATTTGTCTGCAAGTTCAAGAAGTGCTCATCAGTAACTCTGTTGAGGAGTTTGCTGCATAAATGAGTAGAGAGAAACAAGGCCATCCTCCATTACAGCAAAGGAAGATGTCACGTAGCAGATTTTTTTTTAAGGTAGGAATTAATACAATGGATATTCATCCTGATTGAGATCTCTTAAAGAAGGAAACACTTTTTATGGCTGCCTAGTATTCCATGGTATACCATGAATGGGTACCTGGGTTGATTCTATGTCTTAGCTACTGTAAATAGCACAGTGATGAACAAATGAGAACATGTGTTTTTTGGTATAAGTGGTTGGTCAGGGAGAATTAAAAATTGATGACTAAACACTGCATACAGTCAGAAATTAATATTCTAATTATTTATTTTAGTTTTAAAAACAGATACATTTCTATGTGAGTTTTTTTCTCTTTGCAGTAATTAAAAAATTTGTGTCCAGACATTCTCACTTAAATGTTTTATCATCTTCATTTTCAAAACGTCTTTAAAGACATGTAAAGAATCACTCCAGGGATTGCTATATATAGATATCTAGATTGCATTGTCCCAAACTAGCTAGTGGACTAGTAATTTGCCATTTAGAAAATTTATTCTGAATATGATCATATTTCCCTAGGTGTGGCTTATATTACTTTTTTGGCCCTGGGTGTGTGTGTGTGTGTGTGTGTGTATGTGTGTGTGTTAGTATAAAATTTCAAAATCTTAAAGCTACCACTTTGCTCCTAAACAACACGAGGCTATTATTGTTTTCTAAAAGAAGATGAGCAAGCTGTACTCCTAAGATTTTAGGCAGACGTATGAATAAAACAATGCCTTATATACTTGAAAAGTCAATTATGTAGCAACTTCCACTAAATTATATTGTGTATCCACTGTCTTACACACAGAACTCCATTCAAAATATACTGTACAATAAAAATATTATTTGGTGCATTACTTCATCAAACATTTACCAAAAAGTGTGACATTTGCAAAGGAACTTGTTATATCAAAGATACATCAGTTCCTTGTATTTTCTAAGGTGAGTATAAGCACCAGAACCAGAGGCCTTGGCAAATATGATAGGTTATCTTCTGTAATTACAATCAATCAGTAGTTAGTGGTGCTTATTGCAAAATAGGTACAATGTCTAATTTATTGGCAAGAGTGTAGGTGCTAATTTTGCTTGTAAATGAATAGAACAAGTGTTTGCAAATTAAATCAAGCAGCTGCTTCACAGTCGGTAATACTAATAGCTACCAACAGAACTCTAAGCCATTACTCTAAATTGTTTAATGAACTGCTTTTAATATGTAGTAAAGTAGAACCCTGATTCCTTAAAAATGTTGGACTGGAACTTAATTATTTAACTTTAATTGACCTCTCAATGGCTCCCCTGCCATTATTATAGTAGGGTAGAGCTAAGATTTAAAAAGTACATTTAATAGAGATTAAAATACCAATATATTTAAATGTGGACATGTTGGCTATATCTGTGATTTACACTCATATATATAGTCTATGTGTTTAGATTTTCAGCTATTGAGTTTAGGCTGTTATAAAGAACACTACTAGGCTACTTATTCTTTTCTATTTATTGTCACCTAAATAGCATCCTCAGTTGATGAAAATGATAGGAAACCATAAATGTAATCCCAACTTTCTGAGGCAGTTACTGAATAATACACATCTTAAAAACTGTATAGAATTATCTTAAAAGTTTTATGATTTGTAAAATATTGAAAAGTTTGATGTCAGTCTATGTTCTGGTCCTAGGAAGGTTTCATTCATTTGGAAGTGTATTAAAGGTCCATATAGTGAGCGTAAAATGATAATGACTTCCTGCCAAACTGTGTGTCATAATTAAAACTATTAACTACTCTTTCTTCATTACTTTAAAACATCATCAACTTGACAATGGAATTTTCACACAGGAATTTTAAAGTAAACTGAATACACAGATAAGTAGTAGATGACAACATCTATTATAACAAAACTTGTCTTTGGACATTTTTAGCTGGTATTTGGAAGCATCATCTTTTATGTGGTGTCCATAGTAAAAGTCTGTAAGTTTCTATGTGGCACCCATCATGAAACAATGCATTTCAAACAAATTTAATTTTGCTGTCACCATATTTAAGATTATACTTGGCAAATTAAGTATCTATAGTCATAAAACTGAATATAACCTAATATAAATTCAATCTACAACACATACAGAAGTGTTGACAGTTAATATTAGGTAAACATAAGAAGTAAACATTTCATGACATACAGTTCAATTTAGCTTACTAAATATTTGTCTGTTTAGAAATTACATAGACTATGAATTAAATAATGTAAATATATTTTAATTTTTAACCAAAAATAGTTGCTTAGAGAGTGTTACTGGAAAGTTATCAAGGAGAATCATAACAATCTCTTTTAGCAGCAAGTTAGGTGACTTTTATTATATTATTTTATTACAAGCTTTGAAAAATTGTCAAAGCTTAGAATTTTATAATTTTTTTCAGTAGCTACAAAGCACAATGACTAGAGGTGATACAATATTTATAATAGCACTAAAACATGGACATGAGGGAAAGATTAAAATAATTCTGATTATGGCATGTCCATACTAAAGCAATGTTTAAAGAGTATATCTACAAGGAATTTTTTTGAAATATGAAAACTGTTACACATTCTTCAATATTTATAATACAGATATTGCTTGAAAATATGTTGTGTATATGAAGATTGTGAATAGCTCATAGATAAAAAATGTGCATAGGTATATTATTTTTCTATTGCCATGTAATAAATTACCAACATTTTAGCAGCTTAAAACAGGAGACTATTACCTTGCAGTATCTGTAGGTCAGAAGTCAAGCAGTGCATGGTTGGGATGTCTGCTTAGGGTATTATAAAACTGATACCATTCTAGCTCCCTTTTCATAAGCCCTCCTTATTGTACTGGAGGACCACATTAGTCCCTAATCATTGGGGTCCCTCCCAATAATGACAGCAACAGGAGTGAGGGCTGTGGAGCAGAAAAACTAGTGGCCTGCCTGCTACTTCTAGGAGCTCTGTCCCAGGAAAGTGCAGAGCTCCTATTAGCCTGAGATCCCAGGCGAGAGGTGCCTGGGCTTCCAGGTTGGGACGCTCTGCACGGTGAGGAGTAGCAGGGACAAGGTCCTATGTGGAAAACTTTGGCTGCCTTTCTGTGAGACAGCTGTATTGTTCTGGGGGTCTGCACTAGTCCCTCATCATTACTCTCCCTCCCAAGCCAGAGGACAACAGGAGTGAGGGCTGTAGTGAAGCAAAAATGGTGCTCTGCTTGCTTACCTGTGGGAGCTACATCTCAGGGAAGTGCAAAGCTGCTCCTGGCCTGAGAGCTCAGGTGGGACTGGGGAGGCCATGCTAGGGTCCCAGACCAGTTGGGCTTATTCAGAGAGGTGCAGTCAGGGAGAAACCTGCTGTTCATCTGCTGCTCAGTCCCTATGGATTCCGCCCCCACTCTGGGGACGTGCAAGGGAACCTGGCCTCCCTCATTGCTGGATCTGCAGCCAGTTGTTCTGGGGGCTGTGGGTTGTCCCAGGGATCCAGGGGACTTTGCATGTGCCTGAGTGGCAGCTCTGCTGAGAATCCATGTAGTTCTCCACATCAGTCTGGAACCCCCAATGCAGGGGGATCATGGGGGATCTCTAGAGTTCAGGTTTGCAAAGGTCCATGGCAGAAGTGTGGGTCCCCAGGTCCTGTCACTATTCACCATTTCCCCACAGTGAGGGGTCTCCCCTGGTTCTACACTGCTTCTGAGTAGGTGGTTGTCCTATCTCTTCTTTGTTATCTGTGGGTTGCACTGAGGAATCAATATTCCTCAGTGAATCCCAGTGTGTCCACCCATATGATCCAGTTGAAGAGCTTGTGTTTAACTACCATGCCTTATTCTCTTTGTAAAAGTGATGCATGCTAGCTGCTTCTAGTCATTCCATATTTTATACTTGGGTGGGAAAGCCTGTAGTCTAGGATAACAGCCACATTGTAACCAAGTCTACATATACAACTTGCTGCATGACAGCCAGTAAGTCAAGAGACAGGTGTTGGAACAAGGAAAGCAACTTTATTCAGAAAGCCAGTAAACTGAGAACATGACAGTCTAGTCTCTTAAAGAACAGCTTAAGTTAGTATAAACTTTAAACTCCCTTTTATGTTAAGGAAAGGGGAAGAGGAGGAGATTAAAGTCAAGAGGTGATGATCAACTGCAGACGTGAGCACCAGTGAAGTCCTGAGGACGCTGTGAAACTTCTTTGCTCTTGGTCAGCTGACTTCAGATAACACAGGTCAGGTCACAATGTTTCTATAAATCAATTTTAAAAAAAGGCAGGTGTATCCAAATTATGTCTACAAAGTTGGTCTTGTTCACATGGCTAACCTTCGTTTTCCCCGACAGGTAAACCAGTGATGGCTGTCAACCAAAATTTTGCTTAACACATTATCCAGGTCAGTTTCATTTTCAAAAAACTGCTTTACATCTTTTCTCCTTTAGTTTCAAATGTTTCCAATCTTTACATTTTAGATAGAACAGTCTGAATTGTATAAGAAAAACAAAATCTCAAAGTAGCCTTAAATTAGTAGTACTATAAACAGTGAGTTTTATCTCAACATCAGTAGCTTAATATCAGCAGATTCAAAGCAGACAAAAAAGGAAAGAGAAATAGAAAGCTTTACTTAACTCTGTAGTTGCAGGTTGACCATTTGAGCTCTGAATTTTCCTTGCTGTAATTTGCCTATCAGTTTTAAAATGCGCACAAGGATGGCCCATAATATGCGACCAGATGGAGTCCTAGAAAACCTGGCAAGCTTTTGAACTTTCTCATGTTTTTACACATGTATGCCACAAGAGTTTCTTTCCTAAGTGGGTCAGTTACTCATTGCACTGACCTGATGTGTCTTGCTGTGCCCTTAGTGTGAGTGTTCCTGAGTCAGTCATTCTAAGCCTCCCTCTACTGATACATCATAATGATCCATTTCAAGATCATTCTTCAGAGGGAAATTTGATGACAGCCATCTGGAATTGACTATTTTTTAAATAATTAACTTGATAAATAACAAGATATCAAAAAATAAAAAAGATTAATTTAGATGGATGCAGAGGAAAATTGAAGAAGAAAGGGAAGACAAACAATAACAAAGTGGGTGAGTTATAATAGTTTCTACATCCTACACTAAAGTGACAGAAAATAAAATATTCCTAGATGTGGAAAACTAAACTTTTTGTATTTACTCTAAACTTGATGAAAACTCTGATCTTTTATTGTCAGAAAACAAGCAAAAATATTTTCTCCCCCCAAAATGTAAAATCTATATATATATATGCACGTGTATCTAAATATATACATATATAACATGTACATATATATTACAATACAGCACACATATGTATATACAATTTTATGTTCAACAGAATTCTGATTTATAATAGAGTTAATTTAATTTTTAACATTTGCCAAGGTATACATATAGCTCTCTTTTTATAGTATGAGCAGATACATCAGCCATCTTATAAAAAGTTGATTTTTATCTCAGAGAAAATTGCATCTCAGAGAATGTTTTGCAGTGCTGACTGTTAACGCATTCTTGAATGTTACCTATAAAATTTAACAAGGTAGTTGTTCAGGCCTATATGCTTGAATTCCCATTCTAGAAACTTAGTGAACTTAAGCAACTGTTTTCCCCATGCATGACCAAGTCACGCACCCCACTCAAGCTTATCTTTAGTTTGTGAAGATATACATCTTGTGAGAATTTAAAAACATAAATGGAGAGTATGCAATAAAGATTTTCGATTGTTATTTTCTTTTTCAAAAACATTTTGTTATGCAAATTTCAAATGTATTAATATAAATGTAGTAGTATACCCTATACTTACGTACCCATAACTCAGCTTCAATAATGATCTACATTGCACCATTTTTATCTCCACCAGCTACTGAACACCACTTGATCGTGATGATGATGATGATTACAATAAAGATTAGAATTCCTTTTTGCAGTATAACTAAAAGCAGTATTATGATATAGAGTGGAATTTATTGAAATGGCCAAGAATATTACGTTTAGTATTAATTAAGTGTAACTTTAGAGAGACTGTTGGCTACATTTCAAAAAATACAAAATATTAAGGCCATTCAAAAAGATTTAAATTCTAGAGAAAGGTATGCGTAATAAGACATTAAATGCAGATGCAGCTAAGAAGCATTTTCTAGTACATGATATATATTTGGAAAAATTTTCTGCTGAAGGCTACTTTATAAAGAAATAATTTCAGGTATAGTTTGTATATTGAAAAATCATTTAAGTGTAAAAATGATTTAAATTAACATATCTTACATGATCATCAATAAAATAAAACATTGACCAATAAATGAATATTTCAAAAATGAGTTATCTATTATTCCTAGCACATTTTTCTATTAAAAATAGTCAAAATTGTCTACATATATCATGTACATTTTTGGAGTAGTAATTTCCACATGCTCTTCAGGAAAAAAGGTGAATTCTCTTCCTAATTTTTGAAAGAATACTTCATAGAGTGTATTATTTTTTCAGAAATGGTTTCAATTATCCAAAGATCTAAACATTTAAAAGACTTTACTGTGAGTCTACATAAATGTATGCATCTCTATATCTTGGGATGAAGCCAAAAGTAGCCTCATGGAAATTCCATTTGGACAAGTTAAGTGATGTGGCTGTCCATCTCATCTCCATCAAAGTCTTCTTGATACCTCATGTCACCATTTCTCCAATCTTGGCTTTATACTTATACTTGTTTCTGGCCCTACTCACATTATCAGGGATACTAGTGTTAAAAGAAATGTTCAGATATTTGTTAAAATGGTAAGAAAGACTCTATTCAGAACTATTGCCATAGGTGTGGAGACCATTACAATAGGAAGAGAGATCAGGCTCAGCTCTGAACGCAATAAAGGCAGCTAGGGATTTATAGCCAGTTAATGGAATAAAGGTGTCAATGTAGGAAGAATTGGATTAAGGTAATGGGGATTTTTGCTGAACTATCTTAATAGAATTTTTCTTGAAGGTAGAGCAAAGGATTATACATCAAAGGGGGGGAAGAATTTACTCAGTTATAATCAAACATCGAGGGTGGGGGATTCTCTAAATTGACATAGTAGGATTCTTGATAAAACTGGAATGGGCAGGACACAGAGAGGATGGGGGCTAAGGTCTACACCTAGTCAAGAAGAGGGCTCAGAGGAGCTGCCTAAGTTTTGTTCAAGGAGAGACTGTGTCAGCATGTCGTGTTTGAGCTTTATATCTCACCCAATTTAGGATACTCTGACTGCATGAAGGGCAGAGGGGAGGCTACAGAGTCCAGTGAATTTGCCAGTTGACATTTCTCTGCTGTTCCTAAGACCATGGCCTGACCCCCGTCTAAGCTGGCTAAGCTTCTGATCTAGTGTTTGGGGGCTGTTTATGCATGTAGCCTTATAAAATGCTGATTTTTCTAAAGAGAAACCCAAAAGACAAAGCATTGACTCTATCATCATTCCTTGAGGGTTATCAGTACACTCTCCTGGTTAAGATAGTACTTCTTCTCAGCCTGGCCAAGATGGTGAAACCTGGCTCCACTAAAAATGGAAAAATTAGCCGAGTATGGTGGTGGGAGCCGGTAATCCCAGCTACTCAGGAGGCTGAGGCAGGAGAATCACTTGAACCCAGGAGGTGGAGGTTGCAGTGAGCCTACCACACCACTACACTGCAGCCTGGATGACAAAGACAGATTCCATCTATAAAAAAAAAATGTTAGTACCTGGTCTCAGACTCTAAAGTTGGTTTATAGTCTATGCTTGAGACTATCCCATCAACAACATGTCAAAAGCAGACCCCAATTTAGGGTGGGCATGGACACTACACCATAGGATAGCCTGCTGTTGCAGAGTCATAAGAATTCTTACATCTTGCTTTTCAAAAGTCTGAACATTTTGGGGTGTTCACTGTTAACTAGAATACATTTTTTCTTTCCCTGCCACTATGGGCTAACCTACTGTGTGAAACGTTATTTTTTTCCTGATTTTTCTCATTAGATTGAGGAAACAGCCATTCTCTTTACACCTTCTCTTACTTTTATATTATATTTTTACATATTCAATGGTTAGGAGAATTCCACACAGGGAGCAAGGACACTCATTTTAAGTGTAAATTAGAACATATCAATTCTGAATCTGATGGAGGCAAAACTATATGAATTGAAAATTATTTAGGTCAGTGATATAGCATCAACATCTACTACTACATTTCAAATGTCAGAACTTTCTAAGTAGTCTTCTGTTAATCGATAGCAGTTCTGATTACTGTGTCACTTAAAATACTTCCAGACACAAGTAACAGTAAAATCAAATAAAAATGATCTAAGATCTTTAAGAATGTATTTTATCACATAAACAGAAGTCTAGATTTATGGCAGTCTGCCAGATAGGCTCTAGAATAGCCCACATGCCACTTTGTGTTTATGCCCTTGTAAGGTCTCCTACCCATAGGCAGAAATTGTGACCTCTTCTAATCAACAGAACAAAGGTAACAGATGTATGTGATGTTGTATACATGATTATACAGCATAAAACTATAAGCCAAGTCCTGGATTATTTCCTTGATGCTTTTGAGACAGCAAGTAGTTATGTTAGCAAAGCCTATCTAACAAGGAACTTAAGGTGTCAACCAGCTGATAGCCAATAAATACTGAAGCCCTCAGTTTGACATCCCAAAGGAACTTCATTCTTCCAACAAACATGTGAACTTTAGATTCTTCCCCAGTTGAATTTCAGATGAGAACATGGTTCTGACAACACCCTGATTGCAGTCATATGAAATGCTGAAACATTGGACCCAGCCATTCCATGGCCAGACACTGGACTTACACAAACTGTAATAAATGCGTTATTTATGGAACTTAGTTCATGGAAATATTGTTATGCAGCAAAAGAGAACTGGTACAGGCAGTTTGAAAGTTGGCTAATTATGTGGTTCGGAAACATGGCTCTGGTTTTGTATTAATTTTTATATATATATATCAATTGAATTTACTACAAGTTACTAAGCTCCAAGGCACATTACAGTGTTCTGTTAACTACAGAAATGTATAAAGGACAAACAGAGAAGATTCTCCATGTCTAGCATTTTGCTCTACTGTTCAAAAGCATCCGTGCATCAATAAAGTAAAAACAAAACAACACGTGTAGATCCAACAGATTCAGGTCAGTAGAAACCAAAACATTTTCCCCTTACAAACTTGCAACAAAAAACGCCCCATCCCCCCCACACCCCCCCTTACCATTTTGCAAACAAAACAGAAAAACGAAATAAAAACAGAACAAAATAAAGTGAAGACTTCAACACTTGGGGCAGTTTAGAAGGAAGCTTTCACCATTTTATAGCGTCTTTTTTTTTTTTTTTTTTTAGGCAGCAACACTGGCCTTGGCAAAAAAAAAAAAAAAAAAAAAAAAGTCTTTTTCTTTTGTGTCTGTTTCTCCTTTCAGAGAGTGCACAACATTTATAAAAATACACACCATCAGCAGTCGTTGCTAAGGGCTGTTAATTCTGTACCTAGGCAAACATTCTGCCACCAAATAAATGCTAACGAATATGATGCCAACGACCCAACCAATATGATACTGCTTAACACAAACCAGCTTATCCTTCAAATGAAGTTACATACCTTTGTTTCAAAATATGGAAACATACGACGAAAATAATGTCTATACATAAGACTAACTTTTCGCAGTTTTGTTATATTCACAATTCTACATCTTGGGGGTGAGGGAAGGGAGGGTTGAGGTGGGTGGGGGTGGGGCCCTCAGGATTGGGTAGGAGGTGGTCTGGGGCAAAGGATATGGCTGCCCAGTGGTTCAAGGGTCTCTCTCCTTTTTCACTTTAACATCCCCAGCTAAGATAGTCGTGATTTCGCCTTGCATGAAGGCCCAAGGTACATTCGACCCGACTAGGGGGCATTTCTCTCCGCTGGGGCAATACACCTCGCCAGTGGCCCCCTGGGCCTTGATACTCTCTCTAGAGCAAGGGAAGCAAAATTTGTGGCTGGGGATGGACGGGCACTGAACGAAATGCGTGTCCTCCAAACGGTCGTGGCAAATGGTGCAGCAGAGGGGTCCGCTGTTGGCCATGGGGGAATCCGGAATGTTTTGGGGGTGCACTTGGTCCATGCCCGGATGGGCGCTAGGCGGTGGGAGCGTCACCTGTAAATTCACGTCCCCTTTATGTGATGCCAAGCGGCGCTGCCCCGGCACGGAGGTCAGCAAGACTGGGTTGCTGCTGTTGCGCCGCGCGGACGCAGTGGTAGAGTGCATGGAACTATCATCTTTGGGCGAGTGCGCAGTGCCCAGAGTATCTGCCATCGACATGAGGGCGGCCATGGGGGACAGACCGTTCTGGGAGGGTGACTCAGGTGGGGTGGTCCGGTTGGAATGGGGTCCCAGAGGTGGGGTCGGCGGAGGCGGACCCCCTGCCGCGTGCCCCCCCGCCGAGAAGCCCCCGGTGGACATGGTGAGCTTCAGCGCCTCGCTCTGGTTTGCCATCTGCTGCTGCCTCTGCTGTTCCTCGCGCAGCTTCAGCGCGCCCTCGGCTGGGTCCGGAGGCTCGGGGAAGGCCTTCCTCTTGTGCAGACTGGCGGCTGCGCCCCAGTCCGAGGGCACCGTGGACGGCAGGGCCCCGGTCCCCGGGGGTGCGCTGGGGGCGCGGCTCAGACTCACCAGTGCCGTGGGCAGCATGGGGCAGCTGGCGTCCAGGTAGGGCTGGGGCAGCATGTCGGCACCAGGCACGCCCTCCTTGAAGAAGGGCACGGCCTCAGGCAGCAGGTCCCCAAGCAGGCGCCAGTCCCCGGAGCCGTGCTTCTTTTCATACTCCAGGTACTTGAAACGCAAGGAGAGGCCCCGGCCGAAGTCCTTCGTGCAGTCCTGGTACATCTGCTTGGCCACACCAGACGCACTGGAGTACACGTTGCCGGAGCCCGTGGGGTACTCAATGAACAGCTTCAATTCGTAGTCCATGCCGGGCTTGGAGACGGCGTCGAAGGCGAAAACGCGGCCCAGCAGTGAGTGGTCCTTCTTGAAGCGAACATCGTAGGGCGTGCAGCCCGCCAGCGTGAGCAGCGTGTCTCGGACCATATTGGGCTTGTTGGCCCACTCCTCAGCGCGGTTGCGCAGGCTCTCGCTCAGCTCGGCCAGGGCCTCAGCGTTGCGCTGCTTCTCCTTCAACTCACGCGGAGGTCCATGCTCGATACCGAGCCCGGCCTCTTGCCACCAGTACCCACGCCCACCTCCGTCACCGACGAAGAGGTCGAAGAAGATAAGGGTGACGTGGCCGATACACCCGGGGTACCCCCGAGACAAGCGGGGTCCCCAGGAGCCCCTGGGGGAGAAGGCGTCGGGGGCCCACGGCTGCCCAGCGCTTGAGGCGGGGGTCGGGGGAGGACCGCAGTGCTGGCCGGGCCGTAAAGCAGTGTCTGCGGCAGCAGGTTGGGGGGCACGGTGAGCTGGGGACCTCCGCCACCTCCCGGGTTGGGCAGCCCCCTCACCAAGCCCACCGTGCATCCCACGCCGAGACGCCACTGACACCGCCGCTGAAGAAGAGTTGGGCCTCTGGCGGTTCCGCTCTGGGGGTCCCTCCTCTGTTGCTGGTTGGGCAGCCGCGCGGCGTGGTTGCTGCTTCCTAGGCTCACGGCGGGGGCGGGTACTGGAAGCAGATGCGCTGTTCCACGGCGGCGGCGGCGGCCACGCTCAGGCCTAGCGCTCCAGGCCAGACGGGGCCGCCAGCACCGCAGGTTTGCTGGGACCATCTACGTGGTTGAACTGCTGTTGTTGCTGCTGCTGCTGCGCGGCGGGCGCCGCCGCTGCCGCTGCTGCCGCGGCCACTTCCTTAGCCGACAGGGCCACCGTCTTGATCCCGACGGGCGGTGGCGGCCCGGGGAAGCGGCCGTCCTGGAAGCAGCCGTGAGCCCGCTTTCGATCACGAACTCGATGCGATCGGCGCCCTTGTAGTTGACGCAACCGCGGCATACGGGTTCGGAGAAGTCCCAGATCATGGCCCAGGGCATGCGGGACAGGTTGCACAGGTAACAAGATTTTCTCCGGGACGAGGACACCTGCGCCACCGACATGATGCCGGCCCTGGGGAAGGTAGGCCCCCGCCCAGGCTGTCTCCGCGGCGCCTTCTCCTGCGGGAGGACTGGCGGGCTGGGGAGGGAGTCCGACTGAGGGGGAGGGAGGAGGGGGGCGAGAAAGTTCTGCCCAGGGGCTGGAGGGCGCGCGAGTCTCCACCGCCCGCGCAGCGCCTCACGGTGGGGGCTCCACCGCCCGGGCGGAGGACGGGTTCAGCCCGCTCTTCGCCCCCACCTACTACTGCTGTTGTCTGGTCGCGAGGGGAGCTCAGGAGCCTTCTTCCTGGTGCTGCGGACTTGGGCTGGAAGCTCCAGGCCTGAGGGGAGGGGGCGAGGGGGCGAGGGTGCCCGGTGCTGGCCGCCGTTGCCTCTTGGCTCCCTCCCCAGAGTGGCGGGTGCGTGGAAGCTCGAAAGGGAACGTCTCTTCCTTTCCCCAGGGGCCCCCTTATGAGCTGCGTCCTTTCCCCGACGGGGCCCCTGGGGCGAGGGCTAGAGGGTTCAGTGTCACCCGGTGTCCAGGTCCAATCTTGCTGAAGCCGCTGCTTCCCCGGAGGGCCGGGGGAGGGGGGTGGTAGCCGAGAAAGGACGTTCTCCCCTCCGCGGCGTCGGCCGTTCCACTGGCAGCGGCTGGGTTTGCACCCCAGAGGGAGCCGCCGCGGCCACTGCTTCCAGGACGCACAAGAGGAGAGGAGGGCACGCACGCAGGCGCCCGCCGCTCCCAGGCCTGGCCGGCGGCCGGGCCGCCGCGGCTGGCGGCGCTCACGTTGGCTGCAGGGCGCTCGCGCGGCGCCTCGGCCCGGGTCGCATCCCTTCCCGCTCGTGCTCGCGCTCGCCCGGAATGTGGGGTTGTGATTGTTACTCTACGTTCCGGAAGCGCGTCTCGGCGCTCCTGCTCCGGCTGCGGCTCGCGCTGTCCCTGGCTTGGCCACTCGGGATGCCCTGTATTGATGTTATTGCTGCAAAACCAATCATCCAAAACATAGTGGCTTAAAACGACAATCATTTTATCATGTTCCATAATCTGTGAGCCAGGAATTCTGGCAAGGCACAGCTAGGTAGGTAATGCTTCTGTTCTTCATGATTTGGTGGTATTTAATTCATGCCTGATTTGGCTTAAAAGGTCCAAAAAGGTCTCACTCAAATGCCTGATAGTTTGGCAAGGTTAGCTAGACATCTAGGTGACAGGGATCAGCTGAGAAACTTTTTCTATCAATATAGTTGCAGTCTCTTCATGTGGCCTCCCTAGCAGGTAGGTTTGGATGACTACTTGAATTACTCATGAGGCAGCTAATGGTTCTAAGGGCTAGATATCTGAGAGATAGAAGTTGAATCTGTCCATTTCTGAAAAGTCCAAGGTGTTGGTCAAAGCAATTACAGGGTCTTATCAAAGGAGATGTGGTCATAGACCCTATCTCTCAATGGCAGGATTGTTAAAGACATTTTGGTCATCTGAATCCACTACAGTCAGTATCTTAGTTATTCTCGAAAGGTCAAGAGCTGTCTTTTTAGTACCAAGTAGTTCTTACTACACAGTTATGTCCAGAGGTAAGAAGAAACTCATGTTTTCTATTTTTTTTTTCAGAGATTGAGGAATGTTTTCTCAGAAGCCTTCTCTATTAAGTTGCATGGTATTCTCAGATTTACAGTAATCATATAATATACAGTAATAATAATCATACTACTCAACAAGGTAGTATTTACATATCATATGTGAATATTATTTAGTTCTTATAAAAACAGATTAAGTACTAGTATTTTTCCATTGTTATCGTTTTTCCCTTTTCAAGTGCACTAATTCTCAGAAGTCCATAATAACCACTGAATTAATCAACTTTTGTCAATTTTACAGATGTCAATGTCTGAAGTGATGGGAACATATATGTATATATGGGAATATATATGTATATATATGTGTGTGTATATATATACATATATATTCCCAAGTGATAGGAATATATATGTATATATGTATACACACACACTATTGGCTCTCATATGATTCACATCTTTGAGTAGCATATAAAGAATTGTCATGTAAGCAAATAAGTAAATTATTGAATGTGAGACACCATGGAAAAAACAGGGAGCAGAAGTACACATTAAGGAACACCTCAAATATGTTGTGTATGCTTGCCAGAGTCAAAAACAAAACATTTACAAATGAATGAATTTTCTTTTTTTTAAAATATAATTTCAAGTTTTATTACAGATTAAAGCATACAAGTGCAGGTTTGTAACCGGGTATATTGTGTGATGCTGACATTTGAGTACAAATAATTTCATTATCCTGTTAATGAGCCTAGAATCTAATAACCTAATAGGTGGTTTTTCAGCCCATTTCCCTCTTCCCCCTCTCCCTTCTAGTAATCCTCAGAGCCTATTGTTCCCATCTTTATGTTGATGTGTATTCAGTGTTTAGCTCCCATGTATAAGTGAAAACATGCATTTTTTTGGTTTTATGTTCTGTGTTAATTCTCTTAGGATAATGGACTCCAACTGCATACATGTTGTGGCAAAGAACATGATTTCGTTCTTTTTACAGTTGTGTAGTTTTCTCTGGTTCACATGTATCACATTTTTTTCTATCCCGTACACTGTGGAAGGGCACCTACGTTGATTCCATATTTTTGCTATTGTGAACAGTGGTGCAATGAACATATGAGTGCATGTGTCATTTTGATAGAATGTTATTTTCCTGTTGGTATATATCCGGTAGTGGGATTGCTGGGTTAAATGGAAGTTCTGCTTCAGTTTCTTTGGGAAATCTCCAAATTGTTTTCCACGGTGACTGAATTAGTTTGGACTCCCCTGATCAGTGTATGAGTGCCCTTTATTCCCCGCAGGCTCCCGAGCACATGCTATTTTTTGACTTTTAAATAATTGCCATTCTCACTGGTGTGAGATGGTATCTCATTCTGGTTTTGATGTTCATTTCTCTGATAATTAGTGATGTCGAGTATTTTTATATATTTCTTGGCCGCCTTTATGTTTTCCTTTGAGAACTATTTGTTCATGTCCTTTTTCCATTTTTAACTGGATTATTTGTTTTTATTTGTTGATTTTTTAAAGTTCTTTATAGATTCTGGATATGAGACCTTTGTCAGGTGCATAATATGTGAATATATTCTCCCATTCTGTAGACTTATGTGATCACTCTGCTGGTAATTTCTTTTTCTGTGTGGAATCTCTGTATAGTTTAATGAGGTTCTATTTGTCAATTTTAGTTTTTGTTGCAATTACTTTTCAGGATTTAGCCATACATTCTTTGCCAAAGCTAGAATGTTGAGAAGGGTATTTCCTAGGTTTTCTTTTAGAATTTATATAGCCTGACATCTTATATTTAAATCTTTAATCCATCTTGAGTTAATTTTTATGTATAAGCAGGGGTAGGGCTCCAGTTTTATTCTCCTGCATATGGCTATCCAGTTGTCCCAGAACCATTTGTTGAATAGGATGTTCTTTCCCCATTGCTTGTTTTTGTCATTTTTTTAAGGTTAGATGGTTGTAGTCATGCAAGTTTATTTCTGGGTTCTCTGTTCTATTCCATTGGTCCATACATCTGCATTTGTATAAATACCATGCTGTCTTGGTTACTGTAGTCTTGCAGTATAGTCTGAAGCTGGTTAACATGATGCCCCTAACTTTATATTCTTTGTATAGGACTGCTTTGGCTATTGTGGATCCCTTTTTGGTGCCATCTAAATTTTGGAATTGATATTTTTCTAATTCTGTGAAGAACAATGTTGTTGTTTTGACAGGAATGGCATTGAATCTGTAAATATCTTTGAGCAGTATGGCCATGTTGACAATATTGATTCTTACAATCCATGAGCATGGAATAATTTTTAATTTATTTGTGCTGTCTCTGATTTCTTTCAGCAGTATTTTTAGTTTTCTTGTAGAGCCCTTTCGCCTCTGTGGTTAGATGAATTCCTAAGTATTTCATATTTTTTGTGGCTACTGTGAATAGAGTCGTGTTCTTGATTTGGTTTTCAGCTAGAACACTGTTGGTGTGTAGAAATGCTACTTATTTTTGTACATTGATTTTTGTATCCTGAACTTTACTGAAAACACTTATTAGGTTTAGGAACCTTATGGCAAAGTCTTCAGGGTTTTCTGAGTATAAAACTATACAACCAGCAAAGAGAGATCATTTTACTTCTTCGGTTCCTGTTTGGATGATTTTTCTTTCTTTCTCTTGCTTGATTACTCTGACTAGAACTTGCAGTAACATATTGAATAGGAGTAGTGAGAGTAGGCATTCTTGTCTTACTCTGATTCTCAAGGCGAATGATTCCAGCTTTTGCCCATTCAATATGATGTTGGCTGTGGGTTTGTTATAGATGCCTCTTACTGTTTTGAGGCATGCTCCTCCAATGCCTAGTCTCCCAAGGGTTTTTGTCATGAAAGGATGTTAGATTTTAATGAAGGCCTTTTCAGCATCTATTGAGATGACCATATGGTTTTGTTTTTTCATTCTGTTTGTGTGGTAAATCACATTTATTGATTTGTGTATGTTGAACCAGGCCTACGTGATTGTGGTGAATTAATTTTTTGGTGTGCTGCTGGATTCAGTTTGCCAGTGTTTTGTTGAGGATTTTTGCATCTGTGTTTATCAAGAATATTGGCCTGAAGTTTTCCTTTTATGTTGTGTCTCTCGACTAGATTTTCATATCAGGATGATAATGGCTTAATAGAATGAATTAGGGAGTAGCCCCTCTTCCTTGAATTTTTGGAATAGTTTCACTAAGATTGGTATCAGTTCTTCTTTGTACATCTGGTAGAATTTGGCTATACATTCATCTAGTCCAATGATCTTTTTTTTCTTGGTAAGTTTGTTATTATCAATTTAATTTTGAAACTTGTTATTGGTCCATTTAGGTTTTCACTTTCTTTCTGGTTTAATCTTGGGAAGTTGTGTGTTTTCAGGGAGTTATGTGTTATTCACTTTATCTCTATTTTCTAATATGTGTGCATAGAGATGTTCCTAAGTCTCGGTGGATCTTTTGTATATCTGTGATATCTTTACAATTTCTTATTGGGCTTATTTGAATCTTCTCTTTTTCTAATGTATTAATCTGCTAGTGGTCTATAAATTTTGTTTATTCTTTTGAAAAATCAACTCAGTTTTATTGATTCTCTGTATGGACTTCTGGTCTCAATTTTAATTCTTCTCTAATGTTAGTCATTTTTTTTCTTCTGCTAGCTTGGAACTTGAGTTCTTTTTTCTAGTTCCTCTAGGTGCAATGTTAGATTATGAATTTGAAATCTAACTTTTAATGAAGGTATTTAATTTCTCCTTCATGTATGAAGCTTAGTTTGGCAGCATATATGATTCTTGGTTGGAATATATTTCCTTTAAGAGTGCTGAAAACTGCCCCGCAACAATTTCTATCTTGTACGGTTTCTCCTGAAAGGCCTGCTGCTAACCTGATGGGATTCCCTTTGTAGGTAACCTGACCCTTCTAGCTGCCTTTAAGATTTTTTTTTTTTTTTTTCATTGGCTTTGGTGAGTCTGATAACTCTGTGCCTTGGGGATGGTCATCTTTTATAGTATCTATCAGGGGCTCTCTATATTTCTTTGATTTGTATGTCTTCATTTCTTGCAAGTTTGAAGATATTTTCATGGATTATATCTTCAAATATGTTTTCCAAGTTGCTCACTCTCATCTTTCCAGAATGCCAGTAAGTCATAGATTTGATATCTTTACATCATCTCTTATTTCTCAGAGGTTTTATTCATTTTAAAATTCTTTTTTCTTTACTTTTGTGTGATTTATTGATTTAAACAAACAAACAAACAAACAAAAAACAGTCTTCAAGCTCTGAAATTATGGTCTCAGCTATATCTATTCTGCTGTTTGTACTTCCAATTATATTATAAAGTTCCTGAAGTGAATTCTTCAGTTCCAGAAGTTCATTGTGGTTCCTTCTTTTCTTTTTCTTTCTTTCTTTCTTTTTCTTTCTTTTTTTTTTTTTTTTTTTTGGCAGGGTCTTGCCGGATCATCCAGCCTGGAGTTCAGTGGCACAATTTCAGCTCACTGCAACCTTTGACTCCCAGGTTCAAGCGACTCTCTTGCCTCAGCCTCCTGATTAGCTGGGATTACAGGCACCTGCCACCACACACAGCTGGGTTTTTTTTGTATTTTTAGTAGAGACAGGATTTCACCATGTCAGGGTGGTCTTGAACTCCTGACCTCAGGTGATCCACCAGTCTCAGCCTCCCAATGTGCTAGAATTACAGGCGTGGGCCACCATGCCCAGCCACCATTCTTTCTAAAAAAGCCTATTTTATCTTGCAGCTCTTGGATCATTGTACTAGATTTATGGATTGGGTTTTAACTGTCTCCTCGATCAAGATGAGCTTGTCACCCAGATTCACAATTCTGTATCTGTCATTTTAGTCATCTTAATATAGTTAAAAATCATTTCCAGGAGACAAGTGTTTGTTTGAAGGTAAGTGGACATGCCAGCTTTTTGAGTTATCAGAAATTTTACACTGATTCCTTCTCCTGTATGAGGGCTGCTGCTCCTTTAACTGCAATGTAAGTTGAGTATAGTTAGTTGCTTCATTTTAGATTCTGTCCAAGGGCAAGCCTTTATACATAATCTTTATGTGTGGCTGGATTTTTGCCTGAGTTTTCACAGGCACTGAATAGTGGAAAATACTTTAGTGTTGTAATTTGGCCTGTGATCCAGCAGGTGGAACTTAAACTTGGTGGGCCACAGATAGGCTCTTAGCTGCATGGCTTTTTTGTATTTTGGCACATTGGCAATAGTGTATTGTGAACAAAAGAGGGATGATCCCCTCATTTGATCTGATCCTGGGCCTTGAAGGAGAACTGTCTGATCACTGGCTTCATGCTCACATTTTCTTTGTTAGGTATTCTGGGCTGTGGGGCTGCCTCAGGCCAGGGCTGTGGTTGACAGACAGGCTGTACCGTTCCCATACCAGCCCTGTGGAGGGAGGTATGTCCCAGTTTCCCACTGGCTGACAAACCTGGGTGTCACTGTCTTCAGCATTCTGAGAATGAGGGCTCCCTCCCTGCTTAGGTGCTGTCCACGCTGGTGAGTCCTACCCAGCTAGGAGCAGTGGGAGTGGGTAGTTATCTGGTCTGCTATCCAGGTGCTTCCCATGGGAACAAGGAGCTATACTTGCCTGCAGAATTTGGGCAGATATGGGGCACTGTGCTGGAAGCCACAGTTGGTGTGTCTTCCCCAGCTAGGAGCAACAGGAGTGGACAGAGTCAACATTTTGCTGTCTAGGTGCTTCTTGGAGAAACACAGGACTGTGCCTACCCACAGAGTTCAGACACAAGTGGATCTGTTATGCTGGAAGCCTGAGCAGACATGTCTTTCCCAGCTACATACAGTGGGGATGGATGGAGTCACTCACTCAAATGTCCAGGTGCTTCCTGGGGAACACATAGCAGTGTCCTCTGGCACAGTTCAGGCAGAAGTAGGACTGCTGTGCTGGAAGCTGTTGCTGAGCCTTGTCTGGCGAGTGGGAGTAAAGAAATTGTACTGCCCCAAACACCGTGACCAGGGCCACTATTGAGGCTATGGCAGCTGGTGCTGTGCTGCTCTGGAAAACAAGATCTGTGGAGGTCCCCATGGACTTCATTGTTGCCTCCACAAAAATGAATGGCAGTTCTCTGTATCAGTCTAGAGGCCCAGTGGAGTCAGGGTATTCTCTTGCTCCCAGGATTGCTCAGGTTCCTGTGAGAAGTGTGGACTCCACAGAGCCTCTCCCTCACTCACCCTTTCCCTGTGTTGGGGAGTTTCTCCTGGCTTGGTGCTGATCTGCAGTGGGCTGCTGCCCAGCTTCACGGTTTTCTGTTTGTGTCTCCCTGCCCCTTTAATGGCCCCTGACACGGTTTCTTAGACAGCTTGCCGGGTCAGTGTTTACTCGCCACTTTTCTTCCTCTCCATGAGAGCAGCACCCACTAGCTGCTTCCGATATAGGAGTTAAGAAGAAAAACTACGTAGGCAGATAGTGAGGGTCTACACAGGAGTCCTCGGTAAGGTTTTCCTTTTAATGAAAAGCAACCCCCAAATAATTTTCTTTTCTAACAAAGAGCAGCCTGTAAAACTGAGCTGCAGACATAGACAAACAAGCTGGAAGCTTGCAGGGGTGAATGTCGGCAATTATGCCAATGGGCAAAGGCTACCTAGGATTAGGCATGTTCGAAGTGGCGGCTCCATCCTCCATTCTTTTTGCCAAATCACATGTACAGTAAAGAGAAGATAATATGGCCATGGCTAAGCAAAGACCCCATTTGCATAGTAAGAATAGGGTGCAGTAACAAGCCTTTGCTGGGTGATGTGTAAACATCACAGCTGACCCAACCAATCTGTGGTACCTACACAAATCAGACACAATCTCCTCAAGTCTGCCTATAAAATCTGGCACAGTCCATGGCAGGCTGGTTTTTCACTTTCAGACGCCCCCTCTCTCACAAGAGGTAGAGAGTTGCTCTCCTTTCTCTTTCTTTTGCCTATTAAACCTTCACTCCTAAACTCACTCCCTGTGTGTCCATGCCCTTAGTCTTCTTGGCACGAGATGACAAAATCTGGGCATTTACCCCAGAGAATGAGGCCTTTTCACTTCTAGTCCACCATCTTGCTTATTCCTACAAATGAATGAATTTTAAAATATCAAATTTTTTTCAGAATACTGAATTACTGGAAGATATAGCATAATCAGGTAAAATAAGATATACATTAAAATGTGAATATTTAGAATTATTGAATTTATGATTTAGAAATATTTCTAAAAGCTATCAAGATGATAGGCCCATGAAACACAATTTCAAGATAACTATACTTGAAATAGTTAAAAGGAATACTATACAGCCATAAAAAAGGATGAGTTGATGTGCTTTGCAGAAACATGAATGAAAATGCAAACCATTTTCAGTAAACCGACACAAGAACAGAAAACCAAACACCGCATGTTCTCACTCATAAGTGGGTGTTGAACAGTGAGAACACACAGTAACAGGGAGGGGAACATCACACACTGAGGCCTGGGTGGTTGGGGTCTAGGGGAGGAATAGCAGGGGGTGGGGGGATTGCGGAGGGATAGCGTTAAGAGAAATACCTAATGTAGATGATGAGGCTGTAGATGCAGCAAACCACCACCATGGCACGTGTATTCCTATGTTACAAACCTGCAAGGCCTGCACATGTATCCCAGAACTTAAAGTATAATAAATAAATTTTTAAAATTAAATAAAATGTTTAAAAGTTAATTGCTTAAATGCGTAAGCAAAATTCCATTTGAATCATCCACATCTCTCAAGGAAGAGCTATAGATTACCAGAATAGGTGTGTTTCTTCCCATTTTCTGTCTTTTTTCCTACTTCAGAGAAATGGACAATGCAGGTAGATTAATTTATTTCTGCATAGTAGTGTCTTTCTTGGAGCATACAGTTATTTCAAGTTCTACCTGATTTTTATTTCTCCAAAATAAGAAGCAAAAGGAACATCTCAACCAGATTCTTTAAGCCTTTTAAGATTGTAGTTTTAGAGTTTCTGGCTTTGTTTTCAGACAGTTCACAGATGATTAAAAATCAATAAATATTCAACATTTGAGAATTTTTCTCCTGTGGGGCAATCAATGCATAGCATGGACAAAATAATTTGTAATTTTTTGTCAAGCCCTTGTGATAGAAAGGAAAAACAGACCATGACTAATCCTATACTGGAAAGAAGCTTAAGGGAATGAGAAGATAATTCATATTAACTGAGTACATACTGTGCGTCAGACACTATGCATGGAGGTTCGCAGTGGTGAATTAAATCTTCACATATAATTAGGAAGTAGTTATAATTACTACATTTGCCTATGGAGTGCAGTGAGATTCAGAGAGACACATATCTATGGAAATAAGCTCACAGCCTTTCCAGTACTCCAGACCACAAAAGCTGTTATTATAACCTCTGGGTATCCCTGACCTTACAGCAATAGAATATGCTTTAGTTCAAAAATGATCATGAACATATTTTTTTCTTTAATTTTAGTAACTAATTCACTTGCTCACATTTAATTTCATAGTTTTTTCCTTCAACATTTATTTTAAGTTCAGTGGCACATGTACAGGATGTTCAGGTTTGTTGCATAGGTAAATGAGTGCCATGGTGATTTACTGCACAGATCAGCCCATCACCTAAGTATTAAATCCAGCATCCATTAGCTATGCCTCCTGATGCTCTCCCTTCCCCCACCTGCCCCTCACAGACCCCAGCATGTGTTGTTTCCCACCATGTGTCCATGTGTTCTCATTATTCAGCTCCCACTTATAAGTGAGAACATGCGGTGTTTGGTTTTCTGTTCCTGTGTTAGTTTGTTGAGGATAACAAAGGACATGAATCCTCAGCTGGATGACAGTTCCATCCATCCTTAGCAAGGACATGGTGTCATTCCTTTCTGTGGTGCATAGTATTCCATGGTGTGAAAGTACCACATTTTCTTTATCCAGTCTATCATTGATGGGCATTTGGGTTGATTCCATGCCTTTGCTATTGTGAATAGTGCTGCAATGAACACAAGCATGCTTGTATCTGCATAATAGAATGTTCTATATTCCTTTGGGTATCTATCCAGCACTGGGATTCCTGGGTCAAATGGTATTTCTGCTTTAAAATCGTTGAGGAATCACCACATTGTCTTCCACAATGATTGAACTAATTTACATTCCCACCAACAGTGTAAAAGTATTGTATTTTCTCCTCAACCTTGCCAGCATCTATTGTTTCTTAACTTTTCTTTTTCTTTATTATTATACTTTAATTTGTAGGGTACATGTGCAGAACATGCAGGTTTGTTACATAGGTATACTCATGCCATGGTAGTTTGCTGCATCAATCCCCCCATCATCTACATTAGGCATTTCTTCTAGTGTTGTCCCTCCCCAATCCTTTCACTCGCTGCTGTCCCTCCCATAGCCCCCCACCCTGACAGGCCCCGGTGTGTGATATTCCCCTCCCTGTGTCCAGGTGTGGATGAAGCTGTTTCTTGACTTTTCAGTCGCCATTCTGACTGGCATGAGATGGTGTCTCATTACGGTTTTGCTTTGCATTTCTCTAATCACCAGTGATGTTGAGTTTTTTTTCATACTTATTAGCTGCAAGAGTGTCTTCTTTTGAGAAGTGTCTGTTCATGTCCTTTGCACACTTTTTAATGGAGTTGTTTGTTTTTTCTTGTAAATTTGTTTAAGTTCCTTGTAGACTCTAGATATTAGACCATTGTCAGAAAGATAGATTGCAAATGTTTTCTCCCATTCTGTAGGCTGCCTGGTCACTCTGATGATAGTTTCTTTTGCTGTGCAGAAGCTCTTTAGTTTAATTAGATCCCATTTGTCAATTTTGGCTTTTGTTGCAATTGCTTTTGGCATTTTCGTCATGAACATTTCATAGATTTTTTTAAAATAAACCTTTTATTTCTGAATAACTTAAATCTTTTATTTCTGAATAATTTATAAAAAAATGATGAAGATAATATAGAGTTTCTCCTATTATTAATAGCTTATTTTAGTTTGGTATTTGTCACAGTTAATGGAACAATATTGATACATTATTAACTTAAGTTTATACTTTGCTCATATTCCTTCATTTTTAATCTGACTTTCTTTTTCTGTTCTTGGATCCATTTGGGGTACCACATTACACTTCATCATCATGGCTCCTTAGGATATTCTTTTTTTTTTTTTTTATTGCATTTTAGGTTTTGGGGTACATGTGAATAACATGCAAGGTTGTTGCACAGGTGCACACGTGGCAGTATGATTTGCTGCCTCCCTCCCCTTCACCTATATCTGGCATTTCTCCCCATGCTATCCCTCCCCAACTCCCCACCCCCCCCACTATCCCCCCTCCCCCCCAACAGACCCCCATGTATAGTGCTCCCCTCCCTGTGTCCATGTGTTCTTCTTGTTCAACACCCGCCTATGAGTGAGAACATGTGGTGTTTGATTTTGTGTTCTTGTGTCAGTTTGCTGAGAATGATGTTTTCCAGGTTCATCCATGTCCCTACGAAGGATGTGAACTCCTCCTTTTTAATGGTTGCATAATATTCCATGGTGTATATGTGCCACATTTTTCCTGTCCAGTCTATCATCGATGGGCATTTGGGCTGGTTCCAGGTCTTTGCTATTGTAAACTGTGCTGCAATGAACATTCGTGTGCATGTGTCCTTATAGTAGAACGATTTATAATCCTTTGGATATATGCCCAGTAATGGGATTGCTGGGTCAAATGGAATTTCTATTTCTAGGTCCTTGAGGAATCGCCCCACTGTTTTCCACAATGGTTGAACTAATTTACACTCCCACCAACAGTGTAAAAGTGTTCCTATTTCTCCACAACCTCTCCAGCATCTGTTGTCTCCAGATTTTTTAATGATCGCCTTTCTAACTGGCGTGAGATGGTATCTCAATGTAGTTTTGATTTGCATTTCTCTGATGACCAGTGATGATGAGCATTTTTTCATATGTTTGTTGGCCTCTTGTATGTCTTCTTTTGTAAAGGATCTGTTCATATCCTTCACCCATTTTTGAATGGGCTTGTTTGTTTTTTTCTTGTAAATCTTTTTTAGTTCATTGTAAATTCTGGATATCAGCCCTTTGTCAGACGGGTAGGCTGCAAAAATTTTTTCCCATTCTGTTGGTTGCCGATTCACTCTATTGACTGTTTCTTTTGCCGTGCAAAAGCTGTGGAGTTTGATTAGGTCCCATTTGTCTATTTTGGCTTTTGTTGCCGATGCTTTTGGTGTTTTGGTCATAAAGTCCTTGCCTACGCCTATGTCCTGAATGGTTTTGCCTAGGTTTCCTTCTAGTGTTTTTATGGTGTTACGTCTTATGTTTAAGTCTTTAATCCATCTGGAGTCAATTTTAGTGTAAGGTGTCAGGAAGGGGTCGAGTTTCTGCTTTCTGCATATGGCTAGCCAGTTTTCCCAACACCACTTATTGAACATGGAATCCTTTCCCCATTGATTGTTTTTTTTCAGGTTTGTCAAAGATCAGGTGGTTGTAGATATGTTGTGTCGCCTCTGACGCCTCTGTTCTGTTCCATTGGTCTATATCTCTGTTTTGGTACCAGTACCATGCTGTTTTGATTACTGTAGCCTTGTAGTAGAGTTTGATGTCCGGTAGTGCGATGCCTCCCGCTTTGTTCCTTTTCCTTAGAATTGACTTGGCTATGCGGGCTCTCTTTTGGTTCCATATGAAGTTTAAGGTGGTTTTTTCCAGTTCTGTGAGGAAGGTCATTGGTAGCTTGATGGGGATAGCGTTGAATCTGTAAATTACTTTGGGCAGTATGGCCATTTTCACGATATTAATTCTTCCTAACCATGAACATGGAATGTTTCTCCATCTGTTTGTGTCCTCTCTTATTTCGTTGAGCAGTGATTTGTAGTTCTCCTTGAAGAGGTCCTTTACGTTCCTTGTTAGTTGTATTCCTAGGTATTTTATTCTCTTTGTAGCAATTGTGAATGGCAGTTCGTTCTTGATTTGTCTCTCTTTAAGTCTGTTATTGATGTATAGGAATGCTTGTGATTTTTTTTTTTTTTTTTTTTTTTTTTTTTTGAGACAGAGTTTCGCTCTTGATACCCAGGCTGGAGCGCAATGGCGCGATCTCGGCTCACCGCAATCTCCGCCTCCTGGGTTCAGGCAATTCTCCTGCCTCAGCCTCCTGAGTAGCTGGGATTACAGGCACGCGCCACCGTGCCCAGCTAATTTTTTGTATTAGTAGAGACGGGGTTTCACCATGTTGACCAGGATGGTCTCAATCTCTTGACCTCGTGATCCACCCGCCTCGGCCTCCCAAAGTGCTGGGATTACAGGCTTGAGCCACCGCGCCCGGCCTGCTTGTGATTTTTGCACATTGATTTTGTATCCTGAGGCTTTGCTGAAGTTGCTTATCAGTTTCAGGAGATTTTGGGCTGAGGCGATAGGGTCTTCTAGATATACAATCATGTCATCTGCAAATAGAGACAATTTGACTTCCTCCTTTCCTAATCGAATACCCTTTATTTCTTTTTCTTGCCTGATTGCTCTGGCTAGAACTTCCAGTACTGTATTAAATAGGAGTGGTGAGAGAGGGCATCCTTGTCTAGTGCCAGATTTCAAAGGGAATGCTTCCAGTTTTTGCCCATTCAGTATGATATTGGCTGTTGGTTTGTCATAAATAGCTTTTATTATTTTGAGATACGTTCCGTCGATACCTAGTTTATTGAGGGTTGTTAGCATAAAGGGCTGTTGAATTTTGTCGAAGGCCTTCTCTGCATCAATTGAGATAATCAAGTGGTTTTTGTTTTTGGTTCTGTTTATGTGGTGAATTACATTTATAGACTTGCGTATATTGAACCAGCCTTGCATCCCCGGGATGAATCCTACTTGATCATGGTGGATAAGCTTTTTGATGTGCTGTTGTAATCGGCTTGCCAGTATTTTATTGAAGATTTTTGCATCTATGTTCATCATGGATATTGGCCTGTAGTTTTCTTTTCTTGTTGAGTCTCTGCCAGGTTTTGGTATTAGGATGATGTTGGTCTCATAAAATGATTTGGGAAGGATTCCCTCTTTTTGGATTATTTGGAATAGTTTCAGTAGGAATGGTACCAGTTCCTCTTTGTATGTCTGGTAGAATTCGGCTGTGAAACCATCTGGGCCTGGGCTTTTTTTGGGTGGTAGGCTCTTAATTGCTGCCTCGACTTCAGACCTTGTTATTGGTCTATTCAGGGTTTCGACTTCTTCCTGGTTTAGGCATGGGAGGAGACTACTGTCCAGGAATTTATCCATTTCTTCCAGGTTTTCTAATTTATGTGCATAGAGTTGTTTGTAATAATCTCTGATGATGGTTTGAATTTCTGTGGCATCTGTGGTGATATCCCCTTTATCATTTTTTATTGCATCTATTTGGTTATTCTCTCTTTTCTTTTCTATTAGTTTGGCTAGTGGTCTGTCTATTTTGTTGATCTTTTCAAAAAACCAGCTCCTGGATTTATTGATTTTTTGTAGGGTTTTTTGTGTCTCTGTCTCCTTCATTTCTGCTTTGATCTTAGTTATTTCTTGTCTTCTGCTAGGTTTTGAGTTTTTTTGATCTTGCTCCTCTAGCTCTTTCAATTTTGATGATAGGGTGTCAATTTTAGTTCTCTCCTTTCTTCTCATGTGGGCACTTATTGCTATATATTTTCCTCTAGAGACTGCTTTAAATGTGTCCCAGAGATCTGGTATGTGGTGTCTTCGTTCTCGTTGGTTTCGAAGAACATCTTTATTTCTGCCTTCATTTCAGTGTTTATCCAGTCAACATTCAGGAGAAAGTTGTTCAATTTCCATGAGGATGTGCGGTTCTGGGTTGGCTTCTGAATTCTGAGTTCTAACTTGATTGCACTGTGGTCTGAGAGACTGTTTGTTATGGTTTCCGTTCTTTTGCATTTGCTGAGGAGTGATTTACTTCCAATTATGTGGTCAATTTTAGAGTAGGTGTGTTGTGGTGCTGAGAAGAATGTATATTCTGTGGATTTGGGGTGGAGAGTTCTGTAAATGTCTATTAGGTTTGCTTGTTCCAGGTCTGAGTTCAAGTCCTGGATATCCTTATTAATTTTCTGTCTCGTTGATCTGTCTAATATTGACAATGGTGTGTTGAAGTCTCCCAGTATTAATGTGTGGGAGTCTATGTCTCTTTGTAAGTCTTTAAGAACTTGCCTTATGTATCTGGGTGCTCCTGTATTAGGTGCATATATATTTAGGATCGTTAGCTCTTCTTGTTGTATTGATCCTTTTACCATTATGTAATGTCCTTCTTTGTCTCTTTTGGTCTTTATTGCTTTAAAGTCTATTTTATCAGAGATGAGAATTGCAACTCCTGCTTTTTTTTGCTCTCCACTTGCTTGGTAAATCTTCCTCCATCCCTTTATTTTGAGCCTTTGTGTATCCTTGCATGTGAGGTGGGTTTCCTGGATACAGCACACTGATGGGTTTTGGCTTTTTATCCAATTTGCCAGTCTGTGTCTTTTGATTGGGGCATTTAGTCCATTTACATTTAGGGTTAATATTGTTATGTGTGACTTTGCTCCTGTCATTTTGATGTTAGCTGGCTGTTTTTCCCATTGGTTGATGCATATTCTTCATTGTGTTGCTGCTCTTTACCATTTCGTGCGTTTTTGGAGTGACTGGTGCTGGTTGTTTTTTTCTATGTGTAGTGTCTCCTTCAGGAGCTCTTGTAAAGCTGGTCTGGTGGTGATGAAATCTGTGAGTACTTGCTTGTTCACAAAGGATTTTATTTTTCCTTCACTTATGAAGCTTAGTTTGGCTGGATATGAAATTCTGGGTTGAAAGTTCTTTTCTTTAAGGATGTTGAATATCGGCCCCCACTCTCTTCTGGCCTGTAGGGAGGGTTTCTGCTGAGAGATCTGCTGTGAGTCTGATGGGCTTCCCTTTGTGGGTAACCCGACCTTTCTCTCTGGCTGCCCTTAGTATTTTCTCCTTCATTTCAACCCTGGTGAATCTGATGATTATGTGCCTTGGGGTTGCTCTTCTAGAGGAATATCTTTGTGGTGTTCTCTGTATTTCTTGGACTTGAATCTTGGCCTGCCTTGCTAGGTTGGGGAAGTTTTCCTGGATAATATCCTGAAGAGTATTTTCCAGCTTGGATGCATTCTCTTCGTCACATTCAGGTACACCTATCAAACGTAGATTAGGTCTTTTCACGTAGTCCCATATTTCTTGTTGACTCTGTTCATTCCTTTTTACCTTGTTTTCTCTAATCTTCCCTTCTCGTTTTATTTCATTGAGTTGATCTTCAACTTCTGATATCCTTTCTTCTGCTTGGTCAATTCTGCTGTTGAAACTTGTACATGCTTCGCAAAGTTCTCATGTTGTGTTTTTCAGCTCCATCAATTCGCTCATATTCCTCTCTAAGTTGTCCATTCTCGTTAGCATTTCATCAAGTCTTTTTTCAAGGTTCTTAGTTTCTTTGCATTGGGTTAGAACATGTTCTTTTAGCTCACAGAAGTTTCTTATTATCCATTTTCTGAAAGCTGATTCTGTCATTTCATCACACTCATTCTCCGTCCAGTCTTGTTCCCCTGCTGGTGAGGAGTTATGCTGCCTTGTAGGGGGAGAGGTGTTCTGGTTTTGGGTGTTTTCATCCTTTTTGCGCTGGTTTCTTCCCATCTTTGTGGATTTATCCGCCTATTGACTTTGTAGTTGCTGTCTTTCTGATTTTGGTAATTTAAGTCTGCAGCAGCTGAACTCATAAACCCCCTTTTCTTCTCCCCAGGTGTTCTGGCCCAGGGGTTTAGCACTTTATCTTTTTCAGCTGTGTTGCTACCGTTTTCCCTGCCCACAAGGTGGCAGTCTAGTCACATTCAGCCTGCAGAGGCTTCGCTGAGCTGCTGTGGGCTCCGCCCAGCTTCCGTGTGAGCTTCCCTGCAGTCCTGTGGGTGTAGTTAGAGCTGCTTCCGCTATGCTGGCCCGCCCCTGTAGTGACGGAGTCTCTGTAGTGGCGAGTTGTCTTGGTTACGGAAAATTGCCCCGGAACTGCAGCGTGTTTCCCGATGGAGGACGCCCCTCCCCCACAGAGCTGGACCGTCCTGGGTTCAGCCGTGTTTCCAGAGGGGCCCTCTTTGTCTGGTAATCTCTTGGCTTGCCTCCTTGCCACAGCTCCCCTTGCTGGCCCAGAGGGGACACAGTCTCATTCGCTTTGTTCAAGGAGCCGCTGCTCCCCGCCCCCCTGTGCAGGCCGAGCGGCTGCTCCGGTCCAACCAGCGGCACTGGGAACCCGGGGAGCTTCTCCGCCTGTGAATCTCCTGGTCTGGTGGCAGTTAAAATCCGCTGCCCTGTGTGCCGCTGCGTCTGCCGAAGCAGCGGCTCTGAGATTCGTGGCGCTCCCTTGCCCAGGGGTCTCCTGGCTTGGCTCCCTGCTTCAGCTCCCCTTTCTGGCTCAGAGGGAACTCTGTCTCTCTCGCTCTGCATAAGAAGCCACTGCCCCCCGCTCCAGGGCGTAGGCTGAGCGGCCACTCCACTCAAACCAGCGGTGCTGGCGACCCGTGGGGCTTTTCCTCCTGTGAATCTCCTGGTCTGTGGGCAGTAAAAGTCCGTCTGGAAATGCGGCATCCACTCACCCTCTGCGCCTTCTCTCGGAGCTGCAATCCCGACTTCCTCCTAAGTGGCCATCTTGGATCGATCCCTTAGGATATTCTTGGTTGTGACAATTTTTCAGACTTTCCTTGTTTTTATGGCCTTGTTAATGCTAGTCACGTATTTTGCAGAATATGCCTCAATTTGTATTTGTCTCAAGCTTTTCCCCTGACACATAGCTTTCTCATTAGTGAAACATAGTTTGAATTGAGTGATGGATTGAGTAGCTCTGATTTTTCCCAATGCTCGTACCTGTGCTCTACTGAAGAAGTTACATTAACTCTTTCAGGAATCCACAGAAAACATAAAAGAGAGGCAAATTGGCCCTACACAGACACATTTCAGATAGAGCTTCAGCAAGGCGTTACAGCAGACAAGGCCCTTGTACTTTCAAAGGCATTAGGTTAATAATACACGCATAGAAGTAAACATGAATTGATACTCACAGCTGTTATCATTCCAAGGTTAACACCTGGGCTTTTAATACCTTTTTTCCCTTTTATTATAATATGCCTTTAATGCTATTGTACTTTAGTGGGAAATTACCAAGTGAAAAACCTATTCCCATGTCAATTGCTCCTGGTCTTAAGCTCTTCATAACTTGTAGGCACTGATAATGCATTTGGGGTTTCAAATCGCCAGAGATGAATGTTGGTAAGGATAAAGCTGAAATGAATGTTAAGATAATGTGCTAATAAACATTATATCCTGCCTGTTCTGAAGGTTTGCAGGACACTATGGATTAATTGTAAGACTAGAGAAGAAACCCAATAGACAGGTGTCACATATGCTAAAGAAGTAAAAGTTAACCTGCTATGCGATAGAAATCTGGCTTTCAGTAAATGGTTGCTGAATTGAGAAAAGACAACTGCAATGATGATAAATAACAATGATAAGGCAATGACTTGCTGAAAAAATGTGCTACATATCAGGGTCCTGTCAAATGCTTTCTAAGCATGGTTTTACTTAATCCCCATAAAAATCCTATGTGGCAGTCACTGTTTTCACCTCTGCCTCTTATTTTTTTTTGTTGTTGTTGAGATGGAGTCTCACTCTGTTGCCCCAGCTGGAGTCAGTGGCATGAACTCGGCTCACTGCAACGTCCACCTCCTGGGTTCAATCGATTCTCCTGCCTCAGCCTCCAAAGTAGCTGGGATTATTAGGCATCTACCACCATGCCTTGCTAATTTTTGTATTTTTAGTGGAGATGGAATTTTGCCATGTTGCCCATGCTGGTGTTGAACTCCTGACCTCAGGTGATCCACCTACCTTGGCCTCCCAAAGTGCTAGGATTATAGGCATGAGCCACTGCATCCACCCTTCCATTCTCATTTTGGGGTAAGGAAATGAGGCCAGGAGGAATGAGTTGCCCAAGGTCACATGGTCATTAACTAGTGACATCACCTGAGAGTTTCTTACCTTCTCAGAGCAACATTCCTTGATAAGAGGACACCCAATGAAAGGGAACAAGCTGAGGGTGAGAGAATGCTCCTTGGGAAATGTCACAGCACAGAGATAAATACTTTCTCCCAGCCCTGAGTCTAAGGAGCCAGACAGTAAAGAAAAGCAGCTCCAGAGTCTACTCAGCTTCCAACACCACAATTTGAAGACCTAATTCATGTGTCTTACATAGAACATGTGTGTCCCTCTCGATCTTCTGGGTGACTCTCTGTACGGAGTTTCTGCATTTAGTTATTTTCCATATTTGTGAAGGATAAACAAGGCTTCTTTTAACATTTTATCATTCACAGATTACCTCTTTGAGCCACTGTGAAGTCTAAGATGATCAGATGGCAGTGGGTCAACTCAGAGCTTTGAAAAATAAAATTTCTTCATATGTGAAACTACAAATCCAACCCACATTTACTTGTTATCCAGAAAATTGTATTTGTCATGCCTGCTTGCTTAGGGCAAAATGTTGGCTGTTTTTCTTCATGCCATTAGTATTGGCAAATCTTGCATAGATGTAAGTGGTTGTAATTCTTACCACCATCAAGACAGTAGATGGATGGCTTTGAATTTGGGTCAGATGAGCAAAGGCAGCCCCTCCCCCTTCAGTTTCCAGGGTTTTGCTCACTGTGAGGACTCAGCTGTGACATAGCAAGTATCTATGTATGCACATTTCTGTGATTTGCCAGGCACATGTAGAACCATCGTGAGCCTTTTAATAGCCAGTTCAATAGTTTGTAACAAATTTGTAAAACAAGATGCTGTTTGTTTAATACTCAAGTGCATTAGAAATCTGGCACCAACACAAGAAGAAAGTTTACTCACTTGAGATTCAGTAGAGAGATTCACTGCCACATAGTCATTCCAGAAATTTTAAAATGGCTTCTTTTTATTTGATACCAAGAAATACCAAGCTCTAGAACCTTCTTATAAAGCTTATCTCGATAGTCTTTAAATTAGATATCACACTTTAGATATCACACTCACCCATGTTTTCTGAATGGCAGCTGGAGTTCAGAATTATATTTCCTTTGAGGCACTATTCCATAACCCCTAATTTTTTTTTAACTCTCTGTATGTTTGGATTTTTGCCAAATATTGCTATTGATCAAAGGAAGAAAAAGTTGTGCTTCGTGTTACAATGCTGGGTCCATCAAGATAGAACATGGTCTTCCTTTCTCAAAACAGAGATTTACGGTGTTGGTGTTCTTCAACCTGCTGTGCCCAACCTCCACAACAGTCCATCTTCAGAGCTGCTGTCATTATAGTTGTGGGCTAATGTGTGGAATGTGTTCATTACTCTTCTTGTAAACACACACACACACACACACACACACACACACACACACATCCCATAACTCATGTTCAATGATCTAAAATCCAAACCTCATTTTGGATTTAATTACATATAATGCTCTTTTCATGTGCTTCTAATTATAATTCTATGGCAGAAAAGAGGAAAAAGAAACTAGTTAAATGGTTTACACTCTCATTTCATTGCCTGGGCATTTCATGATCCTCTCCACAGCATCTGAAAAGCTAGTAGACCTAGATTCTCAAGATTCCACCTCCTCTCAATTTTTGTCCATTCTCTCTGTTTTGTCCCACACAAGTTTAGATATAACTACGGTCCCGTCACCAGTTTTCGTAAGAAATCTATGTATCCATTGATTTTGAGTTTAGTGAGCTTGGGGAATATCTTGGGCTTTGGGAGAGGGTTGCAGTGCAGTGTGGTGGCTTTCTTTAGCTCATCTGGCTTCTTTCTCATCTACCTCCCCCAGCTCTTCAGTTCACCTTCCAAGATGACTCTATGAAGATTCCTTTCTTGGATTCTTTCACTTATTCAGAACCATTACCTCATCCCAAATTTGCACAGGATAACTTGTCAAGGTGTTCTGAAGAATAAAGAGGCTTCATTTGGCACGTGTGGAGTCGCTGTCTTCTACTTGTGTCTTCACACGGTCTTCTCTCTGTGACTATATCATAATCTCTTCTTATAAGGACAGCAACCACACTGGATTAGGGTCCACCCTAATGATCTTATTTTAATTTAATTACCTCTTTAAAGGTGCTACTATATTTCCAAATATAGCCACATGCTGACGTATTGGAGGATGGGGCTTCAACATATGAACTGGTGGCTGACACAATTCAGTCCATGAGACTCTCCTTAAATGAGCAGCTTGTATCATTGAAGATGCATGAGAACAGAGACTTTGTCTGCCTAATTATCTCCCGTATCCTTTATGCTTATGAGAGTGCCTAAAACATGGTAAAGACAGAATGAATAGGGACTTAACAGTTGTTGAATAAGTTAAAGGTGGGCGGAGATGCTCAGTACAGAGCAAACAAGTGGTACCATATCTCTGCTGGATTTCCCAAACAGTCCCAAGTATGCTTTAGGAGAAAATGAGGAGGGTCAGGCATATCATGAACACATATATGATGCTGGAAAATAAACTCAATTTACTGCTGTTGTTTTAGTTCCAAAAGGTAGAGACAGGGTGCAGATATCACTCACCTCACCTCCTCCCAGCCGTGTGTCTACAGCGCTAATACTGAACATCAAGGTTTTCCTGGCATCCAGTCTCAGAAGACCAATGTCACAAATGTGACTGGTTTTATATTTAAATAAAAAAAAATTTGGCCAGGCATGGTGGCTCATGCTTGTAATCCCAGCACTTTGAGAGACTGAGGTAGGTGGATCAGGTAAGGTCAGGAGTTCGAGATTAGCCTGACTGACATGAAGAAACCCTGTCTCTACTAAAACTACAAAAATTAGCTGGGCATGGTGGTGCATGCCTGTAGTCCCAGCTACTCGGGAGGCTGAGACAGAAGAATCGCTTGAACCCAGAAGGCAGAGGTTGCAGTGAGCCGAGAATCACACCATTACACTCCAGCCTGGGTGACAGAGAAAGACTCCATCTAAAAGAAAAGAAAATTTGAAAGTATAGTTTTCTCTTGAAATTTTTAGCATTTTTAGGAATACAGAACCACCATTTATATTCTTCAATAAAAGTTATTTCTTTTCCAAAGCTCTGAGTTGCATATAACTTGGGTCCTTAGCCAGCAATGCATTTGTAGGTTTGAGAAGTTGATAGTATTTCTATTATCCATTTGAGAATCTCTTTTTGGTTGGTCTGCCTATATTAGAACTTCTTGGAAAATTTTGTTGATATTATAATAATTGACACATAAACTAAGCAGATGGAATAACTATTTCACAATGGTGTATTTTGAGAAAAAGCATATAACTTACAAGGAAATGAAATAAGTCTTCTCTCATTACAATGTTTAATGATTTTCTCTGTATTCCAGCCATGGTCCATCACTGTATCTGTGGACATTCTTTTGAATTATTACTAGTTAATCAAATATGTTTGCAGAGCTCTTGGCATTATATAATGTCTAGCAACCTCATGTGAACTACAAAAAACCTTGGCACCAAGGATGCAGCATAGCTCCATAACAAAAATAAATACATTTTAGGCATCAACAGAGCATTCAAGCAGGTGGGGCAGAGGTGTATATTATCACTGGACATTTTGGGGAGTGAAAAAATAAGTGTAAAAGCTCTCTAGTATTAGTTAAACCTAGAGAGAAGAAGTACTAACTGCAACCCCAGAAGAGAAGAAATACTAACCAGCAATGCTGGAAGGAGGAGATACTCACCAGCAACTCTAGAGAAAAGGGTGGTAGGCAGAGCAGCTTAGACTCAGACACTTCTATTCAGCAGAAGCCACTCTCCTTTATCTTGTGCATTGTGCCTCTGATGTTAGTATTTGGCTGAGAACCATCCAAATGGTTCCAACCAACCATCTCATACCATGATGGAGTCTTCTTATGCCATGGTGGAGTATCTCATTTTATGGTGGAGTCATATTGCTCCATAATGGAGCCATCTCATGCCATAATGGAGTCATCTCATGCCATGTTAGACCCAACCCATGTCATGATGGAGTCATTGCATGCTATGATGGAGCCACTCATGCCATGATGGAGCCATCTCCTGCCATGATGGAGTCACCTCATGCCATGTTGGAGCCACCTCATGCCAATTGGAGTCACCTCATGCCACGATGGAATACCTCATGCCAAGATGGAGCCATCTCATGCCACGATGGAGTCACCTCACACGATGATGGAGTCACCTCATGCCATGTTGGAGTCATCTCACGGCACGATGGAGCCATCTCATGGCACGATGGAGCATCTCATGCCATGATGGAGTCACCTCATGCCATGATGGAGTCACCTCATGCCAGATGGAGCCATCTCATGGCACGATGGAGCATCTCATGCCATGATGGAGTCGCCTCATGCCATGATGGAGTCACCTCACACTATGATGGAGTCACCTCATGCTGTGTTGGAGTCATCTCATGCCATAATGGAGTCATCTTATGGCACGATGGAGCCATCTCATGCCATGATGAAGTCACCTCATGCCATGATGGAGTCACCTTATGCCATGATGGTGTCACCTCATGCCATGTTGGAGTTATCTCACGCCATGATGGAGTCATCTCATGCCATGATGGAGTCATCTCGTGCCATGATGGAGTCATTCGTGACTCCATCCCTGAAACTGCCCTTCCTAGTCTCAGCACCATACTCTTTGAAGTTCCCAAGGGAAACCGACACATGGAAAACACAAAGACACTTCCCTCATGACTTCTGCCTCAGATGACCGGAAGTAGAGAGCCATTTGAAAATAGGAGTACTCCATCTTTAACTTCCGCAACTGTCATGCCAGAATTTCCACCTCCAGGTACCCTGATCCAGGAAATGTTCTTTAACCTGACTTTTGCTGGATGCTTGTTGATACCCTTGTTTCTTGAGAGATCAGAGGGTGGGAACCCTCAGAGTGCTAACAAGGAGACACTCATCTGTGGGTGAAGTCATCGTACCTGTAGATGAAGCACTGGGGAAATTAGCAACTCATTGTAATTTAGCGGAGAAAAAAATGAAAAGCTGAATCAATAGAGAAAGACACTCTTTGGGAGAATGGGAGATCTGAAATATACGGAACACTTACTTGATTTTCTGTTCAAGTAAGTACTCTCAGGGGAGCGAAGTTTACAAGGTTCACCAAACTTCTCCTTAAAGTTCCAGAGAGTAAATATTTTAGGCTTCATGGACCAAAAGGTACAATCAAGGATATTATGTAGCTACTCACAAAGGCACTTAACATGAAACCATTTAAAAATCTAAAAGCTATTCTTGGTCTGCAGGCTATGCAAAAACTGGCAGCAAGCCAAATATTTCTGATCCCTGAATGACAGGCTTTGGTGTGCTATTGGAAATTTATCTTAAAAGAAAAATGGAAGGAAGAAGAAGAACAAGAGCAACATCAAAAAACTTAGCTATGGGTAAATTTAAGTTTATAATAATATAGTCTTAAAATCAATAAAGTACCTTGGATCTGACTTCCATTTTTAACAGCTTAACTTAAGTACTTTTAAAGGCAGGGATATGAATTGGGATTTGTTGACCTCAAAGGTCTCAGAACAAAATTTAGTTTCCCCTGACTTTATGGTTTCAGAGTTGACACTTTTAAAGTGGACTGAGAAATATCGAGAATGTCAGCTTCCCAAGTTATACCTTTCCTTCAAATGCTCTTCTGTAATGACAGTTTATGAGACTCTGTTCTCAGAAAACACTTGGAAATGAAAATAATTGCCTTGTTCTAGAAGAAATATTTCAGAAGTGAAGACACTATATTTTTAGTCAGTGGATAAGAGGAAATATAGTGTTCATTCTTCTTAGAGTGGTATTGCTGATAGCTCATTTGGGAATATCACATATAATTATTCAAGCTCCCCTAAAATTACTAGATAAAAGACAACAGGAATGACTTGAAGGTGGGCATGCTGGATATTTACCAATATCATTCTGAACATCTTAAAGCATATTTTAGGTCATTTTAACCTCTGTATGTCAATGATGTCTTTGGAGATAAGTTTTTATTGTGGACCCGTACCTTGTCATAGTAGAAGCAGAAACCCCTGTTAGAGATTAGTGCAATCATTTCAGAAAGGGAAGATAAAGGATTAAATAAGGTTTGTAGCACCCTAGAAAGTTGTCTCAGAATTGAGATATATTTTGAGAGTCCAATTTGCTAATGAACTGTATGTGGAAGGTGAGGGAAAGAGTGAAGACAAAGATGAATCCTGCATTTCTGGTCTATTAAGTTGGGTACATTATGGAACTAATTCCTGAGATGAGGGGAGTGTATGGGAGAGAATTTAAAAATTCTGTTTTGTGCATGACTTGTTTGAGACTCCTGAGATCTCCAAGTAGAAATATTAAGGAAACATTTGGATGGTCAGGGGATATGTTAGAGATGGAAGTACAAACACAGGAATTATCAGCTTTTGGAGGATTTGAAGCCATGCATCTGAATGCAATCACACAGAGAGAAGAGGAGAGTGTGGTTAGAGAAGGGAGGTCTCTACCCTGGAACCTCCACTGTGTAGAGTCTGGAAAGATTGAGAGGGGTCACAAAGGACGCAGAATCAGTGAAGCAGGAAGGGTCCTAGAAGATAACAGGAGAAAGCCTCTCAAGAGAGTGAAATTCTACAGTCAAGAAGAAATGAGCACTGACATTAAAAGCAGCCAGAGCACAGTTTGTAGCAACCCAAGGAGGCAATTGTGAGAGGTGAAGCCCAGTTGGAGGGGCTTAAAAAGAGAAAAGAAAGTATCTACAGATCCTTGCTCTTCAAGATGTGGTCCTTGATGGAGAATTATTGGCATCACCTGAGAGCTTATTAAATTTCTTAGGTATTCAGAATCTCTCTCTCCCCCCCCCTTATTTATTTATTTATTTTAGAGATGGGGTCTCACTATGTTGCCCAGGCTGCAGTGCAGTGGCTATTCAAGGACACAATCATAACGCACTACAACCCCAAGTTCCTGGGCTCAAGAGATCCTCCTGCCTCAGATTTCCAAGTAGCTGAGACTTCAAGCCCAAATTTCAGAAAAGTATCTAGATTATTTGTCTGCAAGTTCAAGAAGTGCTCGTCAGTATCTCTGTTGAGGAGTTTGCTGCATAAATGAGTAGAGAGAAACAAGGCCATCCTCCATTATAGCAAAGGAAGATGTCACGTAGAGGATTATTTTTTTAAGGTAGGAATTAATACAATGGATATTCATCCTGATTGAGATCTCTTAAAGAAGGAAACACTTTTTATGGCTGCATAGTATTCCATGGTATACCATGAATGGGTACCTGGGTTGATTCTATGTCTTAGCTACTGTAAATAGCACAGTGGTGAACAAATGAGAACATGTGTTTTTTGGTATAAGGATCTATTTTCCTTTGGAATAAAATAATGTCCTTAGCAACGACATGGGCAGAGCAGAAGGCCACAGTTCTAAGCAAGTTAGTACAGAGACAGAAAACCAAACATTGCATGTTCTCGCTTATAAGTGGGATCTGAACATTGAGCAGACATGTGCATAAACATGGGAACAATAGACACTGTGGTCTACTAGAGTGGGGAGGGAGGAAGGGGATAAGGGTTGAAAAACTACTGGGTACTATGCTTACTACCCGGATGCAGTATACCCATGTACCACACCTGCACATGCATCCCCTGTGTCTGAAATAAAAGTTGAAATTAAAAAAGAAAAGATGAAAACAATGACAATAGAAAAAATTAGGTAATAGCAAAAGCAGTGACTTAAAGTTGAGAAGCAGTTGAGGAATCCTGGATGCAAGTGGAGGGATGGCCCCAAATAGAAACAGGAGGGAAGACAGAGCACATGATCTCACTGCAGGGAGCGCTGGTCCATTTGGCGATGGGAGACAGAGTTGCTCGTATGCTCTTCCTATTTTTTCAGTGAAATACAAAACAGATCCATTAACTAAGAATAAGCAGGGAAGTTGGTATTTAGAGGTTATAGAAAAATCAGGATATTTGAACCAGCTTCTCTAAGATTGTGAACACAATTTGCAAAAGAAATATAATAAGATTATTGAACAGTGTTAAGGATCTGCTTAAGATTCATGGTCACAGGTGAAAAAGAAAGAGCACTGAGCATAATTACATAATTTTATCAGTCCATATGAAGCTATCCAGGTGCAGGCACAAAGTGAGCAGAGAATTGGATTTAACCAATGTTGGGGCTCAAGGAGAGACTGTGGAATCTAAGTAATGGGAGGAAGAGATAAAACACTTGGCCTTAGTAAAAGGTCAGGACAAAGTCTTGAAGCTTCTACTGCAGTCAGAGACTGTTGGGATTAAGATGCAGGGTAGGATTTCCAGAGTTAACAAATAATACAGGAATCTCAGTTACATTTTAAGTTTAGAATAAAAGTGAATAATATTTTGGCATAAGCTTGCCCTAAGTGTTTTATGGACAAGCTTAATCTTTAAAAAATTATCTGAATTTGTTTATCTCAACTGCAAATTTAACTGGGTATCCTGTGTTTAATCTGGTCACCCACCCCAGGAGAAAGTGAGCTGTGAAGTTTAGAGTCCACTGTCTGAGAATGGGGAGCTTTAGGGTGACATATAGGCAGTGTTCCAGTCACTGGTGTATTATGGTTCTCTAGAGGGACAGAACTAACAGGATAGATGTGTATATGAAGGGGAGTTTATTAAGGAGTATTGACTCACGCGATCACAAGGTGAATTGTCACCATAGGTCGTATGGAAGCTGAGGAGCAAGAAAGCCAGTCCAAATCCCAAAACCTGAAAAGTAGGGAAGCCAACAGTGCAGCCTTCAGTCTGTAGCTAAAGGCCCAAGAGCCCCTGGCAGATCACTGATGTAAGTCCAAGAGTCCAAAAGCTGAAGAACTTGGAGTCTGATGTTTGAGGGTAACAAGCATCCAGCTCAGGAAAAAGATGAAGGCCAGAAGACTCAGTAAGTTGGCTCTTCCATCTTCTCCTGCCTGCTTTAGTCTAGCTGTATTGGCAGCTGATTAGATGGTGCTCACCCAGATGGAGGGTGGGTCTGCCTCTCCCAGTCCACGGACTCAAATGTTTTGGTGACACCCTCCCACACACACTCAGAAACAATACTTTGCATCTTTCAATCAACTTGACACTCAATCTTAACCATCACAGCTGGCGATGGGAGGTTGAGGAATGACCACGAGCATGAGGGGAGCGGCTTCAGAGGGCTGGAAGGAGTGGCCAAGGAGCTAAAAATTCAAGGCTGTGAAGGGATCATCCTCTTCTTGCTGGATACTAAATTTGTGAAGAATGAAAACAAGAATACTGATGAACAGAGTGAGCCAGTGAGTCATGTGCTGAAACCCCCAGCAAATGGTGGGAAGAGGCTGAATATACTGTAAACAACTGCCACATGGAAAGGCAGCCTCCAAGGAGGGGAGGCCAGTGACACTCTGACAGCACCCACATCAATGGAACCTGGGTTTGTAAGAGAGAAGGACAAAGAAGACATGGCCGGCTGGATGCAATGAGGAACAAGGAGGATCTCTTCCTCCCATCCAGGTGTATATGGGATTGGGGGAGAGAAAATGAGGGCTCTATTTAAGAGGCTAGCAGGAGAAGCAAGGTCCTGAAGTGAAGATAAGTTTCAGTTAATCGTGACATTAAACTCACGAGAAGTCTTTAAAAGTACAGATGAGCCAGGCACAGTGGCTCAGGCTCATAATCTCAGCACTTTGGGAGGCCAAGGTAGGTGGATCGCTTGAGACCAAGAGTTTGAGACCATCCTGGACAACATGATGAAACCCTGTCTCTACTAAAACTACAAAAATTGACTGGGCATGGTGGTACAAGCCTGTAATCCAAGCTACTTGGGAGGCTGAGGCAGGAGAGTTGTTTGAACCCAGGAGACAGAGGTTGCAGTGAGCTGAGATCATCCACTGCACTCCAGCCTGGGTGATAGAGACTCTGTCTCAAAAAAAATAAAAATTAAAAATATGTAAATGAATAACTAAAAGTACAGATGCCTCTGCAATTGACATCCCATGAAGGAACATGGTGAAGCTGGAGTTGGGTAGAGAAGAGGGAAGGGTGGGAAATGTGGGGATGTCGAAGTCATGTGGGGATGGCAGCAGGGTGGTGCTGATGATGGCTGGTATCTCAGCTGGAGTAAACGGGGATGATACAAGGCTTGAGGCTGCTCCCAGTGGTCAGTTACTCACACAAAGGTAATCGATTTTTTTTTATGGGTTGATCTCTCAGGTGGTTTGTGGTTTGAGTTCTGGGAGAAATGACATCCTGTCAGAAGAGGGGGATGGGGGCATAAAGGCAGTGAGGAGAGAAGTTTATCGAGAGTGTGAGGTGTTCTGGGCACCCCACAGTTGTGGGCAAAACCCAGGGGAAGGTGCAGGTGGAATTCTGAGAACCCTAGAGGCCGTGCTTAAGTGCTCATTGCAGTGCCTATTAAATTCCAACCTAGACCAGGTATAGTGGCTCATGCCTGTAATCCCAGTGCTTTGGGAGGCTGAGGCAGGAGGATCCCTTGAACCCAGGAATTTGAGGCTGCAGTGAGCTATAATTTCATCATTGTACTTCAGTCTGAGTGACAGAACGAGACACTGAATGAAAAATAAATAAATAAATAAATAAATAAACAAATCCAACCTAGACTTTAGTGGAGAGGAAGATGAGAGATAAATGAAAAATAAAAAAGAAGTTACTTAATTATTATTTATTCTTTAGAGGCAGAAGTTACAAATAATTAAATTTTTATAATGTATTTTTTGCTATAGACTTTTTTATTTTTCCTTCCTCTCTCCTTTCCTCCTTCCTTCCTTCTTTCCTTCCTTCCTTACCTTAGATTGTGTTTTGTCAGTAGACAATGGCCAGGGCTTGTGTTCTAAGCAAGTCTCAGCTGCATTTTTCACAACGTCATTAGACAGTGGTGATCAGGAGCGGCTCAGATCCAAATAATCACTTCTGGCTCCTCGGCTGTAATTAAACCAAAGCATTTAAGATCCGACAACTATGACATGCGCATAACTACCTAGAAGCTGAGGTCCTCCATGTTCTTACCCTGATGTAGCACCAAGCTCAAGTTTGGATATGGGTACATGACAAGAACAGGGTACCTGTAACCCTTGGCAGGTGGTGTTTTACATTAATCTAATTTTGGTAATGACAGTTTTTCTCCTGGTCCACTGAATTCCTTATGCAGAGATAACTGGAAATGTCATGTGATCTAAGGGGCTGCAGGGTGGAGCCTTCATTGTCTTTTTCTAAATACCAACCATAGGACCAGAGATTCTCACCATTGAGATTCATGCTATGGGTAAAATGAATAATATTTTGGAATAGATGTACTCCAAGTGTTTTATGGACATACTTAGTCTTTAAAAATTATCTGAAATTATTTACATAAAATTCAAATTTAACTGATCATCTTGTGTTTAATCTGACCACCCATCCCAGGAGAAAGTGAGCTGTGAAATTTGGAAACCACTGTCTGAGAATTGAGGGCTTTAGGATGAGGTGTAGGCTGTGTTCCAGCCACTGGCAAAGGGAGGTCTAGGAGTGACCATGAACATGAGGGGAGTGGCTTCAGAGAGCCACCGCAATGGGTCATAGGAGCCATTCCTTTCATACTGTAGATGAGAAAACAGAAGTGATAAGTGGCTCAGGTACCCCCGGCCACACAGCTACTGAATGACACTCCATTCAACTCAGGTCTGTCTGGTCCAAACCAAACATAAAAATGTGTTGAAATGCCTGCAGCTCCTCACCAGCCTCCCCTGCCAAGCTCTTCAGGCTGTGTGCAGACCCAGCCCACCCAGCTACTTCCACATGTGCAGACCCAGCTCACCTAGCTCACCTCCACATGTGCAGACCCAGCCCACCAGCTCACCTCCACATGTGCAGACTCAGCCCACCCAGCTACTTCCACATGTGCAGACCCAGCCCACCTAGCTCACCTCCACATGTGCAGACCCAGCCCACCAGCTCACCTCCACATGTGCAGACTCAGCCCACCTAGCTCACCTCCACATGTGTAGACCCAGCCCACCAGCTCACCTCCACATGTGCAGACCCAGCCCACCAGCTACCTCCACGTGTGCAGACCCAGCTCACCAGCTGTCCTCCACATGTGCAGACCCAGCCCACCCAGCTACTTCCACATGTGCAGACCCAGCCCACCAGCTACCTCCACATATGCAGACCCAGCCCACCAGCTCTCCTCCATGTGTGCAGACCCAGCTCACCAGCTCACCTCCACGTGTGCAGACCCAGTCCACCAGCTACCTCCACATATGCAGACCCAGCCCACCAGCTCACCTCCACGTGTGCAGACCCAGTCCACCAGCTACCTCCACATATGCAGACCCAGACAACCAGATCTCCTCCATGTGTGCAGACCCAACCCACCAGCTACCTCCACATGTGCAGACCCAACCCACCAGCTAACCTCCACATGTGCAGACCCAGTCCACCAGCTACCTCCACATATGCAGACCCAGCTTACCAGCTACCTCCACATGTGCAGACCCACCCCACCCAGCTACTTCCACATGTGCAGACCCAGCCCACCTAGCTCACCTTCACATGTGCAGACCCAGCCCACCAGCTCACCTCCACATGTGCAGACCCAGCCCACCCAGCTACCTCCACATGTGCACACCCAGCCCACCCAGCTACCTCTACGTGTGCAGACCCAGCCCACCCAGCTACCTCTATGTGTGCAGACCCAGCCCATCTGTCTCACCTCTACATGTGCAGACCCAGCCCACCCAGCTACCTCCACATGTGCAGCCCCAGCTTACCCAGCTCACCTCCATGTGTGCAGACCCAGCCCACCCAGCTCTCCTCCATGTATGCAGACCCAGCTCACCCCTGTGGGTCCAGATGCAGCTCATCCTCATGGGCTCAGAACCAGCTCACCCCTGGGTGTGCAGACCCAGGTCACCCTTGTGGGCCCAGGAGGTGCTGGTTCCCTCATATTCAGTCTCAGAGTTGACTCTCATCCCACTGATTGAGAGAGAGAAACCAGCCTATGACAAGCAGTCAGACTTCTATCCTCTGTAACCCTCTGAAGTGGGAGCTTCCTGTAACCTCCCCCAGCACCATCAGGGCCCACAAGCAACCTTCCCACAGACCCACAGGCCTTCCAGCCTGAGAGGTGGGAGTCCCATAAGACACACTAACAAACCTTCCCACCTGGTCTTTCTGACCAGAAAGCAGAGGAAGCATGCTTTCTAGGGGAAAACAGAGATATTTATAGGAGTGAAGGCCTGAATGGCAGTAGACAGGGAAAGAATAGAAAACAGAATGTCTAGAGCCCAGGTTCCTCTCCCATACTGATTTCAGATTGATTTCCTTATTAAGGGGCTCATAGCCAGGTAAGCAGCCTCTGTCTAGCCCCTGCTGGCACCTGTCCCTGCTCCACTGAGCACACCTATGTCTACCAGGGGTTGGCAAATCCCAAAGGAGCCTCCTCAGCTTCCTGTTCCAGTTGAGATTTCTCGAACTCGGTGTCCTTTCCCTGACAAACATGAAGTTATTTGATCTTCACTCACTGCATTGGACTACTATTTCTTAGACAAAACAAATCACTTTAAATTGGCTTTGACCAGTACACTGGAGCCAAGCAGTATTTTCTTCTCCTTTCCCCCCACTTTTGGATCCTAAATGTACTATAATTAAGGCCATTATTGGCCACTTGAGTTGGGGATGGGGGAATACATTTAACAAGTGGTGGAGAGTGAAGTGGCTGAAATTTCAGTTACTCCACCAGCAGACAAAGCTTCGGACACTATCACCATTTTCAAAAACATTTTACTAAGTTTCCTCTTGAATATAGAAGGCAGGCTTTTTTTTCAGGGTCATATACCTGGTTTTTGCTGATTTTAGAATTTATGAATACAGACAGTTTCTAAAATTGGCCCTTACGTGGTACTCAATTGTACAGCGAGACTGTCTAGAATAGTCAGCAGTTTGCATTTTTTAATAGAATTTATAGTTAAGACTGAGTAGGTGGACTTGACCTTTGGTCACCATGTACATGCCCATCGTCTTTGCCATTATCCAGCTTTGGATAATGTTTAAATCAGGCTGGGTGGGGCAGGGTTAATTAATACTGCTCAGTGCTTTCTGTGTGCCTGGAATTACAGAGATTCAGAGACCTGATCCATGGTGTTCAGCAATCACAAGACAGAACACACAGAGAGGACCGAGGCACAGAGGAAAGTGCAGGGCCTGCCAGATCCTGGAGGAGTCTGGGAACCACTTCCCTTAGCAGTTCTGCTGTCACATGTTAAGTATAATCAGGACCAGAAAACATTTCTTTCCTCTTCCAGAATAGACCCAAGGTTTTATATTTTGAAATGTAACCTTATTCAATCTTCATACTCCAACATTCTAATTTCATCAGGTCATCAAATGAAAACATGGTTTAATCCATAGATATGTGCTTCCCTGGCAGATTTTTTGAGTGGCTATTTCATAAATTTAGCCATGCATTAAAAAGAGCAACTCAGGGGACCATTCACATCTGGTTTTTGACATGGGGACATAGATTTCCGGTAAACCTAGAATACATACCATTGTCACAGCTCTGGGCCTTGAATACTCAAAACAAGAGGGTGCATCAACATGCACGCCATCACTCTGCATGGTGGTGAGGGTGATAATGAATGAGTTGCCTGTTATCTGTGCATTGTCTTATCTTCCATTACACTACAGAACTGGATTGAAAATTGTACTCATCTTTGAGGTACCTGCAGTGCCAGTTATGATGGAGACATAATGCAATCAGAACAGGCAAGTTTGATACACAGAACTCTTCCACTTCTGTTTTTATGTGACCGTACAGTTCCATTTTCTATGTATGCCTCCTTCACACAGATTGATCATTCCAACAGAGACAGTGCCTGGGAATACCCTCATGGAGAACGGGGCCTCAGGCTGCCTTCAGCTTGTCCCTCTGTGACTTCCACTGTCTGTAACAACCAGCTTCATATTGGCCACCTGATGTCTTAAAATAACACATGTGTCCATGAGCCTGGCCTCAAATGAGCATGTGTCCACACCCGCTGCCTCCCAGGAACATGGTGGTTCACACCTGCCTCCTTCAATGAACCTGGGTGTCCACACTTCCTGCCTCCAACAAAGACTCATGTTCACCATCTTTTGCCTCTAAGAAACACTAATCTTCCTATTTTTCCTCTTGAATAACCAAAGCTGGGTTGCTGTCTTCCACTTGTCATACCTTGAGATGTTTGACCAAGCCCTCTGCTCCTCTTAATGACTATAGTAGGAAAACCATAACTTTTATACTTTGATTTGGTTTTCAGCCTTATCCATCACTTACCAGCTATATGATCATGAACATATATTTATAAATTTTGTAAAATGGGGGTAATAATACTTATAATGCTATTGTAGAATTAATCTGGATAAAGTGTAAAAAGTGCACAGTCACACCCGGGCTTCAGTATATGTAGTCTCCGTCCCCCATTTTCTGTTGCTTTTTCCAGTTAACACTTGTGTTAGTTCTGGGGGCTACCATGACAATTTACCACAAACTTGGTGGCCTAAAACAAGAGAGATTTGTTGTCTCATATTCTAGAGGCTAAAAGTCCAAAATGAAGAAGTCAGCAGAGCCATGCTGTGTCTGACAGGTGTAGGGGAGATTGCTTCCCTGCCTCTTCCTGACTCCTGACTTTGCAGCAATCCCGCTTTCCCTGACTGTGGCTGCAACGCTCCAGTCTCTGTCTCTGTCTTCACATGGTTTCTTCTTTATATATGTGCTTTTCCCTTCTTAGAAGGACACCACTCATGGGAGATAAGACCCAGTCTGGACAGTGTGATCACATCTTTATGTCACCAATTACATCTACAAAGGCCCAATTTCCAAATAATGTCACATTCTGAGATTCCACGCTGCTAGGAATTTTGGTGGGACACTATTTAATCCACTCTAACACCCTAAGTTGCTATAACATTTTTGGAAGGACATAGGGTTATTCCTTCTTAAAATCCCCAAATACTGTCAATGCATTTAAAGCCTACAAATATCTACTAAAATGCTTATTTTTTCCTCCTTAAGAAATATACAATTTGACATTTTCATCACTATTAAGGTGTTAATGACCTACTGTTGTGATTTTAATGGTACAAAATATTCTTTCACACCTCTATGCAGGGCATCTGGCTTGCTGAACAGGTTTCTACTTAGTGTGAATGTCATTATCAGGTTACAGATCCATGGAAAGGTTTCAAGACAACTCAAATCCTGGGATCTGTGATGTGCTACCATCACTTTCAAAAGATAACTTGTTTTCAAACTGTTTTAGGAACAAATCATAAGAATCAAATGTTTCTCATTTGTTTTTTTACTATAAGTTGATACTCTTTAAAAATAAGAGTTTGAAAAAACAATGAGCAGATAAACCCATATTTCAATAACCAAGCAAGATTTCATGTTTGTCATCATCTTTATTAAATATAAAAAAATCCCATTACAATACATTTAATATCAGAGTTATAAGATCTTAAAAACAAAAGAATTTTAAAGATACTGACTTTAGTCTCCTTGGTTTACAACTGAGAAAACTGATGTCCTGGAGGGTTAAGTGGTGATTTTATAAGGTTACAGGGCTTGCCAATTGCAGAAACCATGTTAATATTCAACTTCCAATCCTCAGCTCTTCTCTTCATACTGACATCTAACCTGAACATTAGATTTTTACAGAATCCTTCAAATTACTGCCATTGTTTCAAGAACCTCAAAAAGCTGTGTTTTTTTTTTTCTTGGCTGCATTTCTCAATCTTTTCCTAGCACTAACTTATTCAATATGATTGGAGAAAATTATTTTTTAAATCATACTTCAATTATAACATTCTTGTTAAATAATCATTATTCAATCAGATTTTGTTTTATGCACAATATTCATCCAGAGACTCTAGCATGAAATTTACCTGTAAACTAAATTCAATCCATTTTAAAATTTTTCCTGTTTATGACAATCTTCCTGTCAGTTTGAACAACTGGTAAACAATAGTGATATAGACTTATAAATCATAGTTTTCTTTTAGACCTGTAAGAAACCAAACCATAAAATCATCTATCTCTCTCACAAAATGTACTTTTTCCCTAGGCACATGACCAAGTGCCTTGCTTCCTAAGTGACATTTTTAACAGGTACACTCAGATATGAAAGACTTCCAGAAACCATTTGGAATCATTAGTGTTCATTTCTATGTAGCCACAAGTTAATAGTGTACCTGAGAGAGAGAGAGAGAGACATGGTACCATATTTAAGTATTTCTTGAGTACATACCATAGAATGAGTGTTCTGATATTTGTGGGGAAAAAAATGAAAAAGATTTAAAATAATATCTCCAAAAAGTATGGTCATAGGGTTATGGGCGGAATGTTTGTTTCCCCAAAAATTCATATGTTGAAGCTTTAACCCACCATGTGATGATATTTGGAGTTAGGACTTTGGGAGGTAATTAGGTTTAGATGAGGTCATGAGAATAATTTAAGTGTCAAAACTAAAATGAAGGACAGTAGTTAAACTATTTTCCAATTCACTAATGTATTAGCTTCCTATTGCTGTTGAATAGAGGACCACTCACTTGGCAGCTTATATGGAAATTTATTACATTTTAAATTTGGTAGTTGTTGATAGGGACAACTGAAAAATTGCCCAGAGTTCTGTTCTAAAGGGCAGATGACCTCCCAACTTGTGTCAACATCAACCAAATTCTATTATCTGCAGCAGTGATATTAAATATAAGAAAGGCTATCATCATACTGCAAGCTCATTAAGTTAGTTAAGTGCTATAAGCCTCTCTTATTTCTGGGAGGTTTTGAATGTACACAATTCTTCTGAGAGATTTACAACCTCAACTTGAATGGGAAGAAACTATTGAAGATGCTAATTGGAATCTACTGAAGCTGTTTTTTAGGCATCTCAGCCACTTCAATGATTTCTGATGAGACATAGACATTGGCTTTTATGTGAAACAGCCGTGATACAAAGTTAAATTTATAAACACTGGCACCAGAACTCAAATCCTGTCACCATAACCCAGATGTGAGGCTTGAAATTCCCATGCTCACAGGATGACCACATAATAAATATTAGCTGTTATTATTATTACTTTGCTAGCTGGAGAGCTGGCAAAGATAAATGTAGTTACCTTTCTTAAGGCAAAAGTTACTTTTAAGTGTAGTGTTTGAGTCATTCTCAGCTTCAAAAACACATATCTGGGAGCCTCAAATTATCAGGCCTGTGTTCTTTAGTATTTTTGAGGAAAGAGATTACTTTTCCCTTTGCATTTCATCATAGCTTCAAAGTCTTGAATGGCTTTGGAGGGCTGTTTACAGACTTGTTCAGAACATGTTTGTGAGTTACCACTGAAGCATACTGAGATCAGAAAAGACAACAATTTCCCACAAAGCGGCTCTTATAAAATCCAAACGTAGAGTTTACCTTACTTTCCTCGTCTGTATCATGCTGAGAAAAACACTACTTATCTCATTGAGTGGTTGTGAAGATCAAGGAGGCCAATAAATGTGGATTATGTATTTGTTCATAGCACCTGCGACCACACAATTCTTACCTTTCTGCGTACCCATCCTCAATCCTTCCACAAGCACCTCTGGCATCACTTCAAGCAGTGGTCATTCAGCAAATACATTCTGACCTTCTGTTCTCTTCTTTCTTTTCACTCTTCCCCTCAACCATTTCCTCAATCTTAGATTTTTATGAATTAGTTAAGAGTACATATTTCTAACCTACTTGCTTTTCCACGTGTCAATGGAATATTCAACTTGGATAGCCTGCATATACAAAAACATATTCAGATTGATTTCACTATTCTCTCTCTAAAATAAAATTTTCAACCCGGGTGCATTGATTTGCTTTCATTAAGAAATGTAAGACATAATAAAAGTAGTCCTCATGGAAGGGAAGCAGGCAATTTCTGAAATCCTATTAGGAGGTTCGAGAGCCACCTCTGCCATGCACAACCATCATCTCAGCCCATTTGAGGAGGTGATGCAATGGTGAAGAGACGATAAAAACCATTGAGTCAGGACTTATGCATGGAGCTAGTGGAGACGGCTAGGGCTTATGTTCCTTTCCCCAGGGAAAGGCTTCTTCAAACTTACTGAAGACAGTGTTAAGAGACTTACTGTGTAAAAACTGGAGGTGTGTTAAGAAAGGGGAGGCTGATATCTCATTTCTCCTCAGTCTGCATTGACTTGTTAATTCACCCTTCTGCTTATTTAAGCAAGAGTGGGCAAAGGGGTGGAGCAGTATGTGAGAGAAGGTGGCAGTAGTAGTAAATCAGGCTGCACTCCCACCACTTTGTGGCACTGGGGTTATTGGGTTTCATTTGGGTCAAGTGGCCCTAGCGGAAAATAAACTAGCTTAGATTGTTTTTCCACCTAAGAGAACAATCTTCAGGAAACCAGGGGAACCAGAGCCAAGAGTCATTGGAAGAAGCAAGTCAGGTACCATCTCCCAGGTTAGGTAAATGTGCAGTGGGGGTTCCTGAATGGTCTCCAGAAGCAAAACACACTGTGTCACATGGGAGCAAGCATGCAGATGCTGGCCATAAAGATGGCATCAAATGCCAATCTGGGTCAACCAGAAAATCAGGGAACAAAACAAAGAGAGTTCCTCTTTCCTTCTTAGTCTCCAGCTTGTAAGAGGAGGAGAGGGAGGTATCTTGTGTTTCAGCCTTCCACTCCAAGTTGCTAATGTTTGAAATATTGACTTAAGACCAAGCACCGATGTGTGAGTTGTCTTTCTAGTAATCTTGATAACAGCAAGTAACACTGAGGTATGAGGAACGGAACTTGACCCAATTTACAGGCCCATGTTACAGCATGAAGTTCCAAGCTCCACATTTCCCTCTTCTCCCCAAATACTCTGAATTTTCTTCTGTTTATTTTAGTACTACAAGGATAGAACCATGCATCTTCATGGTTTACTTCCATCAGGAATGAGTTCTGGAGGAGTGAGTGGCCACAGGAAATGATGGGGGGTGACATTGATGCAGAGGATGTCTGACAGGTCACCATGATTTGCATAAGCATTTACTATCTCCTAAGCTTCCAAAATGATGAGTCCCCATTTCTGGATGTACTCCCTCTCTTGATTAGATAATCTAGGGTGTGTGCTATTGTTTTTTCAACTATCCAGCTCTTGAACAAACCTATAAAGTCTACTGGTGTACTGTCTGAAATTTGATCATCTTTGTTCAGAAACAAGAGTTTATCTAAAACTCCTATGGAAGAAAGGAATCTTTCTGCATTTAGATACTTAAATATTATGTCTTTGAAAAAATTCCCTACAGGAGAACGTGATGATAGCACAGCGGTAAACTTTTCAAGTTCTAATGCCAGAGAGATCCAAGATGGCTGATGATTAGCAGCTCGGGCACGTACCTCCCAGTGAAAGCGCAAAGAACGAGAGGACGCCACACTTTCAGATGAATATTTGTTGCTCACGGACCACGAGATTCCCAGTGGAGGAGCTCCACGGGTCGCCAGGGCGACTCTTGTGGCCAGCGTGGCGGTTTTGCTGGTGCCTTAGCACGCCAGTTCTTGGTGCAGAGTCCGGATATTCCCGGGCAGAAAAGCACCATCAATCTTAACACCGCTGTTTTGGCCGGCTCAGTGGATTGCTCAGATTTCGGCGCAGGGAATCAACAAGTTGGACGTCAGAGACCCAGTTAGAAAGTCGGTAATTATAAAGACGACAGACGGACAAATATATAATGAAGGGAAGAAACCAGCGTAAAAAGGTAGAGAATACTCAAAATCAGAATGCCTCTCCCTCTACAGGGGATTGCAATTCCTCATCAGTAACGGAACAAGGCTTAATAGATTACACGGGTGTTCCAATAACAGAAGCAGGTTTCCAAACGTGGGTGATAAGAAACTTCTGTGAATTAAAAGAACTTATTCTAACCCAATGCAAAGAAACTAAGAACCTTGAAAAAAGGTTTGACGAAATGTTAATGAGAATGGACAATTTAGAGAAGAATATAAGTGAATTGATGGAGCTGAAAAACACAACACGAGAACTTCGCGAAGCATGCACAAGTTTAAACAGTCGAATTGATCAAGCAGAAGGAAGGATATCAGAAGTCGAGGACCAGCTCAGTGAAATGAAACGAGAAGACAAGAATGCAGAAAAAAGGATGAAAAGGAATGAGCAAAGTCTCCAGGAAATATGGGACTATGTGAAAAGACCTAATTTACGTTTGATAGGTGTACCTGAATGTGATGAAGAGAATGAATCCAAGTTGGAAAATACTCTTCAGGATATCATTCAGGAAAATTTTCCCAACCTGGCAAGGCAGGGTAATATTCAACTCCAGGTAATACAGAGAACACCACAAAGATATTCTTCAAGAAGACCAACCCCAAGGCACATAATTGCCAGATTTATTAGGGTTGAAATGAAGGAGAAAATACTAAGGGCAGCCAGAGAGAAAGGTCAGGTTACCCACAAAGGGAAATCTATCAGACTTACAGCAGATCTCTCAGCAGAAACCCTACAAGCCAGAAAAGAGTGGGGACCAATATTTAACATCCTTAAAGAAAAGAACTTTCAACCCAGAATTTCCTATCCAGCCAAACTAAGCTTTATGTGCGAAGGAAAAATTAAATCTTTTGCGAACAAACAAGTACTTAGAGAGTTCACCACCACCAGGCCTGCTTTACAAGAGCTTCTGAAAGAAGCACTATACATATAAAGGAACAACCAATATCAGCCTTTCCAAAAATATATCAAAAAGCAAAGAACTTTAACACAATAAAAAATTCACATCAACTAATGGGCAAAACAGCCAGCTAGCATCAAATGCTGGTATTAAACTTATATATATTTTAATTGGATAAAAAGCCAAAACCCATCGGTATGCTGCTTCCGGGCCCATCTTACATGAAACAATACACAAAGACTCAGAGAGAAGGAGGAAGATTTACCAATTGAACAGAGAGTAAAAATAAACTAATAAACAAAAAGCAGGAGATGCAATTCTCACCTCTGATAAAGTAGACTTTAAAGCAACATCAAAAGAGGCGAGGAATGACATTACATAATGGCAAAAGGATCAATGCAACAAGAAGAGCTAACGATTCTATAGATCAACGAGATAGAAAATTAACAAGGATATTCAGAACTTGAACTCAGACCCGGAACAAGTAAACTTAATAAATATTTATAGTACTCTCCACTTCAAATACACAAAACATACATTACCACCTCACACCTATTCCAAAGGTGACTATATAATTGGAAGTAAATCACTCCTCAGTAATCGCATAGCATTTCATAGGTTTAAATTAAATATTGGTTGGCTGTTTGTTTGTTATCTTCTTCCCTTATTCCTTCCTGACTACATCATTAAGTATAATTATCAGTATAAAAGAGGTTTTCAATACCCATTACTAAATTGCATTCTAGCCTGGGCAAGAAAGCAATGCTCCCATTCTCTCTCCCTCTTTCTTTTCCTTCTCCCTCCTCCCCATTCTCTCTCTCTCTTTCTCTTCCTTCCTATTCTCTCTCTCTCTTTCTCTTAAAAAAAAAAAAAAAAAGTTCTAATGCCTAGAAAAAAAGACCAAAGCCACGTTCATACACATGAGTGCCCTGAGTCTGCCAAAGGCCCTGGGCAACTGCCAGACTGAATAGCAGAAAATCCAGGAGTGTAAGAATCACTGAAGCATGTTCACTGCTGTGTCTCATACACTTTGTACAATAGGTCTCATGTGGAGGCATGAGGCATTGTGATGTAATAAGACTGACAAACCAAAAATATCAAGACAATTTGTTGCAAAAAATAAATCTCTCCTCTAGCAACTTGGTATCCATTACCCTCCAGCAGGTTAGTCCCTACGTTCTTCTGCCAATGGATCCTTACCCAGGCTTCTTTCCTGGCCTCTAACCTAACATTCCAGTTATAAACTGCTCTGAGCATAAGGCTCTTCCTTAGTCTGAACTCTGTTCCTCCCCATTCCTCACCATTTTTGTTGCTTCTTCCACAGCCTCAGAGACCAAGCCAGGCTGCAGCTTCTCTGGGTGCCTCTCATGTGCCTGCCCACCAAGGCAGAGACCCCTCTTCTACATGTTCCCACAGCCCTGCCTCTCCCCTGGCTCCTGAAATCCTCTCACTGAATGGTCTGTGACCTCAACTAAGTGAAGAACTCCTTATGGCCTCATGGTGAGGGGCTGTGTTTCCCCATGGAGTGCCTGCACCTGGCAGAACCTCTGACACAAGAGGAGCACTCGGTGAGTGTGGACAGATGCATTAACAGAAAGACAATCTTGGAATTCATTGATTACTCTCATTCCTCGTTATGACGGTTGCATGGAGAAGTGAGGCACAGTTGAGCTTTAGTTAGACAAGTATCACTGGCATCATTCATCCTATAATACATTTATCCCCCCTTTCTTTTGAGATGGAGTTTTGCTCAGGCTGGAGTGCAGTGGCGTTATCTTGGCTAACTGTAACCTCCAACTCCCTGGTTCCAGCGATTCTCCTTCCTCAGCCTCCCAAGTAGCTGGGATTACAGGTACACACCACCATGCCTGGCTATTTTTTTGTATTTTCAGTAGAGACCAGGTTTCACCATGTTGGCCTAAATGGTCTCAATCTCCTGACCTCATGATCCACCTGCCTTGGCCTCCCAAAGTGCTGGGATTACAGGTGTAAACCACCATGCCCAGCCACATTTCCTCCTTTCAAGGGAGTCACTGTGCTCATTCCCCTTAGTCCAAGAGAAATCAACTGAAAGTGGTGCTCCTAGATTGCAAGTACAGCAAAGTTCCCCTTGACCAGGCATGTGGGCAATGGCTGTGGCTGGAACACTGGTATATGAGCACAGAAAGGGGTTCAGAGGTCATGGGAACAAAAACAACCTGGAAGGTACTTTGTTTCTGTGAACACCTCCTGGGTTCTTCCCTTTTACAGCCACACACACTGCTAAAAACAGGTGTCATTGTTCCTGCTAATTATAGAATTTTGATATAAATAACACTCAGTTGGCAGTCCAATTTGAGTTGTTAGGCTGGAATTTTTAACCTGAATGTAGGAGTCTTGTACAAAATTAAGTTTAAAATTATTTGAGTGGAAATGCAAAAATCAAAGGGATAAATTCACACTGAAATATTGACAAGCAGTTTTCTGGTCCACATCTAATTTTCTTGGGAAAAGGATGAAGGATGTTCCAGGCTATCATTCTGTCATCCTAGTTGTAGGTGTTCCAGTATGGGGACACTATACTCTGTCACTGTGAAAGATGACAGCTGGCCACTGCCTTCTATGTCCACCCTATTGTAACTGACCGTCCAAGGACACCCAGGTCTGGAGCTGCAAAAGGATCAGCACCAGGAAAGGGAAAACCCAGTCTTCTTGAGGTTTACTTCTCTTATGGGGCAGGAACTGGCCACATCCTTCATATAGAATATTAGATAATTTAATAAGGAATGATCTAACTCAGATTCTAGTTCTGTCTATTTGCCTGGTAATAACAACGTAACAACTCAAGTTGGGCTGCCAGCTGAGTGTTTGCCTGGGACAAGAGATTTCCTCCTGCATATACCAGTGTTCCCTTACACCAAGTAGAAACTGATAAAAAGAAAAAAATAATAATTTGGAAAAATTGGAATTGGTATACTCTCAAACATTAAGATAGCATGCCAAACAGAAGACTTGAAGCCACCCCTCACACCAGTTGTTGAACTAGCTTTCTGAATGGTCACACCCCACCCATCTTAACTTCTCTTCAACCTACTCATCCAGCTGCTGCAAGGGATCTTTGCATTTTTCTTTCTAAATTGTAAAATATTTCAAGTATAGAGCATAATAATCACCTACAAACTCAAGTGCTCAGATTTGACAAGTCTTAAAATTTAGAAAATTAGTGTTAGATTCCTGAGTTTTCTTAAAAGAAGTAAAGGGTTAAAAAGCCCATTAAAATCTAACCCCCTCCCTCCCCATAGGTAGTTGATTGCTCTTCTGAGGTGCAAGACATCATTTCCATGCATGTTTCTATGAGTTATATATGTAGATGCTCCTTGACTTACAATTAGGTTCCATGCTGAAAAACCCATTGTAAGTTGAAAATACCACAGGTTGAAAATGCACTTAATACGCCTCATCTACCGAACATCATAGCTTAGCCTGGCATACCTTAAACTGTGCTCAGAACACTTACATTACCCTACAGTTAGGCAAACTCCTCTAACACAAAGCATGTTTTATAATAAAAGCTTGAAAAATTGGGCTATTTTGAGTCAGGGACTGTCTGTATTTGATTATATTTATGACATGTATATGTGATTATATATACATATGTAACACATAGAATATATACTTCTGATGTTCAGTTTTTGCATAGCATTCTTTGAGATTTACTAATATATATGTATGCACATATGTATGTATGTGTATATGTGTATTTTTTTTTCTTGTGCAACAAGGTTTGATGGATATGGTGGGTGAATTTTATGCATATTTTCACTAGGTATTGTGGTTAATTTTAAGTGTCAATTTGGAGGGTGTTTTTGGATGAGATTAACATTTAAATTGGTCAACTTTAGTAAAGGATATTGTCCTTAATAATGTAGTTTGCCCTCATCCAATCAGTTAAAGGCCTAAATAAAATGAAAATACCAGCTCCCTCTAACAAAAGGAAATTCTCCAACAGATGACCTCCAGACTGGAACTGCACCACTGCCCCTCTGGGATCTCCAGCCTGCCAGCCCATATGTCAGATTTGGACGTGCCAGCCTCAGTAACTGCATGAGCCAATTCTTTGTAAAAAAATCTACTTCTCCATGTACACATACTTTTGACTCTCTTTCTCTGGGGAATCCTTACTAATACATCAGGTGCAGACAAGCTTCTCCCCAGAGTGGTTGGTCTGATTCACCCTCACCCTGGCAGGGTCTAGATTTCCTGTCTCTCACATCCTTGTGGGGTGTGAAAGCCAAGTGGATTTTTCTCAGTCTGATGGGTATGCAACAGAACTATCATTTTATTGATAGTCCTTATTATTGAATCAAGCAGGTCCTTGCTTCATAATAAACTTCTTTCTTACTTTTGGGTCAGTCAGTGTCCTTTAATGTAATTTACTTGTTCACAATCATTTTTGGTCCCCTAATACACTGTTTGCCTTGTTGTATGCATATAAGCAGAAGTGATTGAATAGGTTGACCATCTTTTTCTTTAAAGTTAAATGGATAAAAGATGTTTTCTCTTGGTCTGTGAAATGTCCTCTTCACCTGCATGTCGAGTGCTATTTGTAATATCGAGTTTTTAATTATAATATGGTCAAATATATCAATCTTTTTCATGATAGTGATTTTTGTGTCTTGTTGAAATAATTTTCCCTGCCTTATATCATCATTAAAATACACCATATTGACAATTGGGGCTAAATGAAAAACAAATGATACACCATGATTGTAAACACTTTTTTTCTGTGTGACTACCCCAGATAATTTATGAAATCTGCAAATAAGAGAATCCAAAGTAGTAAAGCAAACGAATAAACTACAGCTACATCTATCAACAGAAATGCTGTTATAAACTTTGAATTTACAGACTTTGGATTTCACCAGGTTTTTAAACTTACATCCCTTTTCTGTCCCAGAATCCGATGCAGGATCCCACACTGCATTTGGTTGTCTTATCGCCTGCAGTGTTTTACAAGTTCTCAGTCTTTCTTTGCCTTTCATGAAGTTGACATCCCTGAAGAGCACTGGTTAGTTTTATTTTTGGAGAATTTCCCTCAATTTGGGCTTCTTTATTCAGAATTGCCGATCTATAGCTTGTGAGAAACCAAATTACTAATTGGAGTAAAGTATTTAATATTCTCTTCTTTTCCTAGTTTCTTAAGGTGGAAGCTTAGATTAAGGATTTAAGACCTTTCTACTTTTCTAAAATGAGCATTTTTTACATAAATATCTCTCCAAGCACTGCTTTAGTTGCATCCCACAAATTTCAATATGTGGTAGCTTCATAATTCTCACTCAGTTCAAAACATTTTTAATTTGACTATATATGTATACTCCCTTTTAACCTACGGGTTATTATAAAGTATATACTGTCTAACTTCCAAAGATTTGTAGACTTTTCCACATATCTTTTTGATATTAATTTCTAGTTTTAATTCTAGATTTGAGCAAATACTTTGTATGCTTTTTATTCTTTTAACTTTGTTAACATTTGTTTATAACCCAGAGCATGATTTATCTTGATAAACATTCCATATGCATTTTTAAAAATGTGTACACTTCTGTTTTCAAATGAAGTGCAGGTTTATCAAGTTGTTCATTCAGTTCTTCCATCTCCTTACTTGTTCTATTAATTATAGCGAGTCGGGTAGTGAAGACTCCAATTCTAATTGTTGATTTGTCTTTTTTTCCTTTCAGTGCTATCAGGTTTTGTTTAATCTATTTTGAAGTTCTTTTGTTGCATGTGCACACATTTATTATGATTATTCCTTCTTAGAGAATTAAATCCTTTATTCTTGTATAATGTCTCTTTTTATCCCTGACAATGCTTTTGTTCTGAGGGGAATTTTGTATGAAGTCACTACAGCTCATGATCACATACAACTTTCTTTTGATTGACGTTTGCGTGGTGTATTTTTTCTTATTTTTAAATTTTCACTCATTCTTTATACTTAGAGTGAGTTTCCTGCATAGCACATATTGGGTCTTGTATTTATTCTATCTAACAGTATTTTTACTTGGCTTGTTTAGACAATGTACTTTTAATGTAATTACTGATATTTTTATTAAACCACTCCATATTGTTAGCTATTTTCTAATTGTTCCATCTCCTTCTTCCTTTATCATTTCCTGCCCTCTCTTGGGTTTTTTTGAGCAATTTTTATGATTTTATCTTTATTTCTATGATTAGGTAATCATTTATAACTGTTTTCATGTTTTGGATAGTTAGCTTAGGGTTTAAAACATAGATCCTTACATGGAGTCTATATTCAATTAATATTACATGTCTTTATGTGTAGTGTAAAAACCTTACAAGTGTATGTTCCAAATCCCTCCCTCTCACCATTTGTGATACTGTTGCCTTATGGCTCACTTTTACATGGGCTATGAACACATCACACAGTGCTGCCATTTTTGGCTTACATAGTTATTATTCAGAGCAATTCAGAAGAAAAAAATAAAAGAACATGAATTTCATAACACATTCATTACATGTTCCACATTCTTTTACCTTGTACATTCAAGCTTCCACCCAGTATTGTATTCCTTCTGCCTTGCAGAGCTGATGTTACCACTTCTTGTAAAGTGAGTCTGCTGGCAATAAATTCTGAGTTTTTGTCTAATAAAGCATTTTTCTTTTTTTTTTTATTTATTTATTTATTTATTTATTTTAATAGTTTTTTTTTATTTTTTTATTTTTTTAATTGTTGCATTTTTCTTATATTTTTGAGAAATATTTTCACAGAGCATTAATTTCTGTAATGACAAGCCTTATTTTCTTTCAGCACTTTGAAGTCATCAATGCATTTTTAAAAATTTTCATGGTTTCTGACAAGAATTCTGCCAATATTCTTATCTTTATTCCTTTATTTGTCTTTTTTCATGACTTTATCTTTTGTTTTTGACAATTTGAATAAATGTCTCTAGATGTTTTGTGTTTGTTGTATATTTTAGCATATATTCTGCTGAAGGGTTCTGATTTTCATGGGTTTCTGGTTTGATGTCTGAAAATCACTTAGGAAAATTGTCAGACATTATTTCCTAAACTATTTCTTACACACTATTTTCTCTTTTCCTTCTGAGTTTCCAGTGATGCATGCAACCAATGGTTTTATATTTTCTATAGCTTTTGGGTGCTCCATTCTTTTTACTTTTCAGTCTTTTTCTCTTTGTGTTTCAGTTGAGTAATTTTATTGACTATTGTCAGGTATGCTGATCCACTTCTCAGCTGTGTTATGGACCCATCAAAAGCATTCTGCATCTCTGTTACTGTGTTTTCTATTTGTCACATTTATATTTGATTTTTTCTTATTGTTTCCACCCCTTTGCTGATATTATTAATCTGATCTTTCATGATATATGCTTTTTATGTTGGAAAATTCAACATATATATAATAGTAATTTTAAATTTCCAGTCAGTTATTATCTGTGTCATATCTGAGTCTGGTTTTGTTTATTGTTTAGTATCTTGGGAATTTATTCCTTATTTTTCCTGAAAGATATCTAGAGTACTTCAACACTGCTGAGTAAATAGTTCTATGTACACCTTTCCTTTTGCTCATCCATTCCTGTGGTAGTTTATGTTCATATCTAGTCCAAGGATCAGGATAATTTTTTTTTGTAAATAGGCAAATAGTAAATATTTTAGAGTTATGGGCCAAAGGTCACCAGAGCTCTGCCATTGTCTCATGAAAGTAGTGTCAGACAATGAGGGTATGGCCATGTCCTAATGAAACTTTATTTACCAGGTAGACAGGGGGCTAACTTTGCCTTGTAAGCCATGTTTTGCTGATCCTTGATCTAGTCAGGAATTGGGCTGGGCTTGAAATTTCCTGTTGCTGTGTTTACCTTCAGAGTACTGCAGGCTTCAAACTGTCCTAGCAGTACCTGGAGTTTAGTATGGAGGCTGGGTTTCTAGAGATTTCTTCTTGAGATCTGCCTCACCTTTAGCTTTATGTATTCCTTTTCCCTAATCCTCAGGGAGAGTCTGTCTCATGCATGCTTCCTAGCAATGTTTCAATATGACTTTTAACTGATGCTTATTTATTTGCTGGCTTGGGATGGATGGAATTCTGATGTCCTGATTACCCCTCAGTCTTAAAGCTTGCATCCCTGGGTCTCATAGCCTCCACAAAAACCATGCCTTTTCTCCACCTGGATGTCTGGGTCTGATATGTATTCTTTCCCCTCCTCCATGGCTGACAGCCTTTATTCTCTTCCCTTCCCTCAGCTGTAAGACCGTTCTGTTGCCCGTCTTACCCCCCAGCAGATGACCACTTTATTGTGCTGGGAAAATGGGGAAGAGGGATCTAGGTTGATTCTTGCATCACCTTTCTATGCCCCTGACAGCTTTGTCAGGACTCCACAGTCTTCTCTGGGGAATCTGGTAGACTTTGTGATGAAATATCTTCAGGAAAAAGCAACTCTGTGCCCCACCCCAATTATCTGTATCCCCCAGGAGCAGTACATGCTCTCACCAGCCTGCATTTGGCCTTCACCAGGAGTCATTGACTATTTCAACAGAATTCTACTTACTGGGTCAAGATGCAGCTGAGCCAGGTCAGCAGGTGCTGGAGTCCCATCTCTTCCTATGGACACTGGTCCCACCATAGACTTTGGGTTCTTTAGTTGCTCTGTGACCTCAGCTTTCTAATGGGAGCAATTCAGTCAGGAACTTGTAATTTACCCAATTTTGTCCTTGCTGTAACAGTGTGAGCAACTCTTAGTTATTCTCCTGAATAACCATCCATCTCCTGGTCTCTTAAAGATGAAATCTTAAACAATTGCACACCTGATGGAGAAGGTCTGTTACCAGTCTAGTTGAGGTTCTCTACTCAGCTTCTTAGGATCTAAGAATCTTCCCTAGAAAATTTCCGACCTAGTCAGATTTTGGATGTGACATTCCCTCACTCTCTCTGCCTTGTTCATATCCTGCCCCTACTGATTCTCCATCAGTCAAGACCCTGCTTAGATATCTCATTCTCCACACATTGCCTGCCTGCCCTTCTGAGTATGTGCCACCCTGGCTGTCTCCTGATGTTTGGAGGCCTGGTGATAACTTTGTCTACTGCCTAGGAAAGCCCCTCAGGCATCCCAGAGATGGTCCCCACCCACTAGGAAAGCCACTTCTGCTCAGTCTCATGCTCACTGGCCTTGGCCTTTTGGAGCACCAGGGACCTGGATGACAGTGATCATGTTGGCCCAAGTCTGTAAGTCCCTGCTGAGACCTACTCAAGGTCCTGCCTGCTCAGCCAACACCATCCAGGGACAGTGTTTGGATTCTTTCTCCAGCGTGCAGGAATAGCTCATAACCAGGACAATGATATTGGTTTGTGCATGAGGTATTTTGGCTTAAGTTTGAAATATTTTTGAGTTGCCAGCATCTCTGTAGCTTTCATATTCTTTCTGTGCAAAGAGCAGCAGTATCAGGAAGACGTGGTGTTGCAGCCTATAGCTGTGGCTCTGCAGCTTGGCATTTCCAGTATTTTCCACATGACACAGAGATGTGATGGCTATTGTCCTGGGGACTTTTGAACAGTGTTTCTTCTCAATTCGGCCCCATACGAATGCAAAGAAATCTCTGCTGTGTGGTAATCAGTGCAGTGTTGTGGCTCTCATCCACCTAATCTATAAATAAGGAAGCCAGACAGAAAACTCAGGCAGATACATCTGTCTGTGGAGGGATTAAAACAATTTCCTTATGTAAGCCATAGTTTAAGGAATACAGGCTGAAAATGTCAATGACTTAGAAAGTCATTCAAGCTGACACTTGATAAAAGGTAAGGAAAAGAGGTTTGAGCTTGCAAGTGGATTAATAAGAATCCTTATGGGTTAATACTTCTTAATCTCTTTTTAACTGTATTTTTAATGTGCCTCACAAGACTATCTCATGCTCCCTTTTGACCAGAAAACAGAAGCCAAGAGAGGTTTAGGGCTGCATGAGGTCTTACTGTGAGTTACTGAGAAAGTGGGATGAGAGCCCAGATGGCCTGTCTAGTCTGAGTTTCTATATATTTTTGCAGTAATGCCTGCCTTCCACTCTCTGGGTCCCACAAACCTCACACAGGGTGGCATGCAGCTAAGCCAGGATACAGAGAGGGGAAAAAGGGGGCTCTCTGAAAGCTCTGCCCTGGGTGGGAGCTGCCTTGGAACTTCCATAAGTCCCACTTTTATAGGGGAAAGAGACTACAGAGCAGGGCTTGCGTGGAGTGTGTATGCAGGGTGCATTAAAGATCACACTTTAGATTAGCATTATCACATTTTATACATGTCTAGGCAGCAGCAACGTTCCTGATGTGGTGGCATAGAGCATACAGGCCCAGCCAGTTCTCCTGTGTCAGCAGTGATATTGGAATAATGCCAACTTATATGGGATGCTCTACTTCTTAAAGGAATTTTTTGCTACATATTTTTCAAAACATTTTGAAGGATACTTACGGATTTTATTTTTAATAGTGATTCTTAAAAGCCCAATAACCATGGTACTTTCCCATCATTTTGAGCCTTGGTCTGGGTAAAATCATGTAAGAGTTCAGGGACCAGATCCCAGAGAATTTAGGGCCACAGAGGTCTACTGGAAAGTAAGAAAAATGAAAGGAAGTAAAACCACTTGGATAGTCTACAAAAATATTGCTTTATTTTTATGTCAAAACTCTATGCTACCCAAAGAGATATTTTTGAGCAAATCCCACGTTGTAAAATGGTAACATTGAGCTGAAATATTTTCATGAGGGATATGTACTTCAGAACACTGTGTCAGTTTTGTTTTTAAAGTGTCTGAGTAACAAAGGAAACTTATTTTCCAATCATAAAAATTTAAAATGTAAATATTTAAAAAAATAGCCTAAACAATATCAAAACATTGGGAAAATATCTGGGAAAATACAGTAAAAAATTAACATGCTAAATATTTACACATTACAATTAAAAACTCATTTAGGACCCATTGTAGGGGGCATGGGAAAGCAAAGAATATAGAGAAAACATAAAAATGAAAATGTAATTATAAAAAGTGGTAAAAAATATTTATCCACACTACTGAACAGAGATATGCAGTTCAAAGTAGCAATAAGGTAAAATTAGACAGCATTTAACATACTTCAGTACTAATGGTGCTTTATACTGGCAGAGCTACAGTGAGATGGACACACTTTGGCAGCAGGAATTGGTACTTACTTCTTGGAAAATTGCTTGGCAATATGTAACTAGAACCCCTAGAATGTTTTTTGTTTAAACTGTAATTTCAATTCCTGAAGGCATAATATGGAAGATGGTTGAGGAAATACGTCAATGCCTTGACAAACGTGGTCCCAACAATGTTATACGTAAAGTTAAATACTGTCAATAATGTACTGAAGCTCAACAATGGAACAGAGCATAAGATAAAATGTGAGAATTCGAGTAACATTCATAAATGCTGAAGAATATCAGAAGTGGTGCTGCTATAGCATAAAAAGGTAAAAATGAAGATACGAAATTTCACATGCACCCACTTTTTTAAAAGCTCTCTAAAAGTATTGGTTAGAAAAATACCAAAATGTTAGTAGCAATTGCTTCTGAGTAATGAGATTGTAAGTACTTTTCACTGTACCCGTATGTTTTGTGTATAGCCAAAAGTTTTCAAAACAGGAGTGCTTGACTGTTATACCATTAAAAAAAAGAACTAAAAATCAGATGCCCATGTGTTTTCTACTAGTGGCTTTTACATTAATTAAGGTTTTCCTACTCCCCTGCGTTCTCAGCACTCACTGTGGCACTTTACTCAGTGACTAGCAACTACAAACAGTAACGTCTTCACTCCCTGTCATCAATTTTGATTGGTGTTGGTTACAGAGGCCTTGGTTTGCAGCTTCACGTGGAAGAATGAGTGGAGAAGCCATGACCTTGTCACATTCTTACAGGGCTATATTTTCAACATGAAAATCATTTCCCCAGGAGAAAATGTGAAAATGGAAGTTTCCTTTTAAAACCTGCTGGTGAGTGTAGAAAATCACACTGGGGTTCGGGTCCTAAGACTCTCAGAGTCTGTAAGTGCTGCTCTGTGGGAAGCCAGGATAATGAGATTTCACCAAGGCCTGGATGGCAGGAGGCCTCGCAATTGTGCTGATGAGGTGGCAGTCACAGCACACTCACAGCATTCTCCTCCTTCAGAGGATGTTCAGGGTTTCCTTTCACGGCAGCTCACACACATTTCTTTGTCGGTTTGTAAAATTTGTTTTAAATATCACGTATGGTGACATTTCTCCAATTTTCCTAATACTTTCATTCTCAGATGAGGATGGGGCAAGAGCAAAGGCAGCAGCCAGGTATTGATTTGCTATTAACCACCACATAGAGAGACACATATAAGAATGTGTGTTAAGATCCTGGAATTTATAGCAACAAAATTATTTCCTATCATTTACTTTTAATACTAATCTAAAGCTTGCTAAGACATAAGTAAAATGTTAGGGTAAGAAAAGACAGAGGTAACAAGCCCTCTTGTTATGCTGACTGGGAAAGAAGAAACGTCTACTGGATATGAGTGAGTCACATGAGTTGTTTCTCTGGCAGTTGACTGCAGCAATTATTTTCCAATGGATGCTTGATGAAAACAGGAGATAGAAAACTCAATACTTACAGTCAATACTGATCACAGTTCATTAGCACAGCAAGTGGAAGACAAGCTAAGGATGAGTGAGCCTTGCCCTCCAAGCATCTGAAGCACAATTCCCCAGGCTTCTGTCTTCCCTTCTGAGTCACCAAGTCTCTGTGCTCCTTGACACTGTATAACTGGAGGATTATAATTACTCAGTATACTTCTGTGCATGTTTAACCTGAGAAAACAATAAAAAGTCACACAGAGAAATATTAAAAACTCAAGATTCCTTGTAAGGCAACAACTCCGCAGAGATGTCATGACACCTTCCTCTCTGTCTTACTTCTCCACATTGAAATATGCCCCTTTCTTTTAAATATGAATCACTAAAGTGCAAAACTTGTTTTATAGTATGCACAGGCACCCAGGCACAGTGGATTACACTTGTAATGCCAGCAGTTTGGAGGGCTGAGGCAGGAGAATCACATGAGGCCAGGAGTTTGAGAGCAGACTAGGAAATAGAACAAGACCCTCTCTCTACCAAAAAGAAAAAAGAAAATAGCTGGGCACACTGGCACGAGCACAGAGTCTGTGCTGTGATTGCTGGTGGTTTCTAATGCTTTGGCTGCAAACACACAGGTACTTACAGTTCTTGTAAAATATCTGTATGTGTTCTTTGAAATTATGAATGTATTATGACCTATAGGATGCAAATTGCACCTGAATTAGTTGAAAATAATCATTTCTGTGGCACTTTAATTGCTTTTACCTTAACTAGGACTTAGGAGCTGTGAGACATTTTCATCTGCTCTCATTTGCTGCTGAAAAATTCTTCATTTAAATGACCACGAGTGCACCCTGCATACACGTGGGCCAACAATGTGTGTAGTGTGTTCCCAGGATTAGCATTTCAGCAAAAAGGCCATATGTGATAAGTTATGAAAATATACAGGCTGTGAGTAAATCCTACTGATGGGCAGTTGTGAAAGGATATGTATAGTATATTTAATTTGTTACTTTCTCTCTCCAATGGTATATATGGATACAAAATTGTGTGGTCCAGTAGAGTATTAATGAAAAGTAGATAATTTTTGAAACAGCTAACTTAAGTAATCATGTTTAACAGAGCAGATTCATCTTTACTATTAATTAAACAGATATTGTTTGGATTTCTTATTTTTCCCTCCCTTGAGAACCAGAGGAGGAAAACAGAGCTTCATTCTGGAGGGAGGAAAACATGAGATTGGAATAAGTTAAACACTTTTCCACAGCCTTATCTTTGAGAAGTTTTCTTTCTTCCAATTGTTTCCTCATATCCTTCTCCTGTTTTCTGATGTTTTCTTTTCTCAGCCCTCATATGGCAGGAAAGGGTCCTAGAGAGAGAAGACAAAGATGATCTGTGTTGCAAAAGAAGCCCAGAGCTGAAGATTGAAGAACTGAATGTGCCACTTGCAAGGGAAATGGAGACAATGAAAATCTTGTCAAGGAAGTTGGATGCTCAAACTTGGTCTTGACGGGATGAAGGTTCCAGGTTTCTGATTTGCTCGTCACAGAAAACATGTGAAACATAATGACAGGGTAGGGCCCTTATTAAAGTATGACTTGGTGGAAACACTACTGCAGAAACAGGTTTCATCCACTGATTAACCTCCCACACACGGTTACGCTCTGGGTTTAGGTGTCAGTAAGAGTAACAATCTGCGTTGTGAACAGAGGGAATGATTTGTCTGTTGACAAGGGAAGTGACAAAGTACACTATACAGGTGATGAACATGATTTGATCTAAACACTTTGCACCAAGAATACTATGTTTTCTGTTAAAACAATAAAGCGAGTAAGCTCTGTTAGCATTTTGTGCTTGGCTTTCTTGGGGGTACACAGCGGCATGCCAGGACATCTGTCTCGGGATTGAAATCGCCCAGAGAAGCTTCTGAGATGTTCTCTCCACCTGATCTGCCTCCACAGGAGGCCAGTTCCAGCTGTTACCACATTTGCCTCACGCTGGGATTGCTGCTTTTTCTTTCTCAACTCTCAGGATCCTGCGCTGCTTGTGGCCCGGGCTCGAGTCACAGTGACTGGCACCGTGGCCTGGGGCACCGTCTCAGCGGCTTGGCAAAGCAGGGTCCATCTGCGGTAATGACTTTTTGATCAACAGTGCTGAGAAGCAGGGGTCCCTGGACTTGGAGACCAAGGCAGGGACCCTTCGTGGGTGCCCCATATCGAAGTGGGGCAGTGAGAAAACGGAGCAAGGGAGTCTTCCGCTGACACCCTCCTCGAGGGTATCATTCCCATGTTTCTGTGGTCCGCGGACCCCGGCCACAACTCATCAGACTGAATCTCCAGCTTGATGGGACCCGACCTCGGCCCACGCCTTCCAAGCCATCCGGGATGCAATGGGGAGGGCAGTCCCGCGTGCCCACCTCATGATCTGAAGCGCCCTCCCCCTCCAGTCAATCCGATCAGGAAAGCCGGTTGGAAGAGGTACGGAGGTCAGAACTGTCGGTCTCCTGCTCTGCTTGTGGCAGGCGGGCTCTTTCCCGGGCACCGCCTCCAGCTTTGTCCTGTGCGGCTGTGGCAGAACAGCACGGACACTGCAGCCGGCCATCCCGGCACGCCAATGCGCATGGGCAAGCGGCCGATCACTGAGCCGGTGCTCGCGTCACAGTGAGGATCACCGTGTCCTGGGGAACCGTCTCAGCGGCTGGGCAAAGCAGGGGCCCTCAGCGGTAATAATGCCTTCTCTATCAGCAGTGCTGAGAAGCGGGGGTCCCTGGACTTGAGACCAAGGCAGGGCCCCTTGGTGGGTGGCCCATATCGAAGGAGGGCACTGAGCACACGGAGCAGGGGAGTGTTCTGCTGACACCCTCCTCGAGGGCATCATGCACATGTTTCTGGGGTCCGCCGACCCCCACCACACCTCATCAGACTGAATCTCCAGCCCGATGGGACCCGACCTCGGCCCACGCCTTCCAAGCCATCCGGGATGCAATGGGGAGGGCAGTCCCGCGTGCCCACCTCACGATGTGAAGCGCCCTCCCCCTCCAGTCAATCCGATCAGGAAAGTCTGATGAGTTGTGGCGGGGTTCAGCATACCCCAGAAACATGGGCCTGAGGCCCTCGAGGAGGGTGTCAGCAGAATACTCCCCGGCTCCGTGTGCTCATTGCCCACCTTCGATATGGGCCACTCACCAAGCGGCCCTGACTTGGTCTCCAAGTTCAGGGACCTCTGTTTCTCAGAAGTGCTGATGGAGAAGGCATTACCGCCCAGGTCCCCTGCTTTGCGAAGCCGCTGAGACGGTTCCCCAGGACACTGTGGCGCTCATTGTGACGCGAGCACCGGCTCAGCGCTCTCGCTCCTGACTGGCCGCTTGCGCATGCGCAATGCCGTGCCGGGATGGCCGGCCGCAGTGTCCCCGCTCTCCCGCCGCAGCTGCACAGGACAAGGCTGGAGGCGGTGCCCGGGAAAGATCCTGCCTAACAGAAGCAGCGCAGGAGACCGACAGTTCTGACCTCCATACCTCTTCCAGCCAGCTCTCCAGATCGGATCGGCTGGAGGGGGAGGGCGCTTCAGATCCTCAGGTTGACACTAGGGACTTCCCTCCCCATTGCATCCCAGATGGCTTGGAAGGCGTCGGCCGAGGTCCGGCCCCATTGGGCTGGAGATTCATTCTGATGAGGCGTGGCGGGAGTTGGCAGACCACAGAAACATTACCGCAGAGGGCCCCTTCTTTGCCAAGCTGCTGAGACTGTTCCCCAGGACATGGTGGCCCTCACTGTCACGGGAGCACCGGCTCAGCGCTAGCGCTCCTGACCGGCCGCTTGCGCATGCGCATTGGCGTGCCGGGATGGCCGGCTGCAGTGTCCGCGCTCTCCCGCCACAGCTGCACAGGACAAAGCTGGAGGCGGTGCCCACGGCGGTGCCCGGGAAAGATCCCGCCTGCCACAAGCAGAGCAGGAGACCGACAGTTCTGACCTCCGTACCTCTTCCAGCTCGCTTTCCTGATCGGATCGGCTGGAGGGGGGGGGGCACTTCAGATTGTGAGGTTGGCATTAGGGACTGCCATTCCCATTGCATCCTGTATGGCTTGGAAGGCTTGGGCCAATGTCGGGATCCATCGGGCTGGAGATTCATTCTGATGAGTTGTGGCGGGGGGGCGGGGGTCGGCGGACCCCAGAAACATGGGCCAGAGGCCCTCGATGTGGGTGTCAGCAGAACACTCCCCTGCTCCGTGTGCTCACTGTCCACCTTCGATATGGGTCATCCACCAAGTGGCCCTGCCTTGGTCTCCAAGTCAAGGGACCCCTGCTTCTCAGAAGTGCTGATCGAGAAGGCATTACCGCCGAGGGCCCCTGCTTTGCGAAGCCGCTGAGACGGTTCCCCAGGACACGGTGGCCCTCACTGTGAGGCGAGCACCGGCTCAGCACTCGCGCTCCTGACTGGCCGCTTGCGCATGCGCATTGGCGCGCCGGGATGGCCGGCAGTGTCGACGCTCTCCCGCTGCAGCTGCACCGGAGAAAGCTGGAGGCGTTGCAAGAGGCGGTACTCGGGAAAGAGCCTGCCTGCCACAACAGCGCAGGAGACCTACAGTTCTGACCCCCGTACCTCTTCCAGCCGGCTTTCCTAATCGGATCGGCTGGAGGGGGAGGGCGCTTCAGATCGCCGGGTTGGCACTACGGACTGCCCTCCCCATTGCATCCCGGATGGCTTGGAAGGCGTGGGCCGAGGTCGGGTCCCATCGGGCTGGAGATTCAGTCTGAGGAGGTGTGACGGGGGTCGGCGGACCCCAGAAACATGGGCCTGAGGCCCTCGAGGAGGGTGTCAGCAGAACACTCCCCGGCTCCGTGTGCTCACTGCCCACCTTTGATATGGGCCACCCACCAAGCGGCCCTGCCTTGGTCTCGAAGTCCAGGGAACCCTGCTTCTCAGAAGTGCTGATGGAGAAGGCATTACCGCAGAGGGACCCTGCTTTGCCAATCCGCTGAGACGGTTCCCCAGGACACGGTGGCCCTCACTGTGACGGGAGCACCGGCTCAGCGCTCGGGCTCCTGACTGGCCGCCTGCGCATGAGCATTGGCGTGCCGGGATGGCCGGCCTCAGTGTCCGCACTCTCCCGCCGCAGCTGCACAGGAGAAGGCTGCAGGCAGTGCCCGGGACGGTGCCCGGGAAAGATCCCGACTGACACAAGCAGGGCAGAAGACCGACAGTTCTGACCTCTGTACCTCTTGGAGCCGGCTCTCCGGATCGGATCGGCTGGAAGGGGAGGGCACTTCAGATCCTCAGGCTGACACTAGGGACTGCCCTCCCCATTGCATCCCAGATGGCTTGGAAGCCGTGGGCCGATGTCTGGACCGATCGGGCTGGAGATTCAGTCTGATCAGTTGTGGCGGGGGTCGGCGGACCACAGAAACATGGGCCTGAGGCCCTCGAGGAGGGTGTCAGGAGAACACTCCCCTGCTCCGTGTGCTTACTGCGTCCCTTCGATACCGGCCACACACCAAGGTGCCCTGCGTTGGTCTCCAAGTCCAGGGACCCCTGCTTCTCAGCACTGCTGATGGAGAAGGCATTACCACCCAGGGACCGGGCTTTGCCAAGCCGCTGAGACGGTTTCCCAGGACACCGTGGCCCTCACTGTGATGCGAGCACCGGCTCAGCGCTCGCGCTCCTGACTGGCCGCTTGCGCATGCGCATTGGCGTGCCGGGATGGGCGACCGCAGTGTCGGAGCTCGCCCGCTGCAGCTGCATAGGACAAGGCTGGAGGCGGTGCACGCGGCGGTGCCCGGGAAAGATCCCGCCTGCCACAAGCAGCGCTGGAGACCGACAGTTCTGACCTCCATACCTCTTCCAGCCGGCTTTCCTGATCGGATTGGTTGGAGGGGGAGGGCGCTTCTGATCGTGAGGTTGGCACTAGGGACTGCCATTCCCATTGCATCCCGTATGGCTTGGAAAGCTTGGGCTGATGTCGGGATCCATCGGGCTGGAGATTCATTCTGATGAGGTGTGGCGGGGGTCGGCGGACCACAGAAACATGGGCCTGAGGCCCTCGAGGAGGGTGTCAGCAGAACACTCCCCGGCTCCGTGTGCTCACTGCCCACCTTCGATATGGGCCACCCACCAAGCGGCCCTGCTTTGGTCTCCAAGTCCAGGGACCCCTGCTTCTCAGCACTGCTGATGGAGAAGGCACTACCGCAGAGGGCCCCTTCTTTGCCAAGCCGCTGAGACTGTTCCCCAGGACACGGTAGCCCTCACTGTGACGGGAGCACCGGCTCAGCGCTCTCGATTTTGACAAGTTGCTAGGGCATGCGCATTGGCGTGCCTGGATGGCCCGCCACAGTGTCTGTGCTCTCCCGCAGCAGCCATACCGGACAAAGCTGGAGGTGGTGCCCGGGAAAGAGCCTGCCTGCCACAAGCAGTGCAGGAGACTGACAGTTCTGACCTCCGTACCTCTTCCAGCCGGCTTTCCTGATCGGATCGGCTGGAGCGGAGGGCGCTTCATATCGTGCGGTTGGCACTAGGGACTGCCCTTCCCATTGCATCCCAGATGGGTTGAAAGGCATGGGCCGAGGTCAGGATCCATCGGGCTGGTGATTCAGTCTGATGAGGTGTGGCGGGGGCCGGTGGACCACAGAAACATGGGCCTGAGGCCCTCGAGGAGGGTGTCAGCAGAACACTCCCCTGCTCCGTGTCCTCACTGACCCCTTCGATGTGGGCCACCCACCAAGGGGTCCTGCCTTGGTCTCCAAGTCCAGGGACCCCTGCTTCTCAGCACTGCTGATGGAGAAGGCACTACTGCAGAGGGCCACTGCTTTGCCAAGCTGATAAGATGGTGCCCTAGGCCATGGTGCTGGTCACTGTGATGGGAGCCACAGCCACAAGCAGCGCAGGATCCTGACAGTTGAGAAAGAAGGAGCAGCAATCCCAGCGTGAGGCAAGGTGGTAACACCTGGAACTGGCCTCTCATGGGGGCAGATCAGGTGGAGAGATCATCTCAGAAACTTCTCGGGGTGATTCCAATCCTGAGACAGATATCCTGGTGTGATGCTGAGTACCCCCAAGAAAGCCAAGCACAAAATGCTAACAGAGCTTAGTCACTTTATTGTTTCCACAGAAAACATAATATTTTTGGTGCAAAGTGTTTAGATCAAATCACATTCATCGCCTGTATAGAGAGAACTTTGTCAACTTCCCTTATCAAGAGATGAATTATTCTCTCTGTTAAAAACACAGATTGTTACTCTTACTGACACCTAAACCCAGAGTGTAACCATGTGCGGGAGATTAATCCGTGGATGAAACCTGTTTCTGCAGTAGTGTTTCCACCAAGTCATACTTTAATAAAGGCCCTACCCTGCCATTATGTTTCACATGTTTTCTGTGATGAACAAATCATAAACATGGAAGCTTCATCCCATCAAGACCAAGTTTGAGCATCCAACTTACTTGACAAGATTTTCCTTGCAAGTGGCACATTCAGTTCTTCAATCTTCAGCTCTGGTCTTCTTTTGCAACACAGACCATCTTTATCTTCTCTCTCTAGGAACTCTTTCCTGCCATACAAGGGGTGAGAGAAGAAAACATCAGAAAACAGGAGAAGGATATGAGGGAACAGTTTTAAGAAAGAAAACTTCTCGAAGGTAAGGCTGTGGAAAAGTGTTTAACTTATTCCAATCTCATGTTTTCCTCCCTCCAGAATGAAGCTCTGTTTTCCTCCTCTTGTTCTCTGGGGTGGAAAAAAAAAAGAAATTCAAACAATATCTCTTTTTTAGTGAAAATAAATCTACTCTGTTAACCATGATTACTTAAGTTAGGTGTTTCTAAAATTATCTACTTTTCATTAATAGTCAACCGGACAACAGAATTTTTTAAGCATATATGCCATTGGAGAAAGAAAGTAACAAATTAAATATACTATACATATCCTTTCACAACTGCCCATCAGTAGGATTTACTCACAGCCTGTGTATTTTCATAACTTATCACATATGGCCTTTTAGCCGAAATGCTAATCCTGGAAGCACACTACACACATTGTTTGCCCACCTGTATGCGGGTGCATTCGTGTTCATTTAAAGGAAGAATCTTTCAGCAGCAAAAGAAGAGCAGAGGAAATGGTCTTACAGCTCCTAAGTCCTAGTTAAAGTAAAACCAATTAAAATGCCACAGAAAACACCATTATAAATGAATTCAGGTGCAATTTGAATCCTATATGTCAGACTGCATTTAACATTTGAAAGAAAACATACAGATATTTTACCAGAACTGTAAGTACTTGAGTGTTTACAGCCCACGTGTTAGAAACCTCCAGCAATCACAGCACAGCCTCTGTGTAGATGTTGCCATTCCCATGTGCAGACCACTGTTCCTAGGAGACTGGAAGAGAGAGCAGGCCTTACTCCCAAAAATTAGTTGGACAGCTGAGATTGAGGAGCATTCCCAAGCTACAGTACATACCAAATAATTTTCAACAAAATAACATGACAGTATATATAAGATAATGTTTTCTTAAAATTGCTGTGATTTCAAATCTTCATGTCACCGAGTCCTGTGTGATTTCATCACATGGCTAACCTCAGACCATTTAATCTGTCTCTACATAAACAAGAATCAAATAAATGAGTCATTCAAAAAAGTCAATTTAGGAACTAACTAACTGTTTCCATCTATATTGCCAATCAGTGTGTTTGAATCATCTGATGAAAGTGGTGAGGGAGAAAAATGAAGACAATATCCAGATTATATTCTTAACATGCAGACCCTACATGTACAATTCTTACTTCCAAAGAACACTACAGAGACATGCTCATGGGAATCCCAATCATGACCCATAATCACTGGCATCCCCTGAGTGCCTACTAGAAATACAGAATCACAGGCTCACTCAACATGTCTTTTGACAAGAATCCTCAGTAGGTCAAATACACATCAGTTGAAGGACACCAGTGTAGTCCCTCAAGGGGTCATGAGCATGGGGCCAGCCCTAGGTGTGCTGCAGGACCAAGGGCCCTTGGAAGAGTTTGGGTTTGGGTGTGCTGTACTCATCTTCTATCTGGAGAGTTACACATTTGTGATGGGCAGTTGATTAGGAGCCTTTCCTGTGGGAGACAGACCCCCAGTATACTGAGGCTTTAGAAACCAGGAGCAACACAAAGAACATGGGGCCTCACAGCCCCTAAGCTGGGCCAAGGACTGACAGGCACAAGAACGTAGGTGGACTATAGAGAAACTGTGCTGGAGTGCACTGGCCAGACCCCATGTCAAGCGTAAAGTGCTAGCACTGGCATACTCACGTGATCACACACGGAGACATAAAAACAAACACACACATGCACACACACAGAGACTAAGCCACTCGGAGAAATCCAACAGTCACAGGCAGGTCCTGAGGCTGTGGGGTTCTGCTGTCTCCCAGGAAGCCCCTCGGGGATAGAGCAGCCCTGCAGTACACAGGCTGACCTTACCTGGAAATCCCAGCAGGGACAGCTTTCAAGGAGGCACACCCCAACACCATCTGGGCAGGCCTGAAGCATCTAGGGGATCCTTAGGGATCGATCGCCCTGGGCATCCCCGAAGCTCTGCTGGACCTTTTCTCAGCCTGGTTCTGCCAAGCCAGACTCCGGAAATCGCTGGACCGTGGCAACAATGACCATGAGTGGGGGGCCGTTGCCCAATGCCGAGGCACTGCTGCCGTGGGCCCCTGCTTTGCCAAGCCGCTGAGACCTTTCCCCACGACATGGTGGTCATCACTGTGAAGGCTTTTTCCATAAAAATTACCATACTGTCCAAAGCAATCTACAGATTCAATACAAATCCTATCAAAATATCAACATCTTTTTCACAGTATTATAGAAAGAAAATACTAAAATTTATATGGAAGCAAAAAAGAGGCTGAAAAGCCAGAGCAATCCTAAGCAAAAATAACAAATCTTAAGGCATCACATTATCGAACTTCAAATTATATCAGATTACAGTTAACAAAACAGCATGGTACTGGTCTAAAAGCAGACACATAAACCAGTAGAAGATATTAAAGAATCCAAAAATAAAAGCAAATATCCACAATTATCTTCAACAAAGCATACAAAACACAAATTGGGGCCGGGTGTGGTGGCTCACGCCTGTAATCCCAGCACTTTGGGAGGCCAAGGTGGGTGGATCCACATGGTCAGGAGTTCAAGACCAGCCTGGCCAACCTGATGAAATCCCATCTCTACTAAAAATACAAAAATCAGCTGGGCACAGTGGTGGGCTATGCCCACCACTACCAGCTGGACTGGTAGTCCCAGCTACCCGTGAGGGTGAAACAGGAGAACTGCTTGAACCCAGGAGGCAGAGGTTTTATTAAACCAAGATTGCACCACTGCACTCCAGCCTGGGTAACAAAGTGAGACTCCATCTTAAAAAAAAAAAAAGAAAAGACCAGGCGCGGTGGCACACGCCTATAATCCCAGCACTTTGGGAGGCCGAGGCGGGTGGATCACGAGGTCAAGAGATTGAGACCATCCTTGTCAACAAGGTGAAACCCCATCTCTACTAAAAATACAAAAAAATTAGCTGGGCACGGTGGCGCATGCCTGTAATCCCAGCTACTCGGGAGGCTGAGGCAGGACAATTGCTTCAACCCAGGAATTGGAGGTTGCGGTGAGCCGAGATCGCGCCATTGCACTCCAGCCTGGGTAACAAGAGCGAAACTCTGTCTCAAAAAAAAAAAAAAAAAAAGAATAAAACATAAAATGGGGAAAGGACACCTATTTAATAAACGGTGCTGAGAAAACTGGCTAGCCACAAGTAGATAAATTAAACTGGATCCTTGTCTCTCACCTTATACATCAACTCGAGATGAATCAAAGATTTAAATCTAAGACCTGAAACCATAAAAATCCTAGATGATAACCTAGGAAAACCTCTCCTGGACACTGGCCTAGGCAAAGAATTCATGACTAACCCGCAAAAGCAAATGCAACTAAAACATAAATAAATAAATAACTGGTACCTAATTAAACCAAAAATCTTCTGAACAGCCAAAAAATAATAATCATCATCATCAGAGTAAACAGACAACCCTCAGAATGGGAGAAAATATTTGCAACCTATGCATCCAACAAAGGTCCAATGTCCAGAATCTACAGGGAACTCACACAAATCATCCAGAAAAAAAAAATCCCATGAAAAAGTGGACAGACTACATGAACAAATATTCCTCAAAAGAAGGTATACAACTGGCCAACACATATACGAAAAAGTACTCAACATCACTAGTCATTCAGGGAAATGCAAATTAAAACCACACTGACATACCACCTTACTCCTGCAAGAATGGCCATGATTAAAAAGTCAAAAGACAACAGATATTGGCGTAAACGTGGTGAAAAGGGAACACTTATACACTTCTAGTAGAAATGTAAATTAGCACAACCTATATGAAAAACAGTATGAAGATTAGCTTTTTTTTTTTTTTTAATAGAGATGGGGTTGCGGGGTTTCACCATCTTGGTCAGGCTGATCTGGAACTCCTGACCTCATGATCCACCTGCCTCGGCCTCCCAGAGTGCTGGGATTACAGACATGAGTCACTGAGCCCGGCCGGAGATTTCTTAAAGAACTAAAAGTAGATCTACCATTTGATCCAGCAATCCCACTACTGGGTATATATCCAAAGGAAACAAAGGAAAAGAAGTCATCATATCAAAAAGACATCTGTACATGTATGTTTATTACAGCGCAATTTACATTTACAAATATAGATACCTAACCATGTGCCTATTGACCAATAAGTGAAGAAAATGTGGTATATATATATGAAATGGAATACTACTCAGCCATAAAAAAGAACAAAATCATGTATTTTGCAGCAACTTGGATGGAGCTGGAGGCCATTACTCTAAGTGAAGTAACTCAGGAAAGAAAAACCAAATACCGTATGTTCTCACTTGTAAGTGGGAGCTAAGCTGTGCATACACAAGGCATACAGAGTGATATAATGGACTATGGAGACTCAAAGAGGGAGGGCAGAAGTGGGGGTAAGGGATAAAATGATTACACATTGGGCACAATGTACACTATTTGGGTGGCAAGTGCACTCAAATCTCAGATTTCACTACTATACCATTCGTTCATGTAACCAGTAATCACTTGTACCCCAAAAGTGATTAAAATTTTCTTAAAGAACAAAAAATAAAGAATTAAAAAAAAATTTCTTAAAGAATCAAATACATCAAAAAACCAAAAACAATAACAAAGAACAGCAAATCCTGGGAAAGAAGAAGATTCTATTTCCAGAGTGACACATGAGATTCAAATGTCCAGTTTTCTCCAAAAACTCATAAGGCGAACAAAAACCCAGGGAAGGATGAGCCATTCAAAGGAAAAAATAAATAAATCTACAGAAACTGTTCCAGAAAAAGACTTGATGGCTAATCTACTACATAAAGACTTTAAAACAATTGTCTTAAATATGCTCCAAGAACTAAAGGTAGCTTTGGGGAAAGTCAAGAAAACAATATATGAACAAAATTAAAACATCAATAAAATCTGGGAAAAAAAGGAAATTCTGGAGCTGAAAAGTAGAATTGAAGTGAAAAATTCACTAGAGAAATTCAAAGGCAGATTTGAGCAAGCAGAAGAAAATCAGTAAACTTCAAGATCATATACTAAAACTACTGAGTATAAGAAACAGAAACAAAAAAAGATTGAAAAAGCCTGAAAAGACCTAGAGGATCTGTGGGATGCCATCAAGCTGACCAACATATGAATTGTGAGAGTCTAAGAGGGAGAAAAAGAAGAGGCAGAGAAAATATTTAAAGAGATATTAGCTGAAAACCTCCCAAATTTGATGAAAGACCCTAATAAAAGCATCCAAGAAGCTCAATGAACTTCAATTAAAATTAATTCAAAGAGACACACACCAGCACATGATATAATCAAATTTTCAAAAACTGAACACAAAGAGATGCTTGAAAGCAGCAAGAGAAAAAGGATTTGTTACATGCAAGTGATACACAGTAAGATTATCAGCAGATAACTCATCAGAAACTTCAGAGGCCATAAGACAGTAGGCTGATATATTCAAATTGCTAAAAGAAAAGAACTGCAGTCAGTAGAGGCAGCAGGCAACTGCAGTCCCAGTTACTCAGAAGGCTGAGCTGAGGGGATTACTTAACCCCAGGCATTCAGGCCCAGCCTGTGAAAATAGCAAAACCCAGTCTTCAGAAAATGAATAAAAAATATGGCTGGGCACAGTGGCTCATGCCTGTAATCCCAACACTTTGGGAGGTCGAGGTGGGCAGATAATCTGAGGTCAAGGAGCTCAAGACTAGTCTGGATAACATGATGAAACCCCATCTCTACCAATACAAAAAATTAGCTGGGCTTGATGGCATGTGCCTGTTGTCCCAGCTACTTGGGAGGCTGAGGCAGGAGAATTGCTTGAACCTGGGAGGTGAAGGTTGCAAAGAGCCAAGATTGTGCCACTGCACTCCAGCTTGGGTGACAGAGCAAGGCTCCATCTCAAAAAAAAAAAAGGAACAAAAAACAAAACAAAACAAAACAAAAAAAACTGCCCACAAAGGATCCCATATCCAACAAAACTATCCTTTCAAAGTGAGGAAAAAGACTTAAATGTAAAACCCAAAACTAAAAAAATACCTGGAAGACAACCTAGCCAATACCATTCGGGACATAAGAAAGGGCAAAAATTTCATGACAAAGACACCAAAAGCAACCGCAAGAAAAGCAAAAAATGACAAATGGGATCTAATTAAACTAAAGAGCTTCTACATGGCAAAACAAACTATCAACAAATAGACAACTTACAGAATGGAGAAAAATTTTGCAAACTATGCAGCCAACAAAGATCGAATATCCAGCATCTACAAGGAACTTAAACAATTATACAACAAAAAAACAACCTGATTAAAAGTGGGCAGGCCAGGATCGGTGGTTCACACCTATAATCCTGGCACTTTGGGAGACCGAGGCAGGTGGATCACTTGAGGCCAGGAGTTTGAGATTAGCCTGGCCAATATGGAGAAACTTCATCCCTACTAAAAATATAAAAATATAAAAATGTGATGGCACGAGCCTGTAGTTCCAGCTACTTGGGTACCTGAAGCATAGGAATTGCTTTAACCCAGGAGGTGGACATTGCAGTCAAGATCATGCCACTGCACTCCAGCCTGGGTGACAGAATGAGACCATCTAAAAAAAGTGGGCAAAGGACATGAACAGAAACTTCTAAAAAGAAAACATACATGCGGCCAACAATCATATGAAAAGAAGTTCAACATCGCTGATCATTAGAGAAATGCAAACCAAACCACAATGAGATACGATCTAACACCAGTCTGAATGGCTGCTGTTAAAAAGTCAAAAAATAACAGACACTGGTGAGGTTGCAGAGAAAAAGGAATACTTATCCACTGTTGGTGGGAGTGTAAATTACTTCAGCCATTGTGGAAGACAGTGTGATGATTCCTCAAAGACCTAATGACAGAAATACCATACGACCCAGCAATCCCATTACTGGGTATATGCCCAAAATAATAGAAATTATTCTATTATAAAGACACATGCACATATATATTCACAGCATCACTATTCACAATGGCAAATACATGGAATCAACCTAAATGTCCATCAGAGATAGACTGGTTAAAGAAAATGTGACACATACACACCATGGAATACTATGTAGCCATAAAAAGGAATGAGATCATGATCCTTGCAGGAACATGGATGGAACTGAAGGTAACTATACATAGAAAACTAACACAGGAAGAGAAAACCAAATACCACATGTTCTCACTTATAAGTGGCAACTAAATGATGAGAATACATGGACACATAGAGGGGAATAACACACACTGGGGGCATTCTGTGGTTGGAGGGTGGGAGGAGAGAGAGAATCAGGAAAAACAACTAATAGGTACTAGGCTTAGTACCTGGGTGATGAAATAATCTGTACAAGAAACCCCCATGATACAAGTTTACCTGTGTAACAAACTTGCACTTGTATCCTGAACTTAAAATAAAAGTTAAAAAAAAAAAAAAAACAGATTGGAAATGAAAAATGGAAAAAGATATTCCACACAAATAATAAGCAAATAACAGCAGGAGTAGCTACACCAATATTAAACAAAATAGACTTAAAATGAAAAAAGTTTATAAGGAACAAGACATTATGTATTAATAAAATATGCAATAAAGCAACAAAATATAATGACTATAAACATTTATATGCCTAATGATAATCAAAATACGAAACAAAAACTAACAAAATTGAAAGGAGAAATAGACAGTTCTACAATAATAGTTGGAGACTTCAATACTCCTCCTTTCAATAACGAATGGAACACCAGACAGTAAACAGGTAAGAAAAGAGAGGTCTTTATTAACACAGTAAACCAACTAGACCTAACAGACATATACAGAACACTCTAACAGCAACAGAATACACATTCTTCTCAGGGTGAGGGACATCTTCTATGACAGACCAGTATGTTAAGTCACAGATTAAGTCTCAATAAATTTTAAAAGACATATCATATTAACTATGTTCTATGATCATAATGGGATGAAGTTACATATCAATAACATAAGTAGAACTGAAAAATCCATAAAAAGATGACAGGGTGATAGGTGCAGCAGACCACCATAGCACGCATATACCTATGTAACAAACCTGCACACTCTGCACATGTACCCCCAGAACTTAAAGTATAATTTAAACAAAGAAAGAGAGAAAAGAAAAATCTTCACTTCATCTACTTGATTGTAAAAAGAAAAAAAGAAAAATCCATAAAATACACTCCTTTCTTTTTTTTGAGATGGAGTTTTGCTCTTGTTACCCAGGCCGGAGTGCAATGGCACGATCTTGGTTCAGTGCAACCTCAGCCTCCTGTGTTCAAGCAATTCTCCTGTCTCAGCCTACTGACTAGCTGGGATTACAGACATGCGCCACCATGCCCAGCTATTTTTTTTGTATTTTTAGTAGAGACAGGGTTTCTCCACATTTGTCAGGCTGGTCTCAAACTCCCGACCTCAGGTGATCCACCCACCTCCGACTCCCAAAGTGCTGGGATTACAGGCATGAGCTACCGTGCCCGGTCAATACATTCCTAAACAACCAAAAGATTATACACCATAACTAAGCAGAATTTATTCCTGAAATGTAAGGATGGTTTGACATATAAAAATGGATAAATGGCTGGGCACAGTGGCTCACGCCGGTAATCCCAGCACTTTGGGAGGCAGAGGAGGGTGCATCACCTGAGGTCAGGAATTTGAGGCCAGCCTGGCCAACATGGGGAAACCCTGTTCTGTACTAAAACTACAAAAATTAGCCAGTCATGGTGGCACGTGCTTGTAGTCTCAGCTACTTGGGAGGCTGAGGCAGGAGAATCACTTGAAACCAGGAGGCGGATATTGCAATGAGCCAAGATCGAACCACTGCATTCCAGCCTGGGTGGCAGAGTGACTCCATCTCAAAAAAACAAAAACAAAACAAAAAAAAAACAAAAAACAGGATCAATGTAATACACCACAGCAATAGAATACAAGGAAAAAAACACACGATCATCTCAATTTATATAGAAAAAGCACTAGACAAAACTTAATCCCTTTCATGGTAAAAACACTCAACAAACTAAGAATAGAAGGAATGTACCTCAACAAAATAAAAGCCATATGTGAAAAACCCACAGCAAAAATCACATTCAATTTTGAAAGACTGAAAGCTTTTCATCTAAAATCAGGAACAAGCAAGGATGCCCATTTTCACCACTTCTCCCCCACCCCACCCCCAGAAAGAGTTTCACTCTTGTCACCAGGCTGGAGTGCAGTGGCGCTATCTCTGTTCACTGCAACCTCTGCCTCCCAGGTTCCAGCAATTCTACTGCCTCAGCCTCCTGAGTAGCTGGGATTACAGGCGCCCACCACCACATCCAATTAGTTTTTGTATTTTTAGTAGAGATGGGGTTTCATCATGTTGGCCAGGCTGGTCTCAAACTCCTGACCTCAGGTAATCCACCCACCTCAGCTTCCCAAAGGGCAGGATTATAGGCGTGAGCCAAAGTGCCTGGCCAAGACTCTGTCTCTTAAAAATAAAAAAAGAAAAAATTTAATGCACTTTCTGTCTTCAGAGAGTTGTCTGTTCTGGCCATTTCATATGAATGGAACTATATAATATGTGTAATATGTGATTTGTTGCAGGGGAGACAAGGCTGCTCACTGCAGCCTTAACTTCCTGGGCTCAAGTGACCCTCCTGCCTCAGGCCTCTCCAATAGCTGGACCTACAGACACGTGTAGTCATACCTGGCTAATTTTTTTTACAATTACCACTTTAACAATTGTACTGACAATCCTAACCAGTTAGGTAAGAAAAGCAAATAAATGGCATAGGAATTGGAAAGGAAGAAATGATGCTATCCCTGCAAAATAAGACTATCTACATAGGAAATTTAAAATAGTCTTCAGATATTAGAAAAAGTAAGAGGGTTTGCTAAGTCTCTGGACATAAATCAATATACAAAAATCAGCTGTTCTTCTATAGATCAGCAACAAAGTATAATTTTTTAAAAGAGTATCATTTACCATAACCACAAAAACTACAGGGTACCTAAGAATAAATCTAACAAAAGGGTGTACATGATTTTTATAAAGAAAATCACAGACCGGGTGCGGTGGCTCACACCTGTAATCCCAGCACTTTGGGAGGTCGAGGCAGGTGGATTGCTTGAGGTCAGGAGTTCGAGACCAGCCTGGCTAACATGGTGAAACCCCATGTCTATTTAAAAAAATTAATAAATAAAAAGAAAATCATAAAATTCCTTGAAAAAAATTCCACATGGACAAATACCATGTTCATAGATAGGTATACTCAATATCTTAGGGATGTCAATTCTCACCAAATTAATCTATTAAAAAATTAAATGTGTTTCCACTCAAAAATCCCAAGAGAGTTTTACAAAAATCTTGACAAAGATAGTAAAAAATGTATGTGGGTCAGGTGCAGTAGCTCATATCTCTAGTCACAGCACTTTGGAAGACCAAGGTGGGTGGATCATTTGGGGCCAGGAGTTCGAGACCAGCCTGGGCAACATGGTAAAACTCCAACTCTATAAAAAAATATAAAAAGTAGCTGGGCATGACCAGGTACAGTGGCTCACACCTGTGATCCTAATATTTTGGGAGGCCAAAGCAGGTGGATCACCTGAGGTCACGCATTCAAGACCAGTCTGGCCAACATGGTAAATCCCCTAAAAACTCTACTAAAAATACAAAATGTCTCTACTAAAAATACAAAACATTAGCCCAGCATGGTGGTGGGTACCTGTAATCCCAGCTACTCAGGAGGCTGAGGCAGGAGAATCTCTTGAACCCGGGAGGTGGGGGTTGCAGCCAGCTGAGATCGCACCATTGCACTCCAGCCTGGGCAACAACAGTGAAACTGCATCTCAAAAAAAAAAAATTAGCTGGGCGTGGTGTTGCATGCCTGTAGTCCCAGTTACTGTGGAGGCTGAGGTGGGAGGATCACTTGAGCCCAGGAGATTGAGGTTGCAGTAAGCCATGATCACATCAGTGCACTCTACTCTGGGTGACAGAGTGAGACTCTGTCTCAAAAAATTTTTTTAAAGTACATGAATGAGCAAAGACCAAAAGTCATCCAAGACCCTCCTCAAGAACTGCTCTACCTAGTCTATACTAACTAGGCAATAAGGTAATGGTGTAGATATACTCAAATATACCAATAAAACACAACATAGAGGCCAGAAAAAGACCCAAGCATATTGAAAACTTAATAATGAAAGAGGTAAATTAAAAATCAATGAAAAAGAGTTATTTAATAAAGTGTGCTGGTACAAATGATCAGCCATAAAAGATGTAAAGTTTTAAATTACCACCTGTCATCAATCACAAAATAAATTACAGGTGTAGTAAAGACCTAAATATATAAAATGTTCCTAAAAATTAGAAGAAAATATAGAATATCTTCATGAATGCACAGTTAAGAAACAATTATTAGATGAGACACTGAAAGCAAAAAGCAAAGAATTTTGACTATACCAAAATGGTTTAAATTTTATTGTTTAATTTATAACAATATAAACCAAAACAAAGTTAAAAAGCAAGAGGCTCACAAAAGTTATTTGCCTCTCCCACCCCAAAATAGGTGGGGAGTGGGGGATTCCTAATTAATAAGAAACATAGGCAATGTAAATTCTATTAAAGATTTTTAAATAAATTATATTAAGGCCCACTTGGATAAATCTGATGCGAGTTCTTGTCAAGGTTCTAGTTCTCATGGGAAATGATGGATTCATGTGTGTTTGTTACATTATTAAAAACAGGCAACAGACATGCTAGAGCTATTATTTAAGTGTGTCATGAATCAAGAATTGTAAATTACCTACTTTTATATAACTAAGGTCCAAAGAATGAGGTTAAAAAGGGTACTGATTTTATTAATTTCCCACTCAATATATGATAATGTGAATTGGTTCTTGAAAGTTTGTCATGAAAATTTAATACCACTTACAACCCTTTGACAAATTCTCTTTTTATAATTTTCCAACAGGTTGTACTTTTTTCTGATTTAACTGCTTCTTAATACAAGCCCTAATTTGTGACCAAGCTGTATCAGCATGAGGGTCAGTTATCTGACTTGCTATTGCACCAATTCTGAAACACCTAACAGATTAGAAAGAGAAAGGGTGCCTCTATTTTATATGACATTCAAGAAAAGATAAAATTATAGGAAAAGAAAATAGATCAGTTCAAAGTATTTAATCTCAAAAGGGTACAAGGAAACTCTCAGGGGTGAAAGAAATATTGTATTATCTTCATTGTGGTGGTGACTGCAAAATGGTATAAATTTGCCACTCATGAAAATATAAGGGTGAATTTTACTACTTGTAAATTAAAATTCAGTAAACTTGACTTTAAAAAGGACAATGTATAAAATTAGAATTAAGGAGACATCTGTATTCAAATATTAACAGTATTATCATGACAATGAATGACAAGAATTATAACTTGTAGTCTACATCTTTTTTTTTTTTTTTTTTTGAGATGGAGTCTCACTCTGTTGCCCAGGCTGGAATACAATGGCTCAGTCATCACTCACTGCAGCTTTAGCCTCCCAGACTCAAGCAATCCTCCCACCTCAGCCCCCCAAGTAGCTGGGACCACAGATATGCACCACCATGCCCAGCTAATTTTTTTTTTATTTTAAAGAGACAAGGTCTCCTTATGTTGCCCAGGTTGATCTTGAACTCCTGGGCCCAACCAATTCTCCTGCCTCAGCCACCCAACGTGCTGGGATTACAGGTGTGAGCCACCAGGCAGAGCCTTGTAATTTACACCTATGTATAGTTTAATTCATAGTTCCTGCCTACGGGATCAATGAATTCTCCCCAAAAAAGCTCCATTACCCTTAGTCATTTCACTGATGAAACTAAATATTTTAATAATGAAATCAATGCTTTAAGTACTTCTAATTCACATTTTAACTGTCCTGTTTCTCTTTTGAAGTCTGACAGGAATTATATATATAGTTGATGATGTTAATATAAATATAAAACATCAATAACAATAGTCTCATACATTTTTGTAGTTACTGAAACAAGCCGTTTTATGCATTCTTTCTATCCTTACAAGAGCCCTGTAAAATAGACATAATTATCCCCTTTATTACATAAAGACTATTTTAGCAGTACTCTGTATACTGTGAAAGGATAATAAAATGAAAAGGCGGGGCACAGTGACTCACACCTGTAATGCCAGCAGTTTCAGAGTCCAAGGAAGGCAGATTGCCTGATCCCAGGAGTTCGAGGCCAGCCTGGGCAACATGGGGAGACCCCCATCTCTTTTCTTTTGAGAAGGTGTCTCACTCAGTCACCCAGGCTGGACATGATCCTGGCTCACTGCAACCTCCACCTCCCAGGTTCAAGTGATTCTTCTGCCTCAGCCTCCCAAGTAGATGGGACTACAGGTGTGCACTACCACGCCCAGCTAAATTTTGTATTTTTGGTAGAAATGGTGTTTCACCACATTGGCCAGGCTGGTCTTGAACTCCTGACCTCATGATCCACCAGCCTCAGCCTCCCACAGTGCTGGGATTATGGCCGGGGAGACCCCATCTCTATTAAAAATACAAAAATTAGCCAGGCACAGTGGCACATGCCTGTAGTCCCATCTACTCAGGAGGCTGAGGTGGGAAGATTGCCTGAGCCCTGGAGGCAGAGGTTGCTGTGAGCTGAGATTGTGCCACTGCACTCCAGCCTGAGTAACAGAGGGAGACTGTTTCAAAAAAAAAAAAGGAAAAGAAAGGAAAAAAAGTCTTGGGACCTCCAAACTCACTATGGCAAAGGAAAAAAAGTTAAGCTTGGGAACTGAGTCATGCACAACTGCCTCCTACTTTGTTCCTAAATAGATAGCTGCAAAGATAAAAGGCCACATACCTCCCCAGGGGGCCTCCTTCACAATTTGCTCACAAGTAAATTCCTTCCGGCTCCAAGATATTTACCCTAAAACAGAATTCTAGTTAATTTATTTCACCCTGACAATATAAATGAAAAGCTTATCTTCATAGGTTCAGGACAAAGACAGGACTGGAAGTCATCCCTCCACTCACCTGAGACAAAGGCATATTTGACTGCTTCTTTTGTTTACCATATCTTACGTAAAATGCAGATTCACTGAGTGCCAGAAGAATGCACGTTGACTTTCCCTCTACCCCCTCCTTTTCACAAGCAACATGCCTGAGAACAGTCATTGCACTCCAGCCTGAGCAATACAGCAAGACCCCATCTCTGAAAACAATAAATTAAAAGGCCAGCATGGTATATCACATTTGTAAGGCCAACACTTTGGGGAGGTCAAGGCAAGAGGATCACTTGGGTCCAGAAGTTCAAGACCAACTGGGTAACATAGTGAGACTGCATCTCTACAAATAATAATAATAATGATAAAGATAAAAGCATATAATCTAATTACAACTAATGAAAAATTTAGATGTTATTCTTATTTATTAAGACAAACATTAATACAGCATTTTACAAGGATAGAAAGTAAACTAATCAATTGTTTAAAGAAAGCATTCCCTTTTGAAAATGAGACTGTATGGGTGTGCCACCACGTCTGGTATTATATTCTCATCTGAAGTTTTGGCAATGTGATACAGCTCTGATGCTGCCCTATACCATGGAAACCAAGAAGTTTTTTGAGGAAAACTACATCTGAGGACTATATATTTGCTGTTGTTGTTGTTGTTGCTTGAGACAGAGTTTTGCTCTTGTTGCCCAGGCTGGAGTGCAACGGCGTGATCTCAGCTAACCACAACCTCCGCCTCCCGGGTTCAAGCAATTCTCATTACTTCAAATCATCCAACCTCTTCAGCCTCCCAAAGTGCTGGAATTTCAGGCATGAGCCACTGCACCCAGCCTTAATCTTACACATATATTCTTATGTGGTGTACACATACAGTGACGCATTGCTTAATGGCAGGAATATATCCTGAGAAATGCATCCTTAGGGCCTTACGCACTTTTGGACCTAAGGATTTTGTCATTGTGCAAACCTTATAGACTGTACTTACACATACATCGATGGTGTAGCCTACCTACACACCTAGGCTATATGATACGGCTTACTGCTTCCAGTCTACAACCTGTACAGCATGTTACTATGCTGAATACTATAGATAATTTGAACAAAATGGAAAGTATTTGTGTATCTAAACATAGAAAAGTTACAGTAAAACTAAGGTATTATGATCTTACAGGACTACTGTTATATATCTGATCCATCATTGACTAAAATATTAATCTCTCTCCCTCCCTCATACATACACACAGATGAGAAATGAACTTAGATATTTGTGACATCATCGAAATTCTGTATAATTTTTTCTTTTTTGACACTGGGTCTCACTCTGTTACCCAGGCTGGAGTCCAATGGCATCATATTACAACTCACTGCAGCCTCAACCTCCTGGGCTCAAGCAATCCTCCTGCCTCAGGCTCCTGAGTAGCTAGGACTATAGGCAAATGCCACCATACCCAACTAAGGATTTTTCATTTTTTGCAGAGATGGGGTCTCATTATGTCACCCAGGCTGGTCTGAAACTCCCGGCTTCAAGCAATCCTACCATCCTAGCCTCCCAAAGTGCTGGAATTACAGGCATGAGCCACAGTGCCCAGCACTTTGAAGATATTTTGATGCTTTCCTTATCAGAAATGTTTTGATGTTTCGAGAAATCTTCAGCCAAATAACCTAGTCAGGTTCCCAGGCATAACCTAATCAACAGTGACTTGTTCAACCTGTTTTATGATGGTGAAAATCAAACAGGAAAGTATCATGTAAATATACTCTGGATAGAATACAAGTCAAAACCACAATAAGCCAGGCACGGTGGCTCACACCTGTAATCCCAGCACTTTAGGAGGCTGATGTGAACAGATCTCTAGAGCCCAGGAGTTTGAGATCAGCCTGGGCAACAACATGAAGAAACCCTTTCTCCACAAAACATACAAAAATTAGCCAGTGTGGTGGCGCACACCTGTGGTCGCAGCTACTTGGGAGGCTGAGGCATGAGCTGGGGAGGCACAGGTTGCAGTGAGCCATGACTCTTCCACTGCACTCCAACCTGGGTGAAAGAATGAGACCCCATTGCAAAAAAAACAAACAAACAAACAACTATGAAATACCCTTTCACACCAGTCAGAATGGCCATTAAAAAGTCAAAAAATAACAGATGTTAACAAAGCTGCAGAGAAAAGGGAATGCTTATACACTGCTAGTAGAAATGTAAATTAGTTCAGCCACTATGGAAGGCAGTTTGAAGATTTCTCAAAGAACTGCAAAGAAACAATCATTTGACTCAGCAATCCCACTACTGGGTAACACTCAAAGAAAAGTAAATTGTTCTATCAAAAGACACATGCACTTGCATGTTCATCAAGCACTATTCACAAGAGCAGAGACATGGAATCAACCTAACTGCCCATCAATGGTGGATCAGACAAAGAAATTGTGGTACATGTACACCATGGAATACTACACAGCCATCCATAAAAAGGAATGAAATCATTTCCTTTGCAGCAATATGGATGCAGCTGGACGCTTAAGCAAATTAACACAGAAACAAAACCAAGTACCACATGTTCTTACTTATAAGTGGGAGCTACATCTCGGGTATACACAGACATAACAATAGGAACAACAGACACTTGGGACTTCAAAAAATGGAGGGAGAAGAGACAAGGGTGGAAAAACTTCCCATTGGAAGTTTTTACACTATGTTCACTATCTGGGTGACAGGATCAATAGAAGCCCAAACCTCAGCATCATCTAATATACCGTTGGAATAAACTTGCACATGTACCCTCTGAATCTAAAATTTAAATTTAAAAAAATGGGCCAGCATGGTGGCTCACATCTGTAATCCCAGCACTTTTGGAGGCCAAGGTGAGCAGATCACTAGAGGTCAGGAGTTCAAGACCAGCCTGGCCAACATGGTAAAACCTTGTCTCGATGACAAACACAAAAATGCGCTGGGTGTGGTAGCACACACTTGTAATCTCAGCTACATGGGAGGCCAAGGAAGGAAGATCACTTGAACCTGGGAGGCAGAGGTTGCAGAGAACTGAGATCACACCACTGCACTCCAGCCTGGGAGACAGAGCGAGACTCTGTCTCAAAAAAAAAAATTAATAGTAATAATAAAAACATTCATTAAAAAATAAAAACATGGACCGGGCATGGTGACTCACGCCTGTAATCCCAGCACCCTGGGAGACAAGGTGGACAGATCACCTGAGGTCAGGTTTTCAAGACCAGCCTGGCCAACATGATGAAACCCCATCTCTACTAAAAATACAAAAATAAAAAAATTAGCCAGGCATGATGGCTCGTGTTTATAATCCTAGCTACTTGGGATGTTGAGGCAGAAGAATCCCTTGAACCTGGGAGGCAAAGGCTGCAGTGAGCCAAGATCAAGTCACTGCACTCCAGCCTGGCTTGGTCAACACAGGGAGGCTCCATCTCAAAAATAAAAATAAAAATAAAAAATGAAGTAAAATAGCCAGGTGCCGTGGCTCACGCCTATAATCCCAGAACTTAGGGAGGCCAAGGTGTGTGGATCACCTGAGGTCAGGAGTTCAAGACCAGCCTGACCAACATGGTGAAACCCCATCTCTACTAAAAATACAGACAATCAGCTGGATATATGATGGCAGGTGACTGTATCCCAGCTACTCAGGAAGCTGAGACAGAAGAATCGCTTGAACCCAGGAGGCGGAGGTTGCAGTGAGCTGAGATCACACCACTGCACTCCAGCCTGGGCTACAAGAGCAAAATTCCATCTCAAAAAAAAAAAGAAAAGAAAAGAAAAATACATTGAATAACAAACTTAATTATTTAAAGACTTGATAAGCATACAGACAATTTTAAAAAATCAGCTTCACTTAGCTGTCCAGTCAACCACTGGAGCTAAAAAGTATATTGCTGGGCTGAGCGTAGCAGCTTGCACCTGTAATTACAGCAGTTTGGGAGGCTGAGACAGGAGGATCATTTGGGCCCAGAAGTTCAAGATCAGCCTGAGCAAAATAAAAAGACCCCATCTCTGAAACAAAAACAACAACAAAGATCTTACTACCTAGCTAAATATTTAGAATGTTTTTATCTTTCTAATCTCTCTATTACCGTTTCACATATGCTCAGATTCTGGAGAAGGAATACTAGGGGTCAGAGTAAGTTTAGGAAGGAAGCAATCATATTAAGTTCATCTTAAAGGCTAAAGAAAATCAACAAAGGTTTGCATATTAATCAATAATCCTAAAACTTGTATGAATATTCATTCCTAGTCTTACTCCAGGAACTATCTGTAAGATATATTAAATATATTATAAACAAATGTATTTAGCTATGTTTATTCTGTGAATAAGCAAACTACCAAATCAAGTTAGAACTAGACAAAAGGACATGGATGGAAGGTTTAGGTTAGGGAAAAAGTAATGATCAGAGTTAAGGCTTATGCCCTGTCAATTGTTCAGATGTTTGGAAAAGTCTCAAGTTTGGGGCCAGGTATAGTGGCTCACGAATGTAATCCAAGCACTTTGGAGGCCAAGGCGGGTGGATCACCTGAGGTTGGGAGTTCAAGACCAGCCTGACCAACATGGTGAAACCCTGTCTTTTTTTAAAAAAAAGAGAAGTCTCAAGTTTGGTCACAACTGCCTCTCATTCATCCAAAAAAAAAAAGATAAGTAAAAGACTTTAAAAACTGTTTCAACTGGCTTAGGATAGTCAATCAATTCCTTTATAGGAGGCTGGAGCTAAAGGTGATCACGACATACGGCAGATTCCTAGTCATTAACAAAATCTAAAATCTAGTTAGGTTGTGTGCAACAAAGCAAATTGGGAGAATTTTCTCTTTTAAGGAGAAATAAATTGCCAGTCAAGCAACTGCCACTCTAAAAACCCAAGGTGCAGATTGTTCTAACATTTGCAAACTTCCTCACTTTTGCGATTTAAAAAGAAGGCAGAAAAGAACTGTCCTTTTCAAGAATCCTCTTAATATTCTGCTTTTTTGTTTTTTGGGTTTTTTTGAGATGGAGTCTCTGTCACCCAGGCTGGAGTGCAGCGGCACAATCTCGGTTCACTGTAACTTCTGTCTCCCAGGTTCAAGCAATTCTCCTGCCTCAGCTGGGATTACAGGTGTGCACTACCACACCCAGCTAATTTTTGTATTTTTAGTAGAAATGTGGTTTCACCATGTTGGCCAGGCTGGCCTCAAATTCCTGACTTCAAATGATCCACCTGCCTCGGCCTCTCAAAATGCTGGGATTACAGGCATGAGCTATCATGCCCAGCCGTTAATATTATGGTTTGAAAGAATGGGAATCCACTAAAGTGAATTTATCCTAGAAGAAAGCCAATAAATAGCTTAGAGTATTATTCTTTCTCCTTCCAAACAAGGACGGGATAGTAATAAGTAACACTCAGTGGGGCGCAATAACTCACGCCTGTAATCCCAGCACTTTGGGAGGCCTAGGCACGTGGATCAACTGAGGTCAGGAGTTTGAGACCAGCCTAACATCGTGAAACCCTGTCTGTACTAGGAAATACAAAAATTAGCCAGGCGTAGTGGTGGGCACCTATAATCCCAGTTTCTTGGGAGGCTGAGGCAGGAGAATCACTTGAACCCGGGAGGCAGAGGTTGCAGTGAGCCGAAATCATGCCACCGCACTCCAGCCTGGGTGACACAGGGAGGCTTTGTTTCAATAATAATAAGAAGAAGAAGAAGAAGAAGTAACATTCATAGAGCACTTTCTCCATTCCAGGCATTGTTCTAAACTCATTATATGTATTAAACATATTATATGCAGTTAATCTATGCAATCCTACAAAACAGATATTATTATTCCCGTTTTACATGTGAGGAAACTGAAACAACTTGCCTAAGGTCAAACAGTAGGCAAGTGACAGAGTTAGAATTTCTACCCAAGCAGTCTAGCTCCAAAGTCCACGCTCCTAAAGTTCTTCTGCCACTTCTGCCTCATATTTGTGCAAGTTATATTTAAAATTAAAATTGGCCAGGCACAGTGGCTCACGCTTATAATCCCAGCACTTTGGGAAGCCGAGGTAGGTGGATCACTTGAGGTCTGGAGTTTGAGACCAGCCTGGCCAAAACAGTGAAAACCCATTTCTACTAAAAATATAAAAATTAGCCGGGCATAGTGGCACACACCTGTAGTCCCAGCTACTCAGGAAACTGAGGCACAAGAATTAATTGAACCTGGGAGGTAGAGGTTGCAGTGAGCCAATCAGCCACTGCACTCCAGCCTAGGCAACAGAGACTCTCTCAAAATAAATGAATAAATAAACTGTAGGGCCAGGCACCGCAGCTTACATTTGTAGTCCCAGCACTTTGGGAAGCCAAGGCAGGAGGATTGCTTGAGGCCAGGAATTCAAGACCCAACATGGCAACACATCACTTCTAGAAAAAAAAAAAATTGTTTTAATTAGCTTTGTATGGTGGCACATGGCTATAGCACTATCTACTCAGGAGGCCAAGGTGAGAGGATCACTTGAGCCCCAGAGTTCACACCACTACACTCCAGCCTGGGCTACAGAGTGAGGCCCTGTCTCTACAAAATACATAAATAAATAAAAAAGGCCAGTGCGGTGGTTCACACCTGTAATCTCTGCACTTTGAAAGGCAGAGACAAGAATTCGAGACCAGCCTGGACTACACAGGGAGACCCCATCTCTGCAAAATAAAAAGTAATTTAAAAATAAATAAATAATAAAATTAAAACTATAAAAAAAATATAATCATATAAAACCTCTTCCACCCCACTCTGGAAGACTTTTCTACCTACTTCCTCACTGAATTATAGCATGGGCTGATTAGAAGGTTTAAAATCTACTAAATAGAAATTACATGTATTTTATCTAGGTAAGCATATAGATTTTTTTACCTTTCCAAAAAAATGTTTGTGTGCATATGAGTGAATACCTTGTTTTTTTTTTTTTTTTTTTTGAGATGGAATCTCGCTCTGTCACCCAGGCTGGAGTGCAATGGCTCCATCTCAGCTCATTACAACCTCTACCTCCTAGGTTCAAGCAATTCTCCTGCCTCAGCCTCCAGAGTAACTGGGATTACAGGCATGCACCATCACACCCAGCTAATTTTTGTATTTTTAGTAGAGACCAGGTTTCACCATGTTGACCAGGATTGTCTCCATCTCCTGACCTTGTGATCCACCGGCCTCAGCTTCCCAAAGTGCTAGGATTACAGGTGTGAGCCACCGCACCTGGTGGAGTGAATTCTTCAGCTAATTCTCTAATACAAATTCTGAAGGTCTGAAGGAGAGAGTGGTAGCATTAGCAATTCTCTTTTTCCTTTGCTCTTTTAAGGGTTGAGCTTGTTTGTTTTCTAGAAATAAATGTTGGTCTCAAATTCTGCATTACCAAGAAACAAAGATTATCAGATATAGGTCTTATACCCTAAATCAAGTTCACCCATATTTCTTTTTTTTTTTTTTTTGATGTTTATACCTGATCACCCATATTTCAAGTAAAATAACTAAAACATAGCTATTTTTCATGATTCGATGAAGTAAAACAGCCCCCTGCAACAGCAACTAGGGGACAAAAGTACACCTAGTTTCCCAGTTAGAGGCTTTAAACTATTTACACAATTATCTCCCTTTATCTAACAAAGCCAAGGTTTAGTCTTCCTCTACAGGGCCCAGAACATAGGCACTTGTGGGTCTGTAGAATGTATGATGAATGAATCAATGAACAAAAGTAAACTTATTTTTATTTGAAGGACTAACTACAATCTCTATTACACTTGGAACTCTAATCACCAGGAAAAAGGAAATAAACCTCTTCCACAGTGGTTAAAACATAAATCTTCAGCCTCAGAAGGACAGAATCCTTTTTAGTCTGAAGGGCTGTGTCAGGGGTCTCACAGATCACCCCTACATTTGGAGATTTTTCTAGGACTTACACAACTAAGCATGGCTATAATTAAGAATGTACATGTCAGCTGGGTGCAGTAGCTCATGCCTATAATCCCAGCACTTTGGGAGGCCAAGGTGGGAGTATCACCCAAATTTGGGAGTTCAAGACCAGCCTGACCAACATAGGGAAACCCCATCTCTACTAAAAATACAAAATTAGCTAGGCCTGGTGGCATATGCCTGTAATCCCAGCTACTCGGGAGGCTAAGGCAGGAGAATCACTTGAACCCGGGAGGCTGAGGTTACAGTAAGCCAAGATCGCGCCATTGCACTCCAGCCTGGGCAACAAGAGCAAAATTCCATCTCAAAAAGCAGTAAGAAATAAATTATGGGTCACACGAAGTGACTCACATCTGAAATCCCAGGACTCTGGAAGGCTGAGTTGGGCGGATCATGAGGTCAGGAGTTCAAGACCAGCCAGTTCAAGACCAGCCTGACCAACATGGTGAAAACCCATCTCTACTAAAAATATGAAAAGTAGCTGGGTGTGGTAGCAGGCACCTGTAATCCCAGTTACTCAGGAGGCTGAGGCAGGAAAACTGAACCCAGGAGGTGAAGGCTGCAGTGAGCCAAGATTGTGCCACTGCATTCCAGCCTGGGCAACAGAGCAAGACTCCATCTCAAAAAAAAAATATATAAATATATATATATATATATATATATATATATGATGTAAATGTAAATGAAATTAAATGTTTATAAATGAATTTTTCACAAAATTTGAAATCTTAAAGTTATGCTAAATTAAGTGATACTCATTAAATGTCCAGATCATTTCTGACACACTAATTGCTGAACATAAATATGTTCAGGCTTGCTTTCTTAAATCTTATAGAAAGACTGAATATATTTAGGTATATTAATACACATAAAATTATGTTTTGGAGAATGTTTGTAATAATTATTTAAAAGTCTAGGCATAGTGGCTCACACCTGCAATCCCAGCACTTTTGAAGGCTGGGGCAATAGGATCACTTAAGGTCAGGTCAGGAGTCCAAGACCAGCCTGAGCAACATGGCAAGACCCTGTCTCTACAAAAAAAAAATTTTAATTAGCCAGACATGGTAGCATGCTCCTGTAATCCCACCTACTCTGGAGGCTAAGACAGGAGGATCACTTGACCCTAGAGGTTCAAGGTTATAGTACGCTATCATCATGCTACTGCACTCTAGGCTGAGCAATAGTGAGAGACCCTAACCCAAAATATAAAAAATAAAAATTATAAAATGATTCTTTTTTTTCTTTTTAGAGGCGGGGTTTCACCGCATTAGACAGGATGGTCTCAATCACCTAACCTCACGATCCATCCACCTCGGCCTCCCAAAGTGCTGGGATTACAGGTGTGAGCCACTGCATCTGGCCAATGATTCTCATCTATAAAATACTGATATACGATAGAGCAGAATTTCATACTTCCTAGGTTTTCACTAAAAATCAAGGTTAGTAAGTTAGAAATTCTAACTAGTGTATATAATTCTGGATATGAAGTATACCAAAAAATATCATGTGGCTTTGATGAGAGAAATTATGAGAAAAGCAAAGGAATGCATTATTCACTGAGAAAAAAGAATAACACTGGGTAAATTCAGAGGTTATTTAAGGTTGTTAAAAGTAATATTTAGGAAAGAAATAAAAAGAACTCAGTAAGCAGGAGAGCTAAATGTAAAGAATGTTTTAAGGATGTAATTTTGGAAAGGAAGGTTAAAAGGAGAATAACTTTTCAAAATGATGAGGAAAAAAGAAAGTAAACTGCATCCTAAAATGAAATGACTGGTTATTTAAGTAAGAGAAAGTATAGGACAAAGCCAAAGGCCTAAGAATGTTCTGGAAGGTCTGATTAAGTTGTGGAAGGTTTGTGATGGATGAATTTATTAAACAAATTTTGTGTGTGGGCCAGGCACAGTGGCTCATGCCTGTAATCCCAGCACTTTGGGAGGCAGAAACAGTAAGATCACTTGAGCCCAGGAGTTCAAGACTAGCCTGCGCAACGTGGTGAACCTCTGTTTCTAAAAACATACAAAAATTAGCCAGACACACTGGCATGTGCCTGTAGTCTCGGCTACTCAGGAGGCTGAGGTGGAAGAATCATTCGAGCCAGTGAAGCTGAGCCTGCAGTGAGGTGTGATCGCAGTGGAGACAGAGCGAGTCTCTATATCAAAAAAGAAGGAAGAAGGGAAAAAGAGGGAGGGAGAAAGAGAAAGAAAGGAGAAAGAGAGAAAGAAAAAAATACTAAAAATACAAAAAGTAGCTGAGTGTGCTGGCGTGCACCTGTAATCCCTGCTGTTTGGAAGGCTGAGACACAAGAATCACTTGAACCTGGGAGGCGGAGGTTACACTGAGCTGACATCACATCACTCCACTCCAGCCTGGGTGACAGAGTGAAACTCCATCTCAAAAATAAATTTTAAAAATATGTGCAATCAGATTCATGGAAAAGACCTGTACTCTTAAATATACATTTCTAAGAACTTTAAGCTCAATGGACTAAATATCTTCCACAATTCTAATGCAGAAATCGATTAGCTGGAGAAACTGCTAATTAAGATTAACACAAAATATGAGATTAAATAATCAATGATGTTTTTATGACTTTTATTTGAAACATTGTTGGTTCTTTAATGTTTTGTTTTCCAGATTTAAGAAAACTTATTCTCTTACAGTATCAATCGTTTGCAGTAATTTGGTAAGATAAAACTTCTCTCAACAAAAGAAGAAGCATTTACTTTTTCTCCCTGCTTGATCCCTCCCTCCAAAATTCAGAAACTATTCATGAGTCTTCTTATTTTTATGATAATATGGGGTTGTTTGCATAAATTCAATAAAAATCTGCTCTCCTTATTACAGGATACAATTGGAAACATTAGTTATATTACCAAGGCTTTGACTGGAATATCATATTTAAGGATCTGCATAGAATATCTGGGTTCGAGAGTTCCCATCCTTACAGCGAGAGAATATAATCTGTCACTTTTTGGCCAGTCCAGGAAACTTAAGGCTGTAGGTGAAATCTAATGCCTGCTTTGGTTTGGCTTCCTGGTCTTGAAAGGTTATAAATCTGAGATTTCTTTGTGGTCAACAGCTGCACTTACGTAAATGATCGGACAAAAAAAACTGATAAAACTATTTTGTAACAAATTTATCTGATTCTGATTATCTTTGGTAGAGGGATGACTATAAAGAGAAAAGTTACGTTTCTAAAGAAAAGCTACCTGGCCGGCACCATGGCTCACGCCTGTAATCCCAGCACTTTGGGAGACTGAGGCAGATGAATCACGAGGTCAAGAGATTGAGACCAGTCTGGCCAACATGGTGAAACCCCGTCTCTACTAAAAATACAAAAATTAGCTGGGCATGGTGGTGTGCACCTGTAGTCCCAGCTACTCGGGAAGCTGAGGCAGGAGAATTGCTTGAACCCAGGAGGTGGAGGTTGCAGTGAGCCAAGATCATGCCGCTGCACTCCAGCCTGGCACCTGGTGACAGAGAAAGATTCTGTCTCAAAAAAAAAAAAAAAGAAAGAAAGAAAGAAAGAAAAGCTACCTGTATGTATCTGTTATTAGACTATAGCCCTGTATATTGTATTTGAGTCTTTATCTACCTGCAAACTGGCCTAGATTCTAAATTCTTCTAGGTTCCTCCAATCCAACTTTCTTCTATAGAATTATTAAAACAGAAATGTCTCTGCTCCTGAAGCCCTACAAGATGAAACTTGATGAATTTTAAGGGATAAGTCTGGTCCTCGATGTCTGAGCCACACAGAAAAGTTCACCAAACTGCCCAATTCCTTTAACCAGAGACATTCAAACTGCAAGCCAGGATGAGAAGTCAAGGGTTCCACGCTGTAGACAGCTTTTCCCAAGATAACTCAACAAGGGGAGACTCTTACCCCTCTTAACACGTAACTTCTTCACTTGGCAAGAGAATGTTGTAATTGAAATTTCACAATCAGTAGCCTCCACTGGCAACTTGACAGAACCTAAGAGATCCTTCAGTCCACCTAGTGGGTGGACTCTGACAACATCCTCAATAAAATTATTCACTCTGCTTTAATTCAACCCAGTTATGGAATACCAAATGATTAAATTGTTCTGCATTAGCTATTGGCTAAGTAATGTCTGTGCTATTACTAATACTACATGATGTACCTAGATAAATTCCTTTTTTTTTTTTAAAGACAGGGTTTCACCATATTGGTCAGGCTGGTCACTTAACTCCTGACCTCAGGTGATCTGCCTGCCTCAGCCTCCCAAAGTGCTGGGATTACAGGAGTGAGCCACCGCGCCTGGCTTACCTGGATAAATTCCTTTGAGAAAGTTGAGACTCATATAGAAAATAAGAAAACAGAACACATGGTTACAACAGGTCTGATATAGTATTCCAGGGTCATTTGGTTTATTCAACTGATTGCCTTTAGGTCTAGCTTCACAGCTGAAAACCATAATGTAAACTGGTATTACCATATTACTATTAATCTTGCTTAGTATTTTCTTTTTAAACTTTGTACATGTTATTTGTTACATTTCTGTAGAAGTACTACTCCCAACAGAATTATGTTGGGCTGGCCCTACACCTTGAGATGATAGCCAACATTTAGGGAACAGATAAAAACTCATCTTAATAATGGATTCCCAACAGACTTAGCCTGAGAATCACTGCCTCCAAACTTTTCTTGTTGCTCAAATGTGACTGAAAGGGTCCTGACACTGACTCCTAGTTTGCCAAGCATTCCCTCCAACATGAGACCATAGCAACAACCCAGAACAGGTCCATTCCGGCATGTAAAGATAAGTAAAACCTAACTACAAGATGATTGGTCAGTGATGCTTTCAAAGAAAACTCCTTTTTGTTTTTTTTTTTTTTTAGAGACAGGGTCTTGCCATGTTGCCCAGGCAGGTCTCAAACTCCTGGGCTCAAGCAATGCTCTAGCCTCTGCTTCCCAAAGTGCTAGGATTACAGGCATGAGTCACCATGCCTGGGCCCAAAGAAAGATGTTGATCAAAAGGGGAAAAAGTGAAAGTTGTTAGAATTAAAATTGAGTCATTTGTGCTAAAAGCCCTGACAAATGGAGACAGGGAAGGCCATGAAAGGAGGTTTCTCATACATGAATACCTGATTTAAAAAACACACACACACACACACACACATCTATTGCCCAGGCCTGGTGGCTCATGCCTGTAATCCCAGCACTTACAGAGGCCAAGGCAGGCAGACCATGTGAGGTCAGGAGTTCGAGACCAGCCTGGCCAACATGGTGAATGAAACCCCATTTCTACTGAAAATAAAAAAATTAGCTGGGCGTGGTGGCAAAGGCCTGTAGTTCCAGCTCTGTGGGAGGCTGAGGCAGGAGAATCGCTTGAACCCGGGAGGCAGAGGTTGCAGTAAGCTAAGATTGCCCCACTGTACTCCAACCTGGCAACAGAGTGAGACTCCATCTAAAAAAAAAACAACAGAAACAAAAAAAACTATCACACACAAAAAATAAATAAAGGCCACAATCTTGCACAAAGGCAATCACAACCTTATACAAAAAAATACTTCTGCAAGGACATCTGCCAAGTAACTTGATGTCCAACCTCAGACTGGCACCACTCTTGTCACTGATCTTTATAGCCAAAGATAACTGATTTAAAACACTGCTGTAATCCTGCTCACTTTTCCTTTAAAAATGTATGTCTTCCTTTACATTCCTGAATATGCACATAGTTTACTTTGGTATGCATATTTCCATTATAATGCCCATTCCTAAATTGTTTATTTTCCCCCAGAGGGACTTTCTTGTCTTTTATTTAGGTTGACTGAACAATCTGTATTTAAAAGATGAATTTAGAATCTTATTTCTCACCATACACAGAAATTAATTTAAAATAGATGATAAAATCTGTTAGAGCTAAAACTATAAAACTTCTAGAAAACTGAAAAATCTCAAGATCTTGGATTAGGCAGAAAGTTCTTCAATAAGACAACAAAAGCATGATCTATAAAAGAAAAAATTCAGAAACTACACTTCATCAAAATTTTTCCCCCTTCTCACTACTGCATTGACTAATCTTTAAAAAAAAATTAACTAATGCACTTTAAAAGATCTCAATTACCAGTGTTTTAAGAAATAAAAAGACCAGCAACAGACTGTGAAGAAATATTTACAGATGATATATCTATTATAATAAGGAACTTACATCCAGAATACATTTTTTTTGAATTTGTGAAAAAGCTTTTTTTATTATATATATTTATGCATTTTTTCCTTTTTTGGGTACCAAATTTCTTTATTTGAAGGAATGGTACAAATAACTTAAGTGGATGTTTTGGTACAACTTATAGAAAAGGTAAAGGAAACCCCAATATGCATGCTCTGCCTTGGTGACCAGGGAAGTCACCCGTGGCGATGGGGAAATTAGCCTAAGGCTTAGCTTTCATTATCACAGTCTCCCAGAGTGTGCTTGTCAAAGAGACATTCTGCAAAGCCAGACTGGGGCGCTCCCATCTTGCACAATTTGGTCATGTGTTCATCGAATTCTTTGATGGATATCACCTGCTTATTCAGGTAATGTGTCTCAATGAAGTCACACAAATGGGGGTCAATTTTGTCAGTGGCCAGTTTGTGCAGTTCTAGTAGTGACTGATTCACTTTTTTTTCCAAATGTAATGCACACTCCATCGCATTCAGCCCGCTCTCTCAGTCATCATGGTCTGTTTTCTTGATATCCTGAAGGAAGATGTGGCCACCTCGTTGGTTCTGCAGTTTCATCAGTTTCTCGGCATGTTCCCTCTCCTCATGAGATTGGTGAAGAAAGTACTTGGCAAAGTCCTTCAAAGCCACATCATTGCGGTCAAAGTAGTAAGACATGGACAGGTGGTTGATGGCGGCCTCTGAATCCTGGTAGTTCTGGCGCACCTGTGACGGAGATGTGGTCGTCACAGCGGCAGCTGAGGAGAGGCGGCGGTGGCTGCGCAGCGCTGGAGAGGTCGCGGGGGCATTGGGATGGTCTGAGGGTGCAGTGTGGAGGTGAGGGAGGGCTGGCTGTGGGCAGCCGGCCGGGGTGGGTGACGAGAGCCGGGTTCCGTCCAAGCACTGTTGAAGCAGGAAACCATGGTGAGTCTTGGCGAAGAACGTGTCTATGCATTTTTATACATATATTCCATTGCACTTTAGGTTCAGAATATATATTTTTTAAAAAACCTCTTACAACTCAATAAATGAAACAACTATTTTATTCTGTTCTGTTCTATTCTATGTTATTTTATTTTTTTGAGACAAAGCCTTGCTATTCTATTCTATTTCATCCTATTCTATTCTATGTTATTTTATTTTTTTGGAGACAAAGCCTTGCTCTGTCGCCCAGGCTGGAGTGCAGTGGCGCAATCTCAGCTCACTGCAACTTCCGCCTCCAGGGTGCAAGTGATTCTCCTGCCTCAGCCTCCTGAGTAGCTGGGATTACAGGCATGCACCACCACGCCCAGCTTATTTTTGTATTTTTAGTAGAGATGAGGTTTATCCATTATTGATCAGGCTGGTCTCGAACTCCTGACCTCAGGCGATCCACCTGCCTTGGCCTCCCAAAGTGCTGGGATTACAGGCATGAGCCACCACATCCAGCCCAAATGACCCAATTTTAAAAGGAGCAAAAGATCTGAATAGATATGTCATCAAAAAGGATGAGTCAGAAGTGGTGGCACAGGCTTTTAATCCCAGCACTTTGGTAGGCCAACTGGGAAGGATCACTTGAGCCCAGGAGTTCAAGAGCAGCCTGGACAACTCTTGAGTAAGACCCCCATCTCTACAAAATATAAAAATAAAAAATTAACCAGGCATGGTGGTATGCACCTGCATTCCCCATTCCCAGCTACTCAGGAGGCTGAGGTAGGGGGACGACTTGAGCCAGTGAGGTCAAGCCTACAGTGAGCTCTGGTCACACCACTGCACTCCAGCCTGGATAACAGAGCAAGACCCTGTCTTTAGCCCATTCATGCCAAGTGTTCCATTATTGGAATGCTAAGCTTGTGGAAGTTATTAATATCCTACTGCTCAAGGTCATCACCAAGGTCTGATTTGTCATACACAAAAAATGTGCAACTTCAGGCATAAATGGGTTAAGAAAAAAAGATCTATGAAGAGATGCAACACTATGAGTCATAAGGAAAATTAAAATTAAAATCACAATGACTCCACTAAACAGCATACAGAGAAAAATAAAGAAGAAAAAAAAAACAATGAATTAACAAATTCAGGCCAGGCACAGTGGCTCATGCCTGTAATCCTAGCACTTTGGGAGGCCAAGGCGGGAGGACTGACTGAGCTCAGGAGTTGGAGACCAGCCTGGGCAACACGGTGAAACCCCATCTCTACTAAAAATACAAAAACTCAGCTGGACATGGTTATGCACACCTGTAATCCCAGCTACTTGGAAGGCTGAGGCATGAGAATTACTTGAACCTAGGAGGCAGAGGTTGCAGTGAGCTGAGATTGCGCCACTGTACTCCAGCCTGGGTGACAGAGTGACTCAAAAACAAACAAACAAACAAATCCATATCCATTAGAACAGCTATAATAAAAAAAGACAAACAATAATAAGTGTTGGCAAAGATGTGAAGAAAACTGGAACTCTCATACATTGCTGTTAGGAATATAACATGTTATAGCCACTTTGGGAAACAGTTTGGCAGGGTCCTAAAAAGCTAAACATACGATGCTGTAATTCTACTCCTAGATATCTAACCAAGAGAAACAAAACCATATGTCCGCATAAAGACTTGTACTCAAATGTTTAAGGAGTACTTTTCAAAATAGTCAAAAACCGAAAATAATCAAAATACCTATATACTGGTCAATAGTTAAAGTGTGTTACAGTAATCCCCCCTTACCTACAGCTCTACTTTCCAGTTTCAGTCACCCACAGTCAAACATGGTCTGAAAATGTTAAATGGAAAATTTCAGAAGAAACAATCTATGTTTTACAATGAGTGCCATTCTGAGTAGCATGATGAAAGCTCACACCATGTCACTCTGTCTCAGAGATGAATCATCCCTTTATCCACCGTATTCACACTGTCTACACTACCTGCTTGTTAGTCACTTAGTGGCCATCTCAGTTATCAGATCAACTGGTACCATAGTGCTGGTGTTCAAGTAACCCTTATTTTACTTAATAATGGCTCAAAAGCTCAAGATTAATGAGAATGACAATTTGGATATGCCAAAGAGAAGCTGCAAAATACTTCAAGTGAAAAAGTGAAAGTTCTCAATTTAATAAGGAAAAAAAAAACTTTATGCTGAGTTTGCTAATATCCACTAGCAAAAAAAAAAAAAATCTTTCTACTAGCAAAAAAATATATATATATATATGCTGAGTTTGCTACCACCTATTGCTAAGAAGAAATTGTCTATCCACGAAACTGTGAATAACATATTGTTTTGTTTTGTTTTAACTCCTCTGCACTTATTGGTAAGATATTTGCATATTGTTTTAACTATTCTATTGTATTATTGCTTTTAATCTCTTATTACGCCTGTTTAACAAATTAAACTTTATCATAGGTATGCACATATAGAAAAAAATATAGTGTTCAGCTGGTTCAGGCCACTTTAACCCTTGGCCTTGAGGTTTTCTAAAAAATAAAAACAAATAAAATAAGAAAAAGAAAAAAATATAGTGTTCAATACCACCTGAGATTTCAGGCATCCACTGGAGGTCTTGGAATGTATCCTGCACAGATAAGGGTGGAGGGGATTATCATATACCCATACAAAGAAATACTATTTTAAAATATAAAGGAACAAAAAACTGATATGCACTACAATATGAATGAATCCCAAAAATATTATGTTAAGTGAAAGAAGCCAGATACAAAGACTACACATTGTATGACTCCATTTACACAAAATATCCAGATAAAGCAAACATATGAAGACAAAACAAATCAGTGATTGCCTGAGGCTGAAGCTGGGAATAAGGGTTATCTGCAAACAGGCTAAGGGAATTTTGGAGGCAATGGAAGTGTTCTAAAACTAGTTCAAGGTGACAGTTTCATCATTCTATATATTTATTAAAAATTATTGAATTATAGACTCAAATAAATTTTTTGGTATCAGTTAAGTCAAAAGCTAATTTCTTTTTCCTTTTTTTTTTTTTTTTTGAGATGGAGTCTTGCTGTCACCCAGGCTGGAGTCCAGTGGCAAAATAGCTCACTGCAACCTCCGCCTCCTGGGTTTAAGCAATTCTCCTGCCTCAACCTCCCGAGTAGCTGGGATTACAGGTGCCCACCACCAAACATGGCTAATTTTTTTGTATTTTTAGTAGAGATGGGTTTCACCATGTTGGCCAGGCTGGTTTCAAACTCCTGACTTCAGGTGATCTGACCATCTCAGCCTCCCAAAGGGCTGGGATTACAGGGATGAGCCACTGCGCCCAGCCAAAAGCTAATTTCTTAAAAAGTGTACATACCCAAAGAAATGACAACATGTCAACACAAAACAGAAACATTCCTAGCAGCATTAAAGTAGTCAAAAAAAATGGAAACTTAATGTCCATCAACTGATGCACAGATAAATAAAATGTAATATATCCAATAAACAGAATATTACTCAGCAATAAAAAGAAGTGACTACGAAAAAAATTTTAATTGAAAAGGATCGGGTGCAGTGGCTCACGCCTGGAATCTCAGCACTTTGGGAGGCCAAAGCAGGAGGATTATTTGGGCCCAGGAGTTTGAGACTAGCCTGGGCAACATGGTGAAATCCCATCTCTATAAAAAATAAAATAGATTAAATTAAAAAAAAAAAGAAGTATTGACACGTATTACAACATCAACATACTTTGAAAGCACTATGCTAAGTGAAAGAAGCTAGTCACAAAAGACCACATACGGTTTCACTTACATAAAATGTCTGGAATAGCCAAATCTATAAAGACAGAAAGTCGATCAGTGGTTGCATAGGACTGGGAGTGCAGAGGGAAAATGAAGAGTGACTGCTAAGAGACAGGATTTTGCTCTGTCACCCAGGCTGGTGTCTTAACTCTGGCCTCAAGAGATCCTCCCACCTCAGCCTCCCAAGTAACTGGGATTACAGGCACAAGCCACTGCACCCAACTATGCCATTTTATTTTAGAGACCTGAACATCTATAGATTCTGGTATCTGAGGAAGGTCCTAGAATCATTCCCCCAACAGATACCGATGGACAATTGTACTAAAAACCAGAGTGGGTCATCTGCAAAATGGAGTAATTTTAAAAATAAATTAATAAACCCACCAAATTGTACACTTTAAACCAAACTGAACAGTATGTGAATTATATCACAGTGAAGCTGTTATCCCCTCCAAAAATGGTATACAACAAGAGCAAGTAAAGCCATCAACATTAGCAGACCCTACAGGCCACAGGTACTATTTTCTATCCTGTTTACTTAGGATAGAAAAATCCCAAAGTTTGCAAATACTTACCAATAAGTGCAGAATGAAAGAGAACAACAACAACAAAAAAAAACCCAAAGTTACAAATTCTTTCCAACCATACTCAAGCTGATTATTTTGTAAATGAGTATTTATGTCTCAAATGAGGGGCAATGATTAATCCAATGAGTTAAATCATTAACTTAAAAATAGGTTGACATAAATATTCAAATTTCAAATGTCCAGGATATTTCAATTTTCTATTTAATGTGTTTCCTAGATATTGTCTCAATAATATTTACATGAATGTCCTCTGTAAACTGTTATGCTCTATAGTTTTATTATTCTTAAATTTCCTTAAATGTAATTTAATGGTTTCCAGTCTTATATAAGTCATTCTACCTTTTGAAGAAACTCTGAAATACAAATATCCATCCTTTCTTAGTAAAGCATACACACTTCTGTGATTCTGGCACTAAATAAAGTGCATAATTTACTTCTGGATAGAGAATCACAGATAAAAAGGAAAGCAAATCTGATTATCAAACACACGATTACTGTTGTCTCATCACCGGATTAAAACTTAAACCAGTAAGCTGAAGTAAATGTTCATGAACATAAGAAAGTGGGGAATTTTTAACAGTTTTACAATGACATGTGCCCCTCTTCCTCATTTAATTAAGTACTAAGAACTTAAAGGTTATTCTGCAGCGAATCTGGCTCCTAGAAAGAGCCCATCCAGGATGCTGGCAGAGGAAAAAGATTAGAAACTGTGCAATCTGGATTATTCTTGGTGTTACGGAATATTTTTTCGGTCCTTTATTAACATAGAATAAAAATGCCCAAACGGAGCAAGAGAGAGGGTTCGGCTGCCCTGCTCGCAAAGCTGCTGGGGTACAGACAGCATCCAGCCCTGGCAGAGCCCTCCCCGTCCTCCTCCCGAGCCCTTAGACCATCCCGTCTTGCGGTCCCGAGGGCCAGCTTCGCCAGGATCCAGAACGCGGTCACTGGACGTGCGTGTTGCAAGCCAGTTTTTGTTTTGTTTAAGAAACAGATTCCGATCCGAGCCAAACCTCCCTACCCTCTGGGAATAGGGAGAGGTGGCAGCAGGGTGACGGCGTGGAGAGGGAGAATAAAAGAACGGCAAGTACAACCTGTCGTGCAAGCGAGCAGCGCCGGGAAGGAAAGGTAAGCAGCCGCGATCAGGCAAGACAGGGAAGGAAACTGGTGTCCAGCCCCCACCCCGCCACCCGGGGCGGCCGGAGCCTCCCAGGTCCCGCCCCGAACTCGCCGCTAAGCCCCGGCCCCGGCCGCAGACTCCCGCCCTACATAGACCCTCCCAGGAAGCGCTTCCTCCGGAGTCGGACCCCCGCCCTGGCCTCCCCGCGGCATGAGGCGGGTCAGTTCAGTCCGCTTCTCGGAAGAGGTGACCAGCTGCGCTCGGCCCATCACCCCCGCCAGGGTCCATAACCTCTACCCTCAGCCCTGCCCCGCGCCCCGCGCTCCCCGCGAGCAGGCGCGCAGCGCGCCTTCCCCTTTCTCCAAGTCCCGCTCCGCGACCGTTGCCCGGGGACACTCAGTCCCTTTCCCCTAGCGCCCGGCCGGTGTCACCGCCACAGCCGCCGAAAACCCCTCTGCAAACCCCGAAGCAAATAACACCAGCGCGGGGCGGGGGCGCGGAGGGAGGCGGCGGCACTCGGGACAGCTAGGCTTTATCGCCGCGCCCTCCGCGCTCCCTCTCACCAGCCTCGGCTGCCCGCGCTCTTACCTGCTCTCTGCGTCGCCCAGGAAGACCGCGGAGTCCCTTCCCCTCTCAGCAGGGCCGCGGACTAGCCGCAGCCGCCGCCGTTGGCAGGGCGTCCGGAGGGAGCCGGGGCCTCCCCAGCAGCCAGAGCCGCTCCACGGGCAGAGGAGGAGACAAAACAGAGGCGCGCCACCCCGCGCAGCTCCCCCCGCCCACCCTCAACCGCCAAGGCTACAGCGGCGACACAGAGCTCGGCGCGGGGAGCAATGGCGGCCCCCGCCCCGCTCCCGGCCCCCTCCCTCCACCCCCCGCATCGGCTCCTCCCCCTCGGCCTCCAGCCGCCACCACCAGGACACTGGAGTCCGCCTCCCCCTCCCCGCCTGCTCTGAGCGCTCCTCCCCTCCCCACGCGACGTGGGGGGCCGGAGCGGCACCGCCAGTCACCGCAGCGCCTGTCAAACGCGGGCCGGCTATTTATACCCCGCGGGGCCCCGCCGCCGTCGGGCCCCCACCAGCCCACCGAACCTGCCTCTTTTACTCTCTTGAATCCCGCCCACCTCTCCTCGCCTAACTTCTCCCAAACCCGCCTTCCCAGGTAAAGACGCTCGTCACTTGTCGGGCTCCCCATCCCGGGGCTCCCCTATGCCGCTCTCCAGTCCAGTCCGGGATTGGTGCAGGGGGCTCCGCCGCAGGGGGCTCTGCCGCACGGGGCAGGCGTGTGAGGACGACGGGGCCGCGCGTGCACCTGCAGCGCGCCCGCCCGCTTCCCCCAGCCGGCCGGGACGGCACGCACACACCCTCGACCCCCAGGGTCGTCCAGGTTGGAGTGTAGCGGTGCGATCTCGGCTCACTACAATCTCCGCCTCCCAGTTTCAAGCGATTCTCCTGTCTCATCCTCCCAAGTAGCTGGGATTACAGGCGCCTGCCACCACACCCAGCTAATTTTTGTATTTTTAGTAGAGACGGGGTTTCACTGTGTTGACCAGGCTGGTCTCGAACTCCTGACCTCGTGATCCATCTGCCTCGGCCTCCCAAAGCGCTGGGATTATAAGCGTGAGCCACCACACCTGGCTAACATTTTTTTTTTTTAAGCTTTAGGACTGGCCAGGTGCGGTGGCTCACGCCTATAATCCCAGCACTTTGGGAAGCCGAGACGGGTGGATCATGAGGTCAAGAGATCAAGACCATCCTGGTCAACATGATGAAACCCTGTCTCTACTAAAAATACAAAAATTAGCTGGGCGTGGTGGCACACACCTGTAGTCCCAGCTACTCGGGAGGCTGAGGCAGGAGAATTCCTTGAACCCGGGAGACGGAGGTTGCGGTGAGCCGAGATCGCGCCATTGCACTCCAGCCTGGGAAACGAGCAACACTCCGTCTCAAAAAAAAAAAAAAAAAAAAAAAGATTTAGGACTTACGAAGTTAACATCAGTCGGAAATGATAGCATTATAAGGGTAGTATATGAAAAATCTCCCTTATAAAATTTTATTTTTTTTTTATAGATATGGGGTCTCACTATGTTGCCCAGGATGGTCTCAAACTCATGGGCTCAAGCCTCCTCCCACCACAGCCTTGCATAGTGCTGGGATTACAGGCATAAGCCACCATAAAAGGTCTGAAAAATTCTTAACACTCTATAAAGAGGTAAAAGATTTCCCTAAAAATGTCTTTTTTTTTTTTTTTTTTTTTTTTAAAGATGGGGTTTCACCATGATGGCCAGGCTGGTCATGACTTAAAAATATCTTTTTTTTTTTTTTTTTCCGAGACGGAGTTTCGCTCTTGTTACCCAGGCTGGAGTGCAATGGCGCGATCTCAGCTCACCGCAACCTCTGCCTCCTGGGTTCAGGCAATTCTCCTGCCTCAACCTCCTGAGTAGCTGGGATTACAGGCACGCGCCACCATGCCCAGCCAATTTTTTGTATTTTTAGTAGAGACGAGGTTTCACCACGTTGACCAGGATGGTCTCGATCTCTTGACCTCGTGATCCACCCGCCTCGGCCTCCCAAAGTGCTGGGATTACAGGCGTCAGCCACCATGCCTGGCCTTAAAAATATCTTAACAGACTCCTGAGATGTTTTAATCGGCGTTAGACTAAAAAAAAAAAAAAACTTTACAGATAACAAATGAGCTTGAAATGGTATAAGGGAATATAGCCTCACTTAATAAATGTAACTCGAAGCCTCCAATGATTAACTCAAGAAAGCAAATTTCAAGCAACTGACTTACCAACTACCACTGTGACCCTCACTTTGATGATCACTTCTACCCCCATACTAGACTATAAAAGCATTCTCCTCCTGTTTTACATTCTTGTTTTACTCCCCAGTCTAATCTCATGAGTTGTAAGTCTCCCTAGCAATTCCTTCTGTTCTCACACGTTTTCATTCCAGCCTCATTCTCTGACAATCAGGACTTGGTTCTGCCCCAGTAGCCATGCTTCTGCCATGTGACATTGCTCTCTTTGGCTATAGCTGACTGATTGAATCAGCAAGGTGTACCTCATCTAGGCTGGGCCTATTATATCTGTTCTTTCTGGCATTTAGAACTGGGACCAACGGGCCATCTACAGTCTCAATGTGTCTGGATTTTTGTATGCTGGTAGTTGTGAGAGAATCTAGTCTGCCGTATGGAAACTGAGAAGCAGGAAAAGCCCTTCTGCTGTCGTTTTGCCACAAAAAGACTCAGACATTACAGAGCAGAGAGAGGTGTGTAGGTTCCTGGCAGCTTTCTGGATCCAGATCATTCTAATGGCTGAGGGGTATCCACCTCTTATAAGACCTGAAACTTAATACAATTTGAGGGAGGCTCTCTTTTTTAAAAAAATAGAAAAATATAAATACAAAATTAGGTACAAATATGAATATTTATTTAGAATGGGAAATAAATCACCAAAAATAACATTTTTTTTTTGAGATAGAGTCTTGCTCTGTCACCTAGACTGGAGTGCAGTGGTACCCTGGCTCACTGCAGCCTCAACCTCTTGGGTTCAAGAGATCCTCCAACCTCAGCCTCCCAAGTAGCTAGGACTACAGGCACACACCACCACACCCAGCTAAGTTTCATGTTTTTTGTAGAGACAGGGTTTCGCCATGTTGCCCAGGGTGTTCTCAAACTCATGAACTCAAGCAATTGTCCCACCTTGGCCTCCCAAAGTGCTAGGATTACAGGTGTGAGGCACTCTATCCAGCCCATTGCTTTGTTTTTTGGGTTTTTTTTTGTTTTTTTTTTGAGGCAGTCTCACTCTGTTGCCCAGGCTGGAGTGCAGTGGTACAATCTCAGCTCACTGCAACCTCTGCCTACTGGGTTCAACAGATTCTGTTGCCTCAGTCTCCCAAGAAGCTGGGACTACAGTGCGTACTTGTAATCTCACCACTCCACTAAAGCTTGGGCAACAGAGCAAGACCCTTTCTCTAAATATATATATAAATAAAACATATATATGTAAAAAATATGTAAATAAAAGCTATATAATATATTAATAAAATATATTCAAAACAATAAATAAATAAATTTAGTAAATAAATTTTAAAATGACAAAAAGGTAGCTTTCACATCCATCCAAATCAGGTGTCATTTGTTTATTTATTTATTTATTTATTTATTGGAGACACGGTCTCGCTCTTTCACCAGGCTGGAGTGCAGTGGCAGGATCTCAGCTCACCGCAACCTCCATATCCTGGGTTCAAGCACTTCTCCTTCCTCAGCCTCCCAAGTAGCTGGGATTACAGGCATGTACCACGATGCCCAGCTAATTTTTTGTGTTTTTAGTAGAGACGAGGTTTCACCATGTTGACCAGGACTCAATCTCTTGACTTCATGGTCCACCCACCTCTGCCTCCCAAAGTGCTGGGATTACAAGCGTGAGCCACTGTGCCCAGCCTATTTTTTTTTTTTTAAGACGGAGTTTCACCATATTGGTGAGGCTGATCTCGAAATCCTGACCTCAGGTGATCTGCCTGCCTCAGCCTCCCAAAGAGCTGGTATTACAGGTGTGAGCCACCATGCCCAACTGAGTCTTTTGTTCTTATTTGTTTTCTTGAAATGTCCCCAAATGTCTTTTCAAGTTGCAGTTAAAATGCACATTCAGGCTGGGCACAGTGGCTCACACCTGTAATCTCAGCACCTTGGGAGGCTGAGGTAGGAGGATTGTTTGAGATCAGGAGTTTGAGACCAGCCTAAATAATAAAGTGAGACCTCGGCTGGGCGCAGTGGCTCACACCTGTAATCCCAGCACTTTGGGAGGCTGAGATGGGTGGATCACAAGGTCAAGAGATCGAGACCATCCTGGTAAACATGGTGAAACCCCGTCTCTACTAAAAATACAAAAAATTAGCTGAGCATGGTGGCACATGCCTGTAATCCCAGCTACTCAGGAGTCTGAGGCAGGAGAATTGCCTGAACCCAGGAGGCGGAGGTTGCGGTGAGCCGAGATCGCGCCATTGCACTCCAGCCTGGGTAACAAGAACGAAACTCCATCTCAAAAAAGAAAAGAAGAAGAAGAAGTAAAGTGAGACTTCATCTCTATTTCCTATTTTTTTTTTTTTTTAAGATGGGGTTTCACCATGATGGCCAGGCTGGTCTTGAACTCCTGACTTCAGGTGATCCACCCACCTTGGCCTCCCAAAGTGCTAGGATTACAGGTGTCAGCCACCACACCTGGCCCTCATCTCTATTTCTATACAATTTTTTTTAATGCACATTCAAGTTTAATTGTGATGTTTAATGGACATCTTTGCAGTTTAAGATGACACTTCTTAAATAAATTCTCTCCTGATGATGACTTGAGCCCTGCCACTCAATGTGAGAATCACAAGAACTTACAACACATTATTTAGAATTGTCATTCTCTATTGTAATTTTGTTCATGTTTGTTTGTTTGTTTATTTATTTATTTATTTATTTATTTATTTATTTTACTAACAAAATGCCCTCTATTTCTTTTTCTTGCCTGATTGCCCTGGCCAGTGTTCATGTTTATAATTTTTAAATTTTCTTTTTGTTTATAGAAAGGAAAGACGATACTCAGTTTGTTTTTTTTGTTTTTTGTTTTTTGTGTTTTTTTTGATGAAATGTTCCCACCAAATGTGAAACAGGACCAGTCAATGCCATTTATTATACATGTTGAGCTTCTAGGACCCAGTGGCTCCCATAGTAAGGTTTTGGGGATTTTTTGTTTTTTCATTTTTTTCTTTGTATCAAACAGGTTCTTCCAAAAGCCTGCTCACAAGGAAGACAAAAACGGAAATCCTCAGGAAAATGAAACAAGAGAAGCTGAAACGATTTACACCTGAATGTTAAAAAACTCACCAAACACAAATGACATCAAACACTCATCCCATTTAATTTCCTGTTACATGCTCTGAGGAAGCCAAGACATTAGATCCCAGGGCAGCAATGCTCTGAGATTCCAGCTCAGGCCCCCTCTATGTGACAGATTCATGCACACATATCCACGCACATCATAGAACCAGGCAGAAATACACATGCATGCACAGGTGGCTAGAGAACCATAGGGCGGGATGGGAAAAGGGGCTGGTCAAGGATATGCAATCAACTGGAAACTGGGACCTAGAGAATGCTTCTGTTGCAGGCTGAACATGAGTTAAAATTAGAACAAAGGCAGAACACAGGATAAAGGTGGGATGCTCAGACAAGAGGTTGGATAGATGGAGAGATCAAGATGCAGGGGGAGTTTTGGGAAAGCAGCTTCAGAAAGGGAGGTTTTTCTTTATTGGGAACTCAGGTGGGCAGGGGTCCTATGACTCCAGCGATATACTGAGGCTGAAGGAATATGCCACAGCATTACCTCTGCAATCTGTGTCCTCTCCCAAAGTAGAGGAAACCATGAGCCCCACTTCTGTCCCTCCCCATTGACACTCTTAAGGACTTTCCCTTACCGAAAAAGAAATTACCCCCCACTACAAACACACACACACAAAGTTAGGTCCAGCATACGCCAAAGTTAGGCCAAGCATAGAAAGCCTCAGTAACTCTTCTCGGTGGAAGCAAAGCCAGAGAAGCCCATCACAGCTGCCATCTCATCCTCCTCCTCGAATGTCAAGTCCTCCGCAGCCCTCCTTTTCTTCTTCTGTTTCTCTTTCTTGTACACTTTGGCCTTTTAATACTCAGTTTTGAACTTTAAAAATGCACTAATTGCTTTGTTACAATAGAACTAAATGTGTACTGTATTAAACTGTTTTGCATTGCTATAAAGAAATACCTGAGACTGGGTAATTTATAAGAAAAGAGATTTAATTGGCTCACAGTTCTGCAGGCTGTATAGGAAGCATAATGCAGGCATCTGCTTCTGAGGAGTCTTCGGAAGCTTACAATCATGGCAGAAGGCAAACGGGGAGCAGGCATCTCACAGGGTGGGAGCAGGAACAAGAGAAAGAATTGTAGGTTGGGGGGACAGTGCAGTGCCACACACTTTTAAATGACCAGATCTTGTGTGAACTCAGAGAGCTCATGTATCACGAAGAGGATGGCCCAAGCCATTCTTGAGGGATCCACCCCCATGACCCAACTCCCACCAGGCCCCACCTCCAACATTGGGGATTACAATTCAACATGAAATTTGGATGGAGACAACCATTCAAACTATACCATGTACGTACCTACAAAAAATGCACATTCAAGCTTTATCAACTTTTTGAATAAATGTTTTACATCTCATTTGTATATAAATTTCTCCTCTGAATCACCAAAATATGTATCTTAGAATCCTCAAATTGTTATTGCACCATTGATAAAAAGCTTGGACAGTTTTACAACGGACAGACCATCTTGTACCTGTAACCCTAAAGAAAAATCCAAGTTGACATGTACGTTGAAATGTTCCACCTAATGATTAGAAATGGTTCATCTAAAATGTCTGAGAAGAAAATATGTAATTGTTGCAAAATTATCCCAACTTTGAGTGTTGTAGAGACAGTTGCCTAACCTCCAGTCATCTTTGAAAAGAAAAAAGAGCCGGGATGTCCAGGAGAAACTCTAGGAATGAGTGAATGAACAGACATCTTAACCAACTGTAGTTAAATGTCTTACTTTTACAATTTTACAGCAACCCTTGACCATGCAAGCATATTTCTGGGGCCTATCTCAGGTCCTCTAACGTAGTTAGTTTCAGTAAGAGGCCTTGGCCGGGCTTGGTGGCTCAGCCTGTAATCAGAGCACTTTGGGAGGCTGAGGCGGGTGGATCACCTGAGATCATGAGTTTGAGACCAGCCCGGCCAACATGGGAAACCCTGTCTCTACTAAAAACGCAAAAATTAGCCGGATGTAGTGGCAAGTGCCTGTAATCCCAGCTACTCATGAACCTGGGAGGCGGAGGTTGCAGTGAGGCGGAGGTTGCAGTGAGCCAAGATCACGCCATTGCATTCCAGCCTGGGTGACAAGAGTGAAACTCTGTCTCAAAAAAACAAACAAACAAACAAACAAAAAAAGCTGAGCATGGTGACTCACACTTGTATTCTCAGCACTTTGGGAGGTCAAGGCAGGTGGATCACCTGAGCTCAGGAGTTCAAGACCAGCCTGGCCAACATTGTGGAACCCTGTCTCTACTAAAGTTATAAAAGTTGGCCGGGAGTGGTGGTGGCCACCTGAATTCCAGCTACTCAGGAGGCTGAGGCAGGAGAATTGCTTGAACCTGGGAGGTGGAGGTTGCAGTGAGCTGAAATCATGACAGAGTGAGACTCCCTCTGAGGAAAAAAAAAAAAAAAAAAGAGGCCCTGAAGTTTATGTTTATTAACCTGAAGCCCACCTGCCTACTGGCCCAAGGATTCTCTGAATCACCTCAGTTTTGTTATCAAACACTCCCCTCCCCACCCTTTTTTTTTTTGAGACAGAGTCTCGCTCAGTCGCCCAGGCTGGAATGCAGTAGTGCAATCTCTGCTTATTGCAACCTCTGCCTCCCAGGTTTAAGTAATTCTCCTGCCTCAGCCTCCTGAGTAGCTGGGACTACAGGTGCACACCATCACGGCCTGCTAATTTTTTTGGTATTTTTAGTAGTGACAAGTTTTCACCATGTTGACCAGGATGGTCTCAATCTCTTGACCTCATGATCTGCCCGCCCCAACCTCCCAAAGTGCTGGGATTACAGATGTGAGCCACTGTGCCCAGCCTACTCTCCCTTTTTAGCATAGGCCACATCAAGTTGGTTTCCATTTTTTGCAAACCAAAGTATCTCAAACTAGGCTCTGTTATATTTTTCACAGATTGCTACATTAGCCCTATAACTGGTAGGCTTAATGCTGTGTCCAATTCCAATTACCTTATACATCCTTTCCAGATTACTCTTCCTAAAGCATAGCTGTGATGATGTCATTACTCAGAATCTCTGAGTACAAACTCTTCATCCTGGCATTGAAGGTCTCTGTAAGATAACCCCATGCCTATCTTTCCAGGCTTATGTCCCACCAATTTTCTTGATGGAGTCTTGGCACCAGTCACAAATGGCTACTCACTGATTATGCCTGAACTTTCCGCCTATATGCCTTTGCTCAGGATCTTCCTTCTACACAAAATTCCCTTTCTTGTTCGGTCAGAACTGCATATTCTTCAGGGTCGATCTCAAATATTACCTCCACCGTGAAGCTTTTCCTGATTTTCCAACACACCTCCCACCCTCTGAATTAAGCATGATTTTTCCCTCCTTTGATTCACCATAGCTTTCTGTTCTTACTTCACCCATGACACCCATGTAGTTTCCCCTTATTTTTTTAAGAGGGCCTCCGTTAGATTGTCTTAAGTTTCAGGCCTTATAAAAGTTGCATAACCTTGGCAAAGTTATGTAATCACATATTTTTTCTTTATCTCCATTTATGCTTGCAAAAAGGAACAACAATAAGGCCTAACTAATAAGCTTGTGGCACAAATTAAATTAACCTGTAAAAATAATCTTACCTTCTAGGTTTTTAGTGAAAACTAAATGAGTTAATATTTATTTTATTTTATTTATTTATTATTATTTTTTTTTGAGATAGAGTTTCACTCTTGTTGCCCAGGCTGGAGTGCATTGGCATGATGTCAGCTCACTGCAACCTCCACGTCCTGGGTTCAAGTGATTCTCCTGCCTCAGCCTCCCAAGTAGCTGGGATTACAGGTGCCCACCACCACATCCAGCTGATTGTTTATAGTTTTAGTAAAGACAGGGTTTCACCATGTTGGCCAGGCTGGTCTCAATCTCCTAACCTCAGGTGATCCACTTTCCTCAGCCTCCCAAAGTACTGGGATTACAGGCATGAGCCACTATGCCTGGATGAGTTAATATTTAAAAAGTGGCCAGGTGCAGTGGCTCACACCTGTAATCCCAGCATTTTGGGAGGCCGGGGTGGACAAATCACAAGGTCAGGATATCAAGACCATCCTGGCCATAGTGAAACCCCATCTCAAAAAGTATATCTTTCAAAAGCATTTAGAACAGTGTCCTGGCTCATATTGGTGCTCTATAAATATTAGCTATTATTACTTGTCTTATGTCCTAGTTTCCTCATCTGTAAAATGGGGATAATAATAGTGTCTCTTTCATATACTTGTAAAGGATTGACTGAGAAGCACTTAGATCAGTTCCTATCACAAAGTAAATACTCTATAAGGGTTGACCATTATTTTTAGGAAGGTCACTATTGTGTCCTCTCTATTGCAAGTTTCCTGGGGACAGTGGCATTATTTTATACAACTTTGTGTCCAACAGTGACTCAAATAATGTATGGTACATAGGAGTAACTCAAAAATTTGTTGTAGGCCACATGGATAACCTGGCACTGGGCTGGTGGTGACAGTGGAGGCTGGAAGAGCTGCAGGTACCTAGGGACATAGAACAGGCATGCAGGAGATTAGAAGCCAGTAGGCACCAGCGTGGCTGCCACCAAGTGAACACCTGTGCCCTGGCATCCTGAGCTCAGAGGACCAGGAGATTCCCCTCCCTCCCTGCCCTTTACACCGAGGCCAGAGAGGGGTATGGGGAAGACAAGTAGACAAGTACAAGGTTTCCTCAGAAAGGTGGAAGGAGCTTGGCCCAGCCTTGTCCAGATGTTTTTCAGGGGAATCTGGGCATTTTAACCATACTGAGACTCGTTAGAAGATGCAAGCTGGAAAAAGGAAGATTCCAATTTGTGTTTTGAACTCTTGCTAGTACAGCAAATGTAAATCTCTTACAGATGGACCTGGGTACACACCTGTTCAAATGGCTGCCCGGTGTTCCCTGCTACAGGTTTGCTTGCTCTCTCATTCAGGTAATCCCACCATCCTCTGTGAGACAGCCAGGAGAATCCACCTTACTTCAAAAGAGCCTCCAAATCACTGCCACTTCAGTCTCCTTTCAAGTGTATCTTGTGTGAGAGGGGATCAACTGCATTATTTAAAAGTTAAAAAATGTTTGTTGTCAGGTGTGATGGTTCACACCTGTAGTCCCAGCTACTAGGGAGGCTGAGGTGGGAGAATAGTCGATCCCTGGAATTTGAGGCTGCAGTGAGTTATGATCATGCCACTGTACTCTAGCCAAGTAACAAAGCAAGACCCTGTCTCAAAAAAAAATTAAAAAAAATTAAAAATTAGTAGCCAGCCTATGAGGCTTGGGAACCTGTGGCTTATAGAATTATATCTAAATGCAGTCCCACTATTATACTTTTTATTGTTTTGTGAATGTGTCCAGGCTGCTTATGATTTTATTTGCTTTTTTCATTTTAATCTTTTTATTTTTCTCAGAAGGCAAGCTTACTGTTGGAAACAGTTTTATAACAAGAAAAATCCACACTGAGACAATGAATTACTCAGCAAGGCTAGTTTACTTCCTCCAGGAAGGGTGCAACTCACCAGCAATCTTGCCACGAGAGCACACTTGAACAAGGGAGACAGGGACATTTATAACTTTCATAACCTGATGCAATTGCCCTACTGCTGTGTCCAGTTTTCATTGGCCAGAATGGGACCTCACATTCTATGCTTAACCTGATTGGCTAAAAATTTGGAAATTTTCTAAAGAAGTAAAGGCAGACGTATCCGAGTCACTGCACCAAAACAAAAAAGTAAAAAAAGAAAAAAGAAAAAAAAGAAGTAAAGGGAGAGGAGAAAAAAGGAAAAGAGGAAGTAACTTGAGGAATGCTTAGAGAAGCGATAATATTTCCAAATAAGGAGGAGGAATAAGCTATGACCTAAGACATTCCTGGGCTTGTCCAGGCATTTCAGGGCAAATATCTAAGTTAAAATATAAGAACTAAGAACAGAGGATGCACTTATTTCTTTATTATGACTAACAGCTACTTTAAGATTATTAGCAAAAGCTTTAAAGTAAATTAACCTTTGAAGAAACTATTAAAGAGGAAAGCTTTAAAGAGGAAACTTTTATTTATTCTTATTTCCTAAACTTACATACTTATTTTTTAGATGGACTCTTGCTGTGTCACCCAGGCTGGAGTGCAGTGGTACAATCTCAGCTCACTGCAACCTCCACCTCCCATGTTCCAGCTAGTCTTCTGCCTCAACCTCCTGAGTAGCTGGGATTACAGGCCCATGCCACCTCGCCTGACAAATTTTTGTATTTTTAGTAGAGACAGGGTTTCACCATGTTGGCCAGGCTGGCCTTGAACTCCTGAACTCAAGTGATCCACCCACTTCAGCCTCCCGAAGTGCTGAGATTACAGGTGTGAGGCACTGTGCCCAGTCCATATTCTTTTAAATTAAAAGACTTCTTTTTATATTTAAGAAAAATTATTGTAAAATCACCTTTCTTCCCCCCAAATATTGAATTGCATTGATTTTAACTTTTACAAGTTCATAAAGAAATGAAATGTATAAGCTGAGCACGGTGGCTCACATGGCCTGTAATTACATGGTGGTCTTTAATCCCAGCACTTTGGGAGGCCAAGGCAGGCAGATCACCTGAGGTCGGGAGTTCGAGACCAACCTGACCAACATGGAAAAACCTCATCTCTGCTGAAACAAAATTAGCCAGGTGTGGTGGTGCATGCCTTTAATACCAGCTACTCGGGTGGCTGAGGCAGGAGGATCACTTGAACTCAGGAGGTTGGAGGTTGCAGTGAGCCTAGGTCTCACTATTACACTCCAGCTTGGGCAGCAAGAGTTAAACTCTGTCTTGGAAAAGAAAAAGAAAGAAATAAAATGTGTATTCATGAATAACTGAGTGACTTTTCTATCAATTTCTTTTTTTTGAGACAGGATCTCCCTCTGTTGCCCAGGTTGGAGTATAGTGGTGCAATCAGGCCCACTGCAGCCTTGATCTCCCAGGCCCAAGTGATCTTCCCACCTAAGCCTCCTGAGTGGCTGGGACTACAGGTGTATGCTGTTACACCTGGCTAATTTTTTTTTTTTTTTTTTTTTTTTGAGACAGAGTCTCACTCTGTTGCCAGGCACCAGGCTGGAGTGCAGTGGCATGATCCAGGCTCACTGCAACCTCCACTTCCCAGGTTCAAGCAATTCTCCTGCCTCAGCCTCCCAAGTAGCTGGGACCACAGGTGCGTGCCACCACGCCCAGCTAATTTTTGTATTTTTTAGTAGAGATGGGGTTTACCATGGTCTCGATCTCTTGACCTCATGATCTGCCCACCTCAGCCTCCCAAAGTGCTGGGATTACAGGCTTTAGCTACCGCGCCTGGCAATTTTTGTATTTTTTGTAGAAACCACCACTGTACTCCAGCCTGGGCAACAGAAAAAGATCCTGTCACTATGTTGCCCAGGCTGGTCTCAAACTCCTGGGCTCAAGCAATCATCTTACCTCGGCCTTTCAAAGTGCTGAGATTCTAGGGGTGAGCCACCATGACAGGCCCCTTGTATCCTAATGTAAACCAAAAACTGTCTGAGACGGATCTCAATTGATTTTGAGGTGTATTTTGCCGAGATTGAGGATGTGCCTGGGAAGAAGAAATACAAGTTCAGTAGTATTCGTGGCCTGTGCTTTTTCCAGAGGGTTTTGAGAACTTCATTATTTAATGGGGAAAGAGTGAGCAGGAGGGGAAGACGGGGGAAAAAAATGGGAAAGGGCAGATAATGAGGTAAATCTTCATTTTTGTAAGGCTTTGAATAGCACTCACTGAATCCATGTTTTACATGTGAAAGAAGGGAATAGAGGAACAGTCAATTATGCATTTGTCTCTGCTCAGTAAATCTGCATTTTACATAACATAAAGCAAACAGTAGAGGAAGAAGTCAAATATGCATTTGTCTCAGGGTAGGCAACAGGGTGATTTCTAGTCTTGTGTTTGTCTTGCACCTGTGAAGATAAGCTGTTAATTTACATTGTCAGGGTAAGACTCAAACAGAACTCTGTTTTTTGTTTTCAGATGGAGTCTTTCTCTGTCATCCAGGCTGGAGTGCAGTGGTGTGGTCTCAGCTCACTGCAACCTCCACCTCCAGGATTCAAGCGGTTCTCCTGTCTCAGCCTCCTAAGTAGCTGGGACTACAGGTGCACATCACCACACCTGGCTAAGTTTTTTGTATTTTTAATTGAGACAGGGTTTCACTATGTTGGCCAGACTGGTCTTGACCTCCTGACCTAGTGATCTGCCTGCCTCAGCCTCCCAAAGTGCTGGGATTACAGGTGTGAGCCACTGCACCCACAAATTTTTTGCTTTTTTGTGTGTGTTTTTGAGACAGTCTCACTCTGTCACACGGGCTAGAGTGCAGTGGTGCAATCTCAGCTAACTGAAACCTCTGTCTCCAGCTGGGTTCAAGTGATTCTCCTGCCTTGGCCTCCAAAGTAGCTGGGATACAGGCACATGCCACCATGCCTGGCTAGACTAGTCTTAAAGCTTGTTGTCATTTTGAGATGGAGTCTTGCTCTTGTTGCCCAGGCTGGAGTGCAGTGGAATGATCTCGGCTCACCGCAAGCTCCCCCTCACAGGTTCAAGTGATTCTCCTGCCTCAGCCTCCCAAGTAGCTGTGATTACAGGCATGCACCACCATGCCTGGCCAATTTTTCTATTTTTAATAGAGACAGGGTTTCTCTATGTTGATCAGGTTGGTCTTAAACTCTTGACCTCAGGTGATCCACCTGCCTCAGCCTCCCAAAGTGCTGGGATTACAGGTGTGAGCCACTGTGCCCAGCCTAGTCTTAAAGTTTAAAAGGAGATATTACATTCCTCAGACCCACATCCTCACAGTGTCCATGGACCTTGTGTATAGAGTGAGAGTGGATCAATTCTCACCAAAAACAGAAGTGCTATTTCTAGAAAAAAATGAAAATTGGGCCAGGTGCGGTGGCTCACACCTGTAATCCCAGCACTTTGGGAGGCCGAGGTGGGTGGATCACGAGGTCAAGAGATCGAGACCATCCTGGTCAACATGGTGAAACCCTATCTCTACTAAAAATACAAAAAATTAGCTGGGTATGGTGGTGTGTGCCCGTAATCCCAGCTACTCAGGAGGCTGAGGCAGGAGAATTGCCTGAACCCAGGAGGTGGAGGTTGTGGTGAGCTGAGATTGTGCCATTGCACTCCAGCCTGGGTAACAAGAGTGAAACTCTGTCTCAAAAAAAAAAAGAAAAGGAAAAAAGGAAAATGTTGAGAGGGGAAAAAAATGTTCGGTAAAGTTTGTTCCTTGGTTGCACACCCCCCTGCCATCACCCATACTCATAAGCATACCATTTATCCCATACATGCAGTTTCAAAAATGTTCTTGTCTAGTCACCATGTGGACACCCATATTCTTGTCCCAGCTCCAGAATCTTTATGTCATGTCAATTCATGGTGAGGATGGATGAATTTCCTTACTTCCTTACAACCTACAAAGAAACAATAAATCTGAATATCCTCAATGCACAAACATATACAATGGTGGAGAAAAAAATAAGCATTACTTAAAAAGGCATGTCCAAAAGGGAAAAATGGAAAGCTACACTGAGAGTGTAGACCACTTCTTTCTGGAGAGGGATAGTATGTATTTTGTAGACTCACTCAGAACATTCAACCTTCGAGAGAATTTTGTGGAGGGTACGATTAAGGTTCTAAATGTCTACAAATATCCCAGTTGAATGGGAAGAATCACGAATTTATAAATAGGTTCCAGCTGCTGCAGTTTCCATGTGGTGACTTTTTGAGCTCCAAATTTTTCAGAGGCTGCTTGGACATTTGAGAGTAACACAGGATGCAGGTCGGCATGTCTTATTCTAATGGCTATCCTGAGTTGTGGTCTACCTGGAGCCATCTCCACGTGGCCAGGCTATAGATTGCCCATCTTGTGAGGCAGTCATTTTTTTTTTCCACCTTCACTCCTCTCTGTGAAGCAGTCTTTAAGTGGGAGCAAATTCTGCAGCTGGGCCTCCATGCCAGGTTCATTTAAAATTTTTTAAATTTCTTAACAAGCATACAGTTAGATAAGTGTACACAGTACAAGGGAATGTATGCGGGCAAAGGGAAGGGTGTGGAGCTTCAAAGTACACTTTATCTATCTATAAGTCTATGTATCTATTTATCTATCTATCTATATATCTATCTATGTATATGTTTAAACAGAGTCTTGCTCTGTTGCCCAGGCTGAAATGCAGTGGAGTGATCGCTGCTCAATACAACCTCCACCTCCAGGTTCAAGCAATTCTCCTGCCTCAGCCTCCTGAGTAACTGGGATTACAGGAGTGCACCAACATGCCCTGCTAATTTTTGTATTTTTAGTAGAGATGGGGTTTCACCATGTTGGCCATGCTGGTCTCAAACTCCTGACCTCAAATGATCTTCCTGCCTTGGCCTCCCAAAGTGCTGGGATTACAGGCATGAGCCACTGTGCCTGGCTTTTTTCTTTTCTTTTCTTTTCTTTTTTTTTTGAGATAGAGTCTCACTCTGTCACCCAGGCTGGAGTGCAGTGGTGCAATCTTGGCTCACTGCAACCTCAGCCTCCTAGTCTCAAGCAATTCTCGTGCCTCAGTCTCCAGAGTAGCTGGGATTACAGGCAGGTACTACCATGCCTGGCTGATTTTTGTATTTTTAGTAGAGATGGGGTTTCCCCATGTTGGCCAGGCTGGTCTCAAAGTCCTGGCCTCAAATGATCCACCCACCTCAGCCTCCCAAAGTACTGGGTTTACAGGCATGAGCTACTGCACCCGGCCTTCATGGCTATATTTTCAGACTAAGGAAACAAAGTTTCCATAGATTACTTCAAGCTTACATCTTGAGACTAAAGAGAAAGGAAAAATAATTTTAAATGGATTTTTGAAGCTATGCTACTAGGTTACTAGAATAGAGAAAACTGTAGCAGGTAAAAGAAAATTTGCAGCATTATGTTGATCTTTATGGAGAAATGTGCATTATAGCATTGTCACTATAAAATGTAAGTTCAATATTTATAAAATTAATGTAAATCACTTAGAATTTTTTTCCTGTACTTCTGTTTTTGGTCTATAAAACAACTGCTATTCCTCAGACACCAACCAGCCGCTCAGATTTTTACTCTTAGAGCTTTTGAATATTGTGTCTATTGCAATTCTTAAAGACATTGTACAAATGACTTCCCTGATCCCCAAATATACATATCAAAAGTAGTTTAATGATTTTGTTGAAAATGAAAATAAAATTACTTTCATGTTGAAACTTTCCTTTCTTATTCCTATATTCAAGGGCTGGTAGGGGTGAGGGAATCTGTAAAAATTCAGAGTGGAAAGGATATTCAGTAATTTTAGTAACTGTTAAATTATTTTAAAAGTTAACATAAAATTGGGCTTATTTAAATTAGATGGCTGTGCAGCTTAGACATATGATTAAATTTGCCACTTAACTGATTGGTTTCATATTTTTCCATGACCAAAAAATGATACATTCTGGACCTGTGATGTCCACTGGCAACTTAGCCATATGTGGCTTTTGAGCACTTTCAAAGTAGCTTGTTCAAGTTGAGATGTGCTGTAAGAGTAAAATACTCCATATTTCAAAGACTTAGTACTAAAAAAGAAGGTAAGATAACTTAATAATAACTGTTCATTGATAACTTGATATCTGGTAATTTTTTTTCTTTTGAAGCAGAGTCTCACTCTATCACCTAGGTTAGAGTGCAGTGGTGCGATCTTGGCTCACTACAATCTCTGCTTCCTGGGTGCAAGGGATTTTCCTGCCTCAGCCTCCCAAGTAGCTGGGACTACAGGTGAACGCCACCACACCCAGCTAATTTTCATATTTTTAGTAGAGACAGGGTTTCACCATGTTGGCCAGGCTGGTCTGGAACTCCTGACCTTGTGATCTGCCCACCTCAGCCTCCCAAAGTGCTGGGATTACAGGCATGAGCCACTGCACCCTGCCAATAACAGGAAATGTCTTGAATTACTGAGTAAAGTAAAATATATTTTAAAAATTAATTTCATCTCTTTCTTTTTACAAATGTAAAACATGTTTTAAAAAATGTAGGCCAGGTGCAGTGGCTCACGCCTGTAATCCCAACACTTTGGGAAGTGAGGCAGGCAGATCATGGAGTCAGGAGTTCAAAACCAGCCTGGCCAACATAGTGAAACCCCGTCTCTACTAAAAATACAAGAAATTAGCTGTTCATAGTGGTGCACACCTATAATCCCAGCTACTTGAGAGGCTGAGGCAGCAGAACCACTGGAACCCAGGAGGCGGAGGTTGCAGTTAGCCGAGATCACACCATTGCACTCCAGCCCAGGTGACAGTGCAAGACTCCATCTCAAAAAAATAAAAAGTAAAACATGTGATGACTAAAATATTGAAAATTACACACAGAGTTGGCACTCTATTTCTGCTGGAGAGTGCTGCTCTGAGCAGGCTTTCTTATAGTAGGAAGAGCTTAGCCTTTGTTGAAATGTCCTGCAATGGGGAACAGTGTGGGCAGTTCACTCAAAGAAGGAAAATCTCAGGTGTAAAAATAAAATTATTTTTACAATGGGATATTGAAATATTTGTTTTGAACTGTATGACCCTCAAATTTGTTCCATCATTTTATGAAGTTTTACTTGATAGATTTAACCAGAAAAACTAAATTCCCTGACCCTCCTTCCAATAATTTACCTACAATATTTGAAAAGTAATTTTCCAATGTACAAAAATAAGTAAACGATGATATTTTTCCTTGTAGAATTTTATAAAATTTATTGAAAGACTTTCATGTTAAAAAATAATTAAAATGGAAGGAAGTGTCAGTAAAACCAAAACTATTTGCTTCCTCATAGTCCAGCCTTTTTGTCTATTTATTTAGAAAATGAAACACAGAGCTGGGGGCAGTGGCTCACACCTGTAATCCCAGCACTTTGGGAGGCCGAGGCAGGTGGATCACTTGAGGTCAGGAGTTCGAGACCAGCCTGGCCAACATGGCAAAAACCCATCTCTATTAAAAATACAAAAAAAATTGCTGAATGTAGTGGCAGGCACCTGTAATCCCAGGTACTTGGGAGACTGAGGCAGGAATTACTTGAACCTGGGAGGTGAAGGCTGCAGTGAGCCAAGATTGTGCCATTGCACTCTGCCTAAGACTCCTTCAAAAAACAAACAAACAAACAAACCACAACAACAAAAAACCCTTCAGAAGACAATGCTTTCACTCAAAAGACTGGCTACACAATTTATAGTCCTAAGGCAAAATGAAATGCAGGGCCCCTTGTGTACCAACTCAAAAATTAAGAATGTTAAGAAGGCAACCGCAGAACACTAAACAAAGTACCGGGCCCTTCTAAGCGTTGGGACATGAGCATCCACACAAGTTGCACATCCATGAGGCCAGTTCTGCTGAGGATCAATGTCAAGTTGGAATGCCATGCAATATGGCAGGTTATTACAAAAGATGGTTTGGATGGGTAGTTCTTTTGCCATCTGTTAAATTATATCACATAGGCAAGTTTCTGTTTAGACAACTTACAAAACTGTTTATCACCAGGCATGGTGGCTCACACCTGTAATCCCAGCACTTTGGGAGGTTTAGGCAGGCAGATCACATGAGGTCAGGAGTTTGAGAACAGCCTTGCCAACTTGGTGAAACCCTGTCTCCCTCTCTCTCTCTTTTTTTTTTTTAATGGCCCAGCCCTCATGCATGCCACCACCAGGAGAGCAGCGCACCAGGAGCCAGCAGCCCGTCTCTACTAAAAATACAAAAATTAGCCGGGTGTGGTGGTGGGCACCTGTAGTTACAGCTACTCGGGAGGCTGAGGCAGGAGAATCCTTTGAACCCAGGAGGTAGAGGTTGCAGTGAGCTGAGACCGTGCTATTCACTGTACTCTGGCCTGTGTGACAGAGTGAGACTCTATCTCATGAAAAAAAAAACAACCCTGTGTTTACAAGGGTAGAGAAAAGAGTATAACTCTCTGGAGATGACTACAATGTAGGATGAAAGAAGAATGAAACAATAATAGAACACAGAGAGGTTAACTTGCCCAAAATTACATATTCAATATGTATTTGAGCTAAGACTACAGAACCCCTGTTCACTTTTCTCCACCTTCTGCCTGCCGCCAGCACTATAGTGTCCACAAGGCTTGAAAATACAAGGAAAATAGTACATTTATTTTGGTTTGTTCAGATTAATGTTTGGACCCATTGCTTTAAATGTAGAGGTCTTTTACCTGAAACGCTATCTGGAGGTTGAGAAAAATATATTGAGTCCAGGCGCGGTGGCTAACACCTGTAATCCCAACACTTTGGGAAGCTGAGGCAAGTGGATCACAAGGTCAGGAGATTGAGATCATCCTGGCCAACATGGTGAAACCCTGTCTCTACTAAAAACACAAAAATTAGCTGGGTGTGGTGGTGCTTATCTCTAATCCCAGCTACTTGGGAGGCTGAGGCAGGAGAATTCTTTGTATCCAGGAAGTGGAGGTTGCAGTGAGCCAAGATCTTGCCACTGCACTCCAGCCTGGTGACAGAGTGACTCCGTCTCAGGGAAAAAAAATGAAAAAAGTATATTGAGAATAGTATTTGAAAATGTCAATTACCTACTGGTCATTACAAAAGATGGTTTGGATGGGTAGTTCTTTTGCCATCTGTTAAATTGTATCACATAGGCAAGTCTCTGTTAAAACAACTTATAAAACTGTTTACCATCAGGTGTGGTGGCTTATTTAAAAATAAGTTTATCTTAGTGGTGAGGGTTGCACAACGTTATGAATGTACTGAATGAACTGTTTACCTAAAAAGACTAAAATGATCAACTTTATGAAGAACCATATTATTCCAAACTGTGGATAGAATGTATCTTTTTTTTGAGATGGAGTTTTACTCTGTTGCCCAGGCTGGAGTGCAGTTGCAAGATCTTGGCTCACTGCAATCATTGTGCCCCGGGTTCAAGTGATTTGCCTGCCTCAGCCTCCTGAGTAGCTGGGATTACAGGCACCCACCACCACGCCTGGCTAATTTTTGTGTTTTTAGTAGAGAAAAGATTTCACCATGTTGGCTGTGCTGGTCTTGAGCTCCTGACCTCAAGTGATACACCTGCCTCAGGCTTCCAAAGTGCTGGGATTACAGGCGTGAGCCACTGAACCCAGCCAGAATGTATCATTTTTATGTAAGAATACTAAAACAGAGAGTAGAAAGGAGCAGACCATCTCTTTAGTTCACATACTTTTGCATTATTTTAATTGTTTACAGGGAGCATATATACTACTTTAAAAATCATTTTTGAAAATGTATTTCTATTTTGGAGGGGAAAAAAATGAATAAACAAATACATCAGAAACAGGTCTCATAGTTAGGAGACAGCCTGGATCAGTGGGTGTCAGGCTGCCGCACTGGCCACTGTTGGCTACTCTGAGATCCGCTTCATTATTGTGAACAGAGACCAATGCCCTGCATTCAAAGGCATGCTCTATCCAAAAAGTCAGGTTCTGGTGAAGGCTCTCTTCCTGGCTTATAGATGTCTGCCTGCTTGGTGTGTCCTCATATGGCCGTGCCTCTGGGTGCATGGGAAGAAGCAGAGCTCAGGTTTCTCTTCCTCTTTTCATAAGGACACTAGTCCCATCAGATTAGGGCCCCACCTTCCGACCTCATCTAACCTTATTTACCTCTTTAAAGGCCCTGTCTCCAAATATAGTCACACTGGGGGTTAGGGCTGCAACAAATGAATTTGTGAGGGGTGGTAGGGGGACGCAATTCCATTCACAGCAATACTTTTTCTCAAATTGTCTCTCAGAAAGATTACACAAATTTATACTTCCTTTAACAGTGTTTGAGAGTGGCTATCCTGCACTCTCAACAAAGATTTTAACATTTTAAAATTCAGATTATTTTGAAAATGGATTTTGAGGACCTCCAAAATTGGACAAATGCTCATAGCTGTACAAATAGGAGACTTGGCTAAGTGACTTGGGTCAGAATAAACATTTCAATATTGAACACTTCAGAGACTCTCAGATTCATTTCCCTGCCTATGGGTTACACAACACTAAGAACCTTGGTTCATCTTTGAGCCTAGGAGGTACCCATGCCTTATAACTTGGAGAAAGCTTACCTGTGCACCTACATACTTTGCTAAAACCTGTTGGAAGCAGTGCCCCAGTGCAAGGTCTAGAGAAAATGGAAATGAGTTACTGAGAAAGGAACTAAAAGGTATTCTGGTAAATTAATTGGGTGGAATGTTGAAAAAATGTGAAGGGAGAAGTCATCTTGAGTACTGGGATCAAGAGGAATTCTTTGATATTGAGTTCCATAGCCTTTGGGTTATTTATTTGATCACAGCTGCTTTTCTAATCCCTAGTGGTAGCTGAGCCCTAGGGAAACATTATTTTACTCAAATCAACCAGGGAAATGATGACCCCTTTCTCTGTGTATCTCCCTGTCAGGCAGGAATAGGCCACATCTTCCAAACTTCCAATCAAGAAGAAAACATTCGTTTTTTTTTTATGTGTGTGTATACTAAAGTCCTACTACAGAGTGCAGAAGCTCAACTGCTTGCAAAGAGGAAGACACAACCATGCTCTGGTCTTGCCTTGCTTGCCAGGTGCGATGATTTCATAAACTTCTTTGCTAATAGACAGAGTCCAGGGGGAAGTAGAGAGAACAAAAAAGAGCTTGATTTTTTTTAACATTTATGCTGAAGCACAGCTTTAGTTTTGTTTGGTTGGTTGGTTTTTAATGATACATGCCCATTTAAACCAATCTAAATACAGAAATGTATAAAGTGCAAAGCAAAAGTCACCTAGAGTATTATTACCCAGAGACAGTCATGGTCATAACCACAGATATAGTAAAATGATTTTACATAAATGAGCTCATATATACATTCTGTAACCAATTTTACTCAACCACAAGCATGACATTTTTCTGTCAATAAATATGAAGGAATACCATTATTCATGATTTCATAGAATAACTCTAAATATATGTATCACAATTCACCTAGCCAGTCCTCAATTAGGTCATTTGCAATTTGTGAAGCTACTATAAGCAATGCTGAGATAAACATCTTTCTGAATATATTTTTTACCACTTTTAGAAATATTTGTATAAGCATGTCTAATGTCTTTGGGACTAACAAGACATTGAAAATCATGAAGTCACACTTAGAAATTGAAAATATCTCAGATGAAAGCCTGAAATCTTAAAAAAGGAAATGTGTATAGCTTCTTTATTTCTACCTCTAAAAAGTAGTTATCACTACCCCTCTTGTAGAATATAGGGCCTTGAAATTCACTAATGTGACCCTCCTTCTTCCTCTCTCCTGTCTTATAAGATATTGTGTTCAGAATTTGAGGTTTATATTGTTGTCATTTTTGTTGCTGTTTTACTTTGATTTTATTTGAAAATTTTCAAGCCCACAGGAAAGTGAAAGACTAGTTTAAAGAACACCTGTTTACACCTCATTTAATTTTAACAATTTTGAATTTGTCAAAAATTTTTTTTTTGGGACAGGATTTCGCTCTTGTTACTCAGGCTGGAGTGCAATGGTGCAATCTTGGCTCACCGCAGCCTCCGCCTCCTGGGTTCAAGTCATTCTTCTGCCTCAGCCTCCTGAGTAGCTGGGACTACAGGCACACGCCACCATGCCTAGCTAATTTTTGTATTTTTAGTAGAGACGGGGTTTCACCTTGTTGACCAGGATGGTCTCAATCTCTTGACCTCATGATCCACCTGCCTCAGCCTCCCAAAGTGATTTGATTATAGGCTTGAGCCACTGCGCCTGGCCGTTTTTTTTTTTTTTCTTTTTTTTGAGACGGAGTTTCACTCTTGCTGCCCAGGCTGGAGTGCAATGGCACAATCTAGGCTCACTGCAACTTCCACCTTCTGGTTTAAGTGATTCTTCTGTGTCAGCCTCTGGAGTAGCTGGGATTAAAAGCATGCACTGCCATGTCTGGCTGTTTGTATTTTTTCAGTAGAGACAGGGTTTCTCCATGTTGGTGAGGCTGGTCTCAAACTCAACCTCAGGTGATCCCTCTGCCTTGGCCTCCCAAATTGCTGGGATTACAGGCATGAGCCACTGCACCTGGCCAATAATAATAATTTTCAATTGTTAATATTCTCTCTTCTTTCTCTTGCACTTCCTTTCCCTTACAGATATTTCTTTCTTTTGCAAAAGTTCAGCTATATATTTCTTAAAAAGTTGGCTGAATGCAGTGGCTCACGTCTGCAGTCCCAACACTTTTGGAGGTTAAGGAGGGAAGAATGCTTGAGCCCAGGAGTTCAAGACCAGCCTGGGCAACATGGCAAAACTCCACCTCTACAACAATTTAAAAATATTAGCCAGGCATGGTGGCACATGTCTGTGGTCCCAGCTACTCAGAAGATTGAGGAAGGAGGATCACTTGAACCCAGTAGATTGAGGCTGCAGTCAGCTGTGTTCATTCACACCACTGCACTCCAGCCTGGATGACAGAGCAAGACCTTGTCTCAAAAAACAAACAAGCAAACAAACAAACAAACAAAAGAAACTCCACCACATGTATTATATTTTCTAGATTTTTTTTTAATTTTAATGTTTTTAATTTTTTGAGACAGTCTCACTCTATCACCCAGGCTGGAGTGCAGTGGCATGATCTCGGCTCACTGCAACTTCTGTTGCCCAGGTTCAAGTGATTCTCCTGTCTCAGCCTCTGGAGTATCTGGGATTACAGGCATCTGCCACCATGCTTGGCTAATTTTTGTATTTGTAGTAGAGACGGGGTTTCACCATCTTGGCCAGGCTGGTCTTGAACTCCTGACCTTGTGATCCACCCACCTCAGCCTCCCAAAGTGCTGGGATTACAGACGTGAGTTACTGCACCCGGCCTCTAGATGTTTTATAGTGAAAAGTTTTTCAGGATATCCAGTCAGCTGTGCTGCCAGAAATTAGAGTCTAATTTTAGCAATTTGTATTCTGCTTTTTTTCACAGAATGTTGTGTATTAATGATTTTTTCATGGTTCCTGCTATGAAGTGACTTGTGTCTCCTCCCAAATTCATATGTTGAAGCCTTAATCCTCATGGGACTGTATCAGGAAATAGGATTTTTAAGAGATAATTATGGGTAAATGAGATCATAACTGTAGGTTCCTAATCTGAAAAGACTGGCCTTACACGAAGAGGGAGAGATTGCTCTGTCTCTCACTCTGTGCTATGTGAAGATATAGTAAGAAGGTAGCCAACTGCAGGCCAGAAGGAAGCGCTCACCAGAGCCTGACCGTCATGCTGGCATCTTGGTCTCAGACTTCCAGGCTCTAAAATAGTGAGGAAATAATTAAAAAAAAAAAAAACTTTTCATAAAACCAGCTCAGAAGGTAAATTTCTATTTTATTTTTATTTTATTTTTTTTATTCAAGGCCAGCTTATCCAACACTGTGAAACCCTGTCTCTACCAAAAATACAAAAATTAGCCAGGCCTGGCGGTGGATGCATGTAATCCCAGCTACTCCAGAGGCTGAGGCAGGAGAATCACTTGAACCTGCAGAGATTGCAGTGAACTGAGATTGTGCCAGTCCATCTCAAAAAAGAAAAAAAAAGAACTATAGGGCCAGAATTCACACTTATATATGGCAATGAATTTTTCTCTGGAAGAAAACTATGTTCCCATGGTCACTCGATTTGGAAAGAAGTCAGTTCCAGGACAATAATTGAGGATCTGGAGAGGTGAGCTGTGGCTCAGAGCAGAGAAGGTCTTCTTCCTCTCCATGGCACTCAGCATGGTCTGGCTGGTTGACAGGGTCTAGATTCTGAGGCAGAGATGCTAGAGATTGCAATGGTGAAGTACATTTGGGGGGACAGTGCGAGCTGCCTCAGACCGATTACAATGGTGCTAGAGCCGGGCAGGGAGCTAACTTGGCCAGAGACTCCGAGGGAATAGCTGGGCTTGAGCCATAGTTGGAAGTTGTTTTCTGTTTTGCACTCCCTCACTGAGCCTCCAGTGAAACCATGTTTTAAACTGTATTATGGAGAATCAGTTAAAGGTTGTGCCCAAACATGGCCACATCTATGAAAGTACAGTATTCAAACCACATGCCCTTGTGAACCTCATCCATCATGCCCTTGTGAACCTCATCCATCATGCATGCTAGGATTTAGAGGGCCCAGTGAATGATATCCCTGTTTCACATCCATATGTGGAACCAACTGAGAGAGAAGTGAAAGAGTAAGGCAGCAGGAGAGCAAAAAATATCACCTGTACTGCCATGAAAAGCAGTCGAAGAATGTCAATTAGGATGGTTAGCCAGGTGGGCTACCTATTATTTCATCCATGAATTGAACTTACCTGCCTCATCACAGGCAGTAGTGGACAACTCCATGGAAAAGCAGAGCAGATTGTGTACCCCACAGACAGGCAATACTCAAAGAGAAAAGGAGGAAGAAACTGAGCATGCTCAGCTCCTTCTCCCAAACTCTCCATTCAAATCCTTTAGGGACCAGTAAGTGAAGGAGGTGGAGAAAGACCAGGAATATTAGACATGGAGCCAGGGGAAAGGAGATTTCTCTGTTCCCCAAATGGTATGCAACAGTCAGTGTCAAGGCTAATAATTGCTACTCAGGATATATGAAAACATCTATTTCCTCAATACAGCCAACCCTGTTTATCTTCTTCACTCTATCATTCCTTTTTTCACAGAACCCGGACAGTGCATCCACTTGCAGTATCAGCTTTAGGCCCAGGTAATTTGGTGGCCTCTGCCTTGGGCCCTGCACTTTAGACAGCCACATATATCACATAGCACAGACACGTGTATTTGTTAAAGAACCCAAGAGTACCTCTGGCACTTGGGATCCAGTGTTCACTGCACTAGAACCCAGGCCCTAACTATCCATTCTTCTGACCAACAACATTCAGGCCACAGGACTCATTCTGGCCCCATTCTGCATCTCTTGTCCCATGTACTTGAAACAAGACAACTGCCTCTAAATGCTGACAGATTCACCGGCTGTGGTGGCTCATGCCTGTAATCCCAGCACTTTGGGAGGCTGAGGCAGGAAGATCACAAGGTCAAAAGATCGAGACCATCTTGGCCAACATGGTGAAATCCTGTCTCTATTAAAAATATAAAAATTAGCTGGGAGTGGTGGCGAGCACCTGCAGTGTCAGCTACTTGGAAGGCTGAGGCAGGAGAATCGCTTGAACTTGGGAGTTAGAGGTTGCAGTGAGCTGAGATCATGCCACTACACTCCAGCCTGGTGACAGAGCAAGACTCTATCTCAAAAAAAAAAAAAAAAAAAAAAATGCTGACAGATTTATGTGGTTCTGCTGCTGACACTGGAGAGAGATGATGCTCTGTGGTGTGGGGAGGATTTGAGTGACAAAAGTTTTTAAGTAGAAGAAAAGAAAAATTAATTTACTTTTCAGATCTTTTTTCTCAACAGCATGAATGCAGTAAATTCTTTCACTAAAAAAGCATTGGTTCACAATAGAATAAAAATGTATTTTTCCTTTTACTCATGTTTCAATGTGTGGCTCTGGAGCTATTCATGAATTGGTGTTTTTTTGCAGTAGTTGCAATGGCAGCTGAGAAACATTTTGCAATGAAAAGAAATTCATTTTACTCTTATATATGAATATGTGTGAGTTATGTTCACTATCTAATGTTGTATGACAAAATCATCCTGCAACCCAGTGTCTTAAAACATCAATAATCATTTATTATCTCTCACCGTTTCTGATCATCAGAAATTCAGGAGTCATTTGGCTGCAATATTCTGGTTTTAAATGTCTCATGAGGTTGTAATCAGATGTCAACTAAGTCTACAGTTATCTGAAAGTTTGACTGAGGCTGGAAAATCTACTTCCAAAATGACTCACTGACATATCTGGCAAGTTGGTGCTGGGCGTTGGCAGGAAGCCTCATTTCCTCTCCATGTGGGCCTCTCTTCCTGAGCTATTGGAATGTTTCATGTCATGCTTGCCAGCTTCCTCCAAAGCAGGCAATCTCAGATTAAGAGAGAAGCTTCAATGAATTCTATGATCTTGATCTGGAAGTCACGCATCTTTTCCACCATATTCTTATTGGTCATACAGAACAGCCCTGATTCAATATGGCAGTAGACTACACAATGGTAGGAATACCAGGAGGTAAGGACAATTAGAAGCCATCTTAGAAGCTGGTGTATTAGTCAGAGTTCTCTAGAGGGACAGAACTAATAGGATAGATGTATATATGAAGGGGAGTTTATTAAGGAGTTATTATTGACTCATGATCACAAGATGAAGTCTCACAATAGGCTGCCTGCAAGCTGAGCAGAAAGGAAGCCAGTCGGAGTCCCAAAACATCAAAGGTGAGGAAGCCAACAGTGCAGCCTTCAGTCTTTGGCTAAAGGCCTGACAGCCCCTGGAAAACCACTGTTGTCAGTCCGAGAGTCCAAGAGCTGAAGAACTTGGACTCTGAGGGCAGGAAGCATCCAGCACGGGAGAAAGATGGAGGCCAGAAGGCTCAGCAAGTCAAGTCCTTCCAGCTTCTGCCTGCTTTATCCTAACTGCACTGGCAACTGATTAGATGGTGCCCACCCAGATTGAGGGTGGGTCTGCCTATCCCAGTCCACTGACTCAATGTTAGTCTCCTTTGGCAACACCCTCACAGACACACCCAGAAACAATACTCTTCATCCTTCAATCCAATCAAGTTGATACGCAGTGTTAACCATCATAGCTGGCTACTGCATAGGTTTAGATACAATGCATATTAACCATGATGATTTTTTAAAAATCTTTTAGAGATGGGGTCTTGCCATATTGCCCAGGCTGGAATGCAGTGGCTATTCACAAGTGCAATCATAATGCACTACAGCCTCAAATTCCTAGCTTTAAGAGATCCTCCATCTTCAGCCTACCAAGTAGCTAAGACTATAGGTGCATGCCACTATGCCTGGCCAGACATCAATTTTTTATATGGGGAAAATAGATATTGAATACAATAATGCAAAATATTAGCTGAGCCTGGTGCATGCACCTGTAGTCTCTGCTACTCTAGAGGCTGAGGAAGGAGGATTGCTTGAGCCCTGGATTTTGAGGCTGCATGAGCTGTGATTGTGCCACTGAACTCCAGCCTGGGTGACAGAGCAAGACTCTGACTCTAAAACAACAACAATAATAATAAATAATTGATAATTTGCTGAAATGAACACCAGAAAATAAATATATAAAATATATGAATTATTATTGTCTTTATTATACCATTCCTGGGTTCAAGTGATCATCCTGCTTCACCCTCCCAAAGTGCTGGGATAAGCACTTTGAGTGCATGAGATTGCCTGTACCTGAAGTTGTGTTTGTATATTTAATTTATAACTGTTGATTCAAATATACTCAAATTTTGTATACTTTGAATGCAGTTACATTTTATTTTGAATCCTTTTTTTTTGAGACGGAGTCTTGCTCTGTCTCCCAAGCTGCAATGATGTGATCTCGGCTCATTGCAACTTCCACTTCCTAGGTTCACGTGATTCTTCTGCCTCAGCCTCCCGAGTAGCTGGTCCTACAGGTGTGTGCCACCACATCAAGCTCATTTTTTTTTTTCCTGTTTTTAGTAGAGACAGGGTTTCACCATGTTAGCCAGGATGATCATTAAAAAATGATTTTTTTTTTCTTTTTAAAGGCAGGGTTTCACCATGTTGGCCAGGATGGTCTCAGTCTCTTGACCTCATGATATACCCACCTTGGCCTCCCAAAGTGCTGAGATTACAGGCGGGAGTCACCGTGCCCAGCCTTTTTTTTTTTTTTTTTTTCCTCAAAATAGGATCTTGCTCTGTCACCCAGGGTGGAGTGCAGTGGCACAATCTTGGCTCACTGCAACCTCTGCCTCCTGGGTTCAAGTGATTCTCATGCCTCAGCCTCCATAGTAGCTGGGATTATAGGCACTCACTGCCACACCTGGCTTATTTTTATATTTTTAGTAGAGATGGGTTTTCACCATATTGGCCAGGCAGGTCTTGATCTCCTGACCTCAGGTGATCTGCCCACCTCAGCCTCCTAAAGTGCTCAGACTACAGGCATGTGCCACCATGCCCGGCCTTATTTTTGAATATTTTAGATCATGGTTATCATTAGCACACAAATTTTTAAAAATCTTGATTATAACAACATAATTGGCTGGGCACAGTGACTGATGCCTGTAATCCTAACGCATTGGGAGGCTTAAGCAGCAAGATTGCTTGAGGCCAGGAGTTCAAGACCAGTCTAGGCAACACAGAAAAACCCCATCTCTATAAAAAATACAAAATATTACCTGGGTATGGTAGCATGTGCCTGTAGTCTCTGCTTCTCAGGAAGCTGAGGCAAGAGGATTGCTTAAGCATGGGCGTTTGAGGCTACAGCCAAGTGAGCTATGATTGTGCCACTATGCCCACTATGCCAATGTGCCACTATTCCCAGCTAAATTTTGTATATTTAGTAGAAATGAGGTTTCATCATGTTGACCAGGATGGTTTCGATCTCTTGACCACGTGATCCACCCACCTCGGCCTCCCAAAGTGCTGGGATTACAGGCTTGAGCCACGGCGCCTGGCAAGTTCCATGTATCTTAAAGTATTTAATGCTCACAACAACCCCATAAAACAGATATTATTATCATCTTCATCTTACAAAAGACACTTACCTGCTGAGTAAGGCCCATAACTAGCAAGTAACAGAATTAAGATTTGAATGTGGGCAATTTGGTATCATATCTTGAGCTCTTAACCACTATGTTAAATCCCTCTATATGGAGCGGCTGGTGGATTCCGCAGCGGGAAGAATCACAGAGAATGATAAATTATGCCTCCCAAGAGATTTACTTTATTAAAGGCTTCCAATAATCAGAAAGGAAATGTTTTTCATGTAAAAACTCCAAGTGTAATGCCTCTCAGTAGCACTTGAAGAATCTGGGATGCCTTCTAACACAATATATGGTACTCTTTTTGTCCTGGCCACTAGGGGGAAGAGTGGAATGTCAAAAAATTTAAATCCCCTCTACAGATTCACAATAGTTGATGACTGGTTTTAGTTCTTTCTCTATACCAGAATATAAGTTATTTTGTGATTTTTGTGAGAGATCATTTCAGATCAATTTGTTAAGTATCAATAAACATTTCCTCTAGTTTCTTTTTAAAAATAAGTGGATTATGCTGAGGGAAAGAAGGCAGACAAGAAATCTCTACTGTATGATTTCACTTATATGAAATGTCCAGAAAAGACAAATCTAAAGAGACAAAAAAAAAATGTAGTAATTGTCTAGGGGAGAGGCTTAAGAGAAGAGGGGTTCATAGTAAATGTGTATGAGGGATCTTGCTGAGTGACAAAAATATTTGAAACTGATATGGTGATGGTTGCACATGTAAGATAGAATAAATGTACTAAAAATTGTTGAATTGTACACTTGAAACAGCGAATTATATGATATGTAAAATAAGCCTCAATAAAGTTGTCAAAAATAAGAAATTTAGTATTTTATTAATCAAACAAAAAATCTATTTATTCAATAAATAGAAAATATGTTTAATAGATATATAAAACTGTCTAGAGGGACATTCTCTATTACCAGTGATTAACTCTCAGAAACGCTACTGTGGGGGAAACTGGGAAACTTTTTACACTATGTATCTTTCTATATGATTATTTTGGTGATAATGAAAAATTAAAAATGTAATCAAAAACTAATTTTTGGCCCGGTGTGGTGGCTCATGCATGTAATTTGAGCACTTTGGGAAGCCAAGGCAGGCAGATCACAAAGTCAGGAGTTTGAGATCACGCCTGACCAATATAGTGAAACCCTATCTTTACTAAAAATACAAAATTGGCAGGGCATGGTGGTATATGCGTGTAATCTCAGCTACTTGGAAGGCTGAGGCAGGAGAATCACTTGAATCCAGGAGGTGGAGGTTGCAGTGAGCCCCGATCATGCCATTGCACTCCAGCCTGGGTAACAAGAGTGAAACTCTATCTCAAAAACAAACAACAATCCACTAATTTTTAACAGATGGGAAGTTAAGATATGTAAAATGCAATGAGATTTATAATGATTACCTTTGGATGATAGAACATGGCTTATATTTTTTGTTTTTCTAGGCTTCTTTTTTTCCCAATTTTATTTATTTTTTTGCTTTAAAAAATTTTAAATTGACACATGATAAACTTATGGGATACATAGTGATGTTGTCACACATGTATGTATAGTAGTTAGCATATCCACCATCTCAAACACTTATCATTTCTTTGTGTTGGAACTTTCAATACCCTCCATCTAGCTGTTTGAAACTGTATTATGTATAACTGTTAACTATAGTCATCCTATAGTGCTACAAGAAAATATGGAAGACTTCACAAATTGGCATGTCATTCATGCTAATCGTCTCTGTATCATTCCAATTTTAGTGTTTGTGCTGCTGAAGTGAGCACATTTGCCAATTTAAAAATGATTATATGTTACTTTTCCAACAAAAACTGAATGGGTTGAATTTAAAATAGAAGGCCAGGAAACATTTGAAAAGGTTTTTGTTTTTGTTTGAGACAGTCTCTCTCTGTTGCCCAGGCTGGAGTGCAGTGGTGCAATCATGACTCACTGCAGCCTCAATTTCCCAGGCTCAAGCAATTCTCCCACCTTAGCCTCCCCAGTAGCTAGTGCCCACCATAAAGCCCAGTTAATTTTTGTATTTTTTTAAGAGACATGTTTTTGTCATGTTGCTCAGGCTGGTCTTGAATTCTTAGGTTCAAGTGATCTGTTTGCCTCAGCCTCCCAAAGTACTGAGATTACAGGAATGAGCTACCATGCCCGGCCTTGAATCATTTTATTTTTAAGACGAAGTTTTGCCTTGTATCATTTTTAAAAAGTCAACTTTAGCACAATATTTATGGTATTTCACAGATAATAGAACTTTTTTTTTTGAGGAGGAGTCTCTCTCACACCCAGGCTGAGTGCAGTGGTGAGGAGATCTCAGTTCACTGCAACCTCTGCCTCCCAGGTTCAAGCAATTCTCCTGCCTCAGCCTTCCAAGTAGCTGGGACTACAGGCATGCACCACCACAGATGGCTAATTTTTGTATTTTTGGTAGAAACTGGGTTTCACCATGTTACCCAGGTTGGTCTCAAATTCCTAAGCTCAAAGGGATCCACCTGCCTTGGCCCTATAGGTATGAGCCACCAGCCCAGCCAACAACTGGACTTTTTTTTTTGTTTAGCTCAAGAAAGACCTGTGGCTTAGACACTTAGACAAAAAGAAGTAACATCTACTGACATTTAATCTTAAATGCTGTCTAGTGAAGCTGGAGGGTATTTCTTTTTCTTTCTGAGACAGTCTCACTCTGTTGTCCAGCCTGGAGTACAGTGGTCTGATCACAGCTCACTGTAGCCTCGACCTCCCAGGCTCAAGCGATCCTCCTACCTCAGCCTCTGGAGTAGCTGGGACTACAGGTGCATGCCATTGTGCCCGGTTAAGTTTTTGTATTTCTTGTAGAGATAGGATTTCCCTATATTGCCCAGGATGGTCTTACACTCCTGGGCTCAAGTGATTCACCCACCTGGGCCTCTCAAAGTGCTCAGATTGCAGGCCTGAGCCACTGAACCCAGCCAGGTATTTTTTTTCTCATTTTCATTTACATCTACAAATTTATATAGGATGGGAGGGAAAAAATTGATGAGATTAGAAACTGGGATCTTTATTTTAAGATTCAAGTTGATTAGCACATGTCTGATGACAATGTGGCCAAAGAGAGCCTGGTAGGGACAAGATAGTTAAAATGATAATGGAGATGGAGTAGGAGTTAAATACCTAACAGGAAATTTACTATAAGGGAGGGATCTGAATGGATGACCCAGACCTTTCTGCAGAAACTGAATCATTGAAGGCAGATGTTACCTTGAGGTGCAACGTGTAGTTGAACTAGAAATTTCTCCCTACTTAGATACTATACAATGTCTTGAAAATGTCTGTATTTGATCAGTTCGAAGTGCTGTACTGAGAAAGCCACTTCTAAGAGTGACACTGGAGCAAGTACCTGAAAGAAATGCTGAGCCCCAGCTGCACTGGCAAAGACCTGTTTCAACTGCCCTAGAAACAGAGAGCAAGGCACCAGTGTTAAGGGTGGAGGGTCTCCAGGTTCTTGGCATCTTGAACAAAGAATTGGGCAGAATGCATAAAACAAGGAAGAACTAAAGGATTTATTGAAAATGAAAGTATATTCCACAGTGTGGGAGCAGGCCAGAACATAGGAGCTCAAGGGCCCCATTACAGAATTTTGGGGAGTTGAAATACCTCTACTTGGGTTACACTCTATGTAAATGGAGAGGATGAAGTAAAGCCCTATGGAGAGGATATTTCCTGTCATAGCGGAAGTGTGAATTGGCCTTATGTTCCCTGCCTCCAGACCCTGTTTTTCTGCCTCATCTTCCCACTGAGAGATGCGATCCTCATAAATCTTTATGGGAGGCAGAGGGACCTGTGGTCTTTTCTCTGTAAGTGCTTTATGCTGACTTGGGGCATAGTTCCTATCTATTGGGGATTATGGAATTCTCACCCTGCTCTGTTTAGTGGAGGCAGGGTGGCTTCTTGATGGCCAGGGGTGGTGTCTTCACCTGGAACTGGCTGAAACCTTTGTTGCATGATCATCTGGAGCTTGATGGTCTCTAGGAGAGAGAAACTGAATTTGGTTAAAAGATTTAATGCATCAGGCATGGTGACTCACACCTGTAATCCCAGCACTTTGGGAGGCTGAGGTGAGTGGATCATGAGGACAAGAGATTGGGACCATCCTTGTCAACATAGTGAAACCCTGACTCTACTAAAAAATACAAAAATTAGCTGGGCATGGTGGCGCATGCCTGTAGTCCCAGCTACACGGGAGGCTGAGGCAGGAGAATCGCTTGAACCTGGGAGGTGGAAGCTGCAGTGAGCTGAGATCGAGCCACTGCACTCCAGCCTGGCAACATAGTGAGACTCTGTCTCAATTAAAAAAAAAAAAGATTAAATGAGAATCTGTTATATGTAAATTTTTGGTGTTGCAGAAGAAGTAGCACTTGAATATAAATTTTCTCTCAGCAAGGTAACAAGGCAACTTGACTTTCTGCAGAAAGGGTACACTTGCCAGTAGTTTGCCATGAGAGTACAAAGAAAAGGTAGACATATTTATCCCTTACAAACCGGCCCCTACTGCTGTGCCCTGCCTCCATTGGCTGGAACTGGGCCTCACAGTCTAAACTGTGTTGATTGGCTAATAACTCAAAACTTTTCCTAAAAGGGTAAAGGCAAGAGAGAAAAAAGGAAAAGAGGAAGTCATTTGTGAAAGACTTAAAGAAGAGTAACATTTCCAAATAAGGAAGGAGAATGAACTATGGGCTGAGGTCTTCCTGGGCTTGTCCAGACACGTCAGGGCAGATATCTGGGCTACAGTATAAGAACTAGGAACACAGAATATACCTATTTCTTTATTATAACTAACAGCTACTTAGGATTATTAACAAAAGGGTTTAGAGTAAATCAACCTTTGAAGAAGCTATTATTCATCCTTAATAAGCTAAGAAGAAAGCTTTGAAGAGGAACTTCATTTACTTTTATTTTCTATGAACCTCTCTCAGGGGGTGGATACCTATGCTGTCAAGAATGTTTGTTATAGAGATTTGCAAAAGAAAAAACAAAACCTGATCTGTTCTAGAATTCATGTGTTTCCTTAAAGTCTTAGCACAAATGACTTCATTTTGATTTGGTTTAGTCTGTTGAGGCCTAGTGCATGAGTTTAGTCCAAAATGATGGCCTCCCAGAAGTTTGTTTACCAAAATTCCTCCTTTTTGGTCATGTTCTCACTTAGGTGAGAGTGTCACCAAAAGTTAAGGCCTCAGTACCACTCTCAGTTACCATCATTTTGGGTTTCCAGTCACAGCACATCATTTATAGGTTATAGTGTCCTCATGGCTGCACATTTCCTTCAGCTCCAGTTATTCCAGTTGAAGAGAGACCATATGACATTCTAGAGATGGCTGCATGCAAGCATTTAAAACCTTTGAGAGAATACAGTGCACCAGGGAGACTATTTTTATAACTATTGACTATTGGGAGGGTAATAGCAAGAGTTTGGAGCAAGCTCCTTACCCAAGGTCCCCCATAAACCAAACCTCCTAAAATCAAATAGATCAAAGAATGAGCTACAGAAAGAGTTTACTCACTTAACTAGGCAGTCTCTTTGTTAATCCCCAACCACTGGATTTCTGTAATCTTCATTAGATATATTTCCCCATAGGCCATAAGTGCCAGCAGCTGCACAGATACTTCTTTGTTCAGCCAATTCTATCATAACTTTCACAAAAGAATTTAATGTCTGTTGTGTAACTGTAGCCTTTACAGTAGAGTTTGCTATACAGCCTATCTGAGGGATACAGTTTTTGTTTTGTTTTGTTTTTTTGAGATAGAGTCTCATTCTATTGCCCAGAGTGGAGTGCAGTGGCACAATCTTGGCTCACTGCAAGCTCTACCTCCCAGGTTCAAGTGATTCTCCTGCCTCAGTCTCCAAAGTAGCTGGGATTTTAGGCTCCCATCATGACACCAGACTAATTTTTGTATTTTTAGTAGAGACGGGGTTTCACTATGTTGGCCAGGCTGGTCTTGAACTCCTGACCTCAGGTGATCCACCCACCTCAGACTCACAATATGCGGTGATTATAAGCATGACCCACTGTACCCAGCCTGAGGGATACATTTCTAATCATTGCTTCTTTTACTTTTACCCACAGAAAAAGGACCTAACAAATGATACCCTGTTTGAAGAGCAAAGGCCTTCTGGCAGTGTTTTCTTTAATCCACAATGTGGGTTAAGAGGAGTGAAAAAATGTTTTGTTTTTGACTGATTAGGAGGCAATGTATGTACAATTAAAGTTTCTTACCTACATTGGGCGTTCACCTTTTATCTATCAAAGTGTCCCCTTATACTGTATAAGGCTGTCTGCAAACTCCTTCGCAATAAAAATATATCCCATTAAGGCACATAACAGACCCATTTTCCACATCTATTGTTCATAGAGTCATACAAAAAAATATTCAAAGATGAGAATTTCATGACAGTTGAAGTCTTGTCTGTGAATTTGGGAAAAGCTGTTCATATTATGAGTGCCGTCTGCTTCTTGGGAGACATTTCCCTGGTAGCTTTACCTCAAGGGCTCCAATGAGCACACAGTTCCAAAAGTGTGGAGAGATCCAGGACCCTTCTCAGTGGTGTGAGACTGATCCCAAAGCCCTGGGTTCTGAAGTTTTCTTGTAGTGTGGATGACAAGGACAGTCTTTCTCTGATGTTTCCAGAAGATCCAAACCATAAAAAAGCTTGTTTTCACCTGGTGAAAATACACTGTTGCATAATAATCTACTGTTATAACATCCACTCTCTTGCATGGGAAAGATTTTATACAACCAGAAAACATACATTGAAAATAACAATTGAATGAATCCCTTTATAAAATGTTTAAATGGCCCACCAGGTGGCCAGATTTAATTGTCTTCCCAAGAATATGGAACCAAGCATTGGTTATAAAATGTTTGTTGTTATTGTTGTAGTTGTTTGTTTTCAAATGGAATTTTGCTCTTTTTGCCCAGGCTGGAGTGCAATGGCACAATCTTGGCTCACTGCAACCTCCACTTCCCAGGTTCAAGCTATTCTTCTGCCTCAGCCTCTCGAATAGCTAGGATTATAGCCATGCATTACCACACCCAGCTAATTTTGTATTTTTAGTAGAGATGGGATTTCACCATGTTGGCCAGGCTGGTCTTGAACTCCTAACCTCCAGTAATCCACCCGTCTTAGCCCCCCAAAATGCTGGGATTATAGGCATGAGCCACCGCACCTGGCCAGTTATAAAATGTTTTAAACAATTTTAGTATCAGCTGATTTAATATGAAAATCTGACAGTATTTTCTTGGTATTTAATTAATTTTTGTTCTACTCAGGTTAGTAGCTTTTTACAAGGAAATTTGGTTATTTCTGTGGTTTACAATAACAATGTAATAACCATAATTATATTTGATAGCATATACTATTTTAGAAATCTCATACAATTTTGGAACATATGTTCATATTATTCACAAAAACATAACTTAAGAAAACTGAACATTATTTTGGCAATCTCATTTACCTAAACATGTCAAATAATCCTGTTTACCTCTTTTCTGAATGTTTTCAGGGCCCTTTTATCCATCCAAAAATCCAGGGATTAGGAAAGACAATTTTGAAACTGAAGTTTGATTTTAGAATTCCAGATTAGCATAAGTTATTTATTTTGCCAAAATGATGACTCAGAAATTTTAAACTAGTAAAAACCTTTCATAACTTTTCCAAACACACACACTCAACACTTTATATGTAAAACTTTCTAGTAGTCTTTTTTTTTTTGAGACAGAGTCTTGCTCTTGTTGCCCAGGCTGGAGTGCAATGGCATGATCTCGGCTCACTGCAACCTCTGCCTACCTGGTTTGAGCAATTCTCCTGCCTCAGCCTTCTGAGTAGCTGGGATTACAGGTGCCTACTACCATGCCTGGCAAATTTTTGTATTTTTAGTAGAGATGGGGTTTTGCCATGTTGGCCAGGCTGGTCTCAAACTCCTGACCTCATGGTCTGCCCACCTCAGCCTCCCAAAGTACTGGGATTACAGGTATGAGCCACTGTGCCTGGTCTCTAGTAGTCTCAATTGCATGTTACAATGGCGATTCTTAGCAATTTTAACTTTAATGTAAAACCTGGTAAGTTATGTTCTAATAAGGGTTGACTATTTCTAGGATAGTTAGGGCGTGGCTAATTCCACACATCCCCAGGCTTTACCTAGTATAGGGTCCAGCTCTAAAGGGTCCTGTGAGCCCCTCCCTGCTGATGTGGAGATGAGAAACTGTGAAAATAAAGACACAAGACACAGAGATAGAGAAAAGAGAGTTTGGACCCAGGGGTCCACTGCCAACCAAAATGTGGAGTCCAGCAGTGGCCATGAGTGCCTGGACACTCTGACTTTTATTGAGTACAAAGCAGGGGGAAGGGTAGACAGGGTGAGGTAATGGTGGTCAGTAGGGTCAGGTAAATCACGTGTCTTGGTGACAGGGGCTCAGGATTTTCAAGAAGCCAAGGCAAGGAGAAAACTTAAGGCATCAGCACTTTTTTCATACTTGTCAAGAAATAACAAGGTCACTTAGATTTATGTTACTATTACTAATTCTCATCTTTTGAGAAAGAGAGGAACCAGGTGCAGAAGCAGAACATGAAAGTAGACAGGGAACATGACCGCTGAAACACAGCATCACAGAGACAATTAAGCCCCCAGATGTCGGCGGGCCTCCCTGAAAGCTGCCAGGCCTACCACAAGAATTTGGAAGAGTGTTTTATCTTAATTTCCCCAGGGAAGGAGACATCTCGGCCATCTTCTCCTTCCCTAGCTGGCTAAACAGCAGGCACTTTCACAGCGCTGGTGCTACTGCACAACTGAGGTGTCCTCCTGCAGCCCTTATGTGGGCGTGACAGAGGACTTAGAGCATCTTGCCTTAGGGTTACCTCTTTTTCCAATGCCACTTCAGTCCCATACTTCTTGACTTGAGACTTATTAGTAAGATTAAGGATTATATGATTATATATATGTATATATTTATGATTACCTGTGAATAGCTATGTGATTATTTATGATTAGATATAGGAATAACTATGTAACTATATCTCTAATTCTTTTCTAATTCTATATTTATATGAGAGCAGACTGAGGTCTCAGACCCTTGCCTCGGCTCCTGTGGGGTTCCCCCCCCACACCTAGCTGGAAAGCAGGCAAGTTAAAGAATTTTCAAAAACCAAAGAAGCAGCTTATGACCTTAAAGCATTTAGCAAAGCTAATATTTGAACATAACTTAGACCACGTTTGCATTCTGAAAACATTGTATTTTACCAATAATCTTTAAAATCATTTTTATTTCCCAAATACTGCTAAAGTCATGTGAACTAAAAGGCATTACACTTTCTACTTTTCTGACAAAATACTTGATTTAAGTTCTTATTATTATTGCTGTCATTTTGTTTGAGACAGAGTCTGGCTCTGTAGTTCAGGCTGGAGTGCTATGGCTCGATCTTGGCTCACTGCAACCTCCACCTCAGGGCTCAAGTGATTCTCTTGCCTCAGCTTCCCAAGTGGCTGGGATTACAGGTGCCTGTCACCACACCCAACTAATTTTTGTATTTTTAGTGGAGACGGGGTTTCACCATGCTGGCCAGGCTGGTCTTGAACTCCCAACCTCAGGCTATCTGCCCATCTCAGCCTCCCAAAGTTCTGGGATTATAGAGGTGAGCCACTTCATCTAGTCTAATCTCTTATTATTATTAAACAATTAATTAAAAACTTTACATGGGAGATAAACAGTGACTTTTACTTTATACTCTTTCTCTCAGTTTGCACAGAGAGAAAGAGACTAGAGACTGACTGGTAAGAAATTTTTGCCCTTTTGCCAGCATGCCAGGCTTCTGGGTTCCTGAGAGGCCCTAGCCACCCTGTTTGACTGTATGCAAAAGACACATTGCTATGAATTAAGAATATTCATAGGTAGTTTACATATTTTGGAGAAACTAGGAAGAGAGAGAAATATGACTCAAATTCTATTTGGGAGAGTATACACAACAAACTTAAAATATCAGGCAGCCTAAAACACAAAAAGTTAATACAAAAGGATAGAGCACTGGTGTTCTCCATTACATTAATTCCTGCAGACCCGACAAAGGTAGCTTAGGAATTCCAGATAAATGGAACAAATGATGACTTGTTAAAAATGCACAGGAAACAAAATGACTATTCACAGAACCGAATAAAAGCCTTCCACTAAAAACTAAAAAGCATCACTGTTTTATATATATGGATACACAGCAAAGTCAGAGGTGCATTAACAGCAAATGAATTAAAAACTAGAAGTAAAAACACACAAACAGGAAACCAACTCGAAATTTTTCCACTTGATTTACCTCGGAAGCTGCAGTGTTACCTAGGGCCCCCAAAAACCCACATAATGAATATTTTGTTTCTGATACACAATTCAATATCCCTACATTCACCAATATTATTTTACACTCTGTGCAGTCAAGAAATCCACTTCAGGCATATGACCAATAAGTACTCTAGCACTATCCACACAAAACAGTAAATGTACAGTGAAGCAATGCAAGCATGTATGTGAAATTTGGCTTTACATTAAATACAGCTTCATGCTTAACTATATTAAAACAGAGTGGCCAGGTGCAGTGGCTCACACCTGTAATCTGAGCACTTTGGGAGGCTGAGGCGGGCAGATCACAAGGTCGGGAGATCGAAAACATCCTGGCTAACATGGTGAAACTCTGTTTCTACTAAAAATACAAAAATTGGCTGGGCATGGTGGCACACACCTGTAGTCCCAGTGACTTGGGAGGCTGAGGCAGGAGAACTGCTTGAATCTGGGAGGCAGAGGTTGCAGTGAGCTGAGATCACACCACTGCACCCCAGTGTGGTGACAGAGTGAGACTCCATCTCAAAAAAAAAAAAAGAATTGCCCAACTGCCAATGAATGTTTTACAATACTTCTAATTTTACTTTAATCCAGACTGAGAGCTTTAACTATAAAAATGCTAAAGAGCCAAATATCTCCAATTATTTATCAAGTTTTAAACAATATTATTTAAACTTTTTCCACATCTTTCTCCTCTACTTAATGGTTCCTTACTACATTGTTTCATAAATAACTTTTTCAAATCTGTAATTTGAACTAACTTTTAGATAACTTCTGAATTAGACAAAATTATTCTTTTTTCCACTAATAACTATTTCTGGCACATTTTGTATACAGAATTACGTGTTACCTAGAATTTTTATCTTTAGTAACCTAAAACTTAGTGAAACCCTAAAAAGCAAGAAATCGTGAGCTATCAGATATGGACACTTACAGATAAGAACAGTTCCACAATTTCAGAAACATATTTTCCTATATTACAATGCTTTCTTACTTGGAATGTTAGAAACAAGTGCCCAGTGCTGCAAAGAAAACCAGCAGGTAGGCAGAAAATTCTTCAGCATGGCAAATTTTCTTCTGCAGAAGGGTGCAGCTTGCACCAGTCACAATCACAAGAGAACACTGAGAGGAATAGGGCAGCGGTTTTTATCCCTAATGCAGTTACTATCACTTCCGTGTCCTTTCCCCATTGGCTGGGGTTAGGCCTCACAATCTAAGCTAACTCAATTGGCTAAGGTTTAAAATTGAATAGGGTCTATTAGGCAGGAAGGAAGAGGGACTGTCTGTTACTAGGTGGGGAGGCACATTTGGACTTGTCTGGGTGTGGCAATGGCAGGAACGTTGTTTACAGAACAGGTATCTAGAAGACAAGAAAGTACAAGGAAGTTGGTCTTAAGAAACAAGGAACAGGAACTAAGGCTTTTTGAAGAGGAATTTATCAACTCTGACAGAAATGACTCAGATATTAAATGGGCATTAAAAACAACTTTAAGATTTTAATTTACTGGTAGGGTGTGGTGGCTCATGGCTGTAATATGCATTTATCTCAGTGATAATTTGAATAGAATGGGAGGCAGTCTTCACCCCAAGCAGCTCCCAGCTTGAATTAACACTGACATTTAAAAATATCTAGCAAAGACAAACATAACCTCAGCCCTTCAGGAGGCCGAGGCAGGCAAATCATGAGGTCAGGCGATTGAGACCATCCTGGCCAACATGGTGAAACCTCATGTCTACTAACCATACAAAAATTAGCTGGGCATGGTGATGCATGCCTGTAATCTCATCTACTTGGGAGGCTGAGGCAGGATAATCACCTGGACCAGGTAGTCGAAGGTTTTGGTGAGCTGAGTTCATGCCACTGCACTCCAGCCTGGCGACAGAGCGGGACTCCGTCTGAAAAACAATTAATTTACACAAAAATTATTGGTTTGGTCCAGAAAGGCAAGACAACTTGAGGTGAGGAGGGAGCTTGGGGGGTTTCAGATCACAGGCCAACAGTTGGATTCTTCTGAGTTTCTGATTAACCATTCCTGAGGAAGCAATCAGATATGCATTTATCTCAGTGACACTTTGAATAGAATGGGAGGCAGGCTCTCCCCAAGCAGCTCCGGCTTGAATTAACACTGACATTTTAAAATATCTAGCAAAGGCAAACATATAATTCAGACAAAATGTATGCTGACAATTGTAAAGGCATTTCTATTTTTATTCCACCAATAATTTTGAAGCTAGCTTGTTTAGTAAAGTTATACTTCAAATCATGTGAACTTGAAGACTGCTTAGACATATTAATTTATGAGTGGTTTTTTACTTACAAGCCAATTTTGGTAGACACAACATATAACAACAAGTGTACATACAAATGAACACATCTAGACATGAATGCACACACGTAGATGAAGATCCAGTAGCTTGGAACCTTAGCCATGAGACAGCAGCAATACAAGCTTGCCCCAATAGATAATTCAGTTAAGGCTGTGACCAATATTTCAGTTAAAGCAGTTTCCATGGCAGTTTGATTTTTAAAGGCCAAATCTTCCCAGACTCCAAAGAGCACTGGGGCAAAACTGTACCAAAGGAGGGTGTCACACATTAACCAGGTGTGCTTAGAACCACAGCACAAAAGCCTGGATTCATGCCGTGTCATTTCCCTTTCCCATTAGACAGTAGACTGCAGATTCTGAACAATGTTGGGGCCAAACAGCATTGCAGCTGCCAGAGGAAATTCTAAGAAGGGTTTAGTTCTAGACCTCAGAGCCTTTGCCAAGAGCATCCCCTTTTGAGGAAAGAGACCCAAGCATCTAGGATCACCACCCCCTTGACCTCCACGCTGCATTTCAATAGAAGTAAAGGCTGGCCAACCAGCACCTCCTTAATCACCTTCCTATAGATTGCAGGCATAGGATGGGGGAGTCTTTCCAGAAGGCACTGTTTTTACTTAAACAAGATCAAACCCCCACCCCGTAGCAGAATCAGCCTCGAGAAACAGAGCTCCCAAACACCGAATGGGAAAGGAAAGGGTTTATTATCACAGCCGGGAGCTGAGGAAATGACCTGTCCAAATTCAGCTCATCTAACAAAGGAAGGTTCTGTCTTTATATAGGCTTATACTTTAGATATTACATGTTGAAGAATCTTAGGTTTATAGCTTTAGAAATCACATATGAAAAGGGCCTAGGTTTACAGCTTCAGGAATCACATATGAAAGGGTTCCAGTTCACAGTTTTAGGACTCACACACAAAAAGGTTTCTGGTTTGATCTTGTTTTAAGTGAAAATAATGCCTTCTGGAGAGTCCCAAGACCAAGCCTGCCACCTACAGGAAGGTGAAACCGGAGGCGCCAGTGGGTCAGCCTTTTCTTCTATTGAAATGCAGTGTGATAGTCAAAGGGGAAGTTGATCTCAGATGCCTGTGTCTCCCTCTTCAAACCCACACCTACTCCATGGATCAAGACCCTTTCACATGTAATATCTAAAACTATAAACCCAAGACCCTTTCACATGTAATTTCTAAGGTTATAAACCCAAGACCCGTTCACGTGTAATATCTAGAGTTGTAAGTGTATGTAAAGGCAGAACTTCTCTTTGTTAGAGGAGCTTGGCTGTTAGACAACTATGTCACCTTGCTCCCAGCTGAATAAATCACCTCTCCCTTCCTAGTTCAGTGTCCAAGAGGTCTGTTTCTCATGGCCACTCCTGCTTCACTTTGGGCAGATTGAGGTCCACAGGTGTTGGAAACAGGTTTATAATGTCAGGAAAAATCCACTCTGAGACAATGGATGACTCAGCAAGGCTAGAGGATGCAACTCGCTGGTAATCTTGCCACCAGAGCACACCTGAACAAGGGAGACAGGGACATTTATAACTTTCATAACCTGATGCAATCGCCTTACTGCTGAGTCCAGTTTCATTGGCTAGAACAGGACCTCACATTCTATGCTTGACCAGATTTGCTAAAAGCTTGGAAATTTCCTGAAAAGATAAGGAGAAAGAAGACAAGGAAGAAGAGGAAGCTAGTCAGGAGAAGGTCAGGAGGGTTTCCAAATAAGGAATGGCATGCACCAGGGTTTGGAGCTTGCCCAGTTCTGTTCAGACTTGCCAGAGCAAGTCAAGGTAGCTGATTGAAGATGTAGCAGATTTAGAGAATATATATACATGGGTATATGTTTATCCTAATAGGGGATAATGGCCAGAGAGCAAAAGATTGTAACTCCTTATAATATAGTCTGATATAAACTTTGAAGAAGAACTTTCCCACCTCTAACAATAGGACCCACAGAGCATCCTCCTGTGGGGTCCAATCTTAGACTGTCAGACGTCTCTGACCTTAGATGGGCACCAGTACCACGCACAGGTTTTCCCCTCCAAAGCCTACTATGACCCTTATAAGAATAGTCATGAGCTCTAATGAGAAGGGGATGCTGGGTGGGCGCTTTTTGTCCTTAGTCAGTTGAGTCGATAAGGGAAGAATTTAGCCTAAGAAAAGAAAGTTTATGTCCCCTGAAACACATACAAGTTTGCTCTGAGCTGCAGGGATCAGGGGCTGCCTGGAAAAAAGATTGCCTTCTGGGCTGGGCAATTATAAACAGCCGCTGAAAGACTGAAAAAAGAAGAAAGGGAAAAAAAGAAATACAAAGACCCAGATCCCTTAAGAGAACTGTAAAAAGACCCAGGTCCCTTAAGAGAACTGTAAAAAGACCCAGGTCCCTTAAGAGAACTGTAAAAAGACCCAGGTCCCTTAAGTGAACCGTGCGATGGCAGTTAGGCGCCTCCCTTATTTCACCGGCCAAGGCCAGAAACCTGCAGCTGTCTCCAGGTTTAGGCGCTGCCCAGCAAGGGTCCCAGTTGGAAAGGAAAAGAGAGCACGCCCTTGTACGGAGCAGAAAGGAAAGAGAGAAAAATGAATCCCAAACTTTCTGCTTACCTCTTCCTCCTGCCCTTCTTACCAAAATGTTAATGGTGGAGGGTGTCCTGGTTCTTGACTTCTTGAACAAAGAATTGGACAAAATGCACAAACAAAGAAAGGAAGGAATGAAGGGCTTTATTGAAAATGAAAGTACATTCCACAGTGTGGGAGCAGGCCTGAGTACAGGGGCTCAAAGGCCCCGTTGCAGAGTCTTTGGGAGTTTAAATGCCCCCTACTTGGGGTATGCCCTATGTAAATAGAGAGGATGAAGTAAAGTTACAAGTCATTTGCTTGTCCTGTGCCCTATGGAGAGGGTATTTCCTGTCATAGCTGAAGAGTGATTCGGCCTTATGTTCCCTGCCTCCAGACCCTATTTTCCTGCCTCACAAGGGCTAATGGAAATGTACCTTAGAATAAAAGACTGTTGAAAACTAAGATTGTCTATTTTGGTGTCTGCTTAGAATAGTGCCTGGCTGGGAGGATCACGAGGTCAGGTGATGGAGACCATTCTGGCAACACAGTGAAACACCATCTCTACTAAAAATACAAAACACCAGGCATAGTGGCAGGCACCTGTAATCCCAGCTACTCCAGAGGCTGAGGAAGGAGTATTGCTTGAAACCAGGAGGCGGAGGTTGCAGTGAGCTGAGATCGCACCACTGCACTCCAGCCTGAGAGTGAGACTCCAGCTCAAAAAAAAAAAAAAAAAGAATAGTGCCTGACATGTACAAGGCACTCAATAAATACTTGTGGAGAGGATGAATGTGTGAGTGAGAACCCAGCCAAGCCCTTGGTCTATGGTTTTCTCTGGGTTTCAGCACCACAGAAGCTCTCCTGGCAGGGAGGCAGAGCCCCTGGGGCAGGGCAGGGCAGGGCAGGCAAGATCTGGAAGTCAGTGATCAATGAGACTAGAATGATTTATTTACCCACAAAAGGAAAACTTTTCACCAAGTCACCTAGGAAGTGAAGAGTGAGGGTGTTCTGTCAGCCTACTGATGACCGAGAGTGATTTAATTGAGCCTCCTGCTCCATGCGTGCCAATCTGGAGCTGTGACTCCTGCCCAAGAGCGTGACCTTTCCACACACAAATAGAGAGTGTTCTAGACAGACCTTTCCACACACAAATAGAGAGTGTTCTAGACAGACCATATGCTGGGTTTCAGAAACAGAAATAATCACTTTGTGTGGTCCTGAAACGCAGCTGTAGTCTTGCTTAGAGCCTTTTTTTTTTCTTTGTTTGCTTGTTTTGTTTTTCAGGGGGACAGGTGTCAGGAATTCGACTTTATAATAATGACATTAAAATTTTTTTCTCTTAAATGGGTCATATTTAGAATCTAATGATTAGGCTGTAGATGTGTGGGTTATTCTTCCTGATAAATGAAGCTTCAAACTCAGAAAACCTAACACAATTCCATATATATTTTTCTCTTATGAACCAAGAAAATGCCCAAGAATGTCATAATTGTCAGAATGTTTTATTACCTTAGAAAAAAAGCAATTGACTGGGAGTGGTGGCTCACGCCTGTAATCCCAGCACTTTGAGAGGATGAGGCGGGCAGATTACCTGAGGTCAGGAGTTCCAGACTAGCCTGACCAACATAGAGAAACCCCATCTCTACTAAAGATACAAAACTAGCCATATGTGGTGGCACAGGCCTGTAATCCCAGCTACTCTGGAGGCTGAGGCAGGAGAATTGCTTGAACCCAGGATGCAGAGGGTGCAGTGAACTGAGATCATGCCATTGCACTCCAGCCTGGGCAACAAGAGTGAAACTTCATCTCCAACAAAAGGGATTGGGGGGGCAACTTGGCTGGGCCTGGTGACTCACTCCTGTAATCCCAGCACTTTGGGAGGCTGAGGCAGGCAGATAACAAGGTCAAGACATCAAGACCATCCTGGCCAACATGGTGAAATCCCATCTCTCTACTAAAAATACAAAAATTAGCTGGGTGTGGTGGTGCACGCCTGTAGTCACAGCTACTTGGGAGGCTGAGGCAGGAGAATCACTTGAATCCAGGAGGTGGAGGTTGCAGTGAGCTGAGATTGTGCCATTGCACTCCAGCCTGGCAACAGAGCAAGACTCCGTCTCACACACACACACACAAAAAGTAAAAGAAAAAGAAAAAACAAAAAGGACAACTTTCCATGTTTGCAAAGTAATACAATGTAATCCAGATGGGTTCACTGAGACTAACAGTAGTCAATAAAATACTTGATTAATAGCATAAGAGTTGCCTCTGGGTACTGGTGCTCTGATTACATAATATCTACATTTTAGAAAAAATCTAGCTCATGTGAAAGCATGGAAATGCTTTAGGCACTAAGGCAGCAGTGCCTGTAATAGGACCAGTAAGGCAATTGCCATGTCCGAACATGTCCATACTCTGTGATTCATTATGGTTATGTTCCAAAGGGTTAGAGCTCTAGGTAGCACTGAAACTCAATCAGCAGAAACTCTCCAATAACCAGAAACTCTAACTTTTTGTCTGTTTGATTTTTTAGATGTGGGTCTCACTGTCACCCAGGCTAGAGTGCAGTGACTCACTGCAGCCTCAAATTCCAGGCAATCCTCCTGCCTTGGCCTCTCAAACTGCTAGGATTACAGCCTTGAGCCACTGCATCCAGCCATGAAACTCTGATTAAAATAGTAGGCCAGGCACAGTGTCTCATGCTTGTAATCCTAACACCTAGGGAGACCAAGGCAGGAGGATTGCTTGGGCCTAGGAGTTCAAGACCAGTCTGGGCAACATCACAGGACCCTGTCTCTACAAAAAATTAAAATTAGCTGGGCGTGGTGGCACTCACCTTCAGTCTTAGCTACTCATGAGGCTAAGGTAGGAGGATGGTTTGAGCACAGGAGAGCGAGACTGCAGTGAGCTGTGAAATTTAAGACGTAGCTGATTTAGAGAATACATGGGTATTCTGGGTGACAGAGTGAGGCCTTGTCTTAAATAAAATAATTGTAGTAGTGTCCACAAGAATCACCTGCAGAACCCAAAGATCTTAGACTTTGAATGTTCACCCTGACTGTTCCCTTTACCTAGAATGCCCACTGATCTTAGATCAGTCTAACTCCCACCTCTCCATTTGACTACCCCTGTTCATCCTTGAAAACCCAGGTAAGATTTTCTCCTCAGCCAGGAGCCCTCTTTGAGGATAATTCACGTCCTCACTTCTCCTATAAGCTCCCATAGCATCTTTCAAATTTCTGTGTAGTTAACACATTACATGGCATATTTTGTTTGCCTTTCCCTCTGCCCAGAATGTAAGCTTCTCGGTCTATTCATGCACCTAGTAAAGTGCAATTACCATAGTAGGCAGCTCAACAAATGTACATTTAGAAAAACATTTCATCTCTCTCCGCTGCATGCCTCCAAGATGACAAAGAAAAGAAGGAACAAGGGTCATGTCAAAAAGGGCCGAGGTCATGTTCAGCCTATTCACTGCATGAACTGTGCCCTATGCATGCCCAAAGACAAGGCCATTAAGACACTCAAACGTAGTGGAGGTCACAGCAGTCAGGGACATTTCTGAAGCGAGCATCCTTGATGCTTATGTACTTCCCAAGCTCTTTCTGAAGCTACATTACTGTGTGAGTTGTGCGATTCACAGCAACATAGTCAGGAATTGATCTCGTGAAGCCCACAGGGACCGAACACCCCCACCCCGATTTAGACCTGCAGGTGCTGCCCCATGACTCCCAACAAAACCCATGTAAGGAGCTGAGTCCTTAAAAGACTGAAGGCAACTATTCTCTGGAGAAAAATAAAATGGAAATTGTACTTAAAAAAAAAAAGAAATGTTATTCAGTCTTGAAAAGTAGTGAATTGGCCAGGCACAGTGGCTCACACCTGTAATCCCAGCAATTTGGGAGGCTGAGGCAGGTGGATCACCTGAGGTCAGGAGTTCAAAACCAGCCTGATCAACATGGTGAAACCCCATCTCTACTAAAAATATAAAAAATTAGCTGGGTGCAGTGGTGCCCACCTGTAATCCCAGCTCCTCAAGGAGGCTGAGGCAGGAGAATTGCTTGAACCAGGGAGGCGGATGTTGCTGTGAGCCGAGATCATGCCACTGCACTCTGGCCTGGGCAACAGAGCAAGACTTCATCTCAAATAATAATAATTTAAAAAAGAATGAATGATGCCTTTGTTTTTATGCTCAGAAAAATTTCCGAATGAAAACAATCACCTTTATTTTCATTTTCAGCACGGGTTCTTGCTGTGTGACTGTGAAAATGACTGACAGAGATTACAACCAGGCACTGACTACTCTTTCCTTGTCTTTCTCTTCCAGGTTCCGGATGGCACATTCCTAATTCCCTCTTGACCACAAAAAGTGAGAATCCAGCCTCAAATCTGCAACTCTTGTGTCTAAGAAAGCAATTGTTTTAAAATTTCCATTTAACAGAAATACGGATGCAGAGCCATATAATCATTGGTCTTTGATCACTCAGCAAATCTCAGAACAAGAAACAAATCCTAGAGGGGATGACAGGGAAGTTCTTGACACTATAGCCCAGCAACCTCACCACGAAGCTGGAACCTTTCCTACACTAATCGCAGGGCAACAAGTGACAGATTTTTACTTTTTTTTTCTTTTTTTGAGACAAAGTTTCACTCCTGTTGCCCAGGCTTGAGTGCAATGACACGATCTTGGTTCACTGCAACCTCCACCTCCCATGATCAAATGATTCTCCTGCCTCAGCCTCCCCAGTAGCTAGGATTACAGGCATTTGTCACCATACCTGGCTAATTTTATATTTTTAGTAGAGATGGGGTTTCTCCATGTTGGTCAGGCTGGTCTCAAACTCCTGACCTCAGGTGATCCGTCCACCTCAGACTCCCAAAGTTCTGGGATTACAGACACAAGCCACCATGCCTGGCCTAGATTTTTACTTTTTAGTTCAATCTTTTTTATTTATTTATTTATTTGTTTGTTTGTTTGTTTGTTTTGAGACGGAGTTTTGCTCTTGTTACCCAGTCTGGAGTGCAATGGCATGATCTCGGCTCACCGCAACTTCTGCCTCCTGGGTTCAGGCAATTCTCCTGCCTCAGCCTCCTGAGTAGCTGGGATTATAGGCACACGCCACCATGCCCAGCTAATTTTTTGTATTAGTAGAGACGGGGTTTCACCATGTTGACCAGGATGGTCTCGATCTCTTGACCTCGTGATCCACCCACCTCGGCCTCCCAAAGTGTAATATTTAAATTTTATGGTCATGTCAGTGTTTGGAAAATGTGTTACATTTTCTATTTTAGGCTTCCATTATATCTCTTGTCTACATCAAAGAGAAGTAGCTGAACTACTTGGTTCTGTGTCAATTTTTATCTTTTGCAATAATTTCATATTCTATACCTCACACTCTATCTCACTTTGACTTTTTCAATATATAATACATTTTTATTATGTTAAGATCAATCAGGCCATGCACTGTGGCTCATGCCTGTAATCCCAGCACTTTGGGAGGCCAAGGTGGGTAGATCACCTGAGGTCAAGCTGGAGTTTGAGACCAGCCTGGCCAATATGGCGAAACCACGTCTCTACTGAAAATAAAAATGTTAGCCGGGCATGCTGGCGAGTGCCTGTAGTTCCAGCTACTCAGGAGGATAAGGCAAGAGAATCACTTAAGTCCAGGAGGTGGAGGTTGCAGTGAGCCAAGATCACGCCACTGCACTCTAATCTGGGCAACAGAACCAGACTGCATCTCAAAAAAAAAAAAAAGCAGTCAATGACATAACACTAAAAATGCTTTTTATGGAATACTGTTGCTAAACCTTCATTATACTGGTTGTTAAACTGGAAAAAGATCAATAAAACACAGGTTGTTTTTGGACTTGATAGCTGCTGTTTTAAAGGGTCATTTTATTTTATCTTATTTTATTTTAAGACAGGGTCTTGCTCTGTTGCCCAGGCTAGAGTGCAGTGGCACTATCATAGGTCACTGCAGCCTCGAACTCCTGGGCTCAAGTGATCCTCCCACCTCAGCCTCCTGAGTAGCTGGAACTACAGCACATGCCACCATGCCTAGTTAATTTTTAATTTTTTTGTAGACATGAGGTCTTGCTATGTTGCTCAGGCTGGTCTTGAACTCTTTGCCTTGAGTGATCCTCCTGCCTCCATGTTTTAAATAATACTGAATTTTAAAATGGAAAAAATAATTTTTCCATATGTGGTCACATTTCAGCATTTAGCAGCTCTGAAAAGAATTTAAGAAAAGGTACCAGTTGGCTGGAAGGCTAAGCCAGACACATTCTGTTTCTGCTAGGCACAGCTAGTGCTTTCTTCAGTCCCATTAAGGAATGTGAAAAGTCATAATACTAAATCTAAAAAAAGAAAAAAACGTGTCAAATTCAAATTGTTTTATTTTCTAGTATTTTTTTCTTTTTCTTTTTTTTTGAGATGGAGTTTTACTCTTGTCACCCAGGTTGGAATGCAATGACATGATTTGGGTTCACTGCAACCTCTGCCTCCTAGGTTCAAGTGAGTCTCCTGCCTCAGTCTCCCTAGTAGCTGAGATTACAGGTGTCCACCACCATGCCCAACTAATTTTTGCATTTTCAATAGAGACAAGGTTTTGCCATGTTGGCAGGCTGGTCTCAAACTCTTGACCTCAGGTAATCCACCTGCCTTGGCCTCCCAAACTGCTGGGATTACAGGAGTGAGCCACCACTCCTAGTCTATTTCCTAAGTATTTTAATTACATATTGCTACTTAACAAAGTACCCCAACTTCATGGCTTAGAACATAACCATCTTATTTGCTCACAATTTAGCAGGTCAGCAATTTGGTCTGTGTTCAGCTGGGTGGTTCTTTTCTGGTCTCCCCTGTGGTCATTCATGTAACTACTGGAGTCATCTGGCATGGTGCTGGAGCTGGATGGTTTTGGATAGCCTCACGCATCTGGAATTAGTGTTATCTGTAGTTGGGGCATCTCTTCCCATACAATCTCTCATTCTCCTGGAGCATAGCTCAGGCTTCTCACATGGTAGTCTCAGGATTTCAAAAGGGTGAGAACTCAGAAAGTCACTTCCATAGCATTCTGTTGGCCAAAACAAAGTACAAGGGCAGCCCAAATTCAAGAGAATGAAGAAACAGTCTCTACCTTTTTCTTTTTTTTTTTGAGACAGAGTCTTGCTCTGTTGCCAGGTGCCAGACTGGGGTGCAGTGACCGATCTCAGCTCACTGCAACCTCCGCCTCCCAGGTTCAAGCAATTCTCCTGCCTCAGTCTCCAGAGTAGCTGGGACTACAGGTGTGTGCCACCATGCCCAGCTAATTTTTGTATATTTTAGTAGAGATGGGGTTTCACCATGTTGGCCTAGATGATCTTGATACCTTGACTTCATGATCTGCCTGCCTTGGCCTCCCAAAGTGCTGGGATTACAGGCATGAGCCACCACACCCAGCCCAGTCTCTATCTTTTGATAGGAAGAGATGTAAAGCTACACTTCTTAAAAAATTTTCTTTTAAATAAGAAAAAATCATTTTTGAAGTAGAGACAGGGTCTTGCTATATTGCCCAGGCTGGTCTCAAGTTCCTGGGCTCAAGTGATCCTCCCACCTTGGCCTCCCAAAGTGTTGTAACTACAGGCCTGAGCCACCATGCCCAGCCTAAAGTTACATTTAACAGGTGTGTATACAAAAGGGTGGGAAGAATATATGATTATTTATTTTCAATCTACTACATTAACAATGGCTCAAAATTCAGAAACAATACATAAAATGATTGATCAATTTGATTACACTGAGATTTAAAAAAATCTTATACTACAAAAATACCATAAGTAAAAAGTAAAATGATAAATCACAAACTTGGAAGAATATTTGTAATTTATATCAGAGATAAAAGTTTAATGTCCTTAGCATATAAACAGCTTCTAAAAAATGGAAGGAAGGACAGACACAATGCAGGAAAATGCACTACAGATATAAAAAGACAGTTTGCAGAAAAAGAAATGCATATGGTCCTTAACATTAAAAAAAAAAAAAAAGTTCAGGCCAGGCATGGTAGCTCATACCTGTAATCCCAGTGCTGTGGGAGGCTGAGGTGGGAGGATCTCTTGAGGCCAGGAGTTCGAGACCAGCCTAGGGAACATAGTGACACCCTGTAGCTACAAAAGAGTATATTAAAAAAAATTTTAAATCACACCTGTAATCCCAGCACTTTGAGAGGCCAAGGCAGGTAGATCATGAAGTCGAAAGATTGAGACCATCCTGGCCATCATAGTGAAACCCTGTCTCCACTAAAATTTCAAATAAATTAGCTGGCTGTAGTGGTACACACTTGTAGTCCCACCTACTTGGGAGACTGAGCCAGGAGAATCACTTGAACCCAGGAGGTTACAGTGAGCCGAGATCATACCACTGCACTCTAGCCTGGCAACAGAGTCAGACTCCATCTCAAAAAAAAAAAAAAAAAAAAAAAAAAAAATTAATGTCCAACCTCTCTATTTTTTTCTGTTTTTTTTTTGAAACAAGGACTCACTGTGTCACTCACGCTGGAATGCAGTGATATCATCATGACTCACTGCAGCCTTGAACTCCCAGGCTTAAGCAACCCTCCCATCTCAGCCTCCTGAGTAGCTGGGACTACAGGTGCACACCATCGTGCCCTGTTAATATTTCATATTTTTTGTAGAGACATGGTTTCATCACATTTCCCAGGCTGGGCTCCACCTCCTGGGCTCAAGTGATCTGCCAACCTCAGCCATCTCAGAGTTCTGGGATTATAGCCATGAGCCACTGGGCCCAGCCCAAGCTCACTCTTAATAAGGGAAATACAAATTTAAACTCCACTGAGATATTTTTTCATCTATCACTTGAGCAAAAACCCAAATGTTAGGGAACTCACATACATTGCTGTTTCTGCACGTACAACAGGAAGCAGGCACTCAAACGTTGTTGTTTTGGGGATGTTAAGTGGTAGCCCTCCTATGAAAGGACTTTTGTAATAGCAGCAAAATTACATATGTATTTGACCTAGTAATCCCTCTTTCAGAAACCTATCCCAATGATACAGTAGCAAAAATATATATGCATGAAATTATTCATTGCAGCACTATTTGTAATAGCAAATACTAGAAACCAGCCAAATGTCCATCAACAGGGGACCAGTTGAATAAACTATCCATGGTACCTACACAATGTAGTTCTATGCAACCATGAAAAGCAATGAGAAATATTACTATCTACAATTTAATCTCCAGGCATATAGTTGAATGAAAAAAGCAAGGTAGAAAAATGTATGTGTATAGTATACTACTGCTTATCTAAGCAAAAAATATGTATATATGTTATATATAGGTTATGTATATATAGGTTACATATTATACATATAAAGGGTGGGAAGAATTTGTGACTAAATTCTTATATATATATATAAAAATAAATAAGCTCTGTCTATATGTATAGCTAAGAAAGAAGGATTTAGGATTATCTCTCTTTTCATTTTTTATTTGTATAAGCCACATATATATATATATGCTATATATAACATACATATAGCATATATAAAGAAAAAGTGGAAAGAATGATAAGCCAGAATGAATCCATATTGGGAAGTGGAAGAAATAGATGGAAGGAATATAGAGAAAGGGTATCACCATGTAACAACTCCTAATAAAATAATGAATCAATGGCTTCTATCATCACGAAGAGAAAAGCACCAAATATTATACACCTCCTGATGGATGTATGAACATGTCCTACGAATAATTCCTACCAAGGCCAGGCACAGTGGCTCACCCCTGTAATCCCAGCACTTTGAGAGTCTGAGGTGGGAGGATCACTTGAGACCAGGAGTTCAAGATCAGCCTGGGCAACATAGACAGACTTTTTCCCTACAAAAAGTTTTAAAAATTAGTGTGTGCCTGTAGTCCCAGCCACCTGGGAGGCTGAGGTTGGAGGATTGCTTCAGCCCAGGAGTCGGAGGCTGCAGTGAGCTTTGATAGTGCCACTGCACTCTGGCCTGGGCAACAGAGCAAGACCGTGTTCCTACAACAAATAAATAAATAGCAATTTGATCAAACCTCTAGATCTAAATACCAATTTATAGGCAGTATTGGGGAGAGGAGCATGTTAAACAGAACAAACACATGTGGTTGCAATAAGCAAAGTCCAGACTGAAAAATTCTACAAATCAAATGAGTCAGTTTATTAAAACCATCAATTGCAAAGAAAAGTAGAAGAGAGATGGAGGAGCAACCTATAGAAAAAGAGACTTAAAGATGGATTTACCATTTGTGGACTTTTTTTTTTTTGGAGTCTGGCTCTGTTGCCCAGGCTGGAGTGCAATGGCATGATTTCAGCTTACTGCAATTACCACCTCCTGGATTCAAGCAATTCTCCCTCCTCAGGCTCTCAAGTAGCTGGGATTATAGGCACCCACCATCATGCCAGGCTAATTTTTGTATTTTTGTAGAGACGAGGTTTCTCTATGTTGGCCAGGCTGGTCTTGAACTCCTGACCTCAGGTGATCTGCCTGCCTCAGCTTCCCAAAGGGCTGAGATTACAGGCGTGAGCCACAGCACCCCGCTGCCCACTTGTGGACTTTAATTGGATTCTGACTTAAGAAACAAACTGAAGGGAGAGAGAAATCCTTTATGAAGCAGTTGAGGAAAATTTGATCATTGACTAGATAATTAATAATGGTAAACAATTGTTATTAATATTTTACAGACATATATCCAGTATCATAGATTTGACTTCATAACCTTACTCATACGTCCTGGATTAGTGTTAGCTGTAGGTGGGCCCTCAGTTGTGGTGATTGAAGGTAATGGATAGGAATATGAATACAAGATTTGCCATTAGTTGATAATTGGTAAATCTGGATGTAGTGCACATGAGGATTCATTATACTATTCTCTCTACTTGTGTTTGAAACTTTCTATAATAAAACATTAAAATAAAACAGTAGAAGATTTTTTTAAGATAAGGAAACTTTTTTTTTTAACACTCCTAGTAAACTCTATAAAATACCTAGAGTTGTGGTGATTCATCCTGTAATTACAAGAGGAACAAAGCCAAAACATTCTTTTTTTATTGAGACAGGGTCTTGCTCTGTCTCCTAGGCTGGAGTGCAGTGGCATGAACATGACTCACTGCAGCCTTGACTTCCTGGGCTCCAGTGATCTTCCTGCCTCAGCCTTCCATGTGGCTGGGACCACAGGCATTCACCACACTTGGCTAATTTTTTAAAATTTTTTTGTAGAGACGGGGTTCTCACTTTGTTGTCCAGGCTGGTCTCAAACCCCTGGCTTCAAGTGATCCTCCCACCTTGACCTCTCAAAGTGCTGCAAATACAGGTGTGGGCCGCTGTGCCTGGCCCAAAACATTCTTGATAGAGCATGACAACAGGTACTACCAGGGTCTGGATGATTGAGGCACGGAATAAGCCAACCTTGGATATCTAGTTATATAATAACGATCCATCCAGTTATATAATTAACAATCTCTGTTGTTTAATCCCTTTTGAGTATGTTTCTGTTATTTATAGTAGAAAACGGAGGAAAATGCATTTGTATGCATGTGCAAGGTCTCGTTGCCCTCTAGCTGAAGAGTGATACAACTCCAGAATCCTATTCTTAGAGCCTGCTTCCTAGGATCACATGCAGTACCAATGATCTAAAGTGACGTTCCCTAGAAACAGGGATTCTTCTGCAAGTCATTTATGAGAGGAGTGCTCCCAGGAGAATGGAGGCAGGAAAGCAGAAAAGAACAGGGGGAAGAGCTAGGCAGGGAAGTCATCTCAGCTGCAGACCAGCTTTGGTCTGCCCCTTGGGGTGGGCTGGAGCATGAGCTGTTCAGTTGTACTGCAGCGTGGGCGCCCCTTTTCTATGGCAGTCAGTTCTCGGTTGTGAACTGCCTATGGTGAGGGTGGGGTGTGGAGTGTAACGTTTACAGCAGCTGGGGATAAATTTACCCAGTTAAGGGGCCCAATTAATGGGATCTAGGCAGAGCATCAGCAGTGTCTGCTACAATTTCCCAACTTACTCCGTAGCCGAAACCTTACATGACCGTGCATGATCTAGCCCACCCCGCCTGCCTACTCCCTTTCTCTCTGAGACCATCTCTGGGTACTCTCCCTCTTTTTCACTCCACTTTAGCCACACTGGCCACCTCACAATTCCTCAAATTCCCGGCATATTCCTGTTTCAGATCCTTTGCCCTTTTCTGTTCCCTTACCTGGCCGATCCCCAATAACTCCGACCAATGAGATGGTCCCTTATATATCTTTCAGGTCTCTATGCAAAAGACACCTTCCTAGTAAGGTCTCTTTTGGCCATCCTATCTAAAATTACAACTTCCACCTCGAACTAACACTTACAATCCTTTTATTTTCATTACTTTTATCCTTAGCACTTGTCAGTATCTAACATACTGTATCATTTTCTCATTTGTCTTATTACCCGGTTCCACTCTAGAATATAAACTGGGGAGCACTTAAAACAATACCTATTATGTTGTAAGTGCTCAGCTAATACTTGCTGAACACGTGAATGAATGAATGAATGAATGAATGATTCCTGGCACAAAGTGTTAATCTTCAATAAATATTGAACTGAACTGAACCAAAAGGATCTCCACGTCCCCTATGTAAGTACTATAGATAGGAGAGGGTACACATATTGTTATATGCAGGCTTCTCCAAAGATTATATGCTCTTTCTTCAATACTATTATGAAAGTTTAAATTTCTTGATGTGATGTTATGTAAGTGTATGTTAATATATATTATTTGTACATGTAAATATTAGTGAAAAAAGTAGAAACACCAAAGCTTTTCTAATTTTATTTGACTCAAACTGTATTTTAGATCTACATAGTATACAATAAAGTAAGCTGAAGGCACAGCAAAATTAAAGTGAATACAGGTTGTGTGGATAGCTGAATTTCTCTAATAAAAAATATAAATTCAAAGATGACTGTGATAAAATAAAGATGTCTAGAAAAAAAAACCCAAAGGTGAAACTATTGAAGCTGTTTACTGCAATGCCATATTCTGATCTCAGACAGTAGACTAGTAATAAGAAATGTACAATCTCAAGTCTCTGAATCCTAAAATCTATCAGGGGATGCCAAAAATCTTCAAGACAAATAAACGTTTTCTAGAAAATATCTTTTTTTTTTTAAACTAAGTGTACTAAAAACGCAAAAGCACTTATCAGGCACTCTATGGCATTTGTTGCTGAAATGTCTACTAGCAGATCAGCCTTGAGCTGAAGCAGCCTCGGAGCCAACACTGGCTTCCTCCTGTAAATCGTCTCCAGCAGAGGACTCTGACTCAGCTGGAGAATTTTCTTCTTCTAGTTCAGCATATTCATCAGAGCTTCGGTTCTCTGTTGTATCTTTATCATCATCGACGGTGACGGCTTCATCCAGAGCTGCATTTGTAACCTCGGGGGTTGTTTCAGGGTTGACTTCTGCGGCTTCCCCTGCCGCCGCTCCATCTGTGACTTCTGGCCCAGTTTCAGCGCTGACTGCTGTGGTCTCCAGAGCAGCCTCCACGTGACCTGGACAGGCAGATGTTTCTTTTATGACTACAGCTGTAGCACTTGGACTTTCTTCAGCATCCACCACCTCAGCTTCCACTACAAGTACTTCTGGGGCTTCTGAACTTGCTTTCTCAGTTTCTGCAACATTCTCCTTTTCACCTTTAAGAATTAGTCATTAAGCAAGGTATTAATTAAAGATAATGGGAAGGCAATGAAACACGGCAGTCATTTAACCACATAAGACAGATCTACATGCACTGATGTGTAATAGTCTTCAAGGTAGACTCTCAAGTGAAACAGCAAAGAAGAACAACATATATAGTATGCTACTATTGTGCTAGGACAAAGTGGTGGAGGAGCGGAAAGGGGTAAGTTGTGTGCCTAGATAATTGCATTTGCAAAAACTCTCCAGGAGGATTCAAAGAAACTGGTTTTATTGGTTGCCTCTTGGAGGGAAAATGGGGAATCTGCTTTTCTGTAAACACTTTGAACTTAAAAACAAAACCTGAATATATTACTTAGCCAAATATGAAGAATACCAAAATAAGTAGCGACCCTATTCATTTTCCATGAGATAGCATGGAAGAGTAGCCAAGTTCCTAGCTGATAACTCAGAAATCACTAATCCTCTCTCAACCTCATTTTTGTCATCTGTAAAATAGGGATATTGATAATATCTACTGCACAGGGCTATTTTAAAGATTAATTAAAATTTTGTATATGAAAAGGGGATTAATATAAAAAGTTCTATGCAAATGCTTATTTTATTAGTATTATAAACAACTACATGATTATATTCAACAATATGTATTGATGACATTCTGTTTTTTATTATTGTCATGACAGGTTAAAACTGGTTCATAAGCAGCTAATATCTCTGAGTAGTGATCATAGTAATTGATAATAATAGCATGGAAAAAAAGGATGGTTTAAAGCAAGAAATGGCTAGGCATAGTGGCTTATGCCTGTAATCCCAGCACTTTGGGCGGTTGAGGCAGGAGGGGATCATATGAGGCCAGGAGTTCAAGACCAGCATGGGCAACATAGTGAGACCCTGTCTCTGCAAAAATTAAAAAATAAACTTGCTGGGTGTAGTGGTGCATGCTTGCAGTTTAGCTGCTGAAATGGGAGGATTCCTGGAGTCCAGGATTTCAAGGCTGCAGTAGGCTATGATTGCACAACTGCACTCCAGCCTGGTTGACAGACAGAGAGCCCGTAGAGGGAAAGGGGAAGGGAAGGGGAAAGGGAAGGAAGGACCAGAGAAAGGGAGGAAGGGAGAGGGGGAGGAAGGGAGAAAGGGAGGAAGAAAGGGAGGGAGGGAGGAAGGGAGGAGGGAAGGTAGAGAAGGAAGGAAAGAAGAAAAAGAAATGTAGGAAGGAAAGAAAGGCTGAAAAGATAAAGTTTCTGTTCCCATGGTCACGATTTGATCAACTGAAGGACTCGATATATACACACCTGATTCTATTATGTCATATGTGCCTTATTTGCACAAAGGCACACAAGTGGTCTTAGCCCAAACTGAAAGAGAAATTAGTTTTATTATTATTTTTAAATAATGAGGAAAATGAAAGATCAACCTGCTGAGAGAGACAGATATTAAATTATGCCTGCATGAGTGAATGTCTGAGTAGGGGAAAAATAATATTACCACACAAAGGAGTCAAAAGTCACTGGTCAGCAATATGAATGTAAAATGTTCACTTGTCAAATGCACTCAACCAAAAGGTATAGGAATATTCTTTAGGTTTCAGTTGAGCTTTTCCTTTCTAAATGAACTTATACCCAGAGTCATTTTGGATGAAGCTAGAAAAGAGGCCAAAAGCAAATAGTGTTCATTGCTAGACTAAGTAGATGGAAATTAGTGCCTCAAAAAATAAATAAAAATAAAAAATTAATAAATTCATTTACCTTGAAATGGACATATCTCCGCTTTTGTTTTTTCTTTCAAATTTGTTATCTGTTCTGTGTGTTTAGCTTGGTCTGATGTGATTGTCTTGTGAGCCTGAAAGTAAATGTATGCTTAGGTTTATTTCTTGAGCTTTAAGATTCATCATGCCACATCCAAAGGTACACTCAATTCTCTGTGTAATCATCATTAGAAGTTTAAACCATAATCCCAATGTAGCAAAGAAGAGAAATCAATGCATACCACTTACTCTTTTACTTCCCTTTTGGAAACATTGTTATTAAATAGAATGCTTTAAAAAGGAAGAAGTGTGAGAGGAGCCTAAGAAGAGAAAAGCTCCCTATTGAGTACCATACTTACTACCTGGGTGACAAAATGATCTCTACATCAAACCCCCATGACACACAATTTACTTATTAACAAACCTGCACATGTACCCCTTAACCTAAAATAATTTTTTTAAAAAAGAGAAGGAAATAGATGCTCTGTCTTAGCTAAAGATAACTAACAACAAGGAAGAAAAAAATAAATTATGCTACAACCAGAATATCCTGACAGGCATTTACAAATATCCTCTAGCATTTATCCTAGAGAAATGGAAATCTAGGTTCACATAAACACCTGTACACAAATGTTCATGGTACCTTTATTCGTAATAGTCAAAAACAGAAATCAGTCCAGGTGTGGTGGCTCATGCCTGTAATCCCAGCACTTTGGGAGGCCGAGGCAGGCAGATCACCTGAGGTCAGGAGTTTGAGACCAGCCTGGCCAACATGATGAAACCCTGTCTCTACTAAAAATACAAAAGAATCCAGGTGAGATGGCTCATGACTGTAATCCCAGCACGTTGGGAGGCCGAGGCAGGCAGATCACCTGAAGTCGAGACCAGCCTGACCAACATGGAGAAATCCCATCTCTGCTGAAAATACAAAATCAGCCATGTGTGCTGAGGCATGCCTGTAATCCCAGCTACTCGGGAGGCTGGGGCAGGAGAATCAGTTAAACCCAGAAGGCAGAAGTTGTGTTGAGATTGTGCCATTGCACTCCAGCCTGGGCAACAACAGTGAAACTCCATCTCAAAAAAAAAAAAGAAAAGAAAAAGAAAGAAAATCTGTAATGTCAGGGTAGAAGTGATGCAAAGTAACCCTTTTATAACAAACTTCTCTTAGTGAACTCAGACCTGAATCATTTGGCTTTGAAACATACAGAGCAACTATGATATCATATCAGCAGGAATGATAATCAACATTTTCTTTATAAAAGCAAGGAATATTTTCCATGTTGGGTGTATGCTCCTGACACCTTACAGGACCAATATGACAAATCAGTATCCTCAGTTCTCAGTACACTAAAATAAAACCGGTAAACATGTTCACATCCCTGAAATGATCATCCCAGAAGCAACATTCCAAGGGGCGTTAGTCTTATTGCTCAAGGGGCTGAAACACAAGGCAAGAAAAGAAGACTAACTTTAGGCACAATTGAAGAGATACAATACTAGAATAATTCACCCTAATATGTGGCCCAAAGACTCTAGGTTTTCCAAATCCAGCACAGCTAAGCAAAAAGTAGAATAAAGGCCTATTAGAAGAGAGGGTCTCAAATTTAGACGTTGGTAGTTATTTACAAATGATATTAATTATTTATTAAATATAAGCATTTAAATATAGTCTAATTTTAATAAGCCAGTCTTGTACTACTTTTTAATTTTTTTTTCCATGGTCCAAGCATGTGGTGATTTTTATTAAGAATAACTTTGGTTCTAAGAATTCCACCCTCAATTCTTTAATACTTTCCGTTAAAAACAATTATACAAGAGCAAATACAAAAAATATTAAATTATGAAAAGCAATCCATTAAGGCTCCCTTTATATATATTATATACACTCAAACAAGTCAAGATTTTTCAGAGTAGAAGAATAAAGTCGACTGTTATAGCTTAGAAAGCAACACTGCTACTATGAGACTATAAAACACTGAACTATTTTAAGAAAACCGCATTGTGGGAAAATGGAGCCATTTTTGTCAAAAAGTGGCTCAAAGCACAAAGCTCGGATGTTCAAGAGTCCTAGGGGTTTGCGCTGCACAGTATTAAGGGGTGGGAGGAGGCTGACAGCCTGTGTCAATCAGGCTTGTGAGCGCAGCTGATCTGACACCTTCAAAGAGCTCCCCTGCCTATACATTCCACCATTCAGCATAAGACACCACTTTACGCTATTTACAAGTCTCCTTTTGGCCAGATTCTATATTATGAATTACAAATAATTCTGCAGATTTGAGTGATATTCGGAAAAAAAAAAAACTTTTAATTCACTTTTTTTTTCAGTGAAGAATGAATTCTAGTTAAGTTGTGAATTTGATCACGTGGCAGAATTGCTTCAAGAATACAGATCTCAAGATCTGACATCTAGTTAGATAAAAAGATATGAGCCAGTCCCGAATCTGCATTTCACAAACAGCGTCACTAGTCCAGAGGAAGAACTCTAGTCAATGTGCAATCAGAAGTGGACTTCTCAACACGATCCGTCATCACTTTCTTCTCTCAAAAGGAAGAACGATAGAAAAAAATAGTTATTATTCCATTCTTCGAAACCAAATTACTATAGAGCAACAATTTTTCTTAAGCATCTTATTTTATTCAAATAATACTCGCTGATGAGATAAATAATCCATTTCAGGTGTAATCAGCTAACACGGTTCTCTAACTAGCAGTATATTATCACTGTGTTTGCTTTTGTTCCCATTCGGATCGAATATGGGCCTAATCGTTAACTGCTAACATTAAAGCATTGCCATAGAAAGCTAATTTCTACTATGCTAATGAAGGATTCCAAAGCTCTGGATCCAGCTTTCTGTGAGTTTTCAAAAGAAGTGAGAAGAGTCTCCAATGCAGAAATGACCGGCTGAATTGTCTCTACAGAGAGAATACGAAATCCCCCAAAATCCTTCTGTATCGTCAGGCAGAAGGTACCGGTGCCCACACCGGCAGTTGAAAACTAATTTTGCATGAGAATGCTGCTGCTGTCTGTAACTCGGCCCCCTCTGTGAGGAGTGTGCTGCTAGCTAGAACGAGGGAACTCAGCAGCCCCTCCCTTCCTGTCGGCTGTTCCTGAGAGATGCAATGCAGTAGTCATCGAATTCATCTGTGTCAACAGCGCCATCGCTGAGACAGTGGCAAAACAGTCTTTCTTCACAAGGAAAAAAAAACAAGAAATAATGAGCATTAGTCAGAAACCTTCAAAGCTTGGATTCTAATGATATTATCATTAGACATCCAAATGCTATAAATCTTCTGATGAAGCCTCCTTGAGACCAATCTACACTTATTTCACATTCAAATACCTAGAGAAATCCTCACTGCCCAGCTGGTCATGGGAACCTTCCCCACACTCCTCTGGGAAGAATGAAAAGATGTGGGGCCTTCTACTTTTGATACTGAAGCTGGGTTTTAGGGACTAGTTCCACTCTCTAAAGGACAGGAAGGTTATTCCATCTAAAAGAACTAGCTCAGCAAGAGATTTCAAAATAAAACTGAACAAAAACCCTCCTAGTAATCAAAGCAATAAATGAACGGACAGGATGTACCTTCTGGGAACTGGAATGTCACTATGTAGCCTACTGTTACCACACAGAGAACCAAAAGGAATCAAAGTAAAATCAAGATGGGCGTTTACAGGCTTTGAAACCTTCTCACCCTGTTTCTAAATTTAGTGCCAATGACGGTAGCGGCTGTGCTCAACATTAACAACCCTGCTCTGGTGTTAACTGTAGCATGGCTGAAAGTATTAATTAAACAAGAAGATTCTAGATGCTCAGAATAAAATTACAAACAGTGGGTGCACAGATTAAACGCATTTCTAGGTGATCTAAATTACCTAAGAGATAGCAAAAAGAGGAATTAAACACTTTTTTAGCTTTTAAAAGAAAAAAGGCTCTGGGTCCCACTGAACTTGGACTAGAAGAAAAACCAAGTGTGCGACTCTCAAGAACTGATTCCAGTGTCCGCTTCCTTCTCTCACTTGTTTGCTTTGCTGGTTCTGGTACGTCTCTGAACACAGGTCCATCATTCCAACTTATGTGCAAGGGCACTGCCCTTCATTTGGCGAATAGGAACAGCAACTGTCACAGCAAGGCATCCATCCAGGGAGTGGGAAAATCAAACCAAATCCTTCTGAAAGTCAAGATTCTCTGCTGGCTGGAATGTTCTCCAGGGGCTTGTGCCCTGAGATTGAGGAGGCGCCCACAGACAGCTCTGTGGGGTGACAAGCAGGGACATGCGGGGTCTTGGTGCAGCGTCGGCCTAGGACTCCTGGGCTTGGGCGACTTCTTGGCCTGGTCTCCTGAGATTGCCTTTCACCTTCACAAACTCGGGGGCATTTTCTTGCTCTTCTTGCAGCTTCTGCTTCTCAAGTTCGAGCTGCTCCAACTTCTGCTGCCGTTTTAATAGCTCTATTTCCAAGTCTGATTTCTTCTTCTGTGCTTCTTCTTCCTTCTGCTTTATTACTTGGTCTCGTTTTCTTTTTTCCATCACCTTTTGCAATTCTAGTTTGTTCTGAGGAGCAAGACCCCTTTTTTGATTCATAAGAAGTTCTCTGTGAAGATCTTGATGGTTCCGGGACGTTTTGACAGGATTGATCAGTTTCTGAGGCCTAATGAGTTCAGGATTGTCATCTTCAATGTAGTCTGGCTCGGCCATGATGTTTCTGGGAATGAGATAGGAGTCCTTAGGGTCTGAATTCTCAGGTGGGCCGTCTCGGCACGCACAAAGGCGCGCAGCTCCCTCCCGGCTCGCTCCGGGCGCCCGTGGCGGCGCCCAGAGACCCGAATGCTCGGCGGCGGCCCGAAGGGGCCCGAGGGCGGCTCAAGCGGCGGCGACGGCCCAGCCCGCAAGCCCGTCCGGCTCTGGGCGGCTCTTCTAATTTTTTTTTTTTTTAAGACGGAGTCTCATTCTGTTGCCCAGGCTGGAGTGCAGTGGAGCAATCTTGGCTCAATGCAACCTCCACCTCCTGGGTTCAAGCAATTCTCCTGCCTCAGCCCCCGAGTAGCTGGGATTACAGGCATGTGCCACCATGCCCAACTAATTCTTGTATTTTTAGTGGAGATGGGGTTTCACCATATTGGTCAGGCTCGTCTTGAACTCCTGACCTCGTGATCCACCTGCCTGGGTCTCCTAGAGTGCTGGGATTACAGGCATGAGCCATCACCACCTGGCCGGTACTACTTTTTAAAGTATACCCAGACCCTAAAAAAACCTGAAGTGATCTGGGCCTCTTTCAGATTCCAATGACCCATAATAGAAGAGGATTTTGCTTGGAAATGGAAAACTGCTTTTGGCTACTAAGCATCTGTGGGGTCAATTCATAAAAATCTAATATAGAGATTATCTTAGTACAGGACATGGAAGGGAGGGAAGAACTAGTATACAGGTTTCGGAGTGCCTCACATTCAGCATTTCCTCCTGAAAGTAGCCTAAGATTCTTGGGAATTAAGACTTCCAACATTTGAGATAAAAATCACATAATCTTAGAAATGGAAGGGAACAACTTTCATCCTTATTGTGAGAGAATAAGGCCAAAAGGGTTCTCAGGGATAGCTGCTTTATAAGTTTATAAGGTTTGTTTGTTTGTTTTTGTTTTTTTCTTTTTGAGATGGAGTCTCATTCTGTTGCTAGACTGCAGTGCAGTGGTGCGATCTCAGCTCACTGCAACCTCCACCTCCCAGGTTCAAATGATTCTCCTGCCTAAGCCTCCCAAGTAGCTGAGACTACAGGCGTGTGCTACCAAGCCCAGCTTTTTTGTATTTTTAGTAGAGATGGCATATCACCATGTTGGCCAGGATGAACACAATCTCTTGATCTTGTGATCCACCAGCCTCAGCCTCCCAAAGTGCTAGAATTACAGGCATGAGCCACCATGCCTGGCCTAACCTTTCAGTTTAAGATTCCTTTTTGCAAAAATGAGTTAGCAGTCTGGAAAGGTTTGTGCTTAGCACTGGTAAATATTAATATAATTAGGGATACAGTGATGTCCAAATGCAATTCAGTCTTCCAGCTTCCCAGCCCATCACATGGCCTAGTCTCAATCTGTGTTTTTTTTTGTTTTTTTTTTGGTGGCCTACATACAACTAGAGTGGCTCTGATCAATGAATTCATCATTAAGCAGTAGAAAGGTGACAGAAACAAAGGAATCTGGGCATAAGTGAGAGCTGGCAGATTAGTAGAGGACAATATAAGTGACAGGTTTGCAGTTTCCTGACTACTTGAGGCTCTCAAAATTCTGAAGATTATGACTAGCCTTAAAAAAATTTCTGAGGATTAGAATACATATTTTGGTTTGGCCATCTTACATAGTCCTTTGAAACTGCTGCTAGTTATGACTAAAACATCCCTTTATTCTTATTTCTTTTATTTTCTTTCTTTCGTTTTTTTTTTTTTTTTTTTTTTTGACATGGAGGCTAGCTCTGTTGCCCAGGCTGGAGTGCAATGGCACTATATCGGCTCACTGCAACCTTCACCTACCAGGTTCAAGCGATTCTCCTGCCTCAGCCTCCCAAGTAGCTGGGATTACATGCATGTGACACCACGCCTGACTAATTTTGCTTTTTTTTGTTTTGTTTTTTGAGGTGGAATTTTGCTCTTATTGCCCAGGCTGAAGTGCAGTGGCACAATCTCAGCTCACTGCAACCTCCACCTCCTGGGTTCAAGCGATTCTCCTGCCTCAGCATCCCAGGTAGCTGGGATTATAGGTGCTTGCCACCACATCCAGCTAATTTTTGATTTTTAGAGGAGACAGGGTTTCACCATCTTGGCCAGGCTGGTTTTGAACTCCTGACCTCATGATCCACCAGCTGCAGCCTTCCAAAATGCTGGGATTACAGGTGTGAGCCACCGTTCCTGGCCCCCTTTATTCATATTTCTGTAGAGTCAAACCAAAATATAGTGACTGTGTACTCTTATGGTTTACAAAGAACTTCTGCTTATTCTACTTTTATTTTTTCTTAAAATTTTTTGTAGAGATGGGGTCTCCCTATGTTGGCCAGGCTAGTCTCAAACTTCTGACCTCAAGCAATTCTCCTGCCTTGGCCTCCAAAGTGCTGCAATTACAGGTGTGAGCCACCACTCTAGACTTTATATATATATATTTTTTGGGACAGGGTCTTATTCTGTTGCCCAGACTGGAGTGCAGTGGTGCAGTCTTGGCTCACTGCAGCTTTAACCTCCCAGGCTAAAGTGATCCTCCCATCTCAGCCTCCCAAGTATATAGAACCACAGGCACACACCACCGCACCAGGCTAATTTTTAAATTTTTTGGTAGAAATTAGGTCTCACTATGTTGCCCAGGCTGGTCTCAAGCTCCTGGACTCAAGCATCCCAAAGTGTGGGGATTACAGGCGTGAGTCACTGCTCTACTTTTATTCTTTCTTTGAGATGGAGCCTGGGTCTGTTGCCCAGGCTGGACTGCAGTGGCACAATCTCGACTCACTGTGACCTTCATCTCCTGGGTTCAAGAGATTCTCCTGCCTCAGTCTCCCAAGTAGTTGGGATAATTGGTGCCTGTCACCACACCTGCCTAATTTTTGTATTTTAGTACAGATGAGGTTTTGCCATGTTGGCCAGGCTGGTCTTGAACTCCTGACCTCAGGCAATCCACCCATCTTGGCCTCCCAAAGTGCTGGGATTACAGGCATGAGCCACTGTGCCCGGCCTACTTTTATTTTTAATAAAGATTAGATTTTGATTTAGAAACTTTATGACAAAATAATGAATGACTCAACAGGCTTATATTTCTCAACTCAAAAATATCTGTTATTTTAGTCCCAAAATCTCACTATTAAAACTGTCTTACGGTGGTTACCTGGAGGGAATGGACATGGGGACTGGGAAGGAAAATACACTTTTCATCTTATATATGTCTATGTTGAATTTTTTACAAACTTATGAACAAATATGACTTTTTCAAATAATAAAACTGTGAAAATGTAAAACTAATTATGGACACAGTAAAAAGATTGAGAGAAGAGAGGGAGAAATGAGTAGGTAGAGTAGAGGGATTTTTAGGGTGATGCACTACTTTGCATGATATTGTAATTTATTATGTATGATACTGTAATTTACTCTGTATGATACTGTATTTTATTCTGTATGATACTGTATTTTATTCTGTATGATACTATAAGTTATTCTGTATAATATTATAATCTATTTATAAAAACAGATAGAACATACAGCACAAAGAATGAATCCTAATGTAAACCTGGACTTTAGTTAATAATAATATATTAATATTGGCTTGTCAATTTTAATTTTCCAGATCAATGCAAGATGTTAATAGGGGAAAGGAAGAGGGTGTGCAAGGGGGGGTACATGGAATTTTCTGTACTTTCTGCTCATTATTCTGTAAACCTAAAACTGCTCCAAAAAAAGCAGTTTTAATTTTAAAAATTAAAATAGTTTAATTTAAAAAATTAAAAACTATTGATTTTTTAAACAGTTATATTATTATTATTATTTGAGACAGAGTCTGACTCTGTCGCTCAGGCCTGGAGTGCCATGGCACGATCTCAGTTTGCTGCAATCTCAGCCTCTCGGGTTCAAGCAATTCTCCTGCCTCAGCCTCCCAAGTAGCTGGGATTACAGGCTCGTGCAACAATGCCCAGCTAATGTTTGTATTTTTAGTAGAGATGGGGTTGCCCCATGTTGGCTAGGCTGGTTTCAAATGCCTTACCTCAGGTGATCCACCTGCCCCAGCCTCCCAAAGTGCTGGGATTACAGGTGTGAGCCACTGAGCCCAACACCTATATTAATTTTTAAGTTAATCTTTCAAAATAGTTCTTTTAAAATGTTAATAATAATGCCTACTTGATAGAATTGTTGTAATTATTAAATGATCCAGGAGTCTGGCATGTGGTAAACACTCAAGTATCAGCTCTCATTATTAGCATTTATAATAAAATTATTTTACTAAAAGTCATCCATATTAATGGTATGAAGAAATGTTGAGTTTACACATACAAAATTCTTCATAATTTAGAAAGCTGAGATTCAGATGAAATGAAATTAAAAAATAAAGAAGAAAAATCTTCATAATAGTCTAGTTAATATATTCTTATGAAAACCCTGAATTTCTAATGATTGCAAGGTATTTTTTGGATGTGTATGCTTAATGACACTTAAATCTATTGCTGTTTTATATTTAATTAATCCCATGTCTTCATATTGACATTGCTTTGAGCTTTATCACGAGTTGTGAAATACATGAATTGTTAAGCACTGCGGTTATATAATCACTTACGTAATACCAACCAGCACTGACTGTGAGCCTACAACCAGATAATAGATCATATTTGATCCAGGGAATCTGATAGATGACATCTGGCGCGGAGACGCCGGGAAAGAAACAAACACAGTAGCTTCACTACTCAAGCAAAACTATTTTAAATAATTACACCTTTTAAATTTTTTCTCTTCAGTGAACCTAGAATCTATGAATATCAAGTGATTTTAGCTTAAGGGAATGCAGTAGTACCAGGCTGGGTAATAATTCCACTTGACATTCTCCCAGTCTAATTTGATAAACACTCACGAAACCTGTCATCTTGATGCCGAGCATCATGCCTTCTTGCGAGGGGTGCAGGTGTGAGTAAGGAGAAATGACAAAAGCACTAAACAATTCGAACAGCCAAATGAAGTGCACATTAGCAAGAAAAAGCCATATACTCCACTACAGAATTCAAAGAAAATGATTACTTTTTAAGAAAGGATTATTTTTTAAAAATTATTTTTTAAAAAATGAATTCAGTATGTTTATACCTAAAATGTAATAAAATTAGTATTTATATGTTAAATCAAGCACTTATGTTGAAATCCAACATATTTCTATAACTCTATAATACAAATGTAGGTATAGGAAGAAATCTCAATTTTTCTCTTATAAAGCAAAAATGGGCAGATAAAAGGTTTTTAAGCCAAGTGTTGCAATCAGGTTGTATCTGAAATAGAAGTACAATTCTGTATAAACTAATAGAAACATATAAAAGTACTATATTATTATGTTAAAATATATTTGTTTTGTAGTACGAAAATTTGTATATCCCATAATGCCCTGGAATTGAAATTTTTAAAATAAACTCAAAGTTGGAAGGAGCTTAAAGTATATACAACTCAAATTCTTTATTTTAAAGATGTAGAGACATTTATGTATTCTTTCCACTAACACAGCTCAGCATCTACTATGTATTTGGAATTATTAGAAGCATTAAGAATACAACTGTGAACAAGACAGACAAGGTTCCTCGCCTCGAGCCATTCAGTCTAGAAGGAGGGTATGAACATACAGACAAATAATTGTGATGCAGTATGACAAATGCAGTAAGTGTTAAGCCAGGCCATATGCAGAGAAAAAACTCAGCTGGTTGGCCACGGTAGCTGCCCTAATAGAAGAGACCTGAGTTTTGAGGGAAAATAAGTTTGTCAGATAAGTAAGGGAAGGAGGAATGGCACTGGAGGCAGAAGGTGTAATGTGTAAAAGCATGAGAGTTTCGTGACCTCGAAGGTACAAAGTATAGGTTGAATATCCCTTATCTAAAATGCTAGGGGTGGGTGTGGTGGTTCACGCCTGTAATCCCAACATTTTGGGAGGTAGAGATGGGAGGATCACTTGAGTCCAGGATTTCAAGAGCAGCCTGGGCAATGTAGTGACCCCCATCTCTACAGAAATTTTTTATAATATTAGCTGGGAGTGGTGGTATGTGCCTGTAGTCACAGCTACCTTGGGAGGCCGAGGCAGGAGGATCACTTGAGCCCTGCAGTGAGCTGTGATTGTACCACTGCACTCCAGCGTGGGTGACAGAATAAGATTCTGTCTCAAAAAAGTAATTAAAATAAAACAAAATGCTTGGGACCAGAAGTGTTTTGGGTTTGGGATATTTTTTATTTTGGAATATATGGATACACATAATGAGGTATCTTGAGAATGGGACTCAAGTCTAAACAAAATATTAATTTATGTTTCATATACACTTTACATGCATAGACTGAAGGTAATTTTATACAATATTTTGAATAATTTTGTGCATGAAACAAAGTTTGTGTTAAGTTCTTATGTGTGGAATTTTTTACTTGGGGCATCATGTCAGTGCTCAAATTGTTCTAATTTTGGAGCATTTTGGATTTCAGTTTTTCAGATTATGCATGTCCAACCTGTAGTTTGATGGGCCTAACATAAAGTGTAGGGGTGCAGGGGCTAGCGGAAGATTATGATTTGCACAGGGAAAATCTTAAGTCATTTGCGCTGCTTACAAACTTCACAGTAGCAAAATCACAATGATCTCTGTTGATGTTCTTGGTTTGGCTATAAATGACGATTTCTTGTAAAAACTTGTTTTCCTTCAAATGTGCCCAAAAGGTTATGAGAAGAGTTTACGGTCTTGACTTGTGGTGGGACTTCTGTTAGCTTAAAAATACCTCTGTGATCAAACAGGGAATACATAGCCTTCATATTTCTCAAACAGACAAAAATATCAGAAATATTTTTTAAATGAAAGAACTAAAATTATCAGAGATTTAAGTAGACTTGAATACAAATACAGTGATGGACAAGTTACTTAAAAAGACAATGAAATGAGAAATTTTCAGTAAGGATTAATTAGACCAATTTTGGCAGATTCATACAATGTGAAACAAATAGACATAACTTTTGCAGAACAATATTTACTTACAATGAGAAAATATTTACAATGTATTAGGTGAAAAGTCATAGCAAAATACTCTGTATGCGACTTTCCCAAATTTGTGAAAATAATGTGCATAAAGAAGGAATGAGAAACAAAAGGTCTGGAAAACTAAACATACTGAAAAGCAGTTAGTTGTGTTCATTGAGTGGTAGAATTACAGGTGAATTCTATTTTCTATTTTACCTGTTTTTCCCCAATTATCTGTCATACACCTAAATGATTTATTCATTAAAAAGTTACCCTTTTAAGGACGGGCATGGTGGCTCACTGCCTGTCGTCTTAGCACTGTAGGAGGCAGAGGCGGGTAGATCACCTGCGGTTGGCAGTTGGAGACCAGCCTGACCAATATGGAGAGTCCCTGTCTCTACCAAAAATACAAAATTAGCCGGGTGTGGTGGTGCATGCCTGTAATCCCAGCAACTCTGGAGGCTGAGGCAGGAGAATCGCTTGAACCGGGGAGGCAGAGGTTGCGGTGAGCTGAGATCACGCCATCGCACTCCAGCCTGGGCAACGAGAGAGAGAGAAAACAAAAAGAGTTGCCCTTTTAAAAGCAAAAAAGAAGAGAACAAAATGTGATGAGACAGTTAAAAAATTTTCCTTCAACGAAACTGAAAAAATTTTATTTTTCATCAAAGTAGAAAATATTGACAAAAGGTTAATGTCCACGACTGAAGACAAATTTGTTTCCAGTCAATAATAGTTCTTAAATACATTTTAAGTGCTGGAAAAATAGTAGTTAGATGAAAATTAGAGAAAGACCAGTACTTCTACAAGCAGCATTGCTAGATACGTATTTAAAAATTTTAAACTACTTCTATTTTGCCTCAAACTGGGAAGAAAAGTATTTGAAATTTGTTCAGCTACAAAAAGAGGTGCGTGTGTGTGCGCACGTGCACGCGCGCGTGATGTCGGTGGGGGATGCAGGCAAACAGATAAAGCGAAAGGTCACGGTCAGAGAACTAATTTTTCTCCCCATTCCCATCAGAACAGCCCGTTATCTTCAGAAGTTTAAAATAAATGACTTCTCCCTATTTCATCAATATATATATTTTAAAGTTCTACGTTATTTGGTAAAGAGAATAAAGATCTAGGAAAACGAAGAAGTCTTATTGCTGATACTTGAGGGGCAACTTCCTCCCACCAGCATTTTAGAAGAAAAATAAAACGAGTTGATTAGACCTCCCTCCTTCCCTCCCGCCACCACCAACAGAGGCCTAATCAATGTGAAAAAAAATCGGCCCATGGAATTTTCCGCACGTCTTTCTCTCCCGCTGGAATCCACCCTCTGGGCTCGAAAGCCTCAGAAAGTGAGGCAAAGTGAAGAGAGCATTAAGAACGCTTCAAGATGTGTCTAAGAGCCGTCCCCCAATCCGGAGGGAAAGATGGGGACTAGGGAAGAGCGGCTGGGGCATAACCGCCCGGGAGCGCAAGCCTGGTCCTAGAGCCGCAGGCTGCTGGGAAGAAAAACAATCTTCCTTGCTCACACCTATTAAGCACCTACTGTATTCCAGGCACTATACGAGGCGCTTTCCCATACGTCCATTTTTATTTAATCAGCTTCCAGTTCACACTGAAACTCCCCCTTTAGTTAATTTCTGAGTATGCTGCTTTTTCCCGCGTGCCACCAGATCCAAAGGTGTCGATATTTGAACATAGCCAGGCAGCTGCAGGACGACCTGCAACCTCAAAGGAAAGTGCCCCGAAGGTCGCTTCTTTTTTGGAGGGTGTGGATCTCGGAGTCAGGCGCTCGCGGGGTTCAGGCTGCTGAGACCCGGCCAAGGGTTAGGTTTATTCACCCCACGAGCATTCGTCCAGCGTCCACTGCCTCTGCCTCCCATCGCTTGCCGGGGCCAGCTCGCTGATCGGCTCCCACCTTCCCACCCTTCCTCTGCTTCCTCAGGAGGTTGGAGAGCGAATGGTGCCTCTAACAATCAAAGTGCTAAGCTACGACTATGTCAGCCGGGTAAGTTTTAAGTGCTTTTAACTATACATAACTCATTTAAACGCAAAACCATTATCGCCCTCATTTTACAGAGGAGAAAACAGGTTAAGCCATTTGTCCAAGATCAGGATGCGAACCCAGATAGTCTGGACTCAGCGGCACATTGGAAAAGTTCCCTACTTCGGGACGTCTTCCGGGGACTCTCGCCCATTATCTTCGACCTCCAACCCAGACTTCTGCTGCTCCGGGTCGGGTTTGGCCAACTGGGTGCCGGCCAGTACCCGGGCGCAGGCGAAATCTGCACCCGAGGCGCCCGTCCTCCCCTTCGGGCTAGACGTCCTTACTCACCGTCCTTCCAGAGTGGCGCGGGGTTGGAGGGGCGCCCTCAGCGGCAGCGCCAGGGTCTTGGAGACCGCCCTGCGGAGATACATCTCGCCCGCCGTCTGCGGCGCAGCAGCCTCGGTACCCAGGCGCAGGCCGCCCTTCCACAGAGAGGCTGAGAGCCTGGCAGCGACCCGGCCGGAGGAGGCACGTCGACCTTCAGCCCCGCCCCCGGGGTCCCCAGGAGGTGGGGAGACCTTTGTACTCCTCGCCATCCTCCCCAAATCCATCTCCAACTCTCTTGCTTTCCCTGGGGTCTCAGAAAAGGGATGGGGGACCTAGGAGTCGCCGTCGCCTGCCTGACTCATTGCATACCACTGAATGTAACTCCTCGCAGTAGGCTGGAAATGTTTTGGGAATCACACAAGATTAAGTCAAGGACACAGTTTATCGTGCTGGATGTAATCTGAACTACTTTATCTCATGCACTCTGCTCTCTTTCCGAGGAGAGGGAAGGATAGTGGGAAGTTTTTTACAAATGTAAAGAGCGGTCCGGATAACGACTGCAGCTTCCGCTGTCGGTGCTGGCCTTCTTGGTGTGAGGGGATCTGCCAGACCCTTGCAAATTCAATTTCTTTCCCATTCTGGGCCCTCTCTATCGTCGCCTCCTTCACCTTGGATCATATTCAAGACACTTGATTAAAAAGAAAAGAATTTGATTAAAAAGAAAACGTGTCCAACTGCATCCAGTTGAAAACCTCAGTTATTAAGGGTATTAAGTGTCAAATGACAGAGCAATTTCCAGGTATTGAACCATGGCTTAACCAGATCATGCCTAAGAAAGATCCTGTCAAAATAGTCTGATGCCATGAACATATAGTAATTATTACAGTAAATAGAGAAGGGCCTTTTTTATCCAACCCTAAGGTTACTTCACAAATATCCTTTTGTCCTGCCACACCAGCAGGTTGATAAAGGAGCCATCAAATTTGTACTCAATGACTTAACTTCTCCTGGAGCTACGCTTTACCCTGCTGCAGTAGATGCCATTGTTCCTACCATGGCAGAAGGAAAACAGCATGCTCTATGTGTTGGAGTCATGAAGATATCTGCAGAAGATACTGAGAAAGTCAACAAAGGAATTGGCATTGAAAATATCGCCTATAATCCCAACACTTTGATCACGAGGTCAGGAGTTCAAGACCAGCCTGGCCAACACGGTGAAACCCCGTCTCTACTAAAAACACAAAAACTAGCTGGGTGTGGTGGCTGCCGCCTGTAATCCAAGCGACTCGGGAGGCTGAGGCAGGAGAATCGCTTAAACCCAGGAGGCAGAAGTTGCAGTGAGCCAAGATTGCGCCACTGCACTCCAGCCTGGGCAACAGAGCCAGACTCTGTCTCAAAAAAAAAAAAAAAAAACCATCATTATTTAAATGATGGGCTATGGCATATGAAGACATATAAATGAACTTCAAAAGGAATGCACTTGGGCTAAATATGGATATTGTGCTGTGTCTGTGTTTATGTCTGTGTGTGAAAGCATAAAGATAATGCCTGTGGTTATGCTGAATAAATTCACCAGATGCTAAAAAAAAAAAAAAAAAAAGTAAAGAGAAAAGGGGTAGCCTCAGCCATCCATTAATGCACTGGGAGAAGCTCAGAATCATAAGAAAATCTCCAGACAATGGTTGAATTTCTAGACATTCACTGTTACAATAACTTTAAAATATAAACTCCAAAAACACTGCCCAGGTGGGCTGTCTCGGCACGCACAAAGGCGCGCAGCTCCCTCCCGGCTCGCTCCGGGCGCCCGTGGCGGCGCCCAGAGACCCGAATGCTCGGCGGCGGCCCGAAGGGGCCCGAGGGCGGCTCAAGCGGCGGCGACGGCCCAGCCCGCAAGCCCGTCCGGCTCTGGGCGGCTCTTCTAATTTTTTTTTTTTTTAAGACGGAGTCTCATTCTGTTGCCCAGGCTGGAGTGCAGTGGAGCAATCTTGGCTCAATGCAACCTCCACCTCCTGGGTTCAAGCAATTCTCCTGCCTCAGCCCCCGAGTAGCTGGGATTACAGGCATGTGCCACCACGCCCAACTAATTCTTGTATTTTTAGTGGAGATGGGGTTTCACCATATTGGTCAGGCTCGTCTTGAACTCCTGACCTCGTGATCCACCTGCCTGGGTCTCCTAGAGTGCTGGGATTACAGGCATGAGCCATCACCACCTGGCCGGTACTACTTTTTAAAGTATACCCAGACCCTAAAAAAAACCTGAAGTGATCTGGGCCTCTTTCAGATTCCAATGACCCATAATAGAAGAGGATTTTGCTTGGAAATGGAAAACTGCTTTTGGCTACTAAGCATCTGTGGGGTCAATTCATAAAAATCTAATATAGAGATTATCTTAGTACAGGACATGGAAGGGAGGGAAGAACTAGTATACAGGTTTCGGAGTGCCTCACATTCAGCATTTCCTCCTGAAAGTAGCCTAAGATTCTTGGGAATTAAGACTTCCAACATTTGAGATAAAAATCACATAATCTTAGAAATGGAAGGGAACAACTTTCATCCTTATTGTGAGAGAATAAGGCCAAAAGGGTTCTCAGGGATAGCTGCTTTATAAGTTTATAAGGTTTGTTTGTTTGTTTTTGTTTTTTTCTTTTTGAGATGGAGTCTCATTCTGTTGCTAGACTGCAGTGCAGTGGTGCGATCTCAGCTCACTGCAACCTCCACCTCCCAGGTTCAAATGATTCTCCTGCCTAAGCCTCCCAAGTAGCTGAGACTACAGGCGTGTGCTACCAAGCCCAGCTTTTTTGTATTTTTAGTAGAGATGGCATATCACCATGTTGGCCAGGATGAACACAATCTCTTGATCTTGTGATCCACCAGCCTCAGCCTCCCAAAGTGCTAGAATTACAGGCATGAGCCACCATGCCTGGCCTAACCTTTCAGTTTAAGATTCCTTTTTGCAAAAATGAGTTAGCAGTCTGGAAAGGTTTGTGCTTAGCACTGGTAAATATTAATATAATTAGGGATACAGTGATGTCCAAATGCAATTCAGTCTTCCAGCTTCCCAGCCCATCACATGGCCTAGTCTCAATCTGTGTTTTTTTTTGTTTTTTTTTTGGTGGCCTACATACAACTAGAGTGGCTCTGATCAATGAATTCATCATTAAGCAGTAGAAAGGTGACAGAAACAAAGGAATCTGGGCATAAGTGAGAGCTGGCAGATTAGTAGAGGACAATATAAGTGACAGGTTTGCAGTTTCCTGACTACTTGAGGCTCTCAAAATTCTGAAGATTATGACTAGCCTTAAAAAAATTTCTGAGGATTAGAATACATATTTTGGTTTGGCCATCTTACATAGTCCTTTGAAACTGCTGCTAGTTATGACTAAAACATCCCTTTATTCATATTTCTTTTATTTTCTTTCTTTCGTTTTTTTTTTTTTTTTTTTTTTTTTTGACATGGAGGCTAGCTCTGTTGCCCAGGCTGGAGTGCAATGGCACTATATCGGCTCACTGCAACCTTCACCTACCAGGTTCAAGCGATTCTCCTGCCTCTGCCTCCCAAGTAGCTGGGATTACATGCATGTGACACCACGCCTGACTAATTTTGCTTTTTTTTGTTTTGTTTTTTGAGGTGGAATTTTGCTCTTATTGCCCAGGCTGAAGTGCAGTGGCACAATCTCAGCTCACTGCAACCTCCACCTCCTGGGTTCAAGCGATTCTCCTGCCTCAGCATCCCAGGTAGCTGGGATTATAGGTGCTTGCCACCACATCCAGCTAATTTTTGATTTTTAGAGGAGACAGGGTTTCACCATCTTGGCCAGGCTGGTTTTGAACTCCTGACCTCATGATCCACCAGCTGCAGCCTTCCAAAATGCTGGGATTACAGGTGTGAGCCACCGTTCCTGGCCCCCTTTATTCATATTTCTGTAGAGTCAAACCAAAATATAGTGATTGTGTACTCTTATGGTTTACAAAGAACTTCTGCTTATTCTACTTTTATTTTTTCTTAAAATTTTTTGTAGAGATGGGGTCTCCCTATGTTGGCCAGGCTAGTCTCAAACTTCTGACCTCAAGCAATTCTCCTGCCTTGGCCTCCAAAGTGCTGCAATTACAGGTGTGAGCCACCACTCTAGACTTTATATATATATATTTTTTGGGACAGGGTCTTATTCTGTTGCCCAGACTGGAGTGCAGTGGTGCAGTCTTGGCTCACTGCAGCTTTAACCTCCCAGGCTAAAGTGATCCTCCCATCTCAGCCTCCCAAGTATATAGAACCACAGGCACACACCACCGCACCAGGCTAATTTTTAAATTTTTTGGTAGAAATTAGGTCTCACTATGTTGCCCAGGCTGGTCTCAAGCTCCTGGACTCAAGCATCCCAAAGTGTGGGGATTACAGGCGTGAGTCACTGCTCTACTTTTATTCTTTCTTTGAGATGGAGCCTGGGTCTGTTGCCCAGGCTGGACTGCAGTGGCACAATCTCGACTCACTGTGACCTTCATCTCCTGGGTTCAAGAGATTCTCCTGCCTCAGTCTCCCAAGTAGTTGGGATAATTGGTGCCTGTCACCACACCTGCCTAATTTTTGTATTTTAGTACAGATGAGGTTTTGCCATGTTGGCCAGGCTGGTCTTGAACTCCTGACCTCAGGCAATCCACCCATCTTGGCCTCCCAAAGTGCTGGGATTACAGGCATGAGCCACTGTGCCCGGCCTACTTTTATTTTTAATAAAGATTAGATTTTGATTTAGAAACTTTATGACAAAATAATGAATGACTCAACAGGCTTATATTTCTCAACTCAAAAATATCTGTTATTTTAGTCCCAAAATCTCACTATTAAAACTGTCTTACGGTGGTTACCTGGAGGGAATGGACATGGGGACTGGGAAGGAAAATACACTTTTCATCTTATATATGTCTATGTTGAATTTTTTACAAACTTATGAACAAATATGACTTTTTCAAATAATAAAACTGTGAAAATGTAAAACTAATTATGGACACAGTAAAAAGATTGAGAGAAGAGAGGGAGAAATGAGTAGGTAGAGTAGAGGGATTTTTAGGGTGATGCACTACTTTGCATGATATTGTAATTTATTATGTATGATACTGTAATTTACTCTGTATGATACTGTATTTTATTCTGTATGATACTGTATTTTATTCTGTATGATACTATAAGTTATTCTGTATAATATTATAATCTATTTATAAAAACAGATAGAACATACAGCACAAAGAATGAATCCTAATGTAAACCTGGACTTTAGTTAATAATAATATATTAATATTGGCTTGTCAATTTTAATTTTCCAGATCAATGCAAGATGTTAATAGGGGAAAGGAAGAGGGTGTGCAAGGGGGGGTACATGGAATTTTCTGTACTTTCTGCTCATTATTCTGTAAACCTAAAACTGCTCCAAAAAAAGCAGTTTTAATTTTAAAAATTAAAATAGTTTAATTTAAAAAATTAAAAACTATTGATTTTTTAAACAGTTATATTATTATTATTATTTGAGACAGAGTCTGACTCTGTCGCTCAGGCCTGGAGTGCCATGGCACGATCTCAGTTTGCTGCAATCTCAGCCTCTCGGGTTCAAGCAATTCTCCTGCCTCAGCCTCCCAAGTAGCTGGGATTACAGGCTCGTGCAACAATGCCCAGCTAATGTTTGTATTTTTAGTAGAGATGGGGTTGCCCCATGTTGGCTAGGCTGGTTTCAAATGCCTTACCTCAGGTGATCCACCTGCCCCAGCCTCCCAAAGTGCTGGGATTACAGGTGTGAGCCACTGAGCCCAACACCTATATTAATTTTTAAGTTAATCTTTCAAAATAGTTCTTTTAAAATGTTAATAATAATGCCTACTTGATAGAATTGTTGTAATTATTAAATGATCCAGGAGTCTGGCATGTGGTAAACACTCAAGTATCAGCTCTCATTATTAGCATTTATAATAAAATTATTTTACTAAAAGTCATCCATATTAATGGTATGAAGAAATGTTGAGTTTACACATACAAAATTCTTCATAATTTAGAAAGCTGAGATTCAGATGAAATGAAATTAAAAAATAAAGAAGAAAAATCTTCATAATAGTCTAGTTAATATATTCTTATGAAAACCCTGAATTTCTAATGATTGCAAGGTATTTTTTGGATGTGTATGCTTAATGACACTTAAATCTATTGCTGTTTTATATTTAATTAATCCCATGTCTTCATATTGACATTGCTTTGAGCTTTATCACGAGTTGTGAAATACATGAATTGTTAAGCACTGCGGTTATATAATCACTTACGTAATACCAACCAGCACTGACTGTGAGCCTACAACCAGATAATAGATCATATTTGATCCAGGGAATCTGATAGATGACATCTGGCGCGGAGACGCCGGGAAAGAAACAAACACAGTAGCTTCACTACTCAAGCAAAACTATTTTAAATAATTACACCTTTTAAATTTTTTCTCTTCAGTGAACCTAGAATCTATGAATATCAAGTGATTTTAGCTTAAGGGAATGCAGTAGTACCAGGCTGGGTAATAATTCCACTTGACATTCTCCCAGTCTAATTTGATAAACACTCACGAAACCTGTCATCTTGATGCCGAGCATCATGCCTTCTTGCGAGGGGTGCAGGTGTGAGTAAGGAGAAATGACAAAAGCACTAAACAATTCGAACAGCCAAATGAAGTGCACATTAGCAAGAAAAAGCCATATACTCCACTACAGAATTCAAAGAAAATGATTACTTTTTAAGAAAGGATTATTTTTTAAAAATTATTTTTTAAAAAATGAATTCAGTATGTTTATACCTAAAATGTAATAAAATTAGTATTTATATGTTAAATCAAGCACTTATGTTGAAATCCAACATATTTCTATAACTCTATAATACAAATGTAGGTATAGGAAGAAATCTCAATTTTTCTCTTATAAAGCAAAAATGGGCAGATAAAAGGTTTTTAAGCCAAGTGTTGCAATCAGGTTGTATCTGAAATAGAAGTACAATTCTGTATAAACTAATAGAAACATATAAAAGTACTATATTATTATGTTAAAATATATTTGTTTTGTAGTACGAAAATTTGTATATCCCATAATGCCCTGGAATTGAAATTTTTAAAATAAACTCAAAGTTGGAAGGAGCTTAAAGTATATACAACTCAAATTCTTTATTTTAAAGATGTAGAGACATTTATGTATTCTTTCCACTAACACAGCTCAGCATCTACTATGTATTTGGAATTATTAGAAGCATTAAGAATACAACTGTGAACAAGACAGACAAGGTTCCTCGCCTCGAGCCATTCAGTCTAGAAGGAGGGTATGAACATACAGACAAATAATTGTGATGCAGTATGACAAATGCAGTAAGTGTTAAGCCAGGCCATATGCAGAGAAAAAACTCAGCTGGTTGGCCACGGTAGCTGCCCTAATAGAAGAGACCTGAGTTTTGAGGGAAAATAAGTTTGTCAGATAAGTAAGGGAAGGAGGAATGGCACTGGAGGCAGAAGGTGTAATGTGTAAAAGCATGAGAGTTTCGTGACCTCGAAGGTACAAAGTATAGGTTGAATATCCCTTATCTAAAATGCTAGGGGTGGGTGTGGTGGTTCACGCCTGTAATCCCAACATTTTGGGAGGTAGAGATGGGAGGATCACTTGAGTCCAGGATTTCAAGAGCAGCCTGGGCAATGTAGTGACCCCCATCTCTACAGAAATTTTTTATAATATTAGCTGGGAGTGGTGGTATGTGCCTGTAGTCACAGCTACCTTGGGAGGCCGAGGCAGGAGGATCACTTGAGCCCTGCAGTGAGCTGTGATTGTACCACTGCACTCCAGCGTGGGTGACAGAATAAGATTCTGTCTCAAAAAAGTAATTAAAATAAAACAAAATGCTTGGGACCAGAAGTGTTTTGGGTTTGGGATATTTTTTATTTTGGAATATATGGATACACATAATGAGGTATCTTGAGAATGGGACTCAAGTCTAAACAAAATATTAATTTATGTTTCATATACACTTTACATGCATAGACTGAAGGTAATTTTATACAATATTTTGAATAATTTTGTGCATGAAACAAAGTTTGTGTTAAGTTCTTATGTGTGGAATTTTTTACTTGGGGCATCATGTCAGTGCTCAAATTGTTCTAATTTTGGAGCATTTTGGATTTCAGTTTTTCAGATTATGCATGTCCAACCTGTAGTTTGATGGGCCTAACATAAAGTGTAGGGGTGCAGGGGCTAGCGGAAGATTATGATTTGCACAGGGAAAATCTTAAGTCATTTGCGCTGCTTACAAACTTCACAGTAGCAAAATCACAATGATCTCTGTTGATGTTCTTGGTTTGGCTATAAATGACGATTTCTTGTAAAAACTTGTTTTCCTTCAAATGTGCCCAAAAGGTTATGAGAAGAGTTTACGGTCTTGACTTGTGGTGGGACTTCTGTTAGCTTAAAAATACCTCTGTGATCAAACAGGGAATACATAGCCTTCATATTTCTCAAACAGACAAAAATATCAGAAATATTTTTTAAATGAAAGAACTAAAATTATCAGAGATTTAAGTAGACTTGAATACAAATACAGTGATGGACAAGTTACTTAAAAAGACAATGAAATGAGAAATTTTCAGTAAGGATTAATTAGACCAATTTTGGCAGATTCATACAATGTGAAACAAATAGACATAACTTTTGCAGAACAATATTTACTTACAATGAGAAAATATTTACAATGTATTAGGTGAAAAGTCATAGCAAAATACTCTGTATGCGACTTTCCCAAATTTGTGAAAATAATGTGCATAAAGAAGGAATGAGAAACAAAAGGTCTGGAAAACTAAACATACTGAAAAGCAGTTAGTTGTGTTCATTGAGTGGTAGAATTACAGGTGAATTCTATTTTCTATTTTACCTGTTTTTCCCCAATTATCTGTCATACACCTAAATGATTTATTCATTAAAAAGTTACCCTTTTAAGGACGGGCATGGTGGCTCACTGCCTGTCGTCTTAGCACTGTAGGAGGCAGAGGCGGGTAGATCACCTGCGGTTGGCAGTTGGAGACCAGCCTGACCAATATGGAGAGTCCCTGTCTCTACCAAAAATACAAAATTAGCCGGGTGTGGTGGTGCATGCCTGTAATCCCAGCAACTCTGGAGGCTGAGGCAGGAGAATCGCTTGAACCGGGGAGGCAGAGGTTGCGGTGAGCTGAGATCACGCCATCGCACTCCAGCCTGGGCAACGAGAGAGAGAGAAAACAAAAAGAGTTGCCCTTTTAAAAGCAAAAAAGAAGAGAACAAAATGTGATGAGACAGTTAAAAAATTTTCCTTCAACGAAACTGAAAAAATTTTATTTTTCATCAAAGTAGAAAATATTGACAAAAGGTTAATGTCCACGACTGAAGACAAATTTGTTTCCAGTCAATAATAGTTCTTAAATACATTTTAAGTGCTGGAAAAATAGTAGTTAGATGAAAATTAGAGAAAGACCAGTACTTCTACAAGCAGCATTGCTAGATACGTATTTAAAAATTTTAAACTACTTCTATTTTGCCTCAAACTGGGAAGAAAAGTATTTGAAATTTGTTCAGCTACAAAAAGAGGTGCGTGTGTGTGCGCACGTGCACGCGCGCGTGATGTCGGTGGGGGATGCAGGCAAACAGATAAAGCGAAAGGTCACGGTCAGAGAACTAATTTTTCTCCCCATTCCCATCAGAACAGCCCGTTATCTTCAGAAGTTTAAAATAAATGGCTTCTCCCTATTTCATCAATATATATATTTTAAAGTTCTACGTTATTTGGTAAAGAGAATAAAGATCTAGGAAAACGAAGAAGTCTTATTGCTGATACTTGAGGGGCAACTTCCTCCCACCAGCATTTTAGAAGAAAAATAAAACGAGTTGATTAGACCTCCCTCCTTCCCTCCCGCCACCACCAACAGAGGCCTAATCAATGTGAAAAAAAATCGGCCCATGGAATTTTCCGCACGTCTTTCTCTCCCGCTGGAATCCACCCTCTGGGCTCGAAAGCCTCAGAAAGTGAGGCAAAGTGAAGAGAGCATTAAGAACGCTTCAAGATGTGTCTAAGAGCCGTCCCCCAATCCGGAGGGAAAGATGGGGACTAGGGAAGAGCGGCTGGGGCATAACCGCCCGGGAGCGCAAGCCTGGTCCTAGAGCCGCAGGCTGCTGGGAAGAAAAACAATCTTCCTTGCTCACACCTATTAAGCACCTACTGTATTCCAGGCACTATACGAGGCGCTTTCCCATACGTCCATTTTTATTTAATCAGCTTCCAGTTCACACTGAAACTCCCCCTTTAGTTAATTTCTGAGTATGCTGCTTTTTCCCGCGTGCCACCAGATCCAAAGGTGTCGATATTTGAACATAGCCAGGCAGCTGCAGGACGACCTGCAACCTCAAAGGAAAGTGCCCCGAAGGTCGCTTCTTTTTTGGAGGGTGTGGATCTCGGAGTCAGGCGCTCGCGGGGTTCAGGCTGCTGAGACCCGGCCAAGGGTTAGGTTTATTCACCCCACGAGCATTCGTCCAGCGTCCACTGCCTCTGCCTCCCATCGCTTGCCGGGGCCAGCTCGCTGATCGGCTCCCACCTTCCCACCCTTCCTCTGCTTCCTCAGGAGGTTGGAGAGCGAATGGTGCCTCTAACAATCAAAGTGCTAAGCTACGACTATGTCAGCCGGGTAAGTTTTAAGTGCTTTTAACTATACATAACTCATTTAAACGCAAAACCATTATCGCCCTCATTTTACAGAGGAGAAAACAGGTTAAGCCATTTGTCCAAGATCAGGATGCGAACCCAGATAGTCTGGACTCAGCGGCACATTGGAAAAGTTCCCTACTTCGGGACGTCTTCCGGGGACTCTCGCCCATTATCTTCGACCTCCAACCCAGACTTCTGCTGCTCCGGGTCGGGTTTGGCCAACTGGGTGCCGGCCAGTACCCGGGCGCAGGCGAAATCTGCACCCGAGGCGCCCGTCCTCCCCTTCGGGCTAGACGTCCTTACTCACCGTCCTTCCAGAGTGGCGCGGGGTTGGAGGGGCGCCCTCAGCGGCAGCGCCAGGGTCTTGGAGACCGCCCTGCGGAGATACATCTCGCCCGCCGTCTGCGGCGCAGCAGCCTCGGTACCCAGGCGCAGGCCGCCCTTCCACAGAGAGGCTGAGAGCCTGGCAGCGACCCGGCCGGAGGAGGCACGTCGACCTTCAGCCCCGCCCCCGGGGTCCCCAGGAGGTGGGGAGACCTTTGTACTCCTCGCCATCCTCCCCAAATCCATCTCCAACTCTCTTGCTTTCCCTGGGGTCTCAGAAAAGGGATGGGGGACCTAGGAGTCGCCGTCGCCTGCCTGACTCATTGCATACCACTGAATGTAACTCCTCGCAGTAGGCTGGAAATGTTTTGGGAATCACACAAGATTAAGTCAAGGACACAGTTTATCGTGCTGGATGTAATCTGAACTACTTTATCTCATGCACTCTGCTCTCTTTCCGAGGAGAGGGAAGGATAGTGGGAAGTTTTTTACAAATGTAAAGAGCGGTCCGGATAACGACTGCAGCTTCCGCTGTCGGTGCTGGCCTTCTTGGTGTGAGGGGATCTGCCAGACCCTTGCAAATTCAATTTCTTTCCCATTCTGGGCCCTCTCTATCGTCGCCTCCTTCACCTTGGATCATATTCAAGACACTTGATTAAAAAGAAAAGAATTTGATTAAAAAGAAAACGTGTCCAACTGCATCCAGTTGAAAACCTCAGTTATTAAGGGTATTAAGTGTCAAATGACAGAGCAATTTCCAGGTATTGAACCATGGCTTAACCAGATCATGCCTAAGAAAGATCCTGTCAAAATAGTCTGATGCCATGAACATATAGTAATTATTACAGTAAATAGAGAAGGGCCTTTTTTATCCAACCCTAAGGTTACTTCACAAATATCCTTTTGTCCTGCCACACCAGCAGGTTGATAAAGGAGCCATCAAATTTGTACTCAATGACTTAACTTCTCCTGGAGCTACGCTTTACCCTGCTGCAGTAGATGCCATTGTTCCTACCATGGCAGAAGGAAAACAGCATGCTCTATGTGTTGGAGTCATGAAGATATCTGCAGAAGATACTGAGAAAGTCAACAAAGGAATTGGCATTGAAAATATCGCCTATAATCCCAACACTTTGATCACGAGGTCAGGAGTTCAAGACCAGCCTGGCCAACACGGTGAAACCCCGTCTCTACTAAAAACACAAAAACTAGCTGGGTGTGGTGGCTGCCGCCTGTAATCCAAGCGACTCGGGAGGCTGAGGCAGGAGAATCGCTTAAACCCAGGAGGCAGAAGTTGCAGTGAGCCAAGATTGCGCCACTGCACTCCAGCCTGGGCAACAGAGCCAGACTCTGTCTCAAAAAAAAAAAAAAAAACCATCATTATTTAAATGATGGGCTATGGCATATGAAGACATATAAATGAACTTCAAAAGGAATGCACTTGGGCTAAATATGGATATTGTGCTGTGTCTGTGTTTATGTCTGTGTGTGAAAGCATAAAGATAATGCCTGTGGTTATGCTGAATAAATTCACCAGATGCTAAAAAAAAAAAAAAAAAAAGTAAAGAGAAAAGGGGTAGCCTCAGCCATCCATTAATGCACTGGGAGAAGCTCAGAATCATAAGAAAATCTCCAGACAATGGTTGAATTTCTAGACATTCACTGTTACAATAACTTTAAAATATAAACTCCAAAAACACTGCCCAGGTGGGCTGTCTCGGCACGCACAAAGGCGCGCAGCTCCCTCCCGGCTCGCTCCGGGCGCCCGTGGCGGCGCCCAGAGACCCGAATGCTCGGCGGCGGCCCGAAGGGGCCCGAGGGCGGCTCAAGCGGCGGCGACGGCCCAGCTCGCAAGCCCGTCCGGCTCTGGGCGGCTCTTCTAATTTTTTTTTTTTTTAAGACGGAGTCTCATTCTGTTGCCCAGGCTGGAGTGCAGTGGAGCAATCTTGGCTCAATGCAACCTCCACCTCCTGGGTTCAAGCAATTCTCCTGCCTCAGCCCCCGAGTAGCTGGGATTACAGGCATGTGCCACCACGCCCAACTAATTCTTGTATTTTTAGTGGAGATGGGGTTTCACCATATTGGTCAGGCTCGTCTTGAACTCCTGACCTCGTGATCCACCTGCCTGGGTCTCCTAGAGTGCTGGGATTACAGGCATGAGCCATCACCACCTGGCCGGTACTACTTTTTAAAGTATACCCAGACCCTAAAAAAACCTGAAGTGATCTGGGCCTCTTTCAGATTCCAATGACCCATAATAGAAGAGGATTTTGCTTGGAAATGGAAAACTGCTTTTGGCTACTAAGCATCTGTGGGGTCAATTCATAAAAATCTAATATAGAGATTATCTTAGTACAGGACATGGAAGGGAGGGAAGAACTAGTATACAGGTTTCGGAGTGCCTCACATTCAGCATTTCCTCCTGAAAGTAGCCTAAGATTCTTGGGAATTAAGACTTCCAACATTTGAGATAAAAATCACATAATCTTAGAAATGGAAGGGAACAACTTTCATCCTTATTGTGAGAGAATAAGGCCAAAAGGGTTCTCAGGGATAGCTGCTTTATAAGTTTATAAGGTTTGTTTGTTTGTTTTTGTTTTTTTCTTTTTGAGATGGAGTCTCATTCTGTTGCTAGACTGCAGTGCAGTGGTGCGATCTCAGCTCACTGCAACCTCCACCTCCCAGGTTCAAATGATTCTCCTGCCTAAGCCTCCCAAGTAGCTGAGACTACAGGCGTGTGCTACCAAGCCCAGCTTTTTTGTATTTTTAGTAGAGATGGCATATCACCATGTTGGCCAGGATGAACACAATCTCTTGATCTTGTGATCCACCAGCCTCAGCCTCCCAAAGTGCTAGAATTACAGGCATGAGCCACCATGCCTGGCCTAACCTTTCAGTTTAAGATTCCTTTTTGCAAAAATGAGTTAGCAGTCTGGAAAGGTTTGTGCTTAGCACTGGTAAATATTAATATAATTAGGGATACAGTGATGTCCAAATGCAATTCAGTCTTCCAGCTTCCCAGCCCATCACATGGCCTAGTCTCAATCTGTGTTTTTTTTTGTTTTTTTTTTGGTGGCCTACATACAACTAGAGTGGCTCTGATCAATGAATTCATCATTAAGCAGTAGAAAGGTGACAGAAACAAAGGAATCTGGGCATAAGTGAGAGCTGGCAGATTAGTAGAGGACAATATAAGTGACAGGTTTGCAGTTTCCTGACTACTTGAGGCTCTCAAAATTCTGAAGATTATGACTAGCCTTAAAAAAATTTCTGAGGATTAGAATACATATTTTGGTTTGGCCATCTTACATAGTCCTTTGAAACTGCTGCTAGTTATGACTAAAACATCCCTTTATTCATATTTCTTTTATTTTCTTTCTTTCGTTTTTTTTTTTTTTTTTTTTTTTTGACATGGAGGCTAGCTCTGTTGCCCAGGCTGGAGTGCAATGGCACTATATCGGCTCACTGCAACCTTCACCTACCAGGTTCAAGCGATTCTCCTGCCTCAGCCTCCCAAGTAGCTGGGATTACATGCATGTGACACCACGCCTGACTAATTTTGCTTTTTTTTGTTTTGTTTTTTGAGGTGGAATTTTGCTCTTATTGCCCAGGCTGAAGTGCAGTGGCACAATCTCAGCTCACTGCAACCTCCACCTCCTGGGTTCAAGCGATTCTCCTGCCTCAGCATCCCAGGTAGCTGGGATTATAGGTGCTTGCCACCACATCCAGCTAATTTTTGATTTTTAGAGGAGACAGGGTTTCACCATCTTGGCCAGGCTGGTTTTGAACTCCTGACCTCATGATCCACCAGCTGCAGCCTTCCAAAATGCTGGGATTACAGGTGTGAGCCACCGTTCCTGGCCCCCTTTATTCATATTTCTGTAGAGTCAAACCAAAATATAGTGACTGTGTACTCTTATGGTTTACAAAGAACTTCTGCTTATTCTACTTTTATTTTTTCTTAAAATTTTTTGTAGAGATGGGGTCTCCCTATGTTGGCCAGGCTAGTCTCAAACTTCTGACCTCAAGCAATTCTCCTGCCTTGGCCTCCAAAGTGCTGCAATTACAGGTGTGAGCCACCACTCTAGACTTTATATATATATATTTTTTGGGACAGGGTCTTATTCTGTTGCCCAGACTGGAGTGCAGTGGTGCAGTCTTGGCTCACTGCAGCTTTAACCTCCCAGGCTAAAGTGATCCTCCCATCTCAGCCTCCCAAGTATATAGAACCACAGGCACACACCACCGCACCAGGCTAATTTTTAAATTTTTTGGTAGAAATTAGGTCTCACTATGTTGCCCAGGCTGGTCTCAAGCTCCTGGACTCAAGCATCCCAAAGTGTGGGGATTACAGGCGTGAGTCACTGCTCTACTTTTATTCTTTCTTTGAGATGGAGCCTGGGTCTGTTGCCCAGGCTGGACTGCAGTGGCACAATCTCGACTCACTGTGACCTTCATCTCCTGGGTTCAAGAGATTCTCCTGCCTCAGTCTCCCAAGTAGTTGGGATAATTGGTGCCTGTCACCACACCTGCCTAATTTTTGTATTTTAGTACAGATGAGGTTTTGCCATGTTGGCCAGGCTGGTCTTGAACTCCTGACCTCAGGCAATCCACCCATCTTGGCCTCCCAAAGTGCTGGGATTACAGGCATGAGCCACTGTGCCCGGCCTACTTTTATTTTTAATAAAGATTAGATTTTGATTTAGAAACTTTATGACAAAATAATGAATGACTCAACAGGCTTATATTTCTCAACTCAAAAATATCTGTTATTTTAGTCCCAAAATCTCACTATTAAAACTGTCTTACGGTGGTTACCTGGAGGGAATGGACATGGGGACTGGGAAGGAAAATACACTTTTCATCTTATATATGTCTATGTTGAATTTTTTACAAACTTATGAACAAATATGACTTTTTCAAATAATAAAACTGTGAAAATGTAAAACTAATTATGGACACAGTAAAAAGATTGAGAGAAGAGAGGGAGAAATGAGTAGGTAGAGTAGAGGGATTTTTAGGGTGATGCACTACTTTGCATGATATTGTAATTTATTATGTATGATACTGTAATTTACTCTGTATGATACTGTATTTTATTCTGTATGATACTGTATTTTATTCTGTATGATACTATAAGTTATTCTGTATAATATTATAATCTATTTATAAAAACAGATAGAACATACAGCACAAAGAATGAATCCTAATGTAAACCTGGACTTTAGTTAATAATAATATATTAATATTGGCTTGTCAATTTTAATTTTCCAGATCAATGCAAGATGTTAATAGGGGAAAGGAAGAGGGTGTGCAAGGGGGGGTACATGGAATTTTCTGTACTTTCTGCTCATTATTCTGTAAACCTAAAACTGCTCCAAAAAAAGCAGTTTTAATTTTAAAAATTAAAATAGTTTAATTTAAAAAATTAAAAACTATTGATTTTTTAAACAGTTATATTATTATTATTATTTGAGACAGAGTCTGACTCTGTCGCTCAGGCCTGGAGTGCCATGGCACGATCTCAGTTTGCTGCAATCTCAGCCTCTCGGGTTCAAGCAATTCTCCTGCCTCAGCCTCCCAAGTAGCTGGGATTACAGGCTCGTGCAACAATGCCCAGCTAATGTTTGTATTTTTAGTAGAGATGGGGTTGCCCCATGTTGGCTAGGCTGGTTTCAAATGCCTTACCTCAGGTGATCCACCTGCCCCAGCCTCCCAAAGTGCTGGGATTACAGGTGTGAGCCACTGAGCCCAACACCTATATTAATTTTTAAGTTAATCTTTCAAAATAGTTCTTTTAAAATGTTAATAATAATGCCTACTTGATAGAATTGTTGTAATTATTAAATGATCCAGGAGTCTGGCATGTGGTAAACACTCAAGTATCAGCTCTCATTATTAGCATTTATAATAAAATTATTTTACTAAAAGTCATCCATATTAATGGTATGAAGAAATGTTGAGTTTACACATACAAAATTCTTCATAATTTAGAAAGCTGAGATTCAGATGAAATGAAATTAAAAAATAAAGAAGAAAAATCTTCATAATAGTCTAGTTAATATATTCTTATGAAAACCCTGAATTTCTAATGATTGCAAGGTATTTTTTGGATGTGTATGCTTAATGACACTTAAATCTATTGCTGTTTTATATTTAATTAATCCCATGTCTTCATATTGACATTGCTTTGAGCTTTATCACGAGTTGTGAAATACATGAATTGTTAAGCACTGCGGTTATATAATCACTTACGTAATACCAACCAGCACTGACTGTGAGCCTACAACCAGATAATAGATCATATTTGATCCAGGGAATCTGATAGATGACATCTGGCGCGGAGACGCCGGGAAAGAAACAAACACAGTAGCTTCACTACTCAAGCAAAACTATTTTAAATAATTACACCTTTTAAATTTTTTCTCTTCAGTGAACCTAGAATCTATGAATATCAAGTGATTTTAGCTTAAGGGAATGCAGTAGTACCAGGCTGGGTAATAATTCCACTTGACATTCTCCCAGTCTAATTTGATAAACACTCACGAAACCTGTCATCTTGATGCCGAGCATCATGCCTTCTTGCGAGGGGTGCAGGTGTGAGTAAGGAGAAATGACAAAAGCACTAAACAATTCGAACAGCCAAATGAAGTGCACATTAGCAAGAAAAAGCCATATACTCCACTACAGAATTCAAAGAAAATGATTACTTTTTAAGAAAGGATTATTTTTTAAAAATTATTTTTTAAAAAATGAATTCAGTATGTTTATACCTAAAATGTAATAAAATTAGTATTTATATGTTAAATCAAGCACTTATGTTGAAATCCAACATATTTCTATAACTCTATAATACAAATGTAGGTATAGGAAGAAATCTCAATTTTTCTCTTATAAAGCAAAAATGGGCAGATAAAAGGTTTTTAAGCCAAGTGTTGCAATCAGGTTGTATCTGAAATAGAAGTACAATTCTGTATAAACTAATAGAAACATATAAAAGTACTATATTATTATGTTAAAATATATTTGTTTTGTAGTACGAAAATTTGTATATCCCATAATGCCCTGGAATTGAAATTTTTAAAATAAACTCAAAGTTGGAAGGAGCTTAAAGTATATACAACTCAAATTCTTTATTTTAAAGATGTAGAGACATTTATGTATTCTTTCCACTAACACAGCTCAGCATCTACTATGTATTTGGAATTATTAGAAGCATTAAGAATACAACTGTGAACAAGACAGACAAGGTTCCTCGCCTCGAGCCATTCAGTCTAGAAGGAGGGTATGAACATACAGACAAATAATTGTGATGCAGTATGACAAATGCAGTAAGTGTTAAGCCAGGCCATATGCAGAGAAAAAACTCAGCTGGTTGGCCACGGTAGCTGCCCTAATAGAAGAGACCTGAGTTTTGAGGGAAAATAAGTTTGTCAGATAAGTAAGGGAAGGAGGAATGGCACTGGAGGCAGAAGGTGTAATGTGTAAAAGCATGAGAGTTTCGTGACCTCGAAGGTACAAAGTATAGGTTGAATATCCCTTATCTAAAATGCTAGGGGTGGGTGTGGTGGTTCACGCCTGTAATCCCAACATTTTGGGAGGTAGAGATGGGAGGATCACTTGAGTCCAGGATTTCAAGAGCAGCCTGGGCAATGTAGTGACCCCCATCTCTACAGAAATTTTTTATAATATTAGCTGGGAGTGGTGGTATGTGCCTGTAGTCACAGCTACCTTGGGAGGCCGAGGCAGGAGGATCACTTGAGCCCTGCAGTGAGCTGTGATTGTACCACTGCACTCCAGCGTGGGTGACAGAATAAGATTCTGTCTCAAAAAAGTAATTAAAATAAAACAAAATGCTTGGGACCAGAAGTGTTTTGGGTTTGGGATATTTTTTATTTTGGAATATATGGATACACATAATGAGGTATCTTGAGAATGGGACTCAAGTCTAAACAAAATATTAATTTATGTTTCATATACACTTTACATGCATAGACTGAAGGTAATTTTATACAATATTTTGAATAATTTTGTGCATGAAACAAAGTTTGTGTTAAGTTCTTATGTGTGGAATTTTTTACTTGGGGCATCATGTCAGTGCTCAAATTGTTCTAATTTTGGAGCATTTTGGATTTCAGTTTTTCAGATTATGCATGTCCAACCTGTAGTTTGATGGGCCTAACATAAAGTGTAGGGGTGCAGGGGCTAGCGGAAGATTATGATTTGCACAGGGAAAATCTTAAGTCATTTGCGCTGCTTACAAACTTCACAGTAGCAAAATCACAATGATCTCTGTTGATGTTCTTGGTTTGGCTATAAATGACGATTTCTTGTAAAAACTTGTTTTCCTTCAAATGTGCCCAAAAGGTTATGAGAAGAGTTTACGGTCTTGACTTGTGGTGGGACTTCTGTTAGCTTAAAAATACCTCTGTGATCAAACAGGGAATACATAGCCTTCATATTTCTCAAACAGACAAAAATATCAGAAATATTTTTTAAATGAAAGAACTAAAATTATCAGAGATTTAAGTAGACTTGAATACAAATACAGTGATGGACAAGTTACTTAAAAAGACAATGAAATGAGAAATTTTCAGTAAGGATTAATTAGACCAATTTTGGCAGATTCATACAATGTGAAACAAATAGACATAACTTTTGCAGAACAATATTTACTTACAATGAGAAAATATTTACAATGTATTAGGTGAAAAGTCATAGCAAAATACTCTGTATGCGACTTTCCCAAATTTGTGAAAATAATGTGCATAAAGAAGGAATGAGAAACAAAAGGTCTGGAAAACTAAACATACTGAAAAGCAGTTAGTTGTGTTCATTGAGTGGTAGAATTACAGGTGAATTCTATTTTCTATTTTACCTGTTTTTCCCCAATTATCTGTCATACACCTAAATGATTTATTCATTAAAAAGTTACCCTTTTAAGGACGGGCATGGTGGCTCACTGCCTGTCGTCTTAGCACTGTAGGAGGCAGAGGCGGGTAGATCACCTGCGGTTGGCAGTTGGAGACCAGCCTGACCAATATGGAGAGTCCCTGTCTCTACCAAAAATACAAAATTAGCCGGGTGTGGTGGTGCATGCCTGTAATCCCAGCAACTCTGGAGGCTGAGGCAGGAGAATCGCTTGAACCGGGGAGGCAGAGGTTGCGGTGAGCTGAGATCACGCCATCGCACTCCAGCCTGGGCAACGAGAGAGAGAGAAAACAAAAAGAGTTGCCCTTTTAAAAGCAAAAAAGAAGAGAACAAAATGTGATGAGACAGTTAAAAAATTTTCCTTCAACGAAACTGAAAAAATTTTATTTTTCATCAAAGTAGAAAATATTGACAAAAGGTTAATGTCCACGACTGAAGACAAATTTGTTTCCAGTCAATAATAGTTCTTAAATACATTTTAAGTGCTGGAAAAATAGTAGTTAGATGAAAATTAGAGAAAGACCAGTACTTCTACAAGCAGCATTGCTAGATACGTATTTAAAAATTTTAAACTACTTCTATTTTGCCTCAAACTGGGAAGAAAAGTATTTGAAATTTGTTCAGCTACAAAAAGAGGTGCGTGTGTGTGCGCACGTGCACGCGCGCGTGATGTCGGTGGGGGATGCAGGCAAACAGATAAAGCGAAAGGTCACGGTCAGAGAACTAATTTTTCTCCCCATTCCCATCAGAACAGCCCGTTATCTTCAGAAGTTTAAAATAAATGGCTTCTCCCTATTTCATCAATATATATATTTTAAAGTTCTACGTTATTTGGTAAAGAGAATAAAGATCTAGGAAAACGAAGAAGTCTTATTGCTGATACTTGAGGGGCAACTTCCTCCCACCAGCATTTTAGAAGAAAAATAAAACGAGTTGATTAGACCTCCCTCCTTCCCTCCCGCCACCACCAACAGAGGCCTAATCAATGTGAAAAAAAATCGGCCCATGGAATTTTCCGCACGTCTTTCTCTCCCGCTGGAATCCACCCTCTGGGCTCGAAAGCCTCAGAAAGTGAGGCAAAGTGAAGAGAGCATTAAGAACGCTTCAAGATGTGTCTAAGAGCCGTCCCCCAATCCGGAGGGAAAGATGGGGACTAGGGAAGAGCGGCTGGGGCATAACCGCCCGGGAGCGCAAGCCTGGTCCTAGAGCCGCAGGCTGCTGGGAAGAAAAACAATCTTCCTTGCTCACACCTATTAAGCACCTACTGTATTCCAGGCACTATACGAGGCGCTTTCCCATACGTCCATTTTTATTTAATCAGCTTCCAGTTCACACTGAAACTCCCCCTTTAGTTAATTTCTGAGTATGCTGCTTTTTCCCGCGTGCCACCAGATCCAAAGGTGTCGATATTTGAACATAGCCAGGCAGCTGCAGGACGACCTGCAACCTCAAAGGAAAGTGCCCCGAAGGTCGCTTCTTTTTTGGAGGGTGTGGATCTCGGAGTCAGGCGCTCGCGGGGTTCAGGCTGCTGAGACCCGGCCAAGGGTTAGGTTTATTCACCCCACGAGCATTCGTCCAGCGTCCACTGCCTCTGCCTCCCATCGCTTGCCGGGGCCAGCTCGCTGATCGGCTCCCACCTTCCCACCCTTCCTCTGCTTCCTCAGGAGGTTGGAGAGCGAATGGTGCCTCTAACAATCAAAGTGCTAAGCTACGACTATGTCAGCCGGGTAAGTTTTAAGTGCTTTTAACTATACATAACTCATTTAAACGCAAAACCATTATCGCCCTCATTTTACAGAGGAGAAAACAGGTTAAGCCATTTGTCCAAGATCAGGATGCGAACCCAGATAGTCTGGACTCAGCGGCACATTGGAAAAGTTCCCTACTTCGGGACGTCTTCCGGGGACTCTCGCCCATTATCTTCGACCTCCAACCCAGACTTCTGCTGCTCCGGGTCGGGTTTGGCCAACTGGGTGCCGGCCAGTACCCGGGCGCAGGCGAAATCTGCACCCGAGGCGCCCGTCCTCCCCTTCGGGCTAGACGTCCTTACTCACCGTCCTTCCAGAGTGGCGCGGGGTTGGAGGGGCGCCCTCAGCGGCAGCGCCAGGGTCTTGGAGACCGCCCTGCGGAGATACATCTCGCCCGCCGTCTGCGGCGCAGCAGCCTCGGTACCCAGGCGCAGGCCGCCCTTCCACAGAGAGGCTGAGAGCCTGGCAGCGACCCGGCCGGAGGAGGCACGTCGACCTTCAGCCCCGCCCCCGGGGTCCCCAGGAGGTGGGGAGACCTTTGTACTCCTCGCCATCCTCCCCAAATCCATCTCCAACTCTCTTGCTTTCCCTGGGGTCTCAGAAAAGGGATGGGGGACCTAGGAGTCGCCGTCGCCTGCCTGACTCATTGCATACCACTGAATGTAACTCCTCGCAGTAGGCTGGAAATGTTTTGGGAATCACACAAGATTAAGTCAAGGACACAGTTTATCGTGCTGGATGTAATCTGAACTACTTTATCTCATGCACTCTGCTCTCTTTCCGAGGAGAGGGAAGGATAGTGGGAAGTTTTTTACAAATGTAAAGAGCGGTCCGGATAACGACTGCAGCTTCCGCTGTCGGTGCTGGCCTTCTTGGTGTGAGGGGATCTGCCAGACCCTTGCAAATTCAATTTCTTTCCCATTCTGGGCCCTCTCTATCGTCGCCTCCTTCACCTTGGATCATATTCAAGACACTTGATTAAAAAGAAAAGAATTTGATTAAAAAGAAAACGTGTCCAACTGCATCCAGTTGAAAACCTCAGTTATTAAGGGTATTAAGTGTCAAATGACAGAGCAATTTCCAGGTATTGAACCATGGCTTAACCAGATCATGCCTAAGAAAGATCCTGTCAAAATAGTCTGATGCCATGAACATATAGTAATTATTACAGTAAATAGAGAAGGGCCTTTTTTATCCAACCCTAAGGTTACTTCACAAATATCCTTTTGTCCTGCCACACCAGCAGGTTGATAAAGGAGCCATCAAATTTGTACTCAATGACTTAACTTCTCCTGGAGCTACGCTTTACCCTGCTGCAGTAGATGCCATTGTTCCTACCATGGCAGAAGGAAAACAGCATGCTCTATGTGTTGGAGTCATGAAGATATCTGCAGAAGATACTGAGAAAGTCAACAAAGGAATTGGCATTGAAAATATCGCCTATAATCCCAACACTTTGATCACGAGGTCAGGAGTTCAAGACCAGCCTGGCCAACACGGTGAAACCCCGTCTCTACTAAAAACACAAAAACTAGCTGGGTGTGGTGGCTGCCGCCTGTAATCCAAGCGACTCGGGAGGCTGAGGCAGGAGAATCGCTTAAACCCAGGAGGCAGAAGTTGCAGTGAGCCAAGATTGCGCCACTGCACTCCAGCCTGGGCAACAGAGCCAGACTCTGTCTCAAAAAAAAAAAAAAAAAACCATCATTATTTAAATGATGGGCTATGGCATATGAAGACATATAAATGAACTTCAAAAGGAATGCACTTGGGCTAAATATGGATATTGTGCTGTGTCTGTGTTTATGTCTGTGTGTGAAAGCATAAAGATAATGCCTGTGGTTATGCTGAATAAATTCACCAGATGCTAAAAAAAAAAAAAAAAAAAGTAAAGAGAAAAGGGGTAGCCTCAGCCATCCATTAATGCACTGGGAGAAGCTCAGAATCATAAGAAAATCTCCAGACAATGGTTGAATTTCTAGACATTCACTGTTACAATAACTTTAAAATATAAACTCCAAAAACACTGCCCAGGTGGGCTGTCTCGGCACGCACAAAGGCGCGCAGCTCCCTCCCGGCTCGCTCCGGGCGCCCGTGGCGGCGCCCAGAGACCCGAATGCTCGGCGGCGGCCCGAAGGGGCCCGAGGGCGGCTCAAGCGGCGGCGACGGCCCAGCCCGCAAGCCCGTCCGGCTCTGGGCGGCTCTTCTAATTTTTTTTTTTTTTAAGACGGAGTCTCATTCTGTTGCCCAGGCTGGAGTGCAGTGGAGCAATCTTGGCTCAATGCAACCTCCACCTCCTGGGTTCAAGCAATTCTCCTGCCTCAGCCCCCGAGTAGCTGGGATTACAGGCATGTGCCACCACGCCCAACTAATTCTTGTATTTTTAGTGGAGATGGGGTTTCACCATATTGGTCAGGCTCGTCTTGAACTCCTGACCTCGTGATCCACCTGCCTGGGTCTCCTAGAGTGCTGGGATTACAGGCATGAGCCATCACCACCTGGCCGGTACTACTTTTTAAAGTATACCCAGACCCTAAAAAAACCTGAAGTGATCTGGGCCTCTTTCAGATTCCAATGACCCATAATAGAAGAGGATTTTGCTTGGAAATGGAAAACTGCTTTTGGCTACTAAGCATCTGTGGGGTCAATTCATAAAAATCTAATATAGAGATTATCTTAGTACAGGACATGGAAGGGAGGGAAGAACTAGTATACAGGTTTCGGAGTGCCTCACATTCAGCATTTCCTCCTGAAAGTAGCCTAAGATTCTTGGGAATTAAGACTTCCAACATTTGAGATAAAAATCACATAATCTTAGAAATGGAAGGGAACAACTTTCATCCTTATTGTGAGAGAATAAGGCCAAAAGGGTTCTCAGGGATAGCTGCTTTATAAGTTTATAAGGTTTGTTTGTTTGTTTTTGTTTTTTTCTTTTTGAGATGGAGTCTCATTCTGTTGCTAGACTGCAGTGCAGTGGTGCGATCTCAGCTCACTGCAACCTCCACCTCCCAGGTTCAAATGATTCTCCTGCCTAAGCCTCCCAAGTAGCTGAGACTACAGGCGTGTGCTACCAAGCCCAGCTTTTTTGTATTTTTAGTAGAGATGGCATATCACCATGTTGGCCAGGATGAACACAATCTCTTGATCTTGTGATCCACCAGCCTCAGCCTCCCAAAGTGCTAGAATTACAGGCATGAGCCACCATGCCTGGCCTAACCTTTCAGTTTAAGATTCCTTTTTGCAAAAATGAGTTAGCAGTCTGGAAAGGTTTGTGCTTAGCACTGGTAAATATTAATATAATTAGGGATACAGTGATGTCCAAATGCAATTCAGTCTTCCAGCTTCCCAGCCCATCACATGGCCTAGTCTCAATCTGTGTTTTTTTTTGTTTTTTTTTTGGTGGCCTACATACAACTAGAGTGGCTCTGATCAATGAATTCATCATTAAGCAGTAGAAAGGTGACAGAAACAAAGGAATCTGGGCATAAGTGAGAGCTGGCAGATTAGTAGAGGACAATATAAGTGACAGGTTTGCAGTTTCCTGACTACTTGAGGCTCTCAAAATTCTGAAGATTATGACTAGCCTTAAAAAAATTTCTGAGGATTAGAATACATATTTTGGTTTGGCCATCTTACATAGTCCTTTGAAACTGCTGCTAGTTATGACTAAAACATCCCTTTATTCATATTTCTTTTATTTTCTTTCTTTCGTTTTTTTTTTTTTTTTTTTTTTTGACATGGAGGCTAGCTCTGTTGCCCAGGCTGGAGTGCAATGGCACTATATCGGCTCACTGCAACCTTCACCTACCAGGTTCAAGCGATTCTCCTGCCTCAGCCTCCCAAGTAGCTGGGATTACATGCATGTGACACCACGCCTGACTAATTTTGCTTTTTTTTGTTTTGTTTTTTGAGGTGGAATTTTGCTCTTATTGCCCAGGCTGAAGTGCAGTGGCACAATCTCAGCTCACTGCAACCTCCACCTCCTGGGTTCAAGCGATTCTCCTGCCTCAGCATCCCAGGTAGCTGGGATTATAGGTGCTTGCCACCACATCCAGCTAATTTTTGATTTTTAGAGGAGACAGGGTTTCACCATCTTGGCCAGGCTGGTTTTGAACTCCTGACCTCATGATCCACCAGCTGCAGCCTTCCAAAATGCTGGGATTACAGGTGTGAGCCACCGTTCCTGGCCCCCTTTATTCATATTTCTGTAGAGTCAAACCAAAATATAGTGACTGTGTACTCTTATGGTTTACAAAGAACTTCTGCTTATTCTACTTTTATTTTTTCTTAAAATTTTTTGTAGAGATGGGGTCTCCCTATGTTGGCCAGGCTAGTCTCAAACTTCTGACCTCAAGCAATTCTCCTGCCTTGGCCTCCAAAGTGCTGCAATTACAGGTGTGAGCCACCACTCTAGACTTTATATATATATATTTTTTGGGACAGGGTCTTATTCTGTTGCCCAGACTGGAGTGCAGTGGTGCAGTCTTGGCTCACTGCAGCTTTAACCTCCCAGGCTAAAGTGATCCTCCCATCTCAGCCTCCCAAGTATATAGAACCACAGGCACACACCACCGCACCAGGCTAATTTTTAAATTTTTTGGTAGAAATTAGGTCTCACTATGTTGCCCAGGCTGGTCTCAAGCTCCTGGACTCAAGCATCCCAAAGTGTGGGGATTACAGGCGTGAGTCACTGCTCTACTTTTATTCTTTCTTTGAGATGGAGCCTGGGTCTGTTGCCCAGGCTGGACTGCAGTGGCACAATCTCGACTCACTGTGACCTTCATCTCCTGGGTTCAAGAGATTCTCCTGCCTCAGTCTCCCAAGTAGTTGGGATAATTGGTGCCTGTCACCACACCTGCCTAATTTTTGTATTTTAGTACAGATGAGGTTTTGCCATGTTGGCCAGGCTGGTCTTGAACTCCTGACCTCAGGCAATCCACCCATCTTGGCCTCCCAAAGTGCTGGGATTACAGGCATGAGCCACTGTGCCCGGCCTACTTTTATTTTTAATAAAGATTAGATTTTGATTTAGAAACTTTATGACAAAATAATGAATGACTCAACAGGCTTATATTTCTCAACTCAAAAATATCTGTTATTTTAGTCCCAAAATCTCACTATTAAAACTGTCTTACGGTGGTTACCTGGAGGGAATGGACATGGGGACTGGGAAGGAAAATACACTTTTCATCTTATATATGTCTATGTTGAATTTTTTACAAACTTATGAACAAATATGACTTTTTCAAATAATAAAACTGTGAAAATGTAAAACTAATTATGGACACAGTAAAAAGATTGAGAGAAGAGAGGGAGAAATGAGTAGGTAGAGTAGAGGGATTTTTAGGGTGATGCACTACTTTGCATGATATTGTAATTTATTATGTATGATACTGTAATTTACTCTGTATGATACTGTATTTTATTCTGTATGATACTGTATTTTATTCTGTATGATACTATAAGTTATTCTGTATAATATTATAATCTATTTATAAAAACAGATAGAACATACAGCACAAAGAATGAATCCTAATGTAAACCTGGACTTTAGTTAATAATAATATATTAATATTGGCTTGTCAATTTTAATTTTCCAGATCAATGCAAGATGTTAATAGGGGAAAGGAAGAGGGTGTGCAAGGGGGGGTACATGGAATTTTCTGTACTTTCTGCTCATTATTCTGTAAACCTAAAACTGCTCCAAAAAAAGCAGTTTTAATTTTAAAAATTAAAATAGTTTAATTTAAAAAATTAAAAACTATTGATTTTTTAAACAGTTATATTATTATTATTATTTGAGACAGAGTCTGACTCTGTCGCTCAGGCCTGGAGTGCCATGGCACGATCTCAGTTTGCTGCAATCTCAGCCTCTCGGGTTCAAGCAATTCTCCTGCCTCAGCCTCCCAAGTAGCTGGGATTACAGGCTCGTGCAACAATGCCCAGCTAATGTTTGTATTTTTAGTAGAGATGGGGTTGCCCCATGTTGGCTAGGCTGGTTTCAAATGCCTTACCTCAGGTGATCCACCTGCCCCAGCCTCCCAAAGTGCTGGGATTACAGGTGTGAGCCACTGAGCCCAACACCTATATTAATTTTTAAGTTAATCTTTCAAAATAGTTCTTTTAAAATGTTAATAATAATGCCTACTTGATAGAATTGTTGTAATTATTAAATGATCCAGGAGTCTGGCATGTGGTAAACACTCAAGTATCAGCTCTCATTATTAGCATTTATAATAAAATTATTTTACTAAAAGTCATCCATATTAATGGTATGAAGAAATGTTGAGTTTACACATACAAAATTCTTCATAATTTAGAAAGCTGAGATTCAGATGAAATGAAATTAAAAAATAAAGAAGAAAAATCTTCATAATAGTCTAGTTAATATATTCTTATGAAAACCCTGAATTTCTAATGATTGCAAGGTATTTTTTGGATGTGTATGCTTAATGACACTTAAATCTATTGCTGTTTTATATTTAATTAATCCCATGTCTTCATATTGACATTGCTTTGAGCTTTATCACGAGTTGTGAAATACATGAATTGTTAAGCACTGCGGTTATATAATCACTTACGTAATACCAACCAGCACTGACTGTGAGCCTACAACCAGATAATAGATCATATTTGATCCAGGGAATCTGATAGATGACATCTGGCGCGGAGACGCCGGGAAAGAAACAAACACAGTAGCTTCACTACTCAAGCAAAACTATTTTAAATAATTACACCTTTTAAATTTTTTCTCTTCAGTGAACCTAGAATCTATGAATATCAAGTGATTTTAGCTTAAGGGAATGCAGTAGTACCAGGCTGGGTAATAATTCCACTTGACATTCTCCCAGTCTAATTTGATAAACACTCACGAAACCTGTCATCTTGATGCCGAGCATCATGCCTTCTTGCGAGGGGTGCAGGTGTGAGTAAGGAGAAATGACAAAAGCACTAAACAATTCGAACAGCCAAATGAAGTGCACATTAGCAAGAAAAAGCCATATACTCCACTACAGAATTCAAAGAAAATGATTACTTTTTAAGAAAGGATTATTTTTTAAAAATTATTTTTTAAAAAATGAATTCAGTATGTTTATACCTAAAATGTAATAAAATTAGTATTTATATGTTAAATCAAGCACTTATGTTGAAATCCAACATATTTCTATAACTCTATAATACAAATGTAGGTATAGGAAGAAATCTCAATTTTTCTCTTATAAAGCAAAAATGGGCAGATAAAAGGTTTTTAAGCCAAGTGTTGCAATCAGGTTGTATCTGAAATAGAAGTACAATTCTGTATAAACTAATAGAAACATATAAAAGTACTATATTATTATGTTAAAATATATTTGTTTTGTAGTACGAAAATTTGTATATCCCATAATGCCCTGGAATTGAAATTTTTAAAATAAACTCAAAGTTGGAAGGAGCTTAAAGTATATACAACTCAAATTCTTTATTTTAAAGATGTAGAGACATTTATGTATTCTTTCCACTAACACAGCTCAGCATCTACTATGTATTTGGAATTATTAGAAGCATTAAGAATACAACTGTGAACAAGACAGACAAGGTTCCTCGCCTCGAGCCATTCAGTCTAGAAGGAGGGTATGAACATACAGACAAATAATTGTGATGCAGTATGACAAATGCAGTAAGTGTTAAGCCAGGCCATATGCAGAGAAAAAACTCAGCTGGTTGGCCACGGTAGCTGCCCTAATAGAAGAGACCTGAGTTTTGAGGGAAAATAAGTTTGTCAGATAAGTAAGGGAAGGAGGAATGGCACTGGAGGCAGAAGGTGTAATGTGTAAAAGCATGAGAGTTTCGTGACCTCGAAGGTACAAAGTATAGGTTGAATATCCCTTATCTAAAATGCTAGGGGTGGGTGTGGTGGTTCACGCCTGTAATCCCAACATTTTGGGAGGTAGAGATGGGAGGATCACTTGAGTCCAGGATTTCAAGAGCAGCCTGGGCAATGTAGTGACCCCCATCTCTACAGAAATTTTTTATAATATTAGCTGGGAGTGGTGGTATGTGCCTGTAGTCACAGCTACCTTGGGAGGCCGAGGCAGGAGGATCACTTGAGCCCTGCAGTGAGCTGTGATTGTACCACTGCACTCCAGCGTGGGTGACAGAATAAGATTCTGTCTCAAAAAAGTAATTAAAATAAAACAAAATGCTTGGGACCAGAAGTGTTTTGGGTTTGGGATATTTTTTATTTTGGAATATATGGATACACATAATGAGGTATCTTGAGAATGGGACTCAAGTCTAAACAAAATATTAATTTATGTTTCATATACACTTTACATGCATAGACTGAAGGTAATTTTATACAATATTTTGAATAATTTTGTGCATGAAACAAAGTTTGTGTTAAGTTCTTATGTGTGGAATTTTTTACTTGGGGCATCATGTCAGTGCTCAAATTGTTCTAATTTTGGAGCATTTTGGATTTCAGTTTTTCAGATTATGCATGTCCAACCTGTAGTTTGATGGGCCTAACATAAAGTGTAGGGGTGCAGGGGCTAGCGGAAGATTATGATTTGCACAGGGAAAATCTTAAGTCATTTGCGCTGCTTACAAACTTCACAGTAGCAAAATCACAATGATCTCTGTTGATGTTCTTGGTTTGGCTATAAATGACGATTTCTTGTAAAAACTTGTTTTCCTTCAAATGTGCCCAAAAGGTTATGAGAAGAGTTTACGGTCTTGACTTGTGGTGGGACTTCTGTTAGCTTAAAAATACCTCTGTGATCAAACAGGGAATACATAGCCTTCATATTTCTCAAACAGACAAAAATATCAGAAATATTTTTTAAATGAAAGAACTAAAATTATCAGAGATTTAAGTAGACTTGAATACAAATACAGTGATGGACAAGTTACTTAAAAAGACAATGAAATGAGAAATTTTCAGTAAGGATTAATTAGACCAATTTTGGCAGATTCATACAATGTGAAACAAATAGACATAACTTTTGCAGAACAATATTTACTTACAATGAGAAAATATTTACAATGTATTAGGTGAAAAGTCATAGCAAAATACTCTGTATGCGACTTTCCCAAATTTGTGAAAATAATGTGCATAAAGAAGGAATGAGAAACAAAAGGTCTGGAAAACTAAACATACTGAAAAGCAGTTAGTTGTGTTCATTGAGTGGTAGAATTACAGGTGAATTCTATTTTCTATTTTACCTGTTTTTCCCCAATTATCTGTCATACACCTAAATGATTTATTCATTAAAAAGTTACCCTTTTAAGGACGGGCATGGTGGCTCACTGCCTGTCGTCTTAGCACTGTAGGAGGCAGAGGCGGGTAGATCACCTGCGGTTGGCAGTTGGAGACCAGCCTGACCAATATGGAGAGTCCCTGTCTCTACCAAAAATACAAAATTAGCCGGGTGTGGTGGTGCATGCCTGTAATCCCAGCAACTCTGGAGGCTGAGGCAGGAGAATCGCTTGAACCGGGGAGGCAGAGGTTGCGGTGAGCTGAGATCACGCCATCGCACTCCAGCCTGGGCAACGAGAGAGAGAGAAAACAAAAAGAGTTGCCCTTTTAAAAGCAAAAAAGAAGAGAACAAAATGTGATGAGACAGTTAAAAAATTTTCCTTCAACGAAACTGAAAAAATTTTATTTTTCATCAAAGTAGAAAATATTGACAAAAGGTTAATGTCCACGACTGAAGACAAATTTGTTTCCAGTCAATAATAGTTCTTAAATACATTTTAAGTGCTGGAAAAATAGTAGTTAGATGAAAATTAGAGAAAGACCAGTACTTCTACAAGCAGCATTGCTAGATACGTATTTAAAAATTTTAAACTACTTCTATTTTGCCTCAAACTGGGAAGAAAAGTATTTGAAATTTGTTCAGCTACAAAAAGAGGTGCGTGTGTGTGCGCACGTGCACGCGCGCGTGATGTCGGTGGGGGATGCAGGCAAACAGATAAAGCGAAAGGTCACGGTCAGAGAACTAATTTTTCTCCCCATTCCCATCAGAACAGCCCGTTATCTTCAGAAGTTTAAAATAAATGGCTTCTCCCTATTTCATCAATATATATATTTTAAAGTTCTACGTTATTTGGTAAAGAGAATAAAGATCTAGGAAAACGAAGAAGTCTTATTGCTGATACTTGAGGGGCAACTTCCTCCCACCAGCATTTTAGAAGAAAAATAAAACGAGTTGATTAGACCTCCCTCCTTCCCTCCCGCCACCACCAACAGAGGCCTAATCAATGTGAAAAAAAATCGGCCCATGGAATTTTCCGCGCGTCTTTCTCTCCCGCTGGAATCCACCCTCTGGGCTCGAAAGCCTCAGAAAGTGAGGCGAAGTGAAGAGAGCATTAAGAACGCTTCAAGATGTGTCTAAGAGCCGTCCCCCAATCCGGAGGGAAAGATGGGGACTAGGGAAGAGCGGCTGGGGCGTAACCGCCCGGAAGCGCAAGCCTGGTCCTAGAGCCGCAGGCTGCTGGGAAGAAAAACAATCTTCCTTGCTCACACCTATTAAGCACCTACTGTATTCCAGGCACTATACGAGGCGCTTTCCCATACGTCCCTTTTTATTTAATCAGCTTCCAGTTCACACTGGAACTCCCCCTTTAGTTAATTTCTGAGTACGCTGCTTTTCCCGCGCACCGCCAGATCCAAAGGTGTCGATATTTGGACAGAGCCAAGCAGCTGCAGGACGACCTGCAACCTCAAAGGAAAGTGCCCCGAAGGCCGCTTCTTTTTTGGAGGGTGTGGATCTCGGAGTCAGGCACTCGCGGGGTTCAGGCTGCTGAGACCCGGCCAAGGGTTAGGTTTATTCACCCCACGAGCATTCGTCCAGCGTCCACTGAGCGGGCACTGCCTCTGCCTCCCATCGCTTGCCGGGGCCAGCTCGCTGATCGGCTCCCACCTTCCCACCCTTCCTCTGCTTCCTCAGGAGGTTGGAGAGCGAATGGTGCCTCTAACAATCAAAGTGGTAAGCTACGACTATGTCAGCCGGGTAAGTTTTAAGTGCTTTTAACCATACATAACTCATTTAAACGCAAAAGCATTATCTCCCTCATTTTACAGAGGAGAAAACAGGTTAAGCCATTTGTCCAAGATCAGGATGCGAACCCAGATAGTCTGGACTCAGCGGCACATTGGAAAAGTTCCCTACTTCGGGACGTCTTCCGGGGACTCTCACCCATTATCTTCGACCTCCAACCCAGATGTCTGCTGCTCCGGGTCGGGTTTGGCCAACTGGGTGCCGGCCAGTACCCGGTCGCAGGCGAAATCTGCACCCGAGGCGCCCGTCCTCCCCTTCGGGCTAGACGTCCTTACTCACCGTCCTTCCAGAGCGGCGCGGGGTTGGGGGGGGCGCCCTCAGCGGCAGCGCCAGGGTCTTGGAGACCGCCCTGCGTAGATACATCTCGCCCGCTGTCTGCGGCGCAGCAGCCTCGGTACCCAGGCGCAGGCCGCCCTTCCACAGAGAGGCTGAGAGCCTGGCAGCGCCCCGCCCGGAGGAGGCACTTTGACCTTCATCCAGCCCCGCCCCCGGGGTCCCCAGGAGGTGGGGAGACCTTTGTACTCCTCGCCATCCTCCCCAAATCCATCTCCAACTCTCTTGCTTTCCCTGGGGTCTCTCAGAAAAGGGATGGGGGACCTAGGAGTCGCCGTTGCCTGCCTGACTCATTGCATACCACTGAATGTAACTCCTTGCAGTAGGCTGGAAATGTTTTGGGAATCACACGAGATTAAGTCAAGGACACAGTTTATCATGCTGGATGTAATCTGAACTACTTTATCTCATGCACTCTGCTCTCTTTCCGAGGAGAGGGAAGGATAGTGGGAAGTTTTTTACAAATGTAAAGAGCGGTCCGGATAACGACTGCAGCTTCCACTGTCGGTGCTGGCCTTCTTGGTGTAAGGGGATCTGCCGGACCCTTGCAAATTCAATTTCTTTCCCATTCTGGGCCCTCTCTATCGTCGCCTCCTTCACCTTGGATCATATTCAAGAAATTTGATTAAAAAGAAAAGAATTTGATTAAAAAGAAAACGTGTCCAACTGCATCCAGTTGAAAACCTCAGTTATTAAGGGTATTAAGTGTCAAATGACAGAGCAATTTCCAGGTATTGAACCATGGCTTAATCAGACCATGCCTAAGAAAGATCCTGTCAAAATAGTCTGATGCCATGAACATACAGTAATTCTTACAGTAAATGGAGAATTACTTTTTTTTTTGAGAATTACTATTTTTTAGACAAAGAGAAGGGCCTTTTTTATCCAACCCTAAGGTTAATTCACAAATATCCTTTTGTCCTGCCACACCAGCAGGTTGATAAAGGAGCCATCAAATTTGTACTCAATGGCTTAACTTCTCCTGGAGCTAAGCTTTACCCTGCTGCAGTAGATGCCATTGTTCCTACCATGGCAGAAGGAAAACAGCATGCTCTATGTGTTGGAGTCATGAAGATATCTGCAGAAGATACTGAGAAAGTCAACGAAGGAATTGGCATTGAAAGTATCGCCTATAATCCCAACACTTTGATCACGAGGTCAGGAGTTCAAGACCAGCCTGGCCAACACGGTGAAACCCCGTCTCTACTAAAAACACAAAAACTAGCTGGGTGTGGTGGCTGCCGCCTGTAATCCAAGCGACTCGGGAGGCTGAGGCAGGAGAATCGCTTAAACCCAGGAGGCAGAAGTTGCAGTGAGCCAAGATTGCGCCACTGCACTCCAGCCTGGGCAACAGAGCCAGACTCTGTCTCAAAAAAAAAAAAAAAACCATCATTATTTAAATGATGGGCTATGGCATATGAAGACATATAAATGAACTTCAAAAGGAATGCACTTGGGCTAAATATGGATATTGTGCTGTGTCTGTGTTTATGTCTGTGTGTGAAAGCATAAAGATAATGCCTGTGGTTATGCTGAATAAATTCACCAGATGCTAAAAAAAAAAAAAAAAAAAAGTAAAGAGAAAAGGGGTAGCCTCAGCCATCCATTAATGCACTGGGAGAAGCTCAGAATCATAAGAAAATCTCCAGACAATGGTTGAATTTCTAGACATTCACTGTTACAATAACTTTAAAATATAAACTCCAAAAACACTGTATATTCCTCTATGGGAGGTGAAATTAACATTTCCACATAACAGCTGGGCACAGCGGCTCACATCTATAATCCCAGCACTCTGGGAGGCTGAGGCAGGTGAATCACTTCAGGTCAAGAGTCGAAGACCAGCCTGAGCAACATGGTGATACCCCTTCTCTACTAAAAATACAAAAATTAGCCGGGCATGATAATGTGTGCCTGTAGGCCCAGCTACTAGGGAGGCTAGGGCAGGAGAATCACTTCAACCGGGGAGATGGAAGTTGCAGCAAGCCAAAATGGCTTGTCACTCAAGCCTGGGTGACAGAGCGAGACCCTGTCTCAAAACAAACAAACAAACAAACAAAACCACATCAACTGAAAATTCCAAATTATTAGTTTCTTCTGCCTCATCCTGGCTACAAAAACTTGTCACGGGTTGAATATGGAAATCAATAATTTATCAGGTTTATAACATTGTCTGAATGATTGCTCTTTGGAAGACACCATTTCCTACTATAATAATCCTGTATGTGTGTTTGGCACTTGACAGATTATAAAGCACTTTCACATTTACTATCTCTTTTAATTTTCACTGCAACCCTCTGAGGGAGGTGGCAATTACTCCCTTTAGCAAATAACATGACCAGGTGGTAGGTGAGAATGTCCAAGGATTTACTGGTGGTCAAGAATTAAAAAAACTAAAAGGATATGAACATAATACTTCTAGCTTAAAGTTCTGTTGACATGTAATGGGCACAATATTTGTTCATTTGCTATGTAAATAAACATTTCTCAGAAGTTACAGTCCTGAACCCAATTATAATTATATTTTACATATTCTCATATGAAGAATGCAATCCATCTGATTGATTTTGATACTCAGAGTTAGCTATCTCTAGTGATTAAACACTTAACAAGGGAAATGAAGTGATCTGTAGTTAATGAAGGGTCAAGTTTAGACTTCCAAGCAGTACAAGAAGGGAATAGATACCCAGATCCTTCACCAAGAAGTCAGTAGTCCTGGAAATAGCAAAACACAGATGATTTGAATGTTTGCTACATTAGACCAGCATCAAGTACACATCCTCTGGCAACTAACGATTAGCTATCCCACTGCTGATGTAGAATGTTTAATGAACTACTAGCAGCCAGGACAACTTGACAATCAAACTACATCTGTCTACCTACTATGGCTCATTCTTTTTTTTTTTTTTTTGAGACAGAGTTTCACTCTTGTTACCCAGGCTGGAGTGCAATGGCGCGACCTCGGCTCACCGCAACCTCTGCCTCCTGGATTCAGGCAATTCTCCTGCCTCAGCCTCCCGAGTAGCTGGGATTACAGGCACGCACCACCATGCCCAGCTAATTTTTTGTATTAGTAGAGATGGGGTTTCACCATGTTGACCAGGATGGTTTCGATCTCTTCACCTCGTGATCCACCTACCTCGGCCTCCCAAAGTGCTGGGATTACAGGCTTGAGCCACCATGCCCGGCCGGCTCATTCTTTTTTTGGTGCACTTAGGACTGAATTTTTACTTGGTTGCCATGGACAGGAAATAGTCAAAGGCAGTACATGTACTTAAATGAATGAATGGATGCAACATATTGTTATTTAATACGTTATAAGCCTTACATTCTAAAGCAGGGTTAAAAAAGTATTCTTTCTGAGTAAACACTTGTAAATGGTGATGGCTCCCAAAACACTGTTTTAGACATTCCTTCAGAATTCAGTTGTAGACTCAGGGACTGGTATAGTTTGAGATCTCTGGATCACCCTCAGGTTCCATAGCAGCCACCCGACCTCAGTCAAACTGTATAAGAATCTTAAAATGTTTACAAAGAGGCTGGGCAAAACACAGCTGTAATCCCAGCACTTTGGGGGGCTGAGGTGGGCAAACCACCTGAGGTCAGGAGTTTGAGACCAGCCTGGCCAACATAGTGAAACCCCATTTCTACTAAAAATACCAAAAAAAATTATCCAGGCGTGCTGGTGGGCACCCATAATTCCAGGTACTGGGGAGGCTGAGGCAGGAGAATCACTTCAACCTGGGAGGTGGAGGTTGCAGTGAGCCGAGATTATGCCACTGCACTCCAACCTGGGCAACAGAGTGAGACCCTGTCTCAAAAAAAAAAAAAAAAAAACGCCACACACAGTGGCTCACACCTGTAATCCCAGCACTTTGGGGGGTGGAGGCAGGAGGATTGCTTGAGCCCAGGAATTTGAGACCACCCTGGCCAACATGGCAAAATCCTGTCTCTACAAAAAAATAACAAAAATTAGCCAGGCATGGAGGTGCACACCTGTGGTCCCAGTACTTGGGAGGCTGAGGGGGAAAGATCACTCGAGCCTCGCAAGTCTAGACTGCAGTAAGTGGAGATTGTGCCATCGCACTCCAGCCTGAGAGACACAGCAAGATCCAGTCTCAAACAAAAAGGATAGAAACTGTGATAGATGATGGAGATTCATTATAATTTATCTCACAAATATATATCAATATCTGTTATGTGCTAGGCACTGTTTTGGAGGTTCTACAATGAGCAAAATCAGATTTCTGCTATCACAGAAGTTACAGTTTCAGGTTAAAGAGACATGGAACCAACATCTTTCCTCAGGTCTAGCTGGCAAGCCTATCATCGAGGTTAATGATCACAAATACATCTCTCATCAGATATAAATAATAAATGTAACCAGAGCTTTGGCCAAAATCAAATTGGTTTAATGTAAAAATAACACACATGTATACAGGGCTTTAAAAACTTTTCCCAAAGCATTGTCACATTTCTTTACCATTTCTTTTCTTTTTTTTTTTTTTTGAGACAGTGTCTCACTCTGTCACCTAGGCTGGAGTGCAGTGGTACAACCTCAGCTCACTGCAACCTATGCCTCCTGGGCTCAAGTGATTCTCCTGCCTCAGCCTCTCAAGTAGCTGGGACTACAGACACCATGCCACCACACCTGGCTAATTTTTTGTATTTTTAGTAGAGATGGGGTTTCACTGTGTTATCCAGGATGGTCTCCATCTCCTGACCTTATGATGTGCCAGCCTTGTCCTCTCAAAAGTGCTGAGATTACAGGTGTGAGCCACTGCACCCGGCTACCAGTTCTTAAGAGTAGGTGAACGGAATGCTGATTATCCCTATATTATATATGAAAAAAATGACGTAGTATAATACTGTGGTTAAGGGTGTGCATCTGGAAATCATATACCTGATCTATTTTGCTGGACTGACTAAAATGTGAGTAATTCATTTATTCATAGGGGAGATGAAACCTTTAAAGCACATTAGGAGCTGCGCATGGTGTCTCATGCCTGTAATCCCAACACTTTGGAAGGCTGAGGCGGGAAGATGGCTTGAGCCCAGGAGTTCAAGACCAGCATGGACAACATAGTGAAATCCCATCTCTACAAAAAAAGAAAAAAAAGTTTAATTATCCAGGTATGGTGGCACGCACCTGTAGTCTCTGCGACTCCAGAGGCTGAGGTGGGAAGATTGCTTGAGCCCAGGATTTCAAGGTTGCAGTGAGCTATGATAGAGCCACTGAATTCCAGCTTAGATGACAGAGTAAGACCCTGTCTCTCAAAAAGAAAAGAAAAGAAAAGAAGAAAAAAGGCTGGGTGTGGTGGCTCACACCTGTAATCCCAGCACTTTGGGAGGTGGAGGCGGGTGGATCACTTGAGATCAGGAGTTTGAGACCATCCTGGACAACATGGTGAAATCCTGTCTCTACTAAAAACACAAAAATTAGTCAGTTTTCATGGTGCATGCCTGTAGTCCCAGCTATTCCAGAGGTTGAGGCATGAGAATTGCTTGAACCCAGGAGGTGAGGGTTACAGTGAGCCAAGATCGCACCACTGCACTCTAGCCAGGGCAACAGAGCAAGACTCTGTCTCAAAAACAATAATAAAACCTGTTTCTTTTTTGAAAAAAAAAAAAAAAAAAAAAAAAAAAGGCACATTAGATATGAAATGTAAAAAATAATAAAAAGGATATGAAATGTGCCCAGTAAGTTGGAGGAGGCAGTGCTAGATTCTGACTTCCAGCCTAAGGTGAAGCTCAAGCCTCTCCTGATACACTCTGCTGCCTTTCAGCACATGGTGAGATTCATTGTATCCTGCCATCTCTTATCAGATGGTAAAGCTTATCACGTTCTCTAGGTTGAATGTGGCCATACCAGCTGAGATAGAAAAGAACTATGAGATAAATAGTGCCACTTCTCCAGATTATTTTCCTTAGTTAAAAGCTCATGCCTTTCAAGTTGAAGAAAATTTCTATCTACTCATTTGCTTCTGTGGCTTTCCATTTGGATGGTAAATTCTTTTCAAATCTTGAGGAAACATTTTCTAAGAAAGGACATGCCCTTGAGTTGTCAAATTCACTCCATAGCAAGCTGTTTCTTCCAAACCCCAGATAAATTGAATGGATTTTTGCCATGGAATACTCTGTAAGGCTCAGCCAATAGGTTCCTGTTAGCCATACTGTTCATAATGCTGCCCTTGAGGACATCTTGAAATTTTTCTTCATTTTGTTGGAAAAACAAGAATTTAGGGTCAGAGATAACTCGGCTTACCTTAGATGACCTCCATCTAACTGTGATTATTGACAAAGATTGTATTAGTCTTGAAAACATTAATTGTGCTCTCAAGGCTTAAGTGCTATATAACTAAAATAAATTTTCAAAGTCTGAGTTGTTTCCTAGATTTCACAGAAAAATCAGCTCAGTTTTTCTGAGCACTCAGTTCTTAGGCTATTGTCTATGCAGTTGAGAGATAAATACTGACACAAACTGAAACAATTTAGAGGAGTAATTAGGAGGACAAATTGGCAAGCAGTTGGGAGTTGGGGAGAGATAGCATGGGGAGAAATGCCAGATATAGGTGAAGAGGAGGAAGGCAGCAAATCACACTGCCACGTATGCACCTATGCAACAACATTGCATGATTTTCACATGTACCCCAAAACCTAAAATGCAATAAAAAAAAAAGAAAGTACTGATAAGCATCTTTTTCATAGCTAAAACTTCTTAAAGTGAAGGAGAAAAGATAATCAAGATAGCCATTTCTCAGAGTATTCTTGAAAATCACTCAGTACTCTCCCCATCTATTAACTATCTCTTCCATAGCAAAATAAACATCAGATTTCCTAACACTTCAGAAATATTTTCTCAAGGATACAAACTTGGATGGTTTGAAACAATTTATTCTCTAACAGTTTTCTGGAGCGTAGAAGTCTGAAATGAAGATGTTGGCAGGGCCATTGCCTCTCTGAAACCCATTACGTATATAAACTAAAAATCCTGAGCTCCCTGCCAACTGAATAGAGCTCCTCTTGGCCAAGGGGACCCCAGAAAAATCTTAAAAACTGAGTTCCTGGCCATGATGGGATAGGTGGTCAGATATCCCTCATTATACCCACTCCCTTTTGCACTTTAGATATAGTAACTGGCCAGGATAAATGTTAAAATAGAGATCCTAAAACTGATGGAATAGACTCTTTGTGGCAATAAGATACCAAATTATAAACAGGAGTTAAGGTCATGCTAGGCAAGGGTTAAGTCACTCACGCTTTCACTTAAAAGAATAAGCTGTGTTCTAACTTCCATAAGGTATTATTTTTTCTCTAGCAGCTAAACAAGCACTAGTCTCCAGATAAGGAATATTAAAACAATTGTAGCTTATCACCAGACACTAACTGACCTCCTGTTACACAAGCCATAACTACAGCTTTGATTGGACAAGAGACTGATTTCAGTAACTTTCTCCTGATAAAACCACCAGGCTAGCGCAGTGGCTTATGCCTGTAATCCCAGCACTTTGGGAGGCCAAGGCAGGAGGATCACTTGAGCCCAAAAGTTTAAGCCTAGCCTGGGCAAGATGTTGAGACTGCCTCTCTGTTGAAAAAAAAAAAAAAGAAGAAGGCCGGGCATGGTGGCTCATGCCTGTAATCCCAGCACTTTGGGAGGCTGAGGCAGGCCAATCACAAAGTCAGGAGATCGAGACTATCCTGGCCAACATGGTGAAACCCTGTCTCTACTAAAATACAAAAAATTAGCCAGTTGTGGTGGTAGGTGCCTGTAGTCCCAGCTATTTGGGAGGCTCAGGCAGGGTAATCACTTGAACCTGAGAGGCGGAGATTGCAGTGAGCAGAGATCCTCCCATTGCACTCTAACCTAGGCATCAGAGCAAGACTCTGTCAAAAAAAAAAAAAAAGAAAAAAGAAAAAGAAAAATTGGCAGGGTTTGGTAGCACCCACCTGTAGTGGGTCAAGAATCCCTTGACCCCAGGAGTTCAAGGATGCAGTAAGCTGATTGCACCACTGCACTGCAAGGCCACATTTCTTTGGAAGAAAAAAAAAACCACCTACCAAGTACTGGGTCTGGCCTGTTTACAGATGCTGAGCACTTCAGTGCCTTCATATCCTAAAAAGATCTTTTGACATATAGGGCCTAATTATAATACATTTAAACGTTCTTTTTTAAAAAAAAAAAAAAAACGAGGTTTCACCATGTTGGTCAGGCTGGTCTTGAACTACCGACCTCAGGTTATCCACCCCCCTTGCCCTTCAAAGTGCTCGGATTACAGGCGCGAGCCATCACACCCAGCAATACATTTAAATGTTAAGTCTCCACTCCAAAGTGAATGTAAGTTGTATGTTACATGCATGTTTGGTCAATATGCATGCATCAGGACTACTCATATCATTTGGCTCTGTGTCCCCACCCAAATCTCATGTTGAATTGTAATCTCCAATGTTGGGGAAGGGACCTGGTGGGAGGTGATTGTATCATGGGGATGGGTTTCCCCCTTGCTGTTCTCAAGATAGTGAGTTCTCACAAGATCTGGATGTCTGAAAGCCTGTAGCACCTTTCCCTTCACTCATTCTCTCTCCTGCTGGCCATGTAAAGAACTGCTTCTTTCCCCTTTGCCTTCCACCGTAATTGTTCAGTTTCCTCAGGCCTCTCTTGAAGCAGAATAATGTACAGCCTGCAGAACTGTGAGCAGATTAAACCTCTTTGCTTTATAAATCACCCAGTCACAGGTAGCTATTTTTTTTTTTTTTTTGAGACAGTTTTGCTGTGTTGCCCAGGCTGGAGTGCAATGGCATGATCTCGGCTCACTACAACCTCTGCCTCCCAGGTTCAAGCGATTCTCCTTCCTCAGTCTCCTGAGTAGCTGAGACTACAGGCGTATGCCATGACACCTGGCTAATTTTGTATTTTTCATAGAGATGGGGTTTCACCATGTTGTTCAGGCTGGTCTCCAACTCCCAACCTCAGGTGATCTGCCCATGTCAGCCTCCCAAAGTGCTAGGATTACAGGTGTGAGCCAAGACAACCAGCCAACAGGTAGCTCTTTATAGCAATGTGAGAACAAACTAAAACAACGAACTTTGTGAAAATTCATAGCTCCTCCTGAAACCTATTGAATATGAGTGCTTAGCCAACTGTTCATAAAGCTCTACCTCAATCCCTTCTCCTCCAAAGTGCCTGTCTCTGGACTCTGCTAGAGGCTGTACTTCCCAGCCTGCAGGATGGCCACCGTGTAAGCTGTAATCCTTTAAAAGAAATAGTTTCCATTTCCAAACTTGTAGATCTTGTGATTTTTAAGAACGGAGAATCCTTCTTTGCCTTTTCTAGCTTATGCTGTTTGCTGGCAATCCTTGGTCGTAGATTCATCCAATCTCTGCCTCTGTCATCACATGACCATCTTCTCCTTATGTGTCTCTTTTAAATAAACTAGTCATGCTGGATTAAGGGCCCATTCTACTCTAGCATGAATTCATCTTAACTGATTACATCTGCAATGACTCTATTTTCAATTAAGTTCACTTTTTGAGGTACTGTTGGAGATGGAGTTTTGCTCTTGTTGCCCAGGCTGGAGTGCAATGGTATTATCTCAGTTCACCACAACCTTTGCTAGGTTCAAGTGATCCTCATGCCTCAGCCTCCTCAGTAGCTGGGATTATAGGCATGTGCCACCATGCCCGGCTAATTTTGTCTTTTTAGTAGAGACAGCGTTTCTCCATGTTTGTCACACTGGTCTTGATCTCTGGACCTCAGGTGATTGCCCGCCTCAGTCTCCCAAAGTGCTGGGATTATGGGCATGAGCCAATATGCCCAAGCTCAGGGTTGAGGTCTTAACATATCTTTTTTGGGGGAAACAATTTAACCCACAACTTCTTATACCAGAAACTTAGTTTATACACAGCCTGTGTTTTCCAAGGCAATTTAAGTGTGACTTAAAAACCTCATAGACACATTAAATCTGAAGAAAGGTTTACCTGATTTTGATCTATTTAACTGACTATACTTGAAATATGATTTTGTCTGCATCTTCCTTTATATGGAAACTTTTTTTTTTTTTAGATGGAGTCTCACTCTGTTGCCAGGCTGGAGTGCAGTGGAGCAATCTCGGCTCACTGCAACCTCTCCATCCCAGGTTCAAGCAATTCTCCTCCCTCAGCCTCCTGAGTAGCCTGGACTAAAGGTGCATGCCACCACACCTGGCTAATTTTTATTTTTAGTAGAGATGGGGTTTCACTGTGTTAGCTAGGATGGTCTTGATCTCCTGACTTTGTGATCCACCCACTTTGGCCTCCCAAAGTGCTGGGATTACAGGTGTGAGCCACCGTGCCCAACCTGGAAACTCTTTTATTACTGAAAGAATCAACCCTTGACTAGAGGTAACTCTAAATTCCTTTGTGGATTTTAGAATCAGTATGATTCTTGCTCAGTCCAGCTACTCTCTTGAATTGAGAAGTAACTCAGGAAACATTTGCTGTGGCTATCTCTTTACAATGTGGATCGAGGAAGAGAAGGTCCATGTGCCAAAAAGATAAGGCAGATGCACAGGTAGCTGAGTCAAGAGCAAGAGTCTTAATGACAATTGGGTCCCAGGCTTCAATTATTCTTGGGCTCAGGTTCACTCCTATTCTTGGGGTGAGTTGTCTATACTCACAGTTTTTAAAAAAATATATAATTTGAGTTAGGTTTTGATTAATTTAGGAAGCATTTTTACCAGGACTGCTGTGTGGCACAACACTAGGTAGTACTGTTCATTACAGCAGCCACCAGACCCATCTAGCTATTTAAATTAATTAAAGTTAGGCCAGGGGCAGTGGCTCATGTCTGTTCATCCAGCACTTTGGGAGGCTGAGGCAGGAGGACTGCCTGAGCCCAGGAATGTGAGAACCAGCCTGGGCAAGATAGTGAGACATTGTCTCTACAAAACCTTTTTTTGTTAAATGTAATAACAAATACATATTTAAAATTAATTAAGGCCAGGTGCAGTGTCTCATGACTGTAACCCCAGCACTTTGGGAGGCTGAGGTGGTCAGATTATTTAAGATCAGGAGTTCGAGGCCAGCCTGGTCAATGTGGTGAAACCCTGTCTCTACTAAAAATGCAAAAAATTAGCTGAGCGTGGTGGTGGGCACTTATAATTCCAGCTGTTTGGGAAGCTGAAATAGGAGAATTGCTTGAACATAGGAGACGCAGGATGCAGTGAGCCGAGATCATACCATTGCACTCCAGCCTGAGTGACAGAGTGAGACTCTGCCTCAACAACAACAACAATAAAACAAAAGCAAAACCCACTAAAATTAAATAATACTAATACTTCAGTCACACTAATCACATTCCAAAAGCTTAATAGCCACAAGAGGCTAATGGCTACTGTACTGGACAGCATAGACAGAACATTTCCATCATTGGAAAGTTCTTTTGGATAGCCCTGGTCTTCCATGAATGGCTCCCTGGAGTTAAAGGGGCATAATCAAGAGGAAAGTCAATCCTCAGTTGTGCCAAGACAAGGAAAAGAAAAAAAAGAACAGGAGGGTCCACACAACACACGTAGCTATATTCTCAAAGCCCATTGTACACTAAGTTCTGTTTATTAAGGTGTACATTATTTCCACCAACTAAGGCTGTAAGTTTCCAAAATTCCAAGTGTCTTAGGTTTCTATTCCCTTTAGAGATGTGAATTTTTAGTGTTTTAGTGAAAAGAGCCCTGAATTCACAGTTAGTACTTGAACTCTTACTCTGTTACTATGTGACAAATCATATTAGCTTCACATTGTTGCTATAACAACACTTTTTTATTGTAACAACACAAATGTATTATCTTGTAGTTTTGTAGGTGAGAAAACTGATACAGGTGGGCTAAAGTCAAGGTGCTAGCAGGGTTGTGTTTCTTTTTGCAGCCTCTAGTGGGGAATTTGTTTTCTTCAGATACCTTGGCTTTTAGCTTCATCTTCAAAGAAGCAATGGTAAAGAAGACTTTCATATCACATCACTCTGACACATTGTTGTGCTCCCTCTCCCACTTACAGGGACCTTGTGATTACATTGGGCCCAACTACATAATTCAGGATAAATGCTGACATTACAAATTAATGAAGGCAGGCAGATTGCTTGAGCCCAAAAGTTTGAGACCAGTCTGGACATCATAGCAAGACCCCATCTCTACCAAAAACTTCAAAAAATTAGCCAGATCTGGTGGCATGGGCCTGTAGTCCCAGCTACTTGGGAGGCTGAGATGAGAGGATCACCTGAGCCCAGGAGATCCAGGTGGCAGTGAGCTGTGATCGTATCACTACACTCCAGCTGGGGCAAGAGGAGATCCAGTCTCAAAAAAAGGGAAAAGGGCTTTCCTGAGGGTCAAATGAAGTACAATTCGCCCTTGAACATGACTTTGAACTGCATGGGTCCACTTATGCATGGATCCACTTATACAGAATTTTCTTCTCCCTCTTCCACCCAAGACAGAAAGACCAACTCTTCCTCTTCCTCCTCAGCCTACTCAATGTGAAGATGATGAGGATGAAGACCTTTATGATGATCCATTTCCACTTAATGAATAGTAATTATATGTTTTCCTTAAGGAGTGCAGTGGTTTCTTGGCTCAGTGCAACCTCTGCTTCAAAGGCTCAAGAGATTCTCATCTCAGCCTCACAGGTGGTAGCTGGGACTACAGGCATTAGCCACCATGCCTGACTAATTTTTGTATTAATTTTTTTGTAGAGATGGGATTTTGCCATGTTGCCCAGGTTGGTCTTGAACTGAGCTCAAGTAATCTGCCTGCCTCAGTGTCCCAAAGTGCTACGAATACAGGGTGGAGTCACCACAACTGGCCCCTCAAGCATTTTATTTTAAAGAACAATCTATTTTCTCTAACTTACTTTATTGTAAGAATACTGTATATAACACATAAAGCATACAAAATATGTGTTAATCGACTGTTACTGGTAAGTTTTCCAGGCAACAATAGGATATTAATAGTTTTTTAATTTATTTATGAGACCCAATGGTATATATATATATATATATATATATATATATATATATATATACACACACACACTTTTTTTTTTCTAAAGAGATGAGGTCTTGCTATGTTGCTAAGGCTGGAGTGTAGTGACTATTCACAGGCGTGATCCCACTACCGATTAGCATGGGCGTTTTGACCAGCTGTTTCTGATCTGGGTGTGTTCACCCCTTCTTAGGCACCCTGCTGGTCCCCTGTTCCTGGGAGGTCACAATATGGATATTGAAATTAGTGAGGAAGCCCAATCAGCATAGTGCACTATATCCCAGAACTCCTGAGCTCAAGAGATCCTCCTGCCTCAGGTTCCCAAGTAGTTGGGACTACAGGAACACACCACAGCATCTGGTAATAGTTAAAATTTTGGGGAGTCGAAAGTTACACATGGATTTTTTTATTGCTCAAGGGGTTGGTGCTCCTACTGAGGAAGTCAAATGTGTATTTAAAATTGTCTATTAATCCTCTACCCTCTTTTTAAAAATCAAGAGTCTGGGTGAGGTGGCTCGTGTTTTTAATTCCAGCATTTTGGGAGGCTGAGGTGGGAAGATCACTTGAGTTGAAGAGTTGGAGACCAGCCTGGGCAACACAGAGAGATCTTGTCTCTACTAAAACTAAAAAAAAATTAGCTGGGCATGGTGGCACACCTCTGTAGTCCCAGCTACTGAGGAAGCTGAGGTGAGAGAATCACTTAACCCTGAGAGCAAGACCCTGTCTCAAAAAGAAGCTGCAAATAAACAACTCCCCTAAAAACAATCAAGAGTTAAAGTTTGCTAAATCATAGGCTTAAAGTCCTATTAGCAAAAAAGACAACAAATTTTGTGTTGCCATAACAGTGAGTAAAAGTAGTCACCCACATGAAAACCATTCAAATTCAGAGACTTACAAAAAACTCTGGTAACAAGATTCATCCTTCCTTTCTAACTTAACAAAATGACTCCTCTAGAGAAAATAATCTTTGTGATAATATGTATTTTGAGAATTAAGGTAATTCTGTTCTCCTAAAATATTAAATAAATGTTTGGATCCAAAATTAAAAGGTGATGACCAGGTGTGGTGGCTCATGCCTGTAATCCCAGCACTTTGGGAGGCCAAGGCTGGCGGATCACAGGTAAGCAGTTCAACACCAGCCTAGCAAATATGGTGAAACCTTATTTATACTAAAAATACAAAAATTAGCTGGGACATGGTGGCAAGTTCATGTAGTCCCAGCTACTCAGGAGCCGCACAGGAAAAGGCTGGAGGTGGTGCCCGGGGCGGTGCCTCGGGCGGTGCCAGGAAAAGACCCTGCCTGGCACATGCAGCGCATTGGTATGCCGGGATGTCTGGCCAAACAGTCCGCGCTCTCCCACCGCAGCCACATAGGAAAATGCTGGAGGCGATGCCCAGGGCGGTGCCTGGGAAAGAGCCTGCCTGCCACAAGCAGCCCAGTAGCCTGACAGTTCTAACCTCCGTACATCTTCCAGCCGACATTCCTGATCCGATCGGCCGGAGTGGGAGGGCGCTTCAGATCGTGAGGTGGGCACTCCGGACTCCCTGCCCCATTGCATCCCGGATGGCTTGGAAGGCATGGCCGAGGTCGGGTCCCCGGCACCTACCCTGTCCAGAGACACAAGACCCCCGGCACCTACTCGTGTCGAGAGACCCAGGACCCCGACACCTACCCCTGTCCAGAGACCCAGGCCCCCGGCACCTACCCCTGTCCAGAGACCCAGGCCCCCGGCACCTACCCCTGTCCAGAGACCCAGGCCCCCGGCACCTATCCCTGTCCAGAGGCCCAGGTCCCCCAACACCTACCCTTGTCCAGAACCCCGCACCTACCCCTGTCCAGAGACCCAGGCCCCCGGCACCTACCCTGTCGAGAGACCCAGGACCCCTGGCACATACCCCTGTCCAGACACCCAGGCCACTGGTACCTACCTCTGTCCAGAGGCCCTGGACCCCGGCACCTATCCCCGTCCAGAGACCTAGGCCCCCCAGCATCTAACCCTGTTCAGAGACCCAGGTCCCCGGCACCTGCCCCTGTCCGGATGCCCTGGACCCCGGAACCTACACAGGCCCAGGCCCTCCGGCACCTACCCCTGTCCAGAGACCCAGGCATCCTGGCACCTACCCCTGTCCAGAGACCCAGGCCCCCAGGCACCTACCCCTGTCCAGTTACCCAGTACCCCGGCACCTACCCCTTCTAGAGGCCCTGGACCCCAGCATCTACCCCCGTTCAGACTCAGGTCCCCGGCACCTGCCCTTGTCCAGAGACCCAGGCTCCCTGGAACCTGCCCCTGTTGAGAGGCCCTGGAACCCGGCACCTATCCCCGTCCAGAGACCTAGGCCCCCCAGCATCTAACCCTGTTCAGAGACCCAGGCCCCCGGCACCTGCCCCTGTCCGGATGCCCTGGACCCCGGAACCTACACAGGCCCAGGCCCTCCGGCACCTACCCCTGTCCAGAGACCCAGGCCTCCTGGCACCTACCCCTGTCGAGACCCAGGCCCCCAGGCACCTACCCCTGTCCAGTTACCCAGTACCCCGGCACCTACCCCTTCTAGAGGCCCTGGACCCCAGCACCTACCCCCGTTCAGACTCAGGTCCCCGGCACCTGCCCTTGTCCAGAGACCCAGGCTCCCTGGCACCTGCCCCTGTTGAGAGGCCCTGTACCCCGGCACCTACCAAGGCCCAGGGTCCCTGGCACCTACCCCAGTCCAGAGACCCAGCACCCCGGCACTTAACCCTGTCCAGAGACCCAGGCCCCCCGGCACCTACCCCCGTTCAAAGACACAGGCCCCTGGCACCTGTCCCTTCCAGAGACCAAGGCCCCCAGCACCTGCCCCTGTCCAGAGACCCAGGCCCCCTGGCATCTGCCCCTGTCCTGATGCCCTGGACCCCAGCACCTACCCAGGCCAGGCACCCCGGCACCTACCCCCATCCAGAGTCCCAGGACCCCTGGCATCTACCCCTGTTCAGACCCAGGTGCCTGGCAACTACCCTGTCCAGAGGCCCTGGACCCCGGCACCTACCCAGGCCCTGGTCCCCCGGCACCTACCCCTGTCCAGAGACCCAGTCCCTCCGGCACCTGCCCCTGTCCAGAGACCCAGGCCCTCCAACTCCTGCCCCTGTCCAGAGGCCATGGACCTCAGCCGCTACCCAGGCACAGGCCCCCCGGCACCTACCCCTGTCCAGAGACCCAGGCACCCCAGCAACTAGCCCTGTCCAGAGGCCCTGGACCCCAGGACCTGCCCCTGTCCAGAGACCCAGGCCCCCAGCACCAGCCCCTGTCCAGAGGACCTGGACCCTGGCACCTCCCCAGGCCCAGGCCCCCCGGCAGCTATCCCTGTCCAGAGACCCAGGAGCCCCAACACCTACCCATGTCCAGAGACCCAGGCCCCCAGGCACCTACCCCTGTCCAGAGACCCAGGCCCCTGGCACCTACCCTGTCCAGAGACCCAGGACACCAGCACCTACCCCTGTCCAGAGGCTCTGGACCCTGGCACCTAGCGCCATTCAGAGACTCAGGCCCCCGGCACATGGCCATGTCCAGAGATCCAGGCCTCCAGGCACCTGCCCCTGTCCAGATGCCCTGGACCCCGGCACCTACCCAGGCCCAGACGCGCCGGCACCTACCCCGGTCCAGAGACCCAGGACGCCTGGCACCTATGCCTGTCTAGAGAACCAGTCCCCCAGCACCTACCCCTGTCCAGAGACACAGGCCCCCCAGCACCAACCCCTAATCAGAGACACAGGCCTCCCGGCACCTGCCCTGTCCAGAGGCCTTGGACCGTAGCACCTACCCAGGCCCAGACCCACCAGCACCTACCCCGGTCCAGAGACCCAGGACACCTGGCACCTACGCCTGTCTAGAGACCCAGTCCCCCAGCACCTACCATCGTCCAGAGACCCAGGCCCCCCGGCACCAACCCCTAACCAGAGACACAGGCCTCCCGGCACCTGCCCTGTCCAGAGGCCTTGGACCCTAGCACCTACCCAGACCAAGGCCCCCCGGCACCAACCGCTGTCCGGAAGCCCAGGACCCTGGCACCTACCCCCGTCCAGAGACCCAGGCCCATCACCTACCCCCATTCAGAGACCCAGGCCCCTGGCACCTGCCTCTTCCAGAGACCCATGCCACCCAGCACTTACCCCTGTCCAGAGACCCAGCCCCCCGGCACCTACCCCTGTCCAGGGACCCAGGCCCCCGGCACCTACCCTGTCCAGAGACCCAGGACCCCGGCACCTATCCCTTTCCAGAGACCCAGGCCCCCAGCACCTACCCTGTCCAGAGGCCCTGGACTCCGGCACCTAACCCTGTTCAGACCCAGGCCCCTGGCACCTGCCCCTGGCCAGAGACCCATGCCCCTGGCACCTGCCCCTGTCCAGAGACCCAGGACCCCTGGCACCTACCCCTGTCCAGAGACCCACACCCCAAGCACCTACCCTGTCCAGAGGCCCTGGACCCGGCACCTACCCCTGTCAAGAGACCTATGCCCCCGGCACCTACCCCCGTTCAGACACCCAGGCCCTTGGCATCTGCCCCTTCCAGAGACCCATGCCCCCCGGCACCTACCCCTGTCCAGAGACCCAGGCCCACCAGGACCTGACCCTATCCAGAGGCCCTGGACCCTGGCACCTAACCAGGCCCGAGCCACCCAGCACCTACTCCTGTCAAGAGACCCAGGTCCCCTGGCAACTACCCCTGTCCAGAGACCCAGGCCCCTGGTACCTACCCTGTCCAGAGACCCAGAACCCTTGCCACCTACCCCTGTCCAGAGGCCCTGGACCCCGGCACCTACCCCCGTCCAGAGACCCAGGCCCCCGGCACCTGCCCCTGTCCAGAGACCCAGGCCCCCCAGAACCTACCCATCCAGAGACCCAGGCCCCCCGGCACCTATGCCCGTCCAGAAACCCAGGCGCCCCTGCACCTACCCCTGTCCAGAGACCCAGGCCCCCAGGCACCTGCCCCTGTCCAGAGGCCCTGGACCCCGGTACCTGCCCCTCTCCAGAGACCCAGGCGCCCCGGCACCTACCCCTGTCCAGAGACCCAAGTTCCCCAGCACCTACCCTTGTCCGGAGACCCATGCCCCACTGCACCTGCCCCTGTCCAGAGACCCAGGCCCCCGGCACCTGACCCTGTCCAGAGGCCCAGCACCCCGGCACCTATCCAGGCCCAGGCCCCCTGGCACCTACCCCTGTAAAAAACTGCTCCGAGGAACTGATTCCCCCTACTGCAGGGTAGATGGAGCTCTAGAGGGTCAACTCTGGCTATGGGACCTTTCACTTTCTGCCCACTAAGCCAGACACATGTTGAAATTTTCTGTGTATTCCAGACATTGGGCAGGTTGGGAAGCTCTGTAGACTTGTTTTCTAGGGAGAGGAACACATCTCTATGGAGCAAAACTTCCCTGCTGTTAGAATCAATAATTGGATTAAATGCCTTAAACAAATTTCGAGACTCTTCCTCCTTCACAGTACAGTCCATGGTCACTGAACTCCCATGCAGGGAGGGTGACTCTGGTTAGATCAGCTTTTTTACTTGCCTCTCAGACACCTGGCTTCTCTTCCTCTCAGTGTCAGATCTAAGTCCCTGGGTGCTGTCCTGCCACTTGGCCCATGTTATGGACAGGTTTGTGATGAGTGACGGAGCTATTAATTAGAAAAAAATCATGGAGGATGACTTAGAAAATACAAAGGATAAAAGGTACAAGATGCTGCAGGGAAGAATAGATCTTTCCTACTTCAATACTTATCTTCTTTGCCCAGTCCCCTCAGACATGAGAGGGGAGAAGCGCCAGGATAGTTAGGGGATCTTTAGTACTAACAGGAGAAGGGAAGGGAAGCAGGGAAAGAGCAGAGAAAACAAGGACTAGTGCTTCTTAGGTTCAGACTGACAGTTTTCTACATGAAGATGATGGATTTGGTGGAGAGAGATTCTGAGAGAGATGGAGTCTCTTATTAAGATGTTCATCTCTCTCCTGACCCTTACTGCTGTGAGAGAAAAACTCAGCTGTTGACTAGGACTGAGATTCTGTACTCTCTGTTTTTTAAATCACACTGTGCTGAGTCACATTCTTTGACTTAATGCTCTTTATTATTTTTGCCAGCCTCATTATTAGCTGAACTCTCAAGTCCCTGACCAGTAGTAATTTGGAGCTTCTATCTTGATCTGTCTTTCTGAAAATATTTAATGGATCAGATTTCATTGACTCTGTGTAATAACTTTGCTATGGAAACATTTTTAGTTTTTATATACTCAAATGTGACTTTCTTTGCTTTTACAGCTTCAGGGTTTCTTGAGTTGGTTAAGGAGTTTTCCCTGGTTCTTAGTCGTGACATGTCAGCAAACAAAATAAAACAAATAGTGCACAATGGAACACCAAGCAGGGGACCTAAGCATGCTTAGGGCAGGTGAATGGTGCCTACAGAGAGGTGGACACCCGAGTATGCTTTGAGGGACCTCTGCCTTAAATAAGAGCAACTCACCAGTCCTTCCTTTCCCCAGTGGGCCTGCTATCTGGGCCTCCATGTGCTCCTCTCATGGTGAACATAATTCGTTCTCTAACTATCCAAACAGGATACCTTCCAATCTAACTATTTATTTTTAGCTGCATCTTACCTTGCGTTTGGCCCTGTGCACAACTGTTAGAATGTATATTCTGGTGCTATTAAAGGAACTCAAAATTACAGCAATTAAAGAAAAAAAAGGCAGGCTATTTTCACGCATATATGATAAAGTCAGAGGTGGGTAGTCCATGGCTGGTATGGTGGTTCCACGGAGTCTTCAGAGACGGATACACCTCTACCTTGGGGTCTCCTGGCTCAGAGGGATCAACATGCTGGTGTGAGGACTGTGGAGGCAGAAGCAAGAACACCTGTAGGCAGATGTTTCTGCACTGACTTGTGAACCAATTCCCAACACTTTCTGAGATATAAGGAGACAAAGGGGACATGTTAAAGAGCTGCTTATCTCCCAGTTCTGGTTTCCCAGGGGATTGGATCCCATTGGTTCTTTTATTGCTTATTCAACTACTCAATCCAGATGCTCATGTATGTGCATATTCACTTCACCTGCACTTTTATATAAATACAACATGCACACACACACGGTGCACACACACAGGCTTTCCTCCCCTACTTCCTCACTTACCACATTGTTACAAATACCTTTGTCAAAGAGTATGAGGAAGCTGAGGGTGATATCACCGTGAAGACAGTGGAATGAGCTAACGTGTTCTGAACATATTGGGAAATCGTGACTCAGGAGGTTCAGGTCCCAAACATCATCTTCTTTGGTGCCCATGTTTTTCTGCAGTCCTCTTCAAAAAGGCCACGAAATTCTGGAGTCTTTGAAGTCATGGGCTACTTATTATTCACCTCTATATCCCTACATTTGGACATACAAGCTCCAAGAATGTTGTAGGTTTCCAAAGAATGCCTTTTGAATTCACCGCTCTGGTCACACTGTTGACTTACTTTATCCTTGAGATAAAAGCTGTCTGAGAGCAGGAATCAGGTCTGAAAATAGGACTGGATAAATAGGAGAATAGAATCTCTCAGTTAGAAGCAGACAACGGAAAATATGCTTTCTCCGCTTCCTCCCCTCCCGCACCAAGTAGGCATTAGGCAATGTGAAGGCTCGGTCTGTGTTTCTTTCTTAATCAGAAGTGTGACTATCTGTCTTTTTCAATTCTAATTTTAACATCTTTATTGAGACATCATTCACATATTATACAGTTCATTTGTTTGAAGTGTGAATTCAATGGTTTTCGGTATATTCATCGAGTTCGGCAGTCACCACCACAACTTTACAGCATTTTCATTACTCCAGAAAGAAAACCTGTATCCAGTGATTAATGTCCCAATTTCTCCCAGCCCGCTAAAGTACCTGGAAGCCACTGATACTTCTCGGACCACAGGCATAAACATAAAAGGAGATGCAGGGAACAGAATCTTGTCCAGGCTCTGGTTCCTCGGATGCCCTGAGTCAGCTCTTCAGGGTTCAGCCTGGGAGAGGCTGTAACTCACTAAAGCCTCAGCCCCTTTCTATTTCCACAGATGTGCCCACTCTACACATTTCATATAAACAGAGTCATGCAATATGCAGTCTTTTGTGACTGGACTTTCACTTAGTGTAATGCTTTCAAGCATCAGCCTCAATATATCTGTTTAAAGTTAATGAATAAATGAATGGGTAACTGTCTAGTGCAAACCAGAATCAGAACTCTGAATAACTAGACCCTTGGCTGACCCTCTATTTTCTGGTAGGAAAGGAGCTCACTCTCTATAGAAGCCGCAAGAAATGATGTCTGCTTCCAAAGAGAGTTTTCAAATAATCTACGTGCCTGGTGGAGTTAAGCTTTCTGAGGGCAAGGGTTGTATATGGACAATTAATTTAACATGAGACCTGGGCGAGTACCCAACATATGGCATTAGCTTTTCTTTTAAACACATATTTATTAAGGGTCCATCAGGTGCAAAATGTCATACTAAGCTCTGTCTTACTTCTCACTTTATATTACAAACAGTTCAGTGAGATATGTATATGTGATTTATAATGGCCGTTACATATGCGAAATGATACTCATACTGAATATGATAATCTAGCAGTTGTTGATAATTGTTCCAGCAACTTCCAGAGATCACCCAGTTAGCATATGCAAGTTTTCTGATTCCAGTAGTAGATTCAATACAATTCCTCTAAGGGAAATATTTGGATTTTAGAGGAAATTGTTTATTCTCAATCACTCTCCTTACTCTAGACCACAGAGTAAACTCAGATTTAATCCACTGAATCGGCTTGTCATGGTGAGTCTGAGGAAATGCAGAAACTGAGAGGTCAAGAGGAAGGACTGAGAGCCCAGGCAAGTGAGGGATGCCTAGAAAGAGCCAAGGCTGTGGAAGCCCCTGGGATGGCTGGATCCACAGCAGGACACGGAACAGAAACTGTTCAGGATGGAGGGAGTCATAATGGAACATTTCCACAAGGTCTGGGAAAGCAGTGGCTCAGAACTGATGCTTCCTCAGAGGGCATGTGTAAAAAAGATGCAGGGAACAGAATCTTGTCCAGGTAGGGGTCCCTTGGATATCCTAAGTTAACTCTTCAGAGCTACCACCTGGTGGAGGTGCAACTGGCTAAAGCCTCTCCAGACCTTAGCCCCAGACCCAAGGTGGAGTCCTGGAAGCTCCCGAGGCCTCTTTGGATTGCAGGGTCTAGGAGGCAGGGGAATGTCAGGAATGACCCAGCACATGCCTGGTTGAGCAAGAGCCACCTCCTGCTCTTCCCAGAGCCAAGCCTGGGTCCTATAAAAGACACATCCAGCTCCAGCACCTCATCTGCTCTGACTCCCCAGGGACATGTTTGTGCTTCTGTGTGTGACCAGGGTGAGTGGCAACCAGGGATACCAGAGGGGTATAAGCAAGGCAGAGGGTTGGGGAGGATGGAGTTGGGCTGAAGAAAGAGGGTTGTGTGCTTGTCTACTCCCACACTGAGCAGGAATAGGGCTCAGTCTGCCTCAAATCCTTGAGGCTCTGGGACTGTCTAAGCTCATATAGGTGGGGATACCTAACTGTGCACATCTTTTCCAACTCTGTGTTCAGTGACTTCACATTGGTAATGTCAAAACTGCCACATTGGGCATATTTACACCATGGAAACTGGCAAATGCTTCCTTCAAGCCTGGCCCTTTTATCTACAGTTTTCATGGCTAAACATTTTCCCGAAGTCCCCTGCGTGTGTCCTGCAACACCCAGCTGGGTGCTAGACTTCTATTAAGGGAATAGGTACTTCACGGAGCTGTCAATACTCGATTCAGGCTTGGGAGAATAGGGCAATACCAGCTGCCCCCTGAAAGTAAGAATAAAAAGCTCATTCTGCTGATTTTTTAATCTGTGTACTTTTATCTGAAGGAAAGATTCGACTTATTTTTTTCAGGTTACTGATGTGACTGAACGATCTAAATATCATTCTTCTACTTGTGCATTGATTTTAGAAGAGGTATAATCTTTAGTTTTAAATATTTTTGAAGGGTTTTTTGTGTCTCTATCTCCTTCAGTTCTGCTCTGATCTTAGTTATTTCTTGTCTTTTGCTAGATTTTGAGTTTTTTGGATCTTGCTCTTCTAGCTCTTTCAATTTTGACGATAGTTTTAAATATTTAAAGAGTTTCATTATTATTTCTTAGGTTGACATAACTCCTGCCAGCATGTCTTGCCAGCAAAACCAGCAGCAGTGCCAGCCCCCTCCCAAGTGTCCTCCCAAGTGCACCCCAAAATTTCCACCTAAGTGTCCCCCCAAATGCCCACCCCAGTGCCCAGCCCCTTGTCCACCTCCAGTCTCTTCCTGCTGTGGTCCCAGCTCCGGGGGCTGCTGTGGCTCCAGCTCTACGGGCTGCTGCAGCTCTGGGGGTGGCGGCTGCTGCCTGAGACACCACAGGCCCCATCTCTTCCACCGGTGCCACCAGAGCTCTGATTGCTGAGAGTGAACCCTCCGGGGGCTCTGGCTGCTGCCACAGCTCTGGGGGCTGCTGCTGACCTGGGCTACCGAGGAGCTCTTGGGACTGAATGGTGAAGATCCTGCTACAGCCTGAGACTTAACTCTTTCCACTGGCTCTCATGCCATTCGTGGGTCGGCTGGGACCACGAAGACTCATGGCGCTTCCCTGGAAGAACTTTGTGCTTGATGGAGCACCCCAAATGCATGGCTTCTTTTCCTCCTTTACTTCATGTGATAATAAAGCTTCGATGTTTGACTCACAAATTGTCTTGGTTGTTCTCTTCTCTTCTGAGATTTCTGATTTCCTCCAAAGGTCAGGGCCTCAGAAATTCTCTTCATGAGGCAAGGACAGGACATGAGCAGGTGATACGTGAAAAGCTGCTCCAAGGAGCTGATTCCCCCAACGGCAGGGTGGATGGAGCTCTAGAGGGTCAATTCTGGCTACGGCAGCTTGCCTTTCTCCCCACTAAGCCAGACATATGTTGTAATTTTCTGTATATTCCAGACGTTGGGAAGGTTGGGAAGCTCTGTAGACTTGTTCTTTTCTAGGGAGAGGAACACATCTCTATGGAGCAAAACTTCCCTGCTGTTAGAATCAGTAGATGGATAAAATGCTCAAATGAATGTTGAGACCCTTCCTCCTGCAAAGTACAGCCTATAGTCACTGAACTCTTTTTCAGGGAGGGTGACTCTGGTTAAGATCAGCCTTTTGACTTGCCGCCTTGGTCACCTGGCTTCTCTTCTTCTCAGTGGTAGATCTGAGTCCCAAGATGCCGTCCTGACACTTGGCTCATGTACTGGGCAGATGCATGATGATTGATGGTAATATTTATTAGAAAAATCATGGAGGTCCCACTTAGAAAACATAAAGATTAAAAGGTACAAGACGCTGTAGGGAAGAATAGACCTTTCCTCCTTTAATACTTATCTCCTTTGTCCAGCCACCCTAAGATGTGAAATGGGAGAAGTGTCAGAATAACTGGGGATCTTTAGTATTAATAGGAGAAGAGGACGGAAGCAGGGAGACAGCAGGGGAAATAAGCACTGGTACTTCTTAGGTTCACACTGACTGGTGTCTACATGAAGATGATGGATTCAATGCAGAGTGATTCTGACAGAGATGGAGCCTCTTATTAAGATGCTCAGCTGCCTCCTCATACTTCCGCTGCTAAGATAAACACCCAGCTATTTAACAAGTCTGAGATTCTGTACTCTGCATTTTAAATCACCCACTGCACTGAGTCACTTTATTTCACTTACTGCTCTTTATCATTTTATTTTATCTTTTTATTTTACTTCAAGTTCTGGGATACATGTGCAGAACGTGCAAGTTTTTTACGTAGGTATATGTGTGCCGTGGTGGTTTGCTGCAGCTATGAACTCGTCATCTAGGTTTTAAGGTCCATATGCATTATGTATCTGTCCTAATGCTCTCTCTCCCCCTACCTCCCCCAACAGGCCCCAGTGTGTGTTCTCCTCCCTGTGTCCGTGTGTTCTCATTGTTTCCCACTTATGAGTGAGAACATGTAGTGTTCGGTTTTCTGTTCCTGTGTTAGTTTGCTGAGGATGATGGTTTCCAGCATCATCCAGGTCTCTGCAAAGGACATGAACTATTCTTTTTATGGCTGCATAGTATTCCATAGCGTATATGTGCCATATTTTCTTTATCCAGTCTACCACTGATGGGCATTTGGGTTCCTTCCAAGTCTTTGCTATTGTAAATAGTGGTGCAATAAACATACGTGTGAATGTGTCTTTATAGCAGAACGATTTATAGTCTTTGAGTATATACCTAGTAATGGAATTCCTGGGTCAAATGATATTTCTGGTTCTATATCCTTGAGGAATTGCCACACTGTCTTCCACAATGATTGAACTAATTTACAGTACCTCCAACAGTGTAGAAGTGTTCCTATTTCTCCACATCCTCGCCAGCATCTATTGTTTCCAGACTTTTTAATGATCACAATTCTAACTGGCATGAGACGGTATCTCATTGTGGTTTTTATTTGCATTTCTCTAAAGACCAGTGATGATGAGCTTTTTTTCACATGTTTGTTGGGTGCATAAGTATCTTCTTTTGAGAAGTGTCTGTTCACATCCTTTACCCACTTTCTGATGGGATTGTTTGATTTATTCTTGTAAATGTGTTTAAGTTCCTTATAGATTCTGGATATTAGATCTTTGTCAGATGGATAAATTCCAAAAATTTTCTCCCATTTTGTAGGCTACCTGTTCAGTTTGAGGATAACGCATTTTTGAAAAGTTAGCAAAATAGATAGATCACGAACAAAACTAAGGAAGAAAAAAGAATCAAATAGACACACAAAAATGAGAAAAGGTATATCACCACTGATCCCACAGAAATACAACTACCATCAGAGGATACTATAAACACCTCTACACAAATAAACCAGCAAATCTAGAAGAAATGGATAAATTCCTGGACACATACACCCTCCCAAGACTAAACCAGGAAGACATCGAATCCCTAAATAGACCAATAAGAACTTCTGAAATTGAGGCAGTAATGAATAGCCCACTAACCATAAAAAGCCCAGGACCAGATGGATTCACAGCCGAATTCTATCAGAGGTACAAAGAAGAGCTGGTACCATCCCTTCTAAACTATTCCAAACAATAGAAAAAGAGGGACTCCTACCTAACTCGTTTTATGAGGCCAGCATCATCCTGATTTCAAAACTTGGCAGAGAGACAACAAAAAAAGAAAGTTTCAGGCCAATATTGCTGATGAACATTGATTTGAAAATCCTCAATAAAATACTGGCAAACCAAATCCAGCAGCACATCAAAAAGCTTATCCATTACAATCAAGTGGGCTTCATCCCTGGGATGCAAGGCTGGTTCAACACATGCAAATCAATAAACGTAATCCGTCACATAAACAGAACCAATGACCAAAAAAAAAAACCACATGATTATCTCAATAGATGCAGAAAAGGTCTTTGATAAAATTTAACACCCTTTCATGCTAAAAACTCTCAATAAACTAGGTGTTGACAGAACTATCTCTAAATAGTAAGAGCTATTAATGACAAACCCATAGCCAGTACCATAATGAATGGGCAAAAGCTGGAATCATTCCCTTTGAAATCCAGCACAAGACAAGGATGCCGGCTTTCACCACTCCTATTCAACATAGTATTGGAAGTTCTGGCCAGAGAAATCAAGCAAAAAAAAGAAACAAAGTGTATTCAAACAGGAAGAGAGGACATCAAATTGTCTCTGTTTGCAGACAACATGAGTGTATATTTACAAAACCCCATCATCTCAGGCAAGCAGAGAGCCAAACCTTGAGTGAACTCCTCCCATTCACAATTGTTACAAAGAAAATAAAATACCTAGGAATGCAACTTACAAGGAAAGTGAAGGACCTCTTCAAGGAGAACTACAAACCACTGCTCAAAGAAATAAGAGAGGACACAAACAAACGGAAAAACATTCCATGCTCGTGGGTAGAAAGAATCATTATCGTGAAAATAGCCATACTGCCCAAAGTGATTTATAAATTCAGTGCTATTCCCCTCAAGCTACCACTGATTTTCTTCACAAAACCAGAAAAAACTACCTTAAATTTCATATGAAACCAAAAAAGAGCCCGTATAGCCAAGACAATCCTAAGCCAAAAGAACAAAGCTGGAGGGATCACACTACCTGACTTGAGACTGTTCTAAAGAGATACAGTAACCAAAACAGCATGGTACTGGTACGAACTAAATATGTAGACCAAAGGAACAGAACAGAGACCTCAGAAATAACACCACGCGTCCACAACCATCTGATCTTCCACAAACCTGTCAAAAACAAGCAATGGGGAAAGGGTTCCCAATTTAATAAATGGTGCTGGGAAAACTGGCTAGCCATATGCAGAAAACAGAAACTAGACCCATTCCTTACATCTTATACAAAAATTAAGATGGATTAAAGACTCAAACATAAAAACTAAAACTATAAATACCCTAGAAGAAAACCTAAGCAATATCATCCAGGACATAGGCAAGGGCAAAGACTTGATGACTAAAACAGCAAAACCAATTGCAACAAAAGCCAAAATTGATAAATGGGATCTAACGAAAGAGCTTCTGCTCAGCCAGTCTCTGCCCCTGTCCAGAGACCCAATACCCCGGCACCTGCCCCTGTCGAGAGGCCCAGGACCCTCGGCACCTACCCAGTCCCAGGCCCTCCGTCACCTACCCCTGTCCAGAGACCCAGGTCCCCAGGCATCTACCTCTGTCCAGAGACCCAGGACCCCGGCACCTACCCCTGTCCAGAGACCCAGGCCCCCCAGCACATGCCCCTGTCCAGAGGCCCTGGACCCCGGGACCTACCCAGGCCCAGGCCCTCCGACACCTACCCTGGTCCAGAGACCCAGGCGCCCCGGCACCTACCCCTGTCCAGAGACACAGGCCCCCCCGGCACCTAGCCCTGTCCAGAGACCCAGGCCCCCGGCACATACCGTGTCCAGAGACCCAGGACTGCGGCATCTACCCCTTTCCAGAGACCCAGGCCCCCGGAACCTACCCCTGTCCAGACGCCATGGACACTTGAAGCTACCCCCGTTCAGAGACCCAGGCCCCCGGCACGTCTCCCTGTCCAGAAATCCAGGCCCCCCGGCACCGGCCCCTGTCCAGATGCCCTGGACCCCGGCACCTAACCAGGCCCAGGTCCCCGGACACCTACCCCCACCTAGAGATCCAGGACCCTTGGCACCTACGCCTGTCCAGAGACCCAGGACCCCCGGCACCTACCCTGTCCAGAGGCCCTGGTCTCCGGCACCTACCCCTGTCGAGAGACCCAGGATCCCCGGTACCAACCCCTGTCCAGAGATCCAGGGCCCCCAGCACCTAGCCCTGTGCAGAGGCCCTGTACCCCGGCACCTGCCCCTGTCCAGAGACCAAGGCCCCCGGCACTTACCCCGACCAGAAGCCCAGGATCCCTGGCACCTACCCCTGTCCAGAGACCCAAGCCCCCCGGCACCTAACACTGTCCATAGACCCAGGTCCCCGTCATTTACCCCGTCCAGAAGCCCAGGATCCTTAGCACCTACCCCTGTCCAGAGACCCAGGTCCCCGGCACCAACCCCTGTCCTGAGACCCAGGACCCCCCCAACATTCCCCTGTCCGTATGCCCTGGACCCTGGCAGCTACCCAGGCCCAGGCACCCCAGCACCGACACCTGTCCAGAGACCCAGGACCCCTGGAACTTACTCCTGTCTGGAGACCTAGGCCCCCGACACCTACCCTGTCCAGAGGCCCTGGACCCTGGTACTCACCCCTGTCCAGACTCCCATGCCCCCCGGCATCGACCCCCGTTCAGAGACCCAGGCCCCTGGCACCTGCCCATTCCAGAGACCCAGGCCCCCTGGCACCTACGCCTGTCCAGAGACCCAGGCCCATGACACCTACTCCTGTCCAGAGACCCAGCCCCCGCGGCAACTAGCCCTGTCCAGAGACCCAGGGCCCCCGGCAACTACCCCTGTACAGAGACCCAGGCCCCCGGCACCTACCCATGTCCAGAGACTCAGCACCCCTGGCACCTACCACTGTCCAGATACCCAGGACCCCGGCAGCTACCCCTGTCCAGAGACCCAGGCCCTCCGGCACCTACCCCTGTCCAGAGACACAGGCCCCCGGCACTTACCCGTCTAGAGACCCAGGACCCCTTGCACCTATCCCTGTACAGAGACCCAGGTCTCAGGCACCTACCCCTGTCCAGAGGCCCTGGACCCTGGCACATATCACTGTCCAGAGACCCAGGCCCCTTGGCACCTACCCCCGTTCAGATATCCAGGCCCCCGGCACCTGCCCCTGTCCAGAGAACCAGGTCCCCCGGCACCTGCCCCTAACCAGAGGCCCTAGACACCGGCACCTACCCAGGTCCAGGCCCCCGGCACCTATCCTTGTCCAGAGACCCAGGCCCCCCGGCACCTACCTCTTTCCAGAGACACAGGCCTCCAGGCACCTGCCACTGTCCAGAGGCCCTGGACCCCGGCACCTACCCAGGCCCAGGCCCCCAGGCACATAGCCCTATCCAGAGACCCAGGCCCCCTGCACCTACCCCTGTCCAGAGAACCAGGCCCCCCGGCACCTGCCCCTGTCCAGAGGCCCTGGACCCCAGCACCTACCCAGGCTCAGGCCCCCAGCTCCTACCCCTGCCCAGAGACCCAGGCGCCCCGGCACTTACCCTTGTCCAGTGAACCAAGCCCCCCGGCACCTGCTCCTGTCCAGAGGCCCTGGACCCCGGCACCTGCCACTGTCTGGAGGCCCAGGATCCCGCACCTACCCCTGTCAAGAGACCCAGGTCCCCCAACACCTATCTCTGTCCAGAGGCCGAGGTCCCCCTACTCCTACCCCTGTCCAGAACCCCGCACCTACCCCTTCCAGAGTCCGAGGCCCCGGGCACCTTCTCTGTCCAGAGACCCACACCCCCGGCACATACCCCGTCCACAGACCCAAGACTCATTGCACCCACCCCCGTTCAGAGAACCATGCCTCAGCACCTGCCCCTTCCAGAGACCCAAGCCCCCCGGCACCTACCTCTGTCCAGAGACCCAGGCCCCCCGGCACCTAGCGCAGTACAGAGGCCCTGGACCCCATGGGCACCTACACCTGCCCACAGACCCAGGCCCCCCGGCACCTACCCATGTCCAGAGACCCAGGCCCCCAGGCAACTAGCCCTGTCCAGAGAACCAGGCCCCCGGCATCTACCCCTATACAGAGACCCAGGACCCCAGCACCTACCCATGTCCAGAGACTCAGGCCCCCCGGCACCTATCCCTGTCCAGAGATCCAGGCCCCCCGGCACCTATCCCTGTCCAGAGACCCAGGCGCCGCCGCATGTGCCCCTGTCAAGAGACCCAGGCCCCCGGGAACCTGCAAATTTCCAGAGGCCCTGGACCCCGGCACCTTCCCCTGACCAGAGACCCAGGTCCCCCGGAAACTACCCCTGTCCACAGACCCAGGACCCCGGCATTTACCGCTGTCCAGAGACACAAACCCCCCTGGCACCTGCCCTGTCCAGAGACCCAGGCCCCCAGTACCGACCCTGTCCAGAGGCCCTCGACTCCAGCACCTACCCAGGCACAGGTCCCCTGGCACCTACCTCTGTCCAGAGACCCAGGCCCCCCAGCACCTAGCACTGTACAGAAGGCCTGGACCCCGGCACCTACAACTGCCCACAGACCAAGGCCCCCCGGCAACTAGCCCTGTCCAGAGACGCAGGCTCCCCGGCACCTACCCTGTCCAGAGACCCACGCCCCAGGCACCTACTCCGTCCAGAGACCCAAGACCCATTGCAGCCACCCCCGTTCAGAGAACCATGCCCCGGCACCTGCCCCTTCCAGAGACCCAAGCCCCCCGGCACCTACCTCTGTCCAGAGACCCAGGACCCCCGGCACCTAGCCCTGTACAGAGGCCCTGGACCCCGTGGGCACCTACACCTGCCCACAGACCCAGGCTCCCATCACCTACCCATGTCCAGAGACTCAGCACCCCTGGCACCTAACCCTGTCCAGAGACCCAGGACCGCGGCAGCTACCCCTGTCCAGAGACCCAGGCCCCCCGGCACCTATCCCTGTCCAGAGACCCAGGCGCCCCCGCATTTGCCCCTGTCAAGAGACCCAGGCCCCTGGGAACCTGCACCTTTCCAGAGGCCCTGGACCCCGGCACCTGCCCCTGTCCAGAGACCCAGGCCCCCCGGAAACTACCCCTGTCCACAGACGCAGGACCCCGGCACCTACCCCTGTCCAGAGACACAGCCGCCCCCCCCGGCACCTGCCCCTGTCCGGAGACACAGGCCCCCGGCACCTACCCCGTCCAGAGACCCAGGCCCCTGACACCTACCCTGTCCAGAGACACAGACCCCCCGGCATCTACCGCTGTCCAGAGACACAGGCCCCTGGCACCTACCCTGTCCAGAGACAGAGGCCCCCAGCACCTACCCCTTCCAGAGACCCAGGACCCCTGGCACCTATCCCTGTCCAGAGACCCAGGCCACCTGGCACCTATGCCCGTTCAGAGACCCAGGCCCCCAGCACCTGCCCCTGTCCAGAGAACCAGGCCCCCGGAACCTGCCCCTGTCCAGAGGCCCTGGACCCCGGCACCTACCCAAGCCCAGGCACCCCGGCACATACCCTTGTACATAGACCCAGGCCCCCCGGCACCTACCTCTTTGCAGAGACACAGGACCCAGGCACCTGCCGCTGTCCAGAGGCCCTGTACCCGGCACCTACCCAGGCCCAGGCCCGCCGGCACCTACCCCTATCCAGAGACCCAGGCCCCCGGCACCTGCCCCTGTCCAGAGGCCCAGGCCCCCGTCACCTCCCCATCCAGAGACCCAGGCCCCCAGCACCTACGACGTCCAGCGACCCAGGCGCTCGGAACCTAACCTGTCCAGAGTGCCTGAACCCCCGGAACCTATACCTGTCCAGAGACCAAGGCGCCCCAGCACCTGCCCCTGTCCAGAGGCCCTAGACCCCGGCACCTGTCCCTGTTCAAAGGCCCTGGACCCCGGCACCTACCCAGGCCCAGGCCCCCCGGCACCTACCCTTGTCCAGAGACACAGGGCCCCCGGCAACTTGCCCGGTCCAGAGGCCCTGGACTCCGGTACCTACCCAGGCCCAGGCCACCCGGCACCTACCGCCGTCCAGAGACCCAGGACCTATGGAACCTACCCCTGTTCAGAGACCCAGGCCCCCAACATCTTCCCCCGTTCAGAGAACCAGGCCCCCGGCACCTATCCCTCCCAGAGACCCAGGCCCCCCGGCAACTATCCCGGTCCGGAGACCCAGGCCCCCCGCCACCTACTCCAGTCCGGAGATCCAGGCCCCCCAACACCTGCCACTGTCCAAAGGCCCTGGACCCCGGCACCTATCCAGGCTCAGGTCCCCAGCACCTACACCTGTCCAGAGACGTAGACCCCCCGGCACCTACCCCTGTCCAGAGATCCAGGCCGCCCGGCACCTATCCCATCCAGAGACCCAGGACCCCGGCACCTACCCCGTCGAGAGGCCCTGGACCCCGGCACCTACCCCCGTTCAGAGACCCAGGCCCCCGAAACCTACCCTTGTCCAGAGACCCAGGCCCCCCCGCACCTGCCCCTCTCCAGAGATCCTGGACCCCCGCACCTACCCAGGCCCAGGCTACCCGGCACCTACCCCTGTCCAGAGACCCACACCCCCCGGGACCTGCCCCTGTCCAGAGGCCCTCGACCCCGGCACCTATCCAGGCCCAGTCCTCCCGGAACCTACCCCGTCCAGAGACCGAGGCCCCCCAGCACCTGCCCCTGTCCAGAATCCCTGGACCCCGGCACCTACCCAGGCATAGGCCCCCCGGCACCTACACCTGTCCAGAGACCCAGGCCCCCCAGAAACTGCCCCTGTCCAGAGGCCCTTGACCCCGGCACCTACCCAGGCCCAGTCCTCCTGGAACCTACCCTGTCCAGAGACTGAGTCCCCCCGGCACCTGCCCCTGTCCAGAATCCCTGGACCCCGGCACCTACCCAGGCCCAGGCCCCCCGGCACCTACCCCTGTCCAGAGACCCAGGCCACCTGGCACCTACGCCCGTTCAGAGAACCAGGCCCTCGTGACCTGTCCCTGTCCAGAGACACAGGCCCCCGGCACCTACCCAGTCCAGAGACCCAGGCCGCCGGCACCTACCCCATCCAGAGACCCAAGACCCGTGGCACCTACCCCCGTTCAGAGAACCATGCCCCGGCACCTGCCACTTCCAGAGACCCAGGCCCTCTGGCACCTACCCATGTCTAGAGACCCAGGCCCCCCGGCACCTACCGCTATCCAGAGACACAGGCCACTCGCGACCTACCGCTATACAGAGACCCAGGCCCCCTGGCACCTGCCCCTGTCCAGAGGCCCTGGACCCCGGCACCTACCCAGGCCCAGGCCCGCCAGTACCTATCCCTGCCCAGAGACCCAGGCCCCCGTTACCTGCTCCTCTCCAGAGACCCAGGCCCCCCGGCACCTGCCACTGTCCAAAGGCCCTGGACCCCGGCACCTATCCAGGCTTAGGCCCCGCGCACCTACACCTGTCCAGAGACGCAGACCCCCCGGCACCTACCTCTGTCCAGAGACCCAGGCCCCCCGGCATCTACCCCTGTCCAGAGACCCAGGCCCCCCGGCACCTACCCCTGTCCAGAGACGCAGGCCCACCGACACCTACCCTGTCCAGAGACCCAGGACCCCGGCACCTATCCGTGTCCAGAGACCTAGGACCCCAGCACCTACCCCGTCCAGAGGCCCTGGACCCTGGCACCTACCCCCATTCAGAGACCCAGGCCCCTGGAAACTGCCCCTGTCCAGAGACCCAGGCATCCCTGCATCTACCCAGGCCCAGGCCACCTGGAACCTACCCCTGTCCAGAGACCCAGGCACCCCGGGACCTGCCCCTGTCCAGAGGCCCTCGAACCCGGCACCTACCCAGGCCCAGTCCACCTGGAACCTACCACGTCCAGAGACTGAGGCCCCGGGCACCTGCCCCTGTCCAGAGTCCCTGGAACCCGGCACCTACCCCGGCACAGGCCCCCCCGGCACCTACACCTGTCCAGAGACCCAGGCCCCCCGGCACCTACCCCGGTCCAGAGAACCAGACCCCTGGCACCTGCCCCTGTCCAAAGGCCCTGGACCCCGGCACCTACACAGGCTCAGGCCCCCAGCACCTAACCCTGTCCAGAGACCCAACCCCCGGAACCTACCCTGTGCAGAGGCCCTGGAACCCGGCACCTACACCTTTCCAGAGACCAAGGTCCCCCGTCACCTACCCCTGTCCAGACACCCAGGCCTCCCGGCACCTGCCCCTATCCAGAGACCCAGGCCCCCGGCACCTGCACCTGTCGAGAGGCCCTGGACCCCGGCACCTGTCCCTGTCCAGAGGCCCAGGACCCCGCACCTACCCCTGTCTAGAGACCCAGGTCCCCCAACACCTACCCCTGTCCGGAGGCCCAGGACCCCAACACCTCCCCCGCTCCAGGACCCCGCACCTAGCCCTGTCCAGAGATGCAGGCCCCGCGACACCTACCCCTGTCCAGAGACCCAGGCTCGCCGGGACCTGCCTCTGTCCAGAGGCCCTGGACCCCGGCACCTACCCAGTCCCAGGCCCCTCGGCACCGACTCCTATCCAGAGATCCAGGCCCCCTGGCACCTAGCCCTGTCCAGAGACCCAGGCCCCCCGGCACCTACTGCATTCAAGAGACCCAGGCCCCCCAGCACCTACCATGTACAGAGACCCAGGACCCCTGGCACCTCCCCCTGTCCAGAGGCCCTGGATCCAGCCACCTACCAAGGCCCAGGCGTCCCAGCACCTACCCCTGTCCAGAGACTCAGGACCCCGGTACCTACACCTGTCCAGAGACCCAGGCCTCCGGCACGAACCCTGTCTAGAGACCCAGAACCCTGGCACCTGCCCCCGGCCAGAGGCCCTGGACCCCAGCACCTACCCAGGTTCAGGCCCCCAGCTCCTACCCCTGTCCAGAGACCCAGGCCCCCCGGCACCTATCCCTGTCCAGAGACCCAGGCCCCCCGGCACCTACCCCTATACAGAGACCCAGGACCCCGGTACCTACCCATGTCCGGAGACTCAGGCCCCTCGGCACCTATCCCTGTCCGGAAACCCAGGCCCCCCGGCACCTATCCCTGTCCAGAGACCCAGGCGCCCCCGCATGTGCCCCTGTCAAGAGACCCAGGCCCCCGGGAACCTGCAAATTTCCAGAAGCCCTGGACCCCGGCACCTTCCCCTGACCAGAGACCCAGGTCCCCCGGAAACTACCCCTGTCCACAGACCCAGGACCCCGGCATTTACCGCTGTCCAGAGACACAAACCCCCCTGGCACCTGCCCCTGTCGAGAGACCCAGGCCCCCAGTACCGACCCTGTCCAGAGGCCCTCGACTCCAGCACCTACCCAGGCACAGGTCCCCCGGTACCTACCTCTGTCCAGAGACCCAGGCCCCCCGACACCTAGCACTGTACAGAAGCCCTGGAACCCGGCACCTACAACTGCCCACAGACCAAGGCCCCCCGGCAACTAGCCCTGTCCAGAGACGTAGGCCCCCCGGCACCTACCCTGTCCAGAGACCCACGCCCCAGGCACCTACCCCGTCCAGAGACCCAAGACCCATTGCAGCCACCCCCGTTCAGAGAACCATGCCCCGGCACCTGCCCCTTCCAGAGACCCAAGCCCCCCGGCACCTACCTCTGTCCAGAGACCCAGGCCCCCCGGCACCTAGCTCTGTACAGAGGCCCTGGACCCTGTGGGCACCTACACCTGCCCACAGAACCAGGCCCCCGGAACCTATCCGTGTCCAGAGACCTAGGACCCCGGCACCTACCCCGTCCAGAGGCCCTGGACCCTGGCACCTACCCCCGTTCAGAGACCCAGGCCCCTGGAAACTGCCCCTGTCCAGAGACCCAGGCATCCCTGCATCTACCCAGGCCCAGGCCACCTGGAACCTACCCCTGTCCAGAGACCCAGGCACCCCGGGACCTGCCCCTGTCCAGATGCCCTCGACCCCGGCACTTACCCAGGCCCAGTCCACCTGGAACCTACCACGTCCAGAGACTGAGGCCCCGGGCACCTGCCCCTGTCCAGAGTCCCTGGAACCCGGCACCTACCCCGGCACAGGCCCCCCCGGCACCTACACCTGTCCAGAGACCCAGGCCCCCCGGCACCTACCCCGGTCCAGAGAACCAGACCCCTGGCACCTGCCCCTGTCCAAAGGCCCTGGACCCCGGCACCTACACAGGCTCAGGCCCCCAGCACCTAACCCTGTCCAGAGACCCAACCCCCGGAACCTACCCTGTGCAGAGGCCCTGGAACCCAGCACCTACACCTTTCCAGAGACCAAGGTCCCCCGTCACCTACCCCTGTCCAGACACCCAGGCCTCCCGGCACCTGCCCCTATCCAGAGACCCAGGCCCCCTGGCACCTGCACCTGTCGAGAGGCCCTGGACCCCGGCACCTGTCCCTGTCCAGAGGCCCAGGACCCCGCACCTACCCCTGTCTAGAGACCCAGGTCCCCCAACACCTACCCCTGTCCGGAGGCCCAGGACCCCAACACCTCCCCCGCTCCAGGACCCCGCACCTAGCCCTGTCCAGAGATGCAGGCCCCGCGACACCTACCCCTGTCCAGAGACCCAGGCTCGCCGGGACCTGCCTCTGTCCAGAGGCCCTGGACCCCGGCACCTACCCAGTCCCAGGCCCCTCGGCACCGACTCCTATCCAGAGATCCAGGCCCCCCGGCACCTAGCCCTGTCCAGAGACATCAGGTCCCCCGGCACCTAGCCCTGTCCAGAGGCCTTGGACCCCAGCACCTACCCCTGTCAAGAGACCCAGGCCCCCCAGCACGTAACCCTGTCCACAGACACAGGCACCCGGCACCTATCCCATCCAGAGACCCAGGACCCCGGTACCTACCCCTCTCCAGACACCCAGGCCCCTGGCACCTACCGATGTCGAGAGATCCAGGCCCCCCGGCATCTACCCCTGTCCAGAGACCCAGGACCCCGGCACCTACCCCTATCCACAGACTCAGGACCCCTGGCACCTACTACTGTCCAGAGACCCAGGAACCTGGAACATACCTCTATCCAGAGACCTAGACCCCCTGGCACCTGCCCCTGTGCAGAGGCCCTGGACCCCGGCACCCACTCAGGGCCAGGCCCCTCAGAAGCTACCCCTGTCCAGAGAACCAGGCCTCCCGGCACTTACCCCTGTTCAGAGACCCAGTCCCCCCGGGACCTGCCCCTGTCAAGCGGTCCTGGACCCAGCACCTACCCAGGCCCAGGCCCCCCGGCACCTACCCTGTCCAGAGACCCAGGTCCCCCGGCACCTACCCTGTCTAGAGACCCAGGCCCCCCAGCACCTGCCTCTGTCCAGAGGCCCTAGAGCCCAGCACCTACTAAGTCCCAGGCCCCACGGGACCTGCCCCTGTCCAGAGACCCAGGCTCCCCGGCACCTGCCTCTGTTCAGAGACCCAGGCCCCTGGCACCTACCCTTGTTCAGAGACCCAGACCCCGGCACCTACCAGTGTCTAGAGACTCAGGCCCCCTGGCACCTACCCCTGTCCAGAGACCCATGCGCCCCGGCACCTGCGCCTGTCCAGATGCCCAGACCCCCATCACCTGCCCCTGTCCAGAGGCCCTGGACCCCTGCATCTGCCCCTGTCCAGAGGCCGAGGACACCTAACACGTAACCCTTTCCAGGACCCCGCACCTATCCCTGTCCAGAGACCCAGGCCCCCCAGCACCTACCATGTACAGAGACCCAGGCCCCCCAGCACCTACCCCTGTCCAGAGACCCAGGCCCCCCGGCACCTACTCCTGTCCAGAGACCCAGGACCCCTGGCACCTCCCCCTGTCCAGAGGCCCTGGATCCAGCCACCTACCCAGGCCCCGGCATCCCGGCACCTACCCCTGTCCAGAGAACTAGGCCTCCGGGCACCTACCCCTGTCCAGAGGCTCTGGATCCCGGTACCTACAGCCGTTCAGAGACCCACGCCCTCGGCACATGGCCATGTCCAGAGATTCAGGCCGCCAGGCGCCTGCCCCTGTCCAGACGCCCTGGACCCCGACACCTACCCAGGCGCAATATCCCAAGGACCTACCCTCGTCCAGAGACCCAGGACCCCTGGCACTTAGGCCTGTCCACAGACCCAGGCTCCCGGTACCTACCATCTCCAGAGGCCCTGGACCCTGGCACCTACCCCTGTCCGGAGACCCAGGCACGCCGGCACCTACCCCTGTCCAGAGAACCAGGCTCCCGGGCACCTAACCCTGCCCAGAGACCCAGGCTCCCGGCACCTATCCCGTCCAGAGGTCCAAGACCCCTGGCACCTAACCCTGTCCAGAGACACAGGCCCCCGGCACCTAACCCTGTCCAGAGACCCAGGCCCCCGGCACCTAACCCTGTCCAGAGGCACTGGTCCCCGGCAACTACCCCAGTCCAGAGACCCATGCCCCCCGGCACCTATCCCTGTCCAGATACCCAGGCCTCCGGCACCTACCCCTGTCCAGAGACCCAGGACCCCCGGGCACCTACCCCTATCCAGAGACCGAGGACCCCCGGCACCTACCCCTGTCCAGAGACCCAGGCCCCTGGCATCTACCCCTGTCCTGAGACCCAGTCCCCCGGCACCTACCCCTGTCCAGACACTGAGGCCCCTGGGACCTACCCCTGTCCAGAGACCGAGGACCACGGCACCTACCCCTGTCCAGAGACTGAGGACCACGGCACCTACCCCTGTCCAGAGACCCAGGCCCCTCGACACCTGCCCTTGTACAGAGACCCTGAACCCCGGCACCTGCCCCCGTCCAGAGACCCAGGCCCCACGGCACCTAACCCCGTCCAGATACCCAGGCCCCCGGCACGTACACTATCCAGAGACCCAGGCCCTCGGGCACCTAACCCTGTCCAGAGACCCAGGTCCCCGGCACCTACACTGTCCAGAGACCCAGGCCCCCGGCACCTACACTGTCCAGAGACCCAGGACACCGGCACCTATCCCTGTCCAGGAACCAGGCCCTGTCCAGACGCCCTGGACCCCGACACCTACCAAGGCCCAAGATCCCCAGGACCTACCCCCGTCAGGAGACCCAGGACCCCTGGAACCTACGCCTGTCCACAGACCCAGGTTCCTGGCACCTACCCTGTCCAGAGGCCCTGGACTCCGGGACCTACCCCTGTACAGAGACCCAGGGCCCCCGGCACCTACCCCTGTCCAGAGACCCAGGCCCCCCGGCACCTACCCCTGTCCAGAGACCCAGGACCCCCAGCACCTACCCCTGTCCAGAGACTGACCCAGGCCTTCCGGTACCTGCCCCTGTCCAAAGGCCCTGGACCCTAGCACCTACCCAGGCCCAGGGCCCCGGCACCTACCTCTGTCCAGAGACCCAGGGCTCACAGCACCGAGCCCTGTCCAGATGCCCTGGACCCCGGCACCTAACCTGTGCAGAGACCCAGGCCCTCGGCACATATCCCTGGCCAATGACCAAAAAAAACCACACATGATTATCTCAATAAATGCAGAAAAGGTCTTTGATAAAATTCAACACCCTTTCATGCTAAAAACTCTCAATAAACTAGGTGTTGACAGAACTGTCTCAAAATAGTAAGAGCTATTAATGACAAACCCATAGCCAGTACCATAATGAATGGGCAAAAGCTGGAATCATTCCCTTTGAAATCCAGCACAAGACAAGGATGCCGGCTTTCACCACTCCTATGCAACACAGTATTGGAAGTTCTGGCCAGAGAAATCAAGCAAAAAAAAGAAACAAAGTGTATTCAAACAGGAAGAGAGGAAATCAAATTGTCTCTGTTTGCAGACAACATGAGTGTATATTTACAAAACCCCATCATCTCAGGCAAGCAGAGAGCCAAACCTTGAGTGAACTCCTCCCATTCACAATTGTTACAAAGAAAATAAAATACCTAGGAATGCAACTTACAAGGGAAGTGAAGGACCTCTTCAAGGAGAACTACAAGCTACCTCTCAAAGAAATAAGAGAGGACACAAACAAATGGAAAAACATTCCATGCTCGTGGGTAGAATCATTATCGTGAAAATGGCCATACTGCCCAAAGTGATTTATAAATTCAGTGCTATTCCCCTCAAGCTACCACTGATTTTCTTCACAAAACCAGAAACAACTACTTTAAATTTCATATGAAACCAAAAAAGAGCCCGTATAGCCAAGACAATCCTAAGTCAAAAGAACAAAGCTGGAGGGATCACACTACCTGACTTCAGACTGTTCTAAAGAGATACAGTAACCCAAACAGCATGGTACTGGTAGGAACTAAATATGTAGACCAAAGGAACAGAACAGAGACCTCAGAAATAACACCACGCGTCCACAACCATCTGATCTTCCACAAACCTATCAACAACAAGCAATGGGGAAAGGGTTCCCAATTTAATAAATGGTGCTGGGAAAACTGGCTAGCCATATGCAGAAAACAGAAACTAGACCCATTCCTTACATCTTATACAAAAATTAAGATGGATTAAAGACGCAAACATAAAAACTAAAACTATAAATACCCCAGAAGAAAACCTAAGCAATCTCATCCAGGACATAGGCAAGGGCAAAGACTTCATGACTAAAACAGCAAAAGCCATTGCAACAAAAGCCAAAATTGATAAATGGGATTTAACGAAAGAGCTTCTGCTCAGCCAGTCTCTGCCCCTGTCGTGAGACCCAAACCCCCGGCACCTGCCCCTGTCGAGAGGCCCAGGACCCCCGGCACCTACCCAGTCCCAGGCCCCCCGGGACTGGACGTACCCCTGTCCAGAGACCCAGGCCTCTGGCACGTGTCCCGTCCATAGACCCAGGACCCCGGCACCTGCCCCTGTCCAGAGGCCCTGGACCCTGGCACCTACCCAGGCCCAGGTCTCCTGGCACCTACCCCCGTCCAGAGACCCAGGACCCCCGGCACATACCCCTGTGAAGAGACCCAGGATCCCCGGCAACTACCCCTGTCCAGAGACACAGGCCCCCCAGCACATGTCCCCGTCCAGAGACCCAGGCCCCCCGGCACCTACCCCTGTCCAGAGACCAAAGACCCCCGGCACGTACCCTTGTCAAGAGACCCAGGCCCCCTGGCAACTGCCTCTGTCCAGAGACCCAGGTCCCCCGGAACCTACCCCTGTCCACAGACCCAGGCCCCCCGGCACATGCCCCTGTCCAGAGGCCCTGGACTGCGACACCTACCCAGGCCCAGGCCCCCCGGCACCTACCCCTGTCCAGAGACCAAGGCCCCCTGGCACCTGCCCCTATCCAGAGGCCCTGGATCCCGGCACCTACACAGGCCCAGGCCCCCCGGCACCTATCCCTGTCCAGAGAACCAGGCTCCCTGGCACCTACCCCTATCCAGGGACCCAGGCCCATGACACTTACCCCGTCCAGAGACCGAGGATTCCTGGCACCTACCCCTGTCCAGAGACACAGGCCCATGGCACTTACAACGTCCAGAGACCGAGGACCCCCGGCACCTACACCTGTCCAGAGACCCAGGCCCCCCGGCACCTACCACTGTCCAGAGACTCAGGCACCCCGGCACCTAGCCCTGTCCAGAGGCCCTGGACCCCGGCACCTGCCCCTGTCAAGGGACCCAGGCTCCCCGGCACCTGCCCCTGTCCAGAGACCAAGGCCCCCCGGCACCTACAGCTGTCCAGAGACTCAGGACCCCGACACCTGAACATGTCCAGATGCCCTGAACCCCGGCACCTGCCCCTGTCCAGATACCCAGGCGCCCCGGTCACTGCACCTGTCCAGAGACCCAAGCACCTAGGCACCTACCCCTGTGTAGAGACCCAGGCCCCCCAGCACCTACCCCTGTCCGGAGACCCAGGCCCCTGGCACCTGCCCCTCTCAAGAGACCTAAACCCCCGGCACCTTTCCCTGTTCAGAGGCCCTGGACCCCGGCACCTACCCAGGCCCAGGCCCCTTGGCACCTGCCCCTGTCCGGAGACCCAAACCCCCAGCACCTGCCTCTGTCCAGAGGCCCAGGACCCCACACCTACCCCTGTCCAGAGACCAGGGTCCCCCAACACCTACCCCTGTCCAGTGGCCGAGGTCCCCCAACACCTATCCCTGTCCAGCACCCCACACCTACCCCTCTCCAGAGACCCAGGCCCCCAGGCACCTACCCGTGTCCAGAGACCCAGGCCCTCCGGCACCTACCCCTGTCCAGAGACCCAGGCCCCTCGGCACCTACCCCTGTCCAGAGACCCAGGCCCCTCGGCACCTACCCCTGTCCAGAGACCCAGGCGCGCTGGCACCTGTGCCTGTCCAGAGACCCAGGCCCCCCGGCACCTGACACTGTCCAGAGGCCCTGGACCCTGGCACCTGCCCCTGTCCAGAGGCTGAGGACCCCAAACACCTACCCCTGTCCAGGACCCCGCACCTACCCCTATCTAGAGACCCAGGCCCCCAGCACCTACCCTAGTCCAGAGACCCAGGCCCTCCGGCACCTACCCCTGTCCAGAGACCCAGGTGCCCCCGCACCTGCCCCTGTCCAGAGACCCAGGCTCCCAGCACCTTGCCCTGTCCAGAGACCCAGGTCCCCTGGCACCTTGTTCTGTGCAGAGGCCCTGGACCCCGGCACCTACCCAGGCCCAGGCCCCCCGACACCTACCATCGTCTAGAGACCCATCCCCCGGCACCCACCGCCGTTCAGAGACCCAGGCCCCAGCACCTGCCCCTGTCCAAAGACCCAGGCCCCCCGGCACCTACCCCTGTCCAGAGACCCAGGCCCACGACACTTACCGTGTCCAGAGATCGAGGACCCCTGGCACCTACCCCTGTCCAGAGACCCAGGCCCATGGCACTTACCACGTCCAGAGACCGAGGACCCCTGGCACCTACCCCTGTCCAGAGACCCAGGACGCCCGGCACATACCCCTGTCGAGAGACTCAGGCACCCCGGCACCTAGCCCTGTCCAGAGGCCCTGGACCCCGGCATCTACCCCTGTCCACAGACCCAGGCCCCCGGGCACCTACCCCTGTCCAGAGACCCAGGCTCCGGGCACCTACCCCTGTCCAGAGATTCAGGACCCCCGGCACCTACACCTGTTCAGAGACCTAGGCCCACCGGCATCTACCCCTGTCCAGAGACCCAGGCCCTCCGGCACCTACCTCTGTCCAGAGACATAGGCGCCCCCGCATCTGCCCGTGTGAAGAGACCCATGCCCGCGGCACCTGAACATGTCCAGATGCCCTGGAGCCTGGCACCTGCCCCTGTCCAGATACCCAGGCCCCCCGGCCCCTGCACCTGTCAAGAGACCCAGGCCCCCCGGAACATACCCCTGTCCAGAGACCCAGGCCGCCCGGCACCTACCACGGTCCAGACACCCAGCCCCCCCGACACCTACCACTGTCCAGACACCCAGCCGCTCCGGCACCTGCCCCTGTCCAGATACACAGGCCCCCCGGCCCCTGCACCTGTCAAGAGACCCAGGCCCCCCGCCACATACCACTGTGCAGAGACCCAGGCCCCCCGGCACCTACCCCTGTCCAGAGACCCAGGCCCCCCGGCACCTACCACTGTCCAGATACCCAGCCCCCCCGACACCTACCACTGTCCAGACACCCAGCCCCCCCCGCACCTTCCCCTGTCCACAGACCCAGGCCCCCAGCACCTGCCCCTGTACAGAGACCTAAACCCCGGCACTTGCCCCTGTTCAGAGGCCCTGGACTCCGGGACCTACCAAGGCCTAGGCCCCTCGGCATCTGCCCCTGTCGAAAGACCCAAACCCCCGGCAGCTGCCTCTGTCCAGAAGCCCAGGACCCCGCACCTACCCCTCTCCAGAGACCAAGGTCCCCCAACACCTACCCCTGTACAGAGGCCGAGGTCTCCCAACACCAACCCCTGTCCAGCACCCCGCACCTACCCATGTCCAGAGACCCAGGCCCCCCGGCACCTACCCCTGTCCAGAGACCCAGACCCCCGGCACCTACCCTGTCCAGAGACCCAGGGCCCCCGGCACCTAGCCCTGTGCAGAGGCCCTGGACCCCGGCACGTACCCCTGTCCAGAGACCCGGGCCCCCCGGGAACCTACCCCTGTCCCCAGACCCAGGCCAGTCAGCACTTATCCCTGTCCAGAGACCCAGGCGCCCCTGCATTTGCCCCTGTCAAGAGACCCAGGCCCCCCGGAACCTGCCCGTATCCAGAGGCCCTGGATACCGGGACCTACCCATGTCCAGAGTCCCAGGCCCCCAGGCACCTGTCCCTGTCCAGAGACCCAGGCCCCAGGCACCTACCCCCGTTGAGAGACCCAGGCCCCCGGCATCAGCCCCTGTCCAGAGACCCAGGCCCCCGGCACCTACCCCTGTTCAGAGACCCAGGCCCCACGCCACCTGCCCCTGTCGAGAGGCCCTGGACCCCGGCACCTGCCCCTGTCCAGAGGCCCAGGACCCCACACCTAGCCTTGTCTAAAGACCCAGGTCCCCAAATACCTACCCCTGTCCAGAGGCACAGGACCGCAACACCTACCCCTGTTCAGGACCCCGCACCTACCCCTGTTCAGCGACCCAGGGCCCTGACACCTAACCCTTTCCAGAGAACCAGGCCCCCAGCCCCTACCCTGTCCGGAGAACCAGGCCCCCGTCACCTACCTCTGTCCAGAGGCCCTGGATCCCGGCCCCTATCCCCGTTCAGAGACCCAGGCCCCCGGCACCAGTCCCTGTCCAGAGACCCAGTCCCCCCAGCACCTTTCCCTGTCCAGAGGCCCTGGAACCCGGCACCTACCGAGGCCCAGGTCCCCTGGCACCTGCCCCCGTCCAGAGACCAAGGACCCCTGGCACCTACCCCTGTCCAGAGACCCAGGCCCCCTGGCATCAACCACCGTTGAGAGACCTAGGCCCCCGGCACCTGCCCCTTCCAGAGACCCAGGCCCCCCAGCACCTACCCCTATCCAGAGACCAAGGCACCTGCCCCTTCCAGAGACCCAGGCCCCGCAGCACCTACCCCTGTCCAGAGACCAAGGCGTCCCGGCACCTACACCTGTCCAGAGACCCAGGCCTCCGGCACTTACCCCTGTCCAGAGACTCAGGACCCCGGCACCTACCCCTGTCCTGAGACCCGGGCCCCCGGCACCTCCCCTGTCCAGAGACTCAGGACCCCTGGCACCTACACTTGCCCAGAGACACCCGCCCCCAGCAGCTACCCCGTCCAGAGACCCAGGCCAGCCGGCACCTACCACTGTACAGAGACCCAGACGCCCCCGCATTTGCCCCTGTCAAGCGACCCAGGTCCCCCCGGCACCTGCCCCTGTGAAGAGACCCAGGATCCCCGGCAACTACCCCTGTCCAGAGACACAGGCCCCCCAGCACATGTCCCCGTCCAGAGACCCAGGCCCCCCGGCACCTACCCCTGTCCAGAGACCCAGGCCCCCCGGAACCTACCCCTGTCCAGAGACCAAAGACCCCCGGCACGTACCCTTGTCAAGAGACCCAGGCCCCCTGGCACCTGCCTCTGTCCAGAGACCCAGGTCCCCCGGAACCTACCCCTGTCCACAGACCCAGGCCCCCCGGCACATGCCCCTGTCCAGAGGCCCTGGACCGCGACACCTACCCAGGCCCAGGCCCCCCGGCACCTACCCCTGTCCAGAGACCAAGGCCCCCTGGCACCTGCCCCTATCCAGAGGCCCTGGATCCCGGCACCTACACAGGCCCAGGCCCCCCGGCACCTATCCCTGTCCAGAGAACCAGGCTCCCTGGCACCTACCCCTATCCAGGGACCCAGGCCCATGACACTTACCCCGTCCAGAGACCGAGGATTCCTGGCACCTACCCCTGTCCAGAGACACAGGCCCATGGCACTTACAACGTCCAGAGACCGAGGACCCCCGGCACCTACACCTGTCCAGAGACCCAGGCCCCCCGGCACCTACCACTGTCCAGAGACTCAGGCACCCCGGCACCTAGCCCTGTCAAGAGGCCCTGGACCCCGGCACCTGCCCCTGTCAAGGGACCCAGGCTCCCCGGCACCTGCCCCTGTCCAGAGACCAAGGTCCCCCGGCACCTACAGCTGTCCAGAGACTCAGGACCCCGACACCTGAACATGTCCAGATGCCCTGAACCCCGGCACCTGCCCCTGTCCAGATACCCAGGGGCCCCGGTCACTGCACCTGTCCAGAGACCCAAGCACCTAGGCACCTACCCCTGTGTAGAGACCCAGGGCCCCCAGCACCTACCCCTGTCCGGAGACCCAGGCCCCTGGCACCTGCCCCTCTCAAGAGACCTAAACCCCTGGCACCTTTCCCTGTTCAGAGGCCCTGGACCCCATCACCTACCGAGGCCCAGGCCCCTTGGCACCTGCCCCTGTCCGGAGACCCAAACCCCCAGCACCTGCCTCTGTCCAGAGGCCCAGGACCCCGCACCTACCCCTGTCCAGAGACCAGGGTCCCCCAACACCTACCCCTGTCCAGTGGCCGAGGTCCCCCAACACCTACCCCTGTCCAGCACCCCACACCTACCCCTCTCTGGGGACCAAGGCCCCCAGGCACCTACCCGTGTCCAGAGACCCAGGCCCCCCAGCACCTACCCCTGTCCAGAGACCCAGGCCCCTCGGCACCTACCCCTGTCCAGAGACCCAGGCCCCTCGGCACCTACCCCTGTCCAGAGACCCAGGTGCGCCGGCACCTGTGCCTGTCCAGAGACCCAGGCCCCCCGGCACCTGACCCTGTCCAGAGGCCCTGGACCCTGGCACCTGCCCCTGTCCAGAGGCTGAGGACCCCCAACACCTACTCCTGTCCAGGACCCCGCACCTACCCCCGTCTAGAGACCCAGGACCCCAGAACCTACCCCTGTCCAGAGACCCAGGCCCCGCGGCATCTACCCCATCCATAGGCCCAGGCCCCCGGCACTTACCCCTGTCCAGAGACCCAGGCCTCGGGCAGCTACCCCTGTCCAGAGACCCAGGCCCCCCCGGCATCTACCCTTGTCCAGAGACCCAGGCCCTCCGTCACCTAACCCTGTCCAGAGACCCAGGTGCCCCCGCACCTGACCCTGTCCAGAGACCCAGGCTCCCAGCATCTTGCCCTGTCCAGAGACCCAGGTCCCCTGGCACCTTGTTCTGTGCAGAGGCCCTGGATCCCGGCACTTACCCAGGCCCAGGCCCCTCGGCACCTACCATCGTCTAGAGACCCATGCCCCCGGCACCCACCCCCGTTCAGAGACCCAGGCCCCAGCACCTACCCCTGTCCAGAGACCCAGGCCCTCCGGCACCTACCCCTGTCCAGAGACCCAGGCCCACGACACTTACCCTGTCCAGAGACCGAGGACCCCTGGCACCTACCCCTGTCCAGAGACCCAGGCCCATGGCACTTACCACGTCCAGAGACCGAGGACCCCTGGCACCTACCCCTGTCCAGAGACCCAGGCCCCCCGGCACATACCCCTGTCGAGAGACTCAGGCACCCCGGCACCTAGCCCTGTCCAGAGGCCCTGGACCCCGGCATCTACCCCTGTCCACAGACCCAGGCCCCCGGGCACCTACCCCTGTCCAGGGACCCAGGCTCCGGGCACCTACCCCTGTCCAGAGATTCAGGACCCCCGGCACCTACACCTGTCCAGAGACCTAGGCCCACCGGCATCTACCCCTATCCAGAGACCCAGGCCCTCCGGCACCTACCTCTGTCCAGAGACATAGGCGCCCCCGCATCTGCCCGTGTGAAGAGACCCATGCCCGCGGCACCTGAACATGTCCAGATGCCCTGGAGCCTGGCACCTGCCCCTGTCCAGATACCCAGGCCCCCCGGCCCCTGCACCTGTCAAGAGACCCAGGCCCCCCGGAACATACCCCTGTGCAGAGACCCAGGCCCCCCAGGACCTACCCCTGTCCAGACACCCAGCCGCCCCGGCACCTTCCCCTGTCCACAGACCCAGGCCCCCAGCACCTGCCCCTGTACAGAGACCTAAACCCCGGCACCTGCCCTTGTTCAGAGGCCCTGGACTCCGGGACCTACCAAGGCCTAGGCCCCTCGGCATCTGCCCCTGTCGAAAGACCCAAACCCCCGGCAGCTGCCTCTGTCCAGAAGCCCATGACCCCGCACCTACCCCTGTCCGGAGACCAAGGTCCCCCAACACCTACCCCTGTACAGAGGCTGAGGTCACCCAACACCAACCCCTGTCCAGCACCCCGCACCTACCCATGTCCAGAGACCCAGGCCCCCTGGCACCTACCCCTGTCCAGAGACCCAGGCCCCCCGGCACCTACCACGGTCCAGACACCCAGCCCCCCCGACACCTACCACTGTCCAGACACCCAGCGCCCCCAGCACCTGCCCTTGTCCAGATACCCAGGAGCCCCGGCCCCTGCACCTGTCAAGAGACCCAGGCCCCCCGGCACATACCCCTGTGCAGAGACCCAGGCCCCCCGGCACCTACCCCTGTCCAGAGACCCAGGCCCCCCGGCACCTACCACTGTCCAGACACCCAGCCCCCCCGACACCTACCACTGTCCAGACACCCAGCCCCCGCGGCACCTTCCCCTGTCCACAGATCCAGGCCCCCATCACCTGCCCCTGTACAGAGACCTAAACCCCGGCACCTTCCCCTGTTCAGAGGCCCTGGACTCCGGCACCTACCAAGACCTAGGCCCCTCGGCATCTGCCTCTGTTGAAAGACCCCAAGCTCCGGCAGCTGCCTCTGTCCAGAAGCCCAGGACCCCGCACCTACCCCTGTCCAGAGACCAAGGTCCCCCAACACCTACCCCAGTACAGAGGCCGAGGTCCCCCAACACCAACCCCTGTCCAGCACCCCGCACCTATCCATGTCCAGAGACCCAGGCCCCCAGGCACCTACCCCTGTCCAGAGACCCAGACCCCCGGCACCTACCCTGTCCAGAGACCCAGGGCCCCCGGCACCTAGACCTGTGCAGAGGCCCTGGACCCCGGCACGTACCCCTGTCCAGAGACCCAGGCCCCCCAGGAACCTACCCCTGTCCCCAGACCCAGGCCAGCCAGCACTTATCCCTGTCCAGAGACCCAGGCGCCCCTGCATTTGCCCCTGTTAAGAGACCCAGGCTCCCCAGAACCTGCCCGTATCCAGAGGCCCTGGATCCCGGGACCTACCCATGTCGAGACCCAGGCCCCCGGCACCAGCCCCTGTCCAGAGACCCAGGCCCCCGGCACCTACCCCTGTTCAGAGACCCAGGCCCCAGGCCACCTGCCCCTGTCGAGAGGCCCTGGACCCCGGCACCTGCCCCTGTCCAGAGGCCCAGGACCCCACACCTACCCTTGTCTACAGACCCAGGTACCCCAATACCTGCCCCTGTCCAGAGGCACAGGACCGCAACACCTACCCCTGTTCAGGACTCCGCACCTACCCCTGTTCAGCGACCCAGGACCCCGACACCTAACCCTTTCCAGAGACCCAGGTCCCCAGCCCCTACCCTGTCCGGAGACCCAGGCCCCCGTCACCTACCTCTGTCCAGAGGCCCTGGATCCCGGCCCCTATCCCCGTTCAGAGACCCAGGCCCCCGGCACCAGCCCCTGTCCGGAGACCCAGCCCAGTCCCCCCAGCACCTATCCCTATCCAGAGGCCCTGGAACCCGGCACCTACCGAGGCCCAGGCCCCCTGGCACCTGCCCCCATCCAGAAACCCAGGCCCCCGGGCACCTACCCCTGTCCAGAGACCCAGGCTCCGGGCACCTACCCCTGTCCAGAGATTCAGGACCCCCGGCACCTACACCTGTCCAGAGACCTAGGCCCACCGGCATCTACCCCTGTCAAGAGACCCAGGCCCTCCGGTACCTGCCCCTCTTGAGAGACCCAGGCTCCCCGGAACCTACCCTCTCCAGAGACCCAGGGCCCCCGGAAGCAACCCCTGTTCGGAGTCCAAGGCCCCCTGGCACCTGCCCCTGTCCAGAGACCCAGGCCCCCGGCACCTACTCTGTCCAGAGGACCAGGACCCCTGGCACCTACCCCTGTCCAGAGACCCAGGCCCCCCAACACCTAACCCTGTCCAGAGCCCCATGATCCCCAGTATCTGATCCTGTCCAGAGACACAGGCCCCCCGGCACCTGCCCTTGTCCAGAGGCCCTGGACCCCGGCACCTACCCAGGCCCAGGCCCCCCGGCACCTACCCTTGTCCAGAGACACAGGCCCCCCGGAACCTTGCCCTGTCCAGAGGCCTTGGACCCCGGGACCTATCCCTGTCCAGATACCCAGGCCCGCCGGAACCTGCCCCCGTCCAGAGATCCTGGCCCCCTGGCTCCTAGCCCCGTCTACAGACCCAGGACCCCGGCACCTGCTGCCGCCCAGACGCCCTGGACACCGGAACCTACCCCCATCCAGAGACCCAGGCCCTCTGGCACCTACCCCTGTCCAGAGACCCAGGACCCCGGCACCTGCCCCTGTCCAGAGGCCCCGGACGCCGGCACCTACCAAGGCCCAGGTCCCCTGGCTCCTACCCGTGTCCAGAGACCCAGCCCCCGGAACCTACCCTGTCCAGAGGCCCTGGACCACGGCACCTACACCTGTCCAGAGACCCAGGCCCGCTGGCACCGACCCCTGTCCAGACACCCAGGCCACCTGGCACCTGACCCTGTCCAGAGGCCCTGGACCCTGGCACCTACCCACGACAAGGCCCCCCGGCACCTACCCCTGTCCAGAGACCCAAGACTTCGGGCAACTACCCCTCTCCAGAGACCCAGGCCCCCCGGAAACTAGCCCTGTCCAGAGGCCCTGGACCCCGGCACCTGTCTCTGTGCACAGACCCAGGCCCCCCGACACCTACCCCTGTCCAGAGACACAGGGCCCCAGCACTTACACCGTCCACAGACCCAGGACCCCTGGCACCTACCCCTGTCCAGAGACCCAGGCCCCAGGCACCTAGCCCTGTCCAGAGACCCAGGCTTTCGGGCACCTACCCCTCTCCAGAGACCCAGCCCCCCCGGAAACTAGCCCTGTCCAGAGGCCCTGGACCCCTGCACCTGCCTTTGTCCACAGACCCAGGCCCCCCGGCACCTACCCCTGTCCAGAGACACAGGGCCCCGGCACTTACCCCGTCCAGAGACCCAGGACCCCTGGCACCTACCCCTGTCCAGAGACCCAGGCCCCAGGCACCTAGCCCTGTCCAGAGGCCCCGGACCCCGGCGCCTATTTCTGTCCAAAGACCCGGGCCCCCGGCACCTACCCGCGTTCAGAGATCCAGGCCCCCGGCACCTGCCCCTGTCCAAAGAACCAGGCCCCCCGACACATACCCCCGTTCAGTGACCCCGCCCAGAACCTGCCCCTCCCAGAGACTCAAGCCCCTCAGCACCTATCCCTATCCGGAGACCCAGGCCACCCGGCACCTACCGCTGGCTGGAGTCCCAGGCCCCCTGGGCCCCTGCCGCTGTCCGGGGTCCCGGGCAAACCGGCCCATGCCTCTGTCCGGAGACCCAGGCCCCCCGGCACCTGCCCCTGTCCGGAGGCCCAGACCCCCTGGCAACTGCCCCTGTTAGGAGGCCCAGGCCCCCGGCACCTACCCTGTCCGGAGACCCAGGACCCTGGCACCTACCCCCGTTCAGAGACCCAGGCCCCCGGCACCTACCCCTGTCCAGAGACCAAGATCCCCCGGGTCCTGGCCCTATCCAGAGGCCCTGGACCCCGACACCTACCCAGGCCCAGGTCCCCCGGTACCTACCCCCGTCCAGAGACCCAGGACCCCCGGCACCTACCCCTGTTCAGTGACCCAGGACCCCCAGAACCTACCCCCGTTGAGAGACCCAGGCCTCCGGCACCTGCCCCTTCCACGGACCCAGGCCCCACGGCACCTACCCCTTTCCTGAGACCCAGGCCCCTGGGAACCTAGCCTTGTCCAGGAGCCCTGGACCCCGGCACCTACCCCTGTCCAGACACCCAGACTCCAGGCACCTACACCTGTCCACAGACCCAGGCCCCCCTGTACCTACCCTTGTCCAGAGACCCCGACCACCGGCAACTATCCTTTCCAGAGACCCAGGACCCGTGGCACATACCACTGCCCAGAGGCCCTTGACCCCGGCACCTGCCCTTGCCCAGAGACCCAGGACCGCGGCACCTACCCCTGTCCAGAGACCCAGGAACTCTGGCACCTGCCCCTGTCGAGAGACCCAGGAACCCAGGCACCTACCTCGTACAGACGCCCTGGACCCCGGCACCTACCCCTGTCCAGAGACTCAGGCCCCCCGACACCTAACCCTGTCCAGAGACCGAGGCCCCCAGGCACCTGCCCCTGTCCAGAGACCCAGGCCCCCCGGAAACTACCCCTGTCCACAGACGCAGGACCCCGGCACCTACCCATGTCCAGAGACACAGCCCCCCCCACCCCGGCACCTACCCCTGTCCAGAGGCCCTGGACCCCGGCACGTACCCCTGTCCAGAGATCCAGGCCCCGACACCTGCCCCTGTCCAGAGGCCCTGGACCCCAGCACCTACCCAGTCCCAGGACCCCCAGAATCTAACCCCGTTCAGTGACCCAGGCCCCCGGCACCTGCCCCTTCCAGAGGCCCAGGCCCCCCCACACCTACCCCTGTTCAGAGACCCAGGCCCCCCAGCACCTATCCCTGTCCAGAGACCCAGGCCCCCCGGCACCTACTCCTGTCCAGAGACCCAGGCGCCCGGCAACTGCCCCTGTCCAGAGACCCAGGACCCCGGCACCTACCTCTGTCCAGAGACCCAGGCCCCCGGCATCTACCCTGTCCAGAGGCCCTGGATCCCGGCACCTACCCACATCCAGAGACCCAGGCCTCCCGGCACCTACCCCCGTTCAGAGTCCCACGCCCCCGGCACCTGCCCCTGTCCAGAGACCCACTCCCCTCGGCATGTGCCCCGGTCCAGAGGCCCTGGACCCCAGCACCTTCCCAGGCCCAGGTCCCCCGGCATCTACCCCTGTCCAGAGGCCCTGGACCCCTGGCACCTACGCCTGTCCAGAGACCCAGGCCCCCGACACCTACCCTGTCCAGAGGCCCTGGACCCCGGTACCTACCCCTGTCCAGAGACCCATGCCCCGCGGCACCTACCCCTGTCCAGACACCCAGGCCCCCCGGCACCTACCCCTTTCCAGAGACTCAGGACCCCGGAACCTATCCCTGTCCACAGACCCAGGTCCCCGGCATCTTTCCGTGTCCAGAGACCCAGGTCCCCCTGCACCTAGCCCTGTCCAGAGGCCCTGGACCCTGGCACCTACCCAGGCCCAGGACCCCCAGCACTTACCCCTGTCCAGAGACTCAGGACCCCTGGCACCTAACCCTGTCCAGAGACCCAGGCCCCCGGCACCTACCCTGTCCAGTGGATCTGTACTCCGGCACCTACCCCTGTCCGGAGACCCAGGCCCCCCGGTCCCTATCCTCCTTCAGAGACCCAGGCCCCCGGCACATGCCCCTCCCAGAGACCCCGGTCCCCCGGCACCTACCCCTGTCCAGAGGCCCTGGACCGTGGCACCTACCCAGGCCCAGGCCCCCCAGCACCTATCCCTTTCTAGAGACACAGGCCCCTCGGCCCCTACCTCTGTCCAAACACCCAGGCCCCCCGGCACCTGCCACTGTCCAGAGGCCGTGGACCCCGGCACCTACCCCTGTCCAGAGACACAGGACCCCGGAACCTACCTTGTCCAGAGATCCAGGAACCCTGGCACCTAACCTTCTCCAGAGACCCAGGCCACCGGCACCTACCCCTGTCCAGAGACCCAGGCCCCCGTCACCTGCCCCTGTCCAGAGATCCAGGCCCGCCGGCACCTGCCCCGTCCAGAAACCAATGCCCCACGGCACCTACCCCTGTCCAGAGACCCAGGACCCCCGGCACCTACGTCTGTCCAGAGACTCAGGACCCCGGCACCTACACCTGTCCACAGATCCACGCCCCCGGCACCTACCCGGGTCCAGAGACCCAGGCCCCCCGGCACCTACCCCTGTCCAGAGACCCAGCCCCTGGCACCTACCCCTGTCCAGAGACCCAGGTCCCCAGCATCTGTCCGTGTCCAGAGACCCAGGTCCCCCTGCACCTACCCCTGTCCAGAGGCCCTGGACCCTGGCACCTACCAAGGCCCAGGCCCCCCGGCACTTACCCCCATCCAGAGACTCAGGACCCCTGGCACCTAACCCTGTCCAAAGACCCAGGCCCCCGGCACCTACCCTGTCCAGAGGATCTGGACTCCGGCACCTACCCCTGTCCGGAGACCGAGGCCCCCCGACACCTAACCCTGCCCAGAGACCCAGGCCCCCTGGCACCTACCCTTGTCCAGAGACACAGGCCCCCCGGCACCTTGCCCTGTCCAGAGGCCATGGACCCTGGGACCTATCCCTGTCCAGAGACCCAGGCCCTCCGGCACCTGCCCCTGTCCAGAGGACCTGGACCCCGGCACCTACCCAGGCCCAGGCCCCCCGGCACCTACCCTTGTCCAGAGACACAGGCCCCCCGGCACCTTGCCCTGTCCAGAGGCCGTGGACCCCGAGACCTATCCCGGTCCAGATACCCAGACCCGCCGGAACCTGCCCCCGTCCAGAGATCCTGGCCCCCTGGCTCCTAGCCCCGTCTACAGAACCAGGACCCCGGCACCTACTGCCGCCCAGAGGCCCTGGACACCGGAACCCACCCCCGTCCAGAGACCCAGGCCCTCTGGCACCTACCCCTGTCCAGAGGCCCTGGACCCCGGCACCTACCCCTGTCCAGAGACGCAGGCCCCCCGGGACCTACCCCTGTCAAGAAACCCAGAACCCCCGGCACCTAACCCTGTCCACAGACACAGGCCCCCGGGACCTATCCCGTCCGGAGATGCAGGACCCCGGCACCTAACCCTGTCCAGACACCCAGGCCCCCGGCACCTACCCATGTCCAGAGACCCAGGACCCTGGCAGCTACCCCTGTCCAGAGACCCAGGACCCCGGCACCTACCCCTGTCTAGAGACACAGGCCCCCGGCAACTGCCTCTGTCCAGAGGCCCTAGAGCCCAGCACCTACTAAGTCCCAGGCCCCTCAGCACCTACCCCGGGTCAGAGACCCAGGGCCTCCAGCACCTAGCCCTGTCCAGAGGCCCTGGACCTTGGCCCCTGCCCCTGTCCAGAGACCCAGGCTCCTCGGCACCAGCCCCTGTCCAGAGACCCAGGCCCCTGGCACCTTCCCCTGTTCAGAGACCCAGACCCCGGCAGCTACCAGTTTCTAGAGACTCAGGCCCCCCGGAACCTACCCCTGTCCAAAGACCCATGCGCCCCGGCACCTGCGCCTGTCCAGAGGCCCAGACCCTCGGCACCTGCCCCTGTCCAGAGGCCCTGGACCCCTGCACCTGCCCCTGTCCAAAGGCCTAGGACCCCTAACACCTACCCCCTTCCAGGACCGCGCACCTATCCGTGTCCAGAGACCAAGGCCCCCCAGCACCTACCCCTGTCCAGAGAACCAGGCCCCCAGCACCTACCCCGTCCAGGGACCCAGGCCTCCGAGGGCACCTACCCCTGCCCAGAGGCCCTGGACCCCGGCACATACCCGTCCAGAGACCCAGGCCCCCAGGCACCTACCCCTGTGCAGAGGCCCTGGACCCCGGCAGCTACCCGCGTTCAGAGACCCTGGCCCCCGACAGCTGCCCCGTCCAGACACCCTGGACCCCAGCAATTACCCAGGCCAAGGCCCCCCGGCACCTACACCTGTCCAGACACCCAGGCCCCCTGCACCTACCCCATCCAGAGGCCATGGAGCCCGGCACCTATCCCTGTCCAGAGACCCAGGCACCCCGGCACCTACCCCCGCCGTTCAGAAACCCAGGGCCCCCGCACCTGCCCCTGTCCGGAGACCCAGGGCCCCCGGCCCCTGCCCCTGTCCAGAGGCCCTGGACCCCGGCACCTACCCAGGTCCAGGCCCCCCGGCACCTACCCCTGTCCAGAGGCCCAGGCCCCCAGGCACTTCCCCTTGTCGAGAGACCCAGGCCCCCGGCACCTACCCCGTCCAGAGACCCTGGACCCCTGGCACCTACCCCTGTCCAGAAACCCAGTCCCCCGGGACCTACTCCGTCTAGAGGCCCTGGACTCCGGCAGATACCCCCGTTCAGAGGCCCAGGACCCCGGCACCTGGCCCCGTCCAGAGATCAAGGCCCACCGGCACCTGACCCTGTCCAGACACCCTGGACCCCGGCACCTACCCAGGCCCAGGCCCCCTGGCACCTACTCCTGTACAGAGACCCAGGACTCTTGACACCTACGCCTGTCCAGAGACCCAGGCCCCTGGCACCTACCCTGTCCAGAGACCCTGGACCCCGGCACCAACACCTGTCCAGAGACCCAGGCTCCCCGGCACCTACCCCTGTCCAGAGACCCAGGGCCACCGGCACCCAGCTCTGTGCAGAGTCCCTGGACCCCGGCACCTACCCCTGTCCTGAGACCCAGGCCCCGGCACCTACCCCCGTCCAGAGACCCGGGCCCCCGGCACCTACCCCTGTCCACAGACCCAGGCCCCGGCACCTACCCCTGTCCAGAGGCCCAGGACCCCAACACCTACCCCGGTCCAGGACCCCACATCTAGCCCTGTCCAGAGATGCAGGCCCCGCGACACCTACCCCTGTCCAGAGACCCAGGCTCCCCAGGACCTGCCTCTGTCCAGAGCCACTGGACCCCAGGACCTGCCTCTGTCCAGAGGCACTGGACCCCGGTACCTACCCAGTCCCAGGCCCCTCGGCACCGACAACTATCCAGAGATCCAGGCCCCCCGGATCACACCAGGATTACAGGTGTGAGCCACCGAGCCAGGTCAGAATTCCCCGGGGCCTTGAAACAAAGATATCCCGACAATTAACAAGCCTTAACAAAACTACATTTGAGAGGTGAAAGGAAGTAATTATTTAATTTTCTGTCTCTCTCAATATTTCCACTATGTTTATAGACAGACACATGCCAAAAGGGCAGTTACAAAGAGAGTACTTCTGGGAGGACAGACCAAGAGAGACTCACCTGCCATTTCAGTCTCAAAGAAGCCAATGATAGACCGCATGAAGGACAGGATCCACTGGTCCGTCATGGTGGGCCTTTTTCTAACTGTGTTCTCATTGGAGAGAAATTCTACTTCTTCTTCCTAGGAATGAACAATCAGTTAAACACTTGCACATTGGGGTAAGTTACTATAAGGAAATCAACTTTTACAATCTCTTAAACAAACAAATAACAAAAATCCCAAACACTGCTGGCAGTGTGAATTTCTGATTTTCAGCAATACTTTCACCATAAGCACCAACGTACGACATTAAGTCCTCGATTATGTTTTTGAGTGAACCGAAGAGAGTTTAGGAAAACATTACTTCTCTGCACCAAATAGTAATTAAGAATTGAGAGAGATTCTAAAACCTTGTCAGAAAGTGCAGGGTTTAATTCCTTTAAACCTCAGGAAGGAAGGACAGTAAAACTGTCTAGGACTGAATGATTGTCCACAAACTCAAAATGAGTACTGAGAAGGAACTGCCATGCTAAAGCTGTTCATTTTACCCAGAATGTTCTATCCCACTCTGCAAAATCCTCCTTGATCTTAAGTCCCTGCTCCACACACAGAACTCATGTCCTGCTTTGTTTCTCTGGCAGCACCACAACCAGCCTCTAGCATACACATATTAGCTCCAGCATAGATATATCTCACATGGCTCTGTAGGTACAAAATTAAAATAAATGGTGAAAGAGAATTCGAATACCAACAAGACAGGGAACCTAGAAAGGAAGGAAGGCAGAGGCAATCCACATCTAGCCTGGGGAGGACTTGGACAGCTCGACCAACACCCAACAGAGGTCCTCTTCCCCAAACGGACCTCTAGGTTGAAAAATGCCTTTATCATCTAGAAAACTATTTGGGGAGTTGAAGATCAACAAGCACACCAACATAACACCCAAATCGTAACAGAGATGTGTTGTTAAAAACCTAAGTATAAACGAAACCTAACAATTCTGACCAATAGTATAGGAGACGCTTACATATAAAACAATAAAGACACACAAGGCAAAGCACTGGTCTGTACCTGCGCGCATCAGCACCATACTTCTGGATGATGGAAACTGGATCTGGATAATTCTTTTTCCGTTTGCTCATTTTTTGGCCGTCACTTGTAAAACAAAAGGGAGATGCCAATTAAGTCAGTCATATCACAGATGATCTTGATATATAAGGATACAAAGCATTTGCAAATAGGAATACAAAAAAGGAAATGGGAAGGAGTAACTCAGAAGTTAGCGTTAACAGGCCAGGCATAGTGGCTCACGCCTATAATCCCAGCACTTTGGGAGGCCAAGGCAGGCAGACCACCTGAGGTCAGGAGTTCGAGACCAGCCTGGCCAACATGGTGAAATCCCGTCTCTTACTAAAAACACAAAAATTAGCTGTGTGTGGTGGTGCACACCTGGAATCCCCACTACTGGGGACGTTGTTTCGGTAAGTTTACCATCGTTTTGCTTCAATTGCTCTCCACCAATCTTCTCAGCTAAGATCGAGGTGAGCTGCACGGCGGAAGAGGGCTGCGTGTAAGAAGGCAGCTCTGTCTCAGAGGACAAAAGGCCTGGGAGCACCCGGACAGGCAGGCACTGCGTGGAGGTCGCTCCCCTCCCAGTGGCCACTGTGGAGGCATTTCATAGAAATGCTCAAGGACCATTCACATTCAGAATCGGGATCAAACCGAGAACTCATGAGGGATATCGGACAGGAGTCAGAAAATGAGTTTCTCACACAACCGGAGCAAGGAGGGGAGAACCCTGGGCTTCACACTTGCAATCCGCCGCCTTCCCTGCAGTGTGGCCCCGGTTATGTTGTCTCGCAACTCTGCCTGCATGAGTCCAATTGTCTTAGGAAGGGGCAAATGCTTCCTAAGTGCCAACGGGAAGTGTCAGAGTACTGGAACATATTAATATTAATATATCAACTTTCACCCAAAAAAACCTGAAAGCATTTGCAGACAGCAAAAACAGCTTCATTATCCTTTCGTTTGTATAATATATCTCTGGAAAGATGAAAAAGAATCAGAACACCCGTTTGTTACAGGAAACAAAATGTTGTGGACAGAAAAAAGTGGGAGGAAGACTGGTCACTGCCTAGTCCACTGTGCACAATTTGAATTTCGAACCATGCAAAAGTATTGCTTGGTTAAATTCAAGTCATTTAAAAGATAAAAAATAAATATTTAATACAAGCACAATATGCTGGGAAACAAAATCAAAGGCTTTCTGGCCACAGAGCCACTCTTTCCCAGACTGAGGCTTTCCAGGAAAGGCTTTCTGCCTGAACCAAGCAGAGGATCCAGATGTGGATCGTCTGACAAACACAGGGCTTCTTGGGAAGTGTCCTAAATTGTGTGTAGGAAGTGCAGCCCCTGTTGAGATTCATCAAGAGAAGGAAAGAGCCCAAATGGGAAGGAGCATGGGTTGAGGGGCACAAAAGTAGGTCTGTTGACAAAGAACGGAAGTAAAGGGGACATCAGGTTGAAGCTTTGTGCTGTGAGTCAGAAGGACAATTTAAAAGTTGCCTAAAGAGGCGCACACAGTCCGCGCTGCTGCCCTCCAGCTGGAAGGGAAGCTCAGCTCTTGCCTACTGACTGGAGCCCTGCACAGAATGTCCCCTGCCGCGACCGGTACTTACTGCAGCGCCCCTCCCCCTCTGCAGAATGTCTGGGTCCTATGTTCTAAACTGCCATACTTTCAAATTTTACCTGACCTACCTGAACTCAGGAGAATCTGTTGAGGCAGGTCACTCTCTGGGTCCTGCCCTTGACTTTTCTCACCACAGAAACTGCCAGACAGCGGTGGTCAGCACCCAGCCTGAGGCGATGGCTTCAAATGGAGGTGAGTCTGTAGGGACAAGGGCATTATCCAATTCTCTGCCATGTTTCAAATCCTTGGGAATTCAAATTTCACAGTGCCCCAGGGGACAGCTGATAGGGCTGATGTCCAGGAGGGAGGAAGCACTGGATGTTCCCAAATACATCACACCTGGGGAGGGCCATGGCACCCTGAGTCTGTGGTTAGGGAGGACGGCTCCTTAGAGGTGGACCAAGGTGCCTGGGGGAATACACCATGTAGGGGAAAGGATGGAGTGGATGTATTGATTCTTTCTAGAGGGGGACAGGTCACATCGCCGTGTCTTTGTAGGGAGTGGTGGGATCGTGTTGTGCTGGTGGCCCAGGGAGGATGACAGGCAAGTCTGAGCCCTGTGTTGTGTGTCTTCAGGCACCTGGAAGGTGCCCTTCCATATTGTTCAGAGGGATTTGGACTGGACGTTTCTAGATCTTAGGGAAGAGTGGGGAGAAGTGGGCTCAGCCAGAAAACTGTTGGGTGGGTTGTCTGTGACAGAGCACGCAGTGACAGCCTCTGGGTGGGCGAGGCTGGAGCTACTGTAACTGCCGCAGCCTCTCAGCTCCCTCCCCAGAGGTGGCTTCTCCGTCGGTTCAGGTGGCTGTTGGCTCTCATTTAACAGGGGTGGGGGCAGTTGGGGAAGATCAGGCAACACGGCCTGGGCTTCCCAGCTTGTTCTGAATTCTTCGTCCTTTTGTGGAAGCTCAGGTCTTCAGACCCACTTCCTCTTGTCTGCTAGCTCATGGCCTGTCCTCTGCACTTTGTGTTACTGTGGAGAGGAAGAATTTGTCTCTTTTCCATGTCTACTACCTCATGAACAGGGGTCAGGTGTGGACTCTTGTTGGTTCTCAGTGGAAGGGTCTGGAAAGACTGGTTTCCTATTCAGTAGAGGAAGGAGAGTAGCGTACAAATAGGAAGACGGTCCTCTTATTATTCTCCTTCAAGTCAGGATGTGTGTCCTGACTGATGAGGTGCATGTGCTGTATCCCTAGTCCCCTTGACTGGAGACTGCATGAGGTCCTAGTGAACAGGGATGAGCTCCAGACAACTTTGCCACACCTGGCCTGTGGCCCAAGAACTTCTGGTTCTTGGTTGGTCACTAGATTCAGTTATTGGGAGCTCAAAGGAAAAGGACCAGAGACGGGCTCGTTGTCCCATGACCTATTCTAACATGACCAGCAGCTGTGGAAATCCCTGGACACCTCCCCTGACAGCCCCACTGCTCACTGCTTCCTGGCTGTGCTCTAATCGTGTGCAGCTGTTGCTGGCTGAGCAATCAAAGTATCTCAGGGAACTCCACCACTGCTTCTCAGACCTGCCCCCTGGGAACACACCTTCCTGACTGGCAGCCAGGACCACCGAGCACTGAGGAAAGGGTGGCCCAAATCTGACCCCTGTTTAGCACTTGCCGTGCATGGTGCCAGGACAATCACTTGCACACTGGCCATAACACATATGGGTTATCTTCAGGGTTCACAGGGTGCTGGCTTGGGACAGATTTCTTTCCAATGATTTCCTTCCTTCCTTCTTTCCTTCTTCCTTCCTTCCTCCCTTTCTCTTTTTCTTTCTTTTTCTTTTTTCTTTTTTTTTTTTTTAACAGAGTCTTGCTCTGTCACCCAGGTCAGAATGCAGTGGTGCAATCTCGGCTCACTGTAGTCTCTGCCTCCTGGGTTCAAGCAATATTCCTGCCTCAGCCTCCTGAGTAGCTGGGATTACAGGCATGCACTACCACACTCAGCTGAGTTTTGTATTTTAGTAGAGACATGGTTTCACCACATTGACCAAGCTGGTCTTCAACTCCTGACCTCAGGTTATCTGCCCACCTCGGCCTCCCAAAGTGCTGGGATTACAGGCATGAATCGCCACACCCACTCTAATCAGTGGTTTTATTTTGTTGTGCTGAGCTAGGACAGAAAGGGGTTTTCAAGAGCTTCAGGAAAAGGAAGACTGAAGAGGAGACACGACCATAATATTAGGAATCTTCTGGCTTCCTATAGGCCTTCTGAGCGCATAGCACCGCCCTGGGGGAGGCCCCTCACCTGCTGCTGAGCATGCTGAGGGCCACCAAGCCGGCGAGAGATTCATCCCTGACCCATGGCTTGGGAGATGCCTGTAAGGCTCACAGGGTCTGCCAGGGAGACCCTCAGAGGCAGCGAAGGCTTGGCTGTTGCTTCTTGGCAGACCGGGGTCAGGGAGTCTAGTGGAGCCAGGGCCAGGCTCTCTAGCGAAGCGACCCTCCCGTGGAGGAACAGAGCATGCGATACACACTCATGGACACGTACAAGCTGCAGAGTTTCCTTGTCCCACACCCTCAGCTGTTGGGACACCCCTCTGATTCCCAGTGACTAGTGCGGACCTGGAGACCCCAGCTCATTCACCTCTTTCCTTTGTCTCCACAGCATGCCCAGTGCTGGAGCCAAGTGTGACCAAGAACCCTGGCACCTCCATGCCAGTGTTCACGGCTCTGCCCTTCACCACACCTGCTCCCAGCCCAGCACACGGGCCGACCCTCGTGATTACAGTGGTTCCTCCAGGCAGCTCTCTGGTGCTGTCTGCCTTCCCCAGCACCCCTCTGGTGGCAGGACAGGATGGCCAAGGCCTGAATTGGGCTGGGGCTTCCAACGCCCTTCTCCAGATAAAGACAGAAGCGGGGCCTATGAAGGCCCCTCAGGCACAGACCTTGGTCCTAACTCAGGCACCCCTCGTCTGGCAGGCTCCAGGCACCCTCTGCGCGGGTGTCACCTGTCCACCTCCCCGACCCCTAGCAGCTGCCCCTGCGGTGCCCGCTAGGGCTGCCCACGTCATTGGGGGCACCCGGGCCTGCGAGGGAGGCTGGTCCCAGAGCCTTCCTCCTCCAGCACCACCACCGGCTCCCCAGCCGGCCCCCATCATGGCCCCAGGGAATGCTTGTCCATGGCCACAAGGGGCTCATGGAGACGGCAGCCAGGCTCCCTCCCAGGCCAAGGCCCAACCGGACGACTCCTGCAAGAGCGTGTATGACAACTTCCGACTCTGGCAGCACTACAAGACCCTGGCCCGGAGGCACATTCCCCAGAGTCCAGACATGGAAGCGCTTTCCTGCTTCTTTATGTGAGTGTCCTCGGGGCACCGGAGTTCATCTCGCAGCTCACCCGTAAAGAGGCTGCTGGATGGACGGGAGGTCACGCCGTTCAGGGAAGCTTGCAGGGTGGTCTTAAAGGTGACGGGTGGAGCTATGGAAGGGCACATTTTCAGCAACATTAATCTGGCTGCCGCTCAGGACAGACTCTCAGGGGCCTCATCTCACCTGCCCCTCACTGTCCTGTGAGTCCGGCCAATCCTTACTTTCAAACATTGTCATGACAACGTTTACAGAAGACCCAGATCAGAGAGGGTTCCCGGTCCAACATGAGCCACGGGTTGGGTTTAGTGCACCCCAGTGCCTCCCCTTGACCTGAGTGGCAAAGGCCAGGGGCACATCACATGGAGCTGGGGGTGGGAGGTGCAGGAAACCGGCACACGCCCACTGTTCTGCTGAGGTCCAGCTGGCACAGTGGTGGTGGAGCCTGCACAAGGGATGGTCTTGGGCCCCGCACTAGGGTCCATGCTGGGCAGGTATTTGCAGCTTCGCCCTCGATCCCTTCTAGAAGAAGGGACAATGATGCTTCATTCAGAGGATGGTGAGGAGGTGACTTGAGCTCACATATGAGGCACATAGCACAGTGCCCGGCACATGCTGGGACACATTACATGATAGCTGTTATGATTACTGTCCCTATTGCTATTGCTATCAGAACTAGGCCATCTAGGACAGCGCTCCCCAAAGCCACGGGCTCCAGTGATGGCTCTCAGTGCACCACGAGTCCACGAGCCCACGAGCCCAGCAGTTCAGGGCTGTGGACTGTGGTGACTGAGGCAGCAACGCCTCAGGTCTGAGGGTTTGTCGATTCAGTCCCAGTCCTGCCTCTCTCCATCCTGCAGGGCCTCTGTGACCCTGTGTCCCCCGCTGATGAGCAAACCCGTACTCCACGGGAGCTTGAGCACAACCACCAGGCAACACACTGGCCACTCCCTAGGCAAGTCCCCTGCCCAGGCTGTAGGTGTAAGGAGGCCCCATCATTGTTCCCAAAAATCTTGCCGCCCCTGCATCCTGGAACTGGTTGCATTCTCCCTTGGAGCTGAGTCCCGGTGCACTGGGGACCCTGATTCTCAGAGTGGAGTCGCCCCAGGCTCACAGGCTTGGCGTGGAGTGGGCTTCGATGCCGCTCTGCTTTGGTTCTGGTTTCTACTACTCTCCAGGACCCTGAGGCTATGTCCCCAGGGGCTACCTTACTCCAGAGTCCCCAGGAAGCTGCTTAAATGCTCAGTCCTGGGGCCCTGGAACCTGCACGTTAACCCTCGCTCCCCGGTCATTCTGTGTGTGCGCTGTCTCAGTCAGTTCGGGCTCTGTCATAACAAATCCTACAGACTGGATGCTTCATCAGGACACAGTCACGTCTCCCAGTTCCAGAGGCCGGAAGTCCCAGATCAAGGCGACAGCAGATTGGTGTCCTGGCTGGAGAGGGCTGCCTCTGGCCGTGTCCCCTTGTGGCTGAGAGGGACAGCCCTGCTGTCTCCTCCTGCCCTTATCGGGGCTCGGATGCCATGACAGGAACCCACCCTCATGACCTGCTCTAACCCTGACTGACTCCAAGAACCGACACACTGGGGCTCAGGGCTTCAGCACAGGAATGCTGGGGACACACACGTTCCACCCATAGTACTGAGTTCACTTGTCAACACTGAGGACTCGAGGGGCAGTAGGAGAGGCCACCCAGTGGCTTGTGTTGATGTTTGATCTTGGGGGGGTGTCCTAGAGGCTGAGGAGCCCACGTGGGGGAAAACAGGATGGGGACACATGGCAGGACAGGTGTGGGGAGGACAGGGGCCGGGTGTTGGGACCAGGTGGGCTTGGGATGGAGGGTAGGCTTATGGACTGGGACTGACTGCACCGCCTTACAGCCCAGTTCTCAGAACCCTGGCCCGGCGAAAGCCCAGCATGACCCTGGAGGAGCAACTGTGGCGGGCCATGCGGGAATGGCAGCACATCAGCAAGTCTGACAGGATCATCTATTACCAGATGGCGGCAAAGTGAGTCTGGGATGCAGGGGCAGAGCCCGCATGGCACGGTAAGAGAAGGTGACAGAGGCCCGGTGGCCATGGTGGCTTCTCAGCGTGGAGCATGAGGGTGTGGACAAACACAGGCCCTCCTGGGCCCCTGCCTCCCTCAAGAAACTGCTCCTCCCTCCTAGAGTGCTCTGGGGTCTCTATACTGCCCTGGTGGGAAGCCACGCCCTGCTTGGCCTGGGGCCAACCCCTGCCTTGACACTGGGGGTCATGGAGGGAGCAGCCAGCATCACAGCCCAAAGGAGATCACCGCCAGCTGTGGGGATGGGGAGAAGCGGGGCTGGCGACTATAGACAGAGCGGGATGCACTCTCCTCACAGCAGTGGCCACGAGTCGGTTTTCACCCATCCCGGCCTGGCCAGGATTGGAGAAACCTTCGCTGGGTCAGGGGCCACCTGCGTCCAGGACACCATGAGACCCATCTCTGGCCTCCCTGCCTTTGCTCCCGGGAAGTCCCCTCCGTTAAGACAGAAGGACAGCAGCCTTGGGGGAAAGGGGCCCAGCTTTTGCTTCCTCCTGACCAGGGGTCTCCCAGGCCTCGTGCTCCTGGGTTATACTTCAGGGACCCATAGTCCCAACCTCAGGACTCCTGCATCTGGGCAACATTCCTGACACCTTCTGCCATAAACCCCACCCCTGGCCAGCTGAAGCCAGGAGGAGGGGTCCCCCTGGTGCCCTCCTGGGCCGCGTGGCCCTGACTTGAGTCAGGAAGCCCTGTTGATGCCATGGGCTCTGCGGGGGCCGGGTGAGGGAGGGAGAGCCCAGAACTCTGGGAGCAGCTCCCTCTGGGACTGGGGGACAGGCCCCAGGCAGGGCCTGGACAGCCCGTCCACGGCACGCCTTCCCATCCCTGCCATCGGCTGCTGCCTGGTCCTGGGGGCAGGGGGCCTGGACCCTCTCAACACGGCCTATAACCTTTTTCACCCCAGGTTCCTGGAGTTTGAGGCTGAGGAGGAGACGCGGTTTCAGAACTCACAGCGGATGAAGGGGCCCCAGTGCCTGCCTCCTCCAGCCCTGCCGAGGCTTGAACCTCAGAAACCGTTGGCCCCTGAGGTGGTCAAGCAGCCAGGTACGGCTTCCCACATTCCCATAGGAGCCACGGCAAAGGCCAGAGGGGCCGAGGGAGGCCACTGTCCCCACACCCCATGCCTTCCTTCAAGAGAGGGATGTGCTCCTCCAATAGGACAGCTCCCAAGGGCATATGTTGGGTACTGACCAGGTCACTTCGTGGGCGGCCCATGGTCACCAAGGAGGGTATTGACCTGGTCAGGTTTCCTAGCTACTCTCCCCTCGCCTGTCCAAAACTCAACATACAATCCACCCAGGAACAGGGACGAGCGGGTCGAGTACACGGCATATCGGTGGCTCCAAACTTCCTCCCAAACGATGCTGTCTCAGATGTGCCCCTCCTGCGGCGTCTCCTCTGGGGCGCTGTGGTTCAGGTGGTCCTGACCCAGCTGGGTCCCACTTCATGTCCCCAAGCCCTGCCCTCCCTCGTGTGGCGCGGGCAGGAGGAGCAGCCCTCACCACACCCATCCTCCTCCCTCCCTGCCTCAGTGTACCTTCCGAGGAAGGCCGGCGCCAAGGCCCCACCTGCCTGCCTGCCGCCACCCAGGCCCCAGCGGCCAGCAGAGACCAAGACCAACCTACTACCGCCCCGGCGGCCAGTGAACACCAAGGCCCCCGAGGAGATCCCCCCTGAACTGGTACAGGAGTATATGGAGATCATGGAGGAGCTGCTGGAGCCTCCCGCTGGGGCCACGGGGGAGCTCGAGGCACAATGGGAAGACCCAGGCCTCCTGAGCTACATTGAAAAGCTGTGCTCACAGGAAGACTTCCTCAGCAAGGTGGGCTGGCCTGAAGTGCTGGGGTCTGCAGGATTCCGGGGTGGGTAAGGGGGTCACTCGCAGGTCCTTGGAATTAAGCTCTGCTGTATGTTTGTGCCTGTCATTTCTTACTGTGTTTCTTTGTGTGTCTGCGTGGGTGTGAGTGTGGAGTGTGGACGTTACTTGTGTCTGTGTCTTTTCCTGTGTCATATGTGGGTCTGTTTGTGTGTCTCTGTCTGCATGTGTGTATGCTACCAGGTCTGTGGTCTGTGTGTGGAGCTGGTGGTCGCCATGCTATGAGACAGCTCCAGAAGGGTGGGGACGGGGCGCTCGCTGCTTTCTGCATCTCCTCCAGGTGTCCTTGGCTCCACGTTACTCCCTGCCCAGGTAGCTCTCACCGTCTTCCTTCTGTTTCCAGGTGGAGGACATCATTCACCCCCGATTCCTGGAAGAACTGCTTTCCCCAGATCCACAGATGGATCTCTTGGCCCTAAGCCAGGAGCTGGAGCAGGAGGAAGGACTCACCCTTGCCCAGGTAGAGCAGGGAGGGAGGGGAACCCAGGTACCCCGGGGGCAGGAGGGACCCGGCACACAAGCCCCACCTGATTGTCTACCCCACCCTGCGGGGCATGCTCGGCTTCTTGGGGAGCCACTCCGAGGTGGGGAGGTGCAGGTTCAGATGGAGCGGGATGGAGAGGAGCCAGGGAGGGGAGTCAGGATGCAAACTGGAGTGAGGCCCAACGGGATGCCCGGCACAGCCACACCCTCTGTCTTTGACAGGAAGCCCAGCTGCCTCAGGCTTCCCTGCCTGCCACCCAAGGCCGCCTCAACCCAGAAGGACAGGGTCCCCAGGGAGCTCGTCAGTCTCCCTCTGCTCAGAGAGGAGGCCTCAGCCCAGCAGCGGCTCCCACCACCGAGTCCCAGGAGCGAGCTCTCTTCGGAGGCCCATCCTCTGCTCAACAGACGCCCCACCTAGGGCCTGGGCTCAGAGTCTCTGGGGCGCAATCCCTGGCTTGGGGGCTGGCTGGCCCCTCGCGGCCTCAAAAGAGAAAGGGTGACCCCGTGGTCTCCAGGAAGAAGAAGAAGAAGCGGGCTTGCAGCCAGTAGGGGGACACGGCAGGCTCTCTGGTGCCAATCCCCGAGGTGGGGCTCTGACATCTGTTGCCCCAAAGCAGACAAAAGCTTCTCCCCCAGTGCGGATTTGCTGGGCCTTAGCTTGATAGGGAAGGGTGGGGGAGGGAGGGAGGGGAAGGAGAGGGTGGTTGAACCAGAAGGGAGGGCCTGGGGGGAGGGGGAGGGGGTGGGAGCAATGCCTAGGGGGTCTCCTATGTAAATAGGAATAAATATAGTGGTGTTGGGAACGCTCTCTGGGCTGCTGTCTCTGTCCTCAGGGCTGTGCTGCTCAGTGGAGGGGGTCTGGGAGAGCAGAGGGACCGGGAGATGCCAGGCACTGGGGACCCACGGGGGCCAGCCCCACTCGTTCCTCCAGGTGTAGGCTGCCCCTTCAGATGCTCCAGGGACTGACAGATGCTGAGGAAACCCTGATCCCTCCCACCACCCACTCACAAGGCCCCGCCTGCTTTAGTTATCAGCATCCCTGGAAAATCCTGGGATGTTGAGAGCTGGCTGGCTCTTGTTCTGCCCCGTGGGACCTGAGGAGAAGGCAACTGCCCGCAACATGGACACGGGGAGAGGCGGCCGCTCCTGCTTAACCCTCATCAGGAAGAGCTCAGGCCCTGGGCTGGGGGGAGATGTCAAGGCATCCATCCACACGGGTGTGTCTGGGATACGACGGTGGGTGGGGAGCAGAGAAAGTCCTTCTGCCGGTTTCTGGGCAGGAAAGAATCTTGTCCAACTGGCGGAAGCAGATGCTCCTTGCCGTGGCCACAGGGACTGGCCTCAGGGGCCCTCGGGGTGCTGCATGGAGCCCCCCACAGCTATGATTCCCTTCCCATATGATAATTCAACTCTTGTGTGGAATTGATGCAGACACAGATTTACACTGGTATCTCAAACAGTTCCCTCCCAATCCACCATCACAAACGGGTACAAGCATGGCCAGTCTGCCAGGCGCAGGGTGGCTGTGTCTGCTGGTCCCAGGGCCAGGGAGAGCTGGGACCCAGGCCGAGAGGGGCCGAGGGTCAGCTGCCCTTCTGCCAGGCACAGACCTCAAGGGCAGAGCAGGGGTTGCCTGAGATGTGGCACTGGCTGTCTGGGAAGTGCCCTGGGATTTGGGGGCCAGGTGTTCGCTGAAGGGAGACTTCTGGAGTCTAAGAGTGAGACGACGACTGCATCAGGAGAGGGACTGAGGCTGGGGAGGATGCTCTGCTCTTTCCCACATCGTCCGGTCCTCCTCATCTCTGCTGAACTCCCCTCACCCCATGTGGCTGACCTCTACCCCCTTACCCCTAATCCACCTCTCAGAATCTCAGATCCCAGCACAGACAGGACCTGGCACCCGCCCCGGTTCCCTTCTGGCCAATACCTTCTTCGCTGTCTGACTTCCGATTCCTCCCCAGGGCCCTTGTTGGCTCAGGACCATGGTGACTGCCAGAGCACTGGTCCCAGCACTGCCTGTATGCAGAGCTGTGGTCATGGTACCAGGGGCTGGCCCGGCAGCAGAAGCTGGTGAGGCACAGCTGTCTGGCACACGGTGGTCTGGCCCCTCTGCCGAGTGACAAAGGGAGCCATGTTTGGGTCCTCTCCGGCCCCATCCTCCCCCAGAATACACCAGTCAGCTGGATGGATGCCCCTCCGCCCCATCACTTCTGCTCCATGTGGGCAGTGTCAGAGGCCTGCCCTCTGTGGCCTTTGGGAAGAAGAGTTTATCTTGGCAAGGCATCCCCAGCTCAGCGCACATCAGCCCATCGGGGAAAATGTGGGGAGTGAAGAGTCACTGGTGGGTGATGTGCGCAGCTCCCGTGACTCCTCTACCTCCAGGACCATCCTCAGGAGACGAGGTAGCACCTCCCCTTTGCAGGGTTGAGGAATGGTAAGTGAGCTGTGTTTGAAGGGAACGTGGTCTGTACTCTGCTGTGTGTGGGTGCTCAGTCAACTTCCTCACCTAAAGATGAAAGTGACACCTCGGCTTAGTGACACCTCGGGACTCCTGCTGGTTACCCCACTGGATGTTGTCTGCCCCACGTCCCTGTCCTTGTTTTGGTTGAACCACTCCCAGGAGGCAGAACGTGTGCTTCCTCCACCTCTGTGTCCCACCTGAGGCCTAAAATCTGCCCCTAAATGGGGACAATAGGGGCGACTGGGGGGCTCTGACAGACTGAACGTTCGTTCCCCTCTCCCGCCCAATTCCTGTGTTGAAGCCCTAATCCAGGATAGATGATGGTATTTCGAGATGGGGCCTTTGGGAGTTCTTCAGGGTTAGAGGAGATCATGAGAGTGGGGACCTAATGTTGGGATTAGGGCCCTGGTAAGAAGCAGAGACCCCAGAGCTCTCTCTCCCTGACACGAGGACACAGTGAGAAGGCAGCCATCTGCAAGCCAGGAAGAGAGCCCTCACCAGAACCTCACCACACTGGGACCCTAACCTTGGACTTCCAGCCCCCAGACTGTGACTAATGCATTTCTGTTTTTAATATGCTCCCCCAAGTCTATGGTCACTTTGTCCTAGCAGCCCTATGGGACTAGCACAAGTTCCATCATCTCAGGAACTTCTTTCCTAACTGGTATCTGGAAACCGTGCATCAGAGCCATGGGAAAGAATGAAGAAAGGCTCAGTCCTTTACGATGGTCAGCACGCAGCTTAAAATTGTTCTTTTAATACAATCAGTAAACTTCACAATCTGCTGATGCTAAAATAATAGAGGAGATTCAAATTAAGAATGCCAGCACTGAAAGAGAACATATAACCACAGATCCTGTAGTCACTAAACAGGTAATAAAAGAACATACTAACAACTACATGCACACTCATGTTAAAAACTGACATGGGCAGGGCACAGTGGCTCACACCTGTAATCCCAGCACTTTAGGAGGCCGAGGCGGACGGGTAACCTGAGGCCAGGAGTTCGAGACCAGCCTGGCCAACATGGAGAAGCCCCGTCTCTACTAAAAATACAAAAAAAAAAAAAAAAAAAAAAAATTAGCCAAGTGTGGTGTCACATGCCTATAATCCCAGCTACTTGGGAGGCTGAAGCAGGAAAATCACTTGAACGCGGGAGGTGGAAGTTGCAGTGAGCCAAGATTGCACCACTGTATTCCAGCCTGGGTGACAGAGGGAGACGCTGTCTAAAAATAAATAAGTAAATAAATAAATAAATAAATAGAAATTTATTAGTCTTTTTTACTAACAAATTCAGATCATTCGTTCCTAGCGAAAGACCATATGAAAAGAGCCCACCACTTACACCTTTTGGGAAGTCAAAGCAGACACCCCAACCTTAAATGCTGTAGCAATGAGCTTCACCGGATTCGGTCCCTTCACCAAGAGCCCAGAGAGCACCAACCCTGCTGAAGGCGGGGACGAGTTTTCAACCTCCAGGCCCTGCCTCCAAGGCCATCCCACTGGCAGGAAAGACAGGCCCCTGCCCTGAGCAGAGCGCAGCTGGCTGGTGGGACACTGGAGAGTGGAAGCTCTGGGGCCATAGACAGGGTAAGGTCTGGACAGGGAGATGAGACAGGCCCAGAGAATGCAGTAACCGAGGGCTCACGGTCAGCAAAGCCGCATCTCCCACAGCCTCCCTCCTTGTGTATGGGTGAGGAGGTCCAACACAGAAGCACACAGCTGTGACAGCTGAGGTTCCTGCAGGGTTGCAAAGAGCTGTGAGAATTGGGGAGAGATACTGCCCCTGCTCAGTGTCCCTTGGGAGGGCTGGGAGTCTCAGACAAATGCCACAAACGAAGGATGAGCAGAGCCTGCAGGGGGAAGAAGAGACCTGAGCCATGAGGGAGTCAGAGAATTCTCAGGCATCCTTCATGAGAGAGAAACGGAGACACAGCCCAGGAGAAGTGAACCCCAAGCCAAGCGGGATATGTTTTATATCCCGCTTAACTCATGTTTTAGAGAAGCTGGTCCTGGAGCTGCAGTTCCCAAGAGGCACAGTACGTTCCGTAGGCATACGAGCAAGGTGAGCTAGAGTCACCCATGCGAACCTCAGCTCCATTTCTGATAAGTGAAGATGGGAAAGCGCCAAAAAGAACACGGGGAACAGCAAAAATCAGAGTTTGAAATACAACACCGAGGAATTCTGGGCCTCAGAACCTATAAGACAATAGGTAAGTTATTTCACCTCCCCGGGTCTCAAGGTTTTTCATCAGACAATGGGGAGAGGGAGCTGGACAGGTCAGTCCCTGGGACCCAGCAGGCCTGTATCCCACTGCACGGCAGCAGCGGCTCTTACGCAGAGAAGAGAAGTGGTCTGAAATGAAGGTTAACTGCCAGATGGAAGTTAATGGTTAGCACTTATTAGTCAGGCCACTGAGCGTCTGTAGATACCCAGCATGAATGTCTAGAGACAGTTTCTGAAGAAGTCATAAACTTTAGGTCCCGTGTTTACCATGGCAGAGGACCAAGTCTTTACCCCAGGCCTGTCTGATGGAAGTGACAGGGTTCCCGCATCAACTGCAGCCAGGACATGGGGATCCCCGACGGGAGAGGCCAGGAGAGGCCAGCAAAGGCCCCCAGGGTAGCGGACGATGAGAGCAGCGGTGGGTTCCAATGACTTTCCCGGGACCTCCTGTAGTCTCGGCTTAAAAAGAGCAGCAAGCCTGTCACACAGATCTCTCCCTCAAGCGGCAAGCTGGAGAGTGAGGGAAGGCTCCTGGCTTGGCGCCTGCCCAGATGGAGCACCAGGACAGGGGAAAAAAAGGCCGTCTGCAGGAGCCAAGAGGCTGGAGAGAGCCTGGGACCTCGCTCCTTTTGCTGCATTCCCCTTCTACAGACTCAAGAAGGGCAGGCAGCACCAGCACTCCTGTACTTTATATCCAAGAATGGTGCAAACTGAGATGTGCCCAGAGACAGGAACGGCGAGCCGGATCTTCGCAGCCAGGCTGTGAAAGCTGATGAATGAGCCAGGGCGTCTGAGAGCATGGGAGCCCAGATGGCAGGAGGTTCTGTGTTTTTCCTGGATTAAAGGAGGCACTGCGCATCGGGACCCCCTGCAGGGCGTCTCCTCAACATTACTCCCATGCATGTTTCCCTTGCTAACTCTTGTGTGTGTTCCCTATGTGGGGTCTTAAGTTTACAAAAACATTATCTGAAGGTCCATTCCACCTCTGGTGATTCAAGATGACACTCGATACCCTACACAAAGTGCAACTCTTAAGGAGCAGACATGCCTGCAAGTGGGCAGAGGCAGAAGGGGCATCTCACCAGATGCAACGTTTGCAGGTTTCAGGGATGGTATTACCACGCCTCCACCTGCTCGCCCAAGCTCCAAAGAACCTCGCCTTCATTTCCTTTAGGGGGACCCTACCTGCCACCCTTTCCTCCCCCTTCTCCCCTCACCCACATCTGCTTTCCTAAAACGGCTTCATTTCTCCTACTTCCTTTTTCACTCTTGCCATTAAGTCAAGTGATAGCCGAGAAAGAAGCAAGTCATGAATCCCACACAGCTCATGTGGCTCAAATGAATAAGCACAACATTCCAGGAAGCAAAATATTTGAAATCCCAAACTTTCAAGTAACTGTACGTAAATTGTTTGACTTCTGTAAAACTTATATAATAAGTATTATCATTACCAACAGCTAAAAGAAAGTCATTTTTCTGTTTATTATGGAAAACTATTGGCTGGGCTTGGTGGCTCATGCCTGTAATCCCAGCACTTTGGGAAGCTGAGGCGGACAGATCATCTGAGGTAGGGAGTTCGAGACCAGCCTGATCAACATGGAGAAATCCCGTCTCTACCAAAAATAAAAAATTAGCCAGGCATGGTGGCACATGCCTGTAATGCCAGCTACTTGGGAGGCTGAGGCAGGAGAATCGCTTGAACCTGGGAGGCGGAGGTTGCAGTGAGCCAAGATCACACCATTGCACTCCAGCCCGAGCAACAAGAACAAAAAGAAAGAAAACTATTATCCACGTTTTTTATGCAGGAAGAAAGTAAGGCTCAGGGCCTATCTAAGTCCACATAGGCTGCTATAACAAAATACCGGGAAGGTTATAAACAATAGAAATGCATTTCTCATGGTTCTAGAGCTGGGAATTCTAGAACCAAGATCAAGGCACCAGCAGATTCAGTGTCTGGTGTGGGCCCTTTTCAGGGTTCATAGAGGATGCCTTCTTACCATGTATGCACATGGCAGAAGGCGTAAGGGATCTCTCTGGGGTCCCTTTCATAAAGGCACTAATCCCGTTTATGGGTATCCACCTCATTACCTGATCACCTCCCCAAGGCCTTCTACTCCCAACTACCATCACCTTGGGGGTCAGGTTTCAACACGGGAATTTGGGGGAAGACATAAACATCACGACCATAGCAAGGGGGACTAGAACGGCTTCGGGAGAGCAAAAGCCCTGCTGGGATCCAAGCCCAGGTCTCTACCTCCATCCACCCACTGAGCTTCATGGCCTGGCCTGAGAGGACACACTGTCTAACGGCTCAGGAAGAGAGTAACAGCACTCTTTTGGAGTTTCTCAAAACGTTCCAACAATGGCTCTGCTTCCCTGCCTGAGCCCCCAGCTGCTGTCTCAGTCCCCATTTCTGCAGGATGGTTCCTCTACATCTTCAGTGCCACAGAAGGAGCTCCGAGGGCCTGGACCGGAGGAGCCCGTAACCATGTCACTGACAGCAGCAGATCAACGGCTGTGACCTTTAGCACCACACACACCAGCCACATACTGCAGGGCATGTGCAGAGCCTGTGGACACGGGAACAAGTGCTCCCACACAGAGGGGAGCACCGTCGGGGGGTTTAACACAGCACACGCTATCACCCAGTCTCAGGTCTGGCGTGAGACCCAACCCTATGTGTTGAACCAAGGCTTCGAACTCCCGAGCAATCTGAGCACAGTGTCTAAGGAGCCCATTGGGCGATATATGTAAACACGGTAATCAAAGACTCAAAACCCGAGTGCAATAACGTGGGAGAAGCCACAGCCACATTCAGTTCCTGGAAGACCGAGCCGCTCCCCTGGCCGCGTACCCTGCAGGAGCTGCTGAGGAGCTGTGGCCCTCATATCCCCAACAACGCCAGCATGATTTTTGGAATAAGAAGGTGCCTTGTTATTGCCAGGGGCTTTCTCTCCTGCGGTTCAAAGCTGAATTATCAAAAAAAATGAACATGGATATATTTCTCTGCACGGTGATCTGATAGGAATAAGAGCTTATCCATCCCTCAGCAAACTGCCAATTGCTGCCGTTAGAAATTCCATATTCAGTGATACGTAAGGCTTTTGGAATACACTTCAAACCAAAGAATTCAATCCCTTGAGCAGCCAGCGACAGGCCCCATTTAAGACATGGAAGGAACAACAGCAGGCTCATCTCTGCAGCTACGGCTCAAAAGTGGCTGGGCCCACAACATAGTCAAGACAAGCAGCCCACCACCTCCTCCTCCTACCCCGGAGCCCACACAAGGTGCAAGCCACGCGGACAACAGCCACCACACAACAGGGGCGAGGGACATATTCCAGTCCTCCTCGGGGAGGGGGAACCGCTCCGGGTCTGAAATACTCCCCTAGAGGGGCCATCTTCCCCACTCACCACCGCGTTCAGGAGCACCGCTCCCACACCACTAAAGGGGCACAGCACCTCAGGAAAGGAGCCTACCTGTGCACAAAAAAACCTCAAATACACAGTCGGAAATCAGCTACGCCTAGGAGTGTGTGAACAAGAAACGCCTATCTCCTCTGGAAAAGGGGAAGCCCTCTCCAGAGCAGGCCAGGAAGCAAGAGCAGAAACGCTCCGGCTTCAAGAGGCCGGAGAAGTGCACCCCGCATGACATCTGGCAGAGGCAGCCAGCAAAGAGGTGTGGCCAGGTCACAGAGGCCGCTGGTCTGGAGTTGAGGAAGGGGGCAGCAGGGCCCCTGTGCCAGCCTCTCTGCTCCTGCACGTGCTCAGCATTCTCCATAATGAAGACTTTACAAAGAAAAGTCTCTTGGGAAAAAAGAAATAGAACTGTACTAGTCTAGTTCTTTAACTTTGCGTGTGTGTGTGTGTGTGTGTGTGTGTGTGTGTATGAGCATGTATTTGTGTGCACACATATGCATGTGTGTGTGTTTCTGTGTATGCATGCCTGTGTATTTATGCACGTGTGTGTTTGTATATCCCTGAGATGGGGAGAGTCGAGGAAACCAGCCCCCCTAGTCCTCACATGGAAAACACTCACGTGCAGTGAGCTCATGGTAACGTGAAGTCCGCTTCCAGCACAGCAGAGCCCAAGGCAGGGCTGGAAATGATCAAAACGCTGACCCATGAGGTCTGTAACAGTAGCAAAATCCCAAGACTCTAAAACTCCTCCTCCCTGGACCTACAGCCATGCAGACAACCTGTCAGAACACCTACAGAGCCCCCATAGGCAAGGCCGAACAGTAGATGGGGCAAAACACTGCAGCCCCGACTGCAGACCCAAATCACGACTGGGGATTCTATGGGTACAGCCACCATCCCCAGGAGATCTGAAGGTGCAGGCACCAAGACAAGGCAGAAAACCATGTGCTTCTTCCTGGGGGTGTCTGTCACTTCCCACATGGCACTTCCAGGCCACCTCACTTCCCCACTCACTGAAACCATAAACCTAAAAGGACATAGCCAAGCCTCCTTCGGTCATGGAGGCCATCAGGCTATTTGACCTCTCCAGGGACTCACAAACTCAGCATCAGAGAGGCTGGGAGGGATAACATGGGGAGAGAAATGCCAGTTACAGGTGACGGGAGGATGGAGGATGTAAACCACCTTGCCAACTATGTACCTATGCAACAATCCTGCATGATCAGCACATGTACCCCAGAACCTAAAGTTCAATTAAAAAAAAAAAAAAAAACTCAGCATCACTAAACCTTACTCCAGGGTTCCCAGGTTTCCCCGGCACCTGAAAACTCCAATCCATCTACTCACAAGCATTTCCAAAATGAGGCCGGAAAAGTCCCCAGGCCAGGAGAATGCCCTGGACCTCCCCACTCCTGCCGTCTCCGCCCTGAGAGGCAGTAAGACAAGGCAGTGAGAAACCAGGGACCGGTACCACTGAAAAAGAGCTGTTGATGTAGCCAGGGGACAAATTATTTAATTCTTATCTGAAATCAAATTCTTAAGAATTATTTTCTATAATTGAAACCATGGATTTCAAAGTTCTTTGATTCTTGAGATGAAAAGTATACACCGTATCGAAAAGCAGCTACCAGCCCCGGCTTTCCTCAAGAGTTTTCTTTCCGTGGCCGAAGTCCAAAGCGGCACCTCCCCCCGCAAACACATATCATTCAACGAAGGCCAACTCAGCTATAGAGTCCCACAGGAAGGCAACGGAATGCTTACCTTGGCTTCACATTTCTTGTGGCAGGAAAACTTGCAGGCTGGAAAAAAAAAGAGAGAGAGAAAGAATGTGTGTGGAGCAGTCTCTCTGGCAAGGATTCTTACATTTCCAAACCCTCTCAATCCTTCAGTCTCTGGCTTGAAGATCCCCATGGGTGGCCTCTCTCTGGCACGAGGGAGATTGTTACTTATGACGCATGGCAGTGTGGACAGAAGGCAGTGAGGACGTGGTGTGCAAGAGCTGAGTTACAACTGCTGCCTGTTAGCAACAGTTCGGACGGCTCAGGTGGGAATGTCTCGGGTGGGAATGTCTTGGGTGGGAATATCTCAGGGGGGAATGTCTCGGGAGCAGGATCATGAGCAGATTGGTTTTTCAAGTGGTATGTGCATCCAGCCAAACTGGATTCCTAAAGAAGAATAGTGAACTTCAGCAGCAGAAAGCATTCCTGTGTGCCCAGAAATTACAGCTGATCCCTAAAAAAAGAAAAGAAACTGGAAAATGCCCTTAAGAATAAGAATTTAAAGTATCCATGAAAGACAGGATTGGAGCCTTTAAATTTGTGAGAAAGTCGTGCATATGATTTCGGAACTGCTTCCACTTCCGGACAACCTGAGAATTGACTGTCAGAATAAATTCATGTCTAAATTCCTACAGGAGAATCCTTCCACAGGGGCCATTGTGTGAATGGATGAGTCCTGTGTCCCTTCGGGGGCCCTAACAATGCCACGCAGAGCTGGAACCAATGTGGATTTCACAGGCCCTCTCGCCCAGAGGCTGCAGCTGTGATGAGGAGGCATAAACCTCCCCACCAACACCAGCATGCTGCAGGCAGGCCTTGCAGGACAGGGAGAAAGAAATGAAGCCACAGCACCGAACAGTCCCAGCACGGTCTCCTGTGCCAGCTCCAGGGAAAGGTCCAGAACATTCCCTCTTTTCCCCCATGTTTGCCAGCCCACAAGGACAGCTGTGGGAGGAGGAAAGAGACCTGGATTGGGGGAACAGTGACTGGGGACGCCAATCCAGGCTCTGCACCTCTAGCTGGGTCTCTTGTTTCCTCCCACAGAGGTATCATGGGTCAAAAGGAATCCTTCGAGGCACCCTGCTTTGAAACTGGAAAGCAACATCCACATGCAGAAGTGTGTGGGACCAGAGACTAAGGCCTCAGAAGTCAGCGAGAGGGACTGCACATCCCGGCTCTGTGTGTCAAGGCCCTGTGAATTCAACCAATGTCTCACTCCCCATCCTGCACTCTGTTTTCTATGATCTACCAAAGTCAAAAACGTTTGTGTAGGGTTGAATGAAGATAAAACAGATAAGGTCACTTGCCCACTTCCTGGCTTTTATTCGAACTCCAGTTACAGTTACGTTGTTAATCTATGTATGATCTATTCTTTTGAACTGCTGAACTGTCTTTCTATAGCTCTGAGGTTTGTGAGATTATTCACAAAAACATGTATTTATCCTACACCTTCTAATGGGCAAAACACACAAAAGTGATCAATGATTTTCAAATCAAGAGAGACTCGCCACAAGGGGCTTCCACACAGGATTGAAAGTCCAGACAGACACCATCCCCGGCAGAGGCCAGCAAGAAAGACTGAGATAAAGAAAAGGGCGGTGGGCAGGCCTTTGGCCTCTGGCTAAGAGAGAGTCAGGGGAAGAATTCTGCCCACACATGTCTAGCAGCATGTCAGAGGACCATGCCTGTGCGCAGCCCCCTCCCACAGTGAATTAGCTGGGCTGTGTGACAATACAACCTGGCAGAAGGGACAGTGTGTGACTTTTGTGGCGATAAGGCATCGTGCTTCTGCCCTGGTCTCCAGGATCACTCATTCTGAGGACAGCCAGACGCCATGGTGTGAGGACACTCAAGCAGCCCTGTGGAGAGGCCCCCATGGAGAGGAACTGAGGCTTCCCACCAACAGCCAGAAGTGTGCCACCTCAGAAGCTGGTCTCCAACCCCAGCCAGTCTTCAGATGATGCAGCCTCTCCAGAAACCCTGAGCCAGAACTGCCCAGTCACCTATGTCCCAAATTCCTGATCCAGTGACACAGTGAGAGAAAACAAATGCTTACTGTTACGCTAAGGCACTAACTTTGGGGGTAATTTGTCATGGAACAGGAATATAACGTGCCAACTAAACACAAAAAAGGGCCCTGGTCAGTGCAAGGGCAGCACTGGTATGATAAATCCTACTTGGCCACCAGACAGCTATCGGCATTGTAGAGAAAAATCATTATATTCAATAACCATAGTGAAATCATATCAACTGCCCATGAGCCAAGACTACAATCCTGAGAGGCAGAGCCATTGTTTCTGGTATGTAAGCAAGTAACCCTCAGAGTTTTACAAATGTTTGCACTAGGACTTTACACTCAACTGCCAGCAGCATGGGTGATCCTCAGAGTAGCAAGTCCACTGTCAACCTGTCCGTGGTCCAGCTGTGGTCAGCACTGCACCAGGCAGTGTATGAGATACTTCCCTGTATGTTACTGCACTTGCTCCTCATGAGCACCTCTCAGGGAGAAACTGTAAGAGTGACTCAGCCAAGCAGGCAGCCATGGTCTGTGAAGGTAGGACTCCAGCCCGTCTGTGCATCAAGTTCAGCGTTTTCAGCCAGTTGTACTCTCCCTGCCTTTCTGACATATTACAAAAAAAAAGAATCAGACAGTGCCCAGGCTCAGCTTCCTATCCTGCCACATACAGAAGATGGCCCCCTGCCTGCCCTAACCCTGCCCATGCCAACCCCAGCTCCTCATTCACGCCATCCTGCACCCACCTCCTGGGCCCAGCTCAGCTGCCTCTGTGCCTGAATTCTCCACACCCTTCTGTGCCACTGACCCATCAGGATGGGTCATCACAGTGGATCATCATAGCTTGTCACATCATGGTGATCTCCCTGTGTCCACCTCTCCTGATGGGCTGCAAGCTCATCAAGGGACGGCGTCTCTGTTGTACATGACCGGGATCTCACAATAGCAGCACTAACAGGAGTGACAAGCAGCTGACGCACTCAATGCCTAAAAGTTTGACTGCATGGGCATTACCAAATTTCCACCACACCCCGGAAAGAAGCTGCCTGTCTTTGCCTGTTTTATCAATGTGAGACTGCGGTTTATGGATGAGACTGAGGATTCATGTGCTGAGCAACCGTGTGCCAATCCTGACCTGTTCCAGGTCTGCTTTCAGAAGCCCATAGCCAGCAGGCCCATGTGCTGTGGAGACCCCATTACCTGATGAGGTAATGAGGGACTCCGGGCTGTGAAGGTGCTGGCCACAAGGGAGACTCCAAAACAGCCGAGGAACTTCTCACCAAAATCCATCTCCAAAGCACACAGGCCCAAAAGACAAAATGTATGCATTCACTTTGACCCTCAGCCACACAGACTTGCCTCCTTTTTGGAATACCACCTGTTTGAGCTGGCAGCTAAGCAGCCGCCTTCTCAGGGAAGGTCATTTTTATCTGAAAGAACTCCTAGCAGACAAAATGTAGTTATTCAGACTCAAGTGCTTGTCATTTTCTCAAAAATTTAATGAGTCTGTAGTCATAAACCAATGTCAAAATTTGAGATTTCAAGTGAAAATCAGAATTTTAGAAGACTTGTACCCAGGCCTGGCATGGTGGCTTACGCCTGTAATACCAACACTCTAGGAGGCTGAGAAGGGCAGATCACCCGAGGTCAGGAGTTTGAGACCAGCCTGGCCAACATGGTGAAATCCCGTCACTATTAAAAATTCAAAAAATTAGCTGGGCATCGTGGTGCATGTCTGTAATCCCAGCGACTCAGGAGACTGAGGCACAAGAATTGCCTGAACCCAAGAGGCAGAGATTGCAGTGAGCCAAGATCATACCACTGCACTCCAGCCTGGGTGACAGAGTGAGATTCTGTCTCAAAAAAAAAAAAAAAAAAAAAAAAGACTTGTACCCATCACCAGAGCCTAACAACCCCAGGACATTTCTGTTAAAATCAATGATCATATTAACAAATGTGGGGATTTTCCTGAGACTGTATAACAAACATGTCAACATGTAGAAGTTCTGCATCATTGTCAGTGGACCAATAATTTCCAAATGGCCAGTGTGTGGTGTTCCACACTGGGTAAAAGATGCACTCAGAGTGCAAGACAGGTCAGTGGATTTTAATAAAACAGAGTAGGAAAAACTCCACCCATACAGTTTCAGATTCCACGGTGAAACTGAACTTTAAGCAACTGTCACTTGAGTTTTAGTGTAGAATCAAAATGTAATATTCACGATGGCCTGAAAAGCCTATTAAAATGCTTCCTTTTCCAAGTAGGTATGTTTATGGGGCTAGATAGTCTTCAACACTTCAAACCAAGCATTATGCAGAAAGACTGCATGCAGGAGGAGTCCACAGGAGGAGTCAGCCTATTGATTAAGGCTGCATAACAGGATCACAAGAAGAATGCCCCTCCTCTCATTTTGTTGTTTTGACACGTACAGTCATTTTTTTATTAAACATATGTTCACTTTAACATATAATGAGTTCATTACTGTTGCCTTTAGCTGGCTTAAATATTTTAAACATTCATCAGTTTCCCTTATCTAATAGGGTAAATGGTGATGAATATAAATCACACTGACAGGAACCCTTTAGGGTCTTCCAGCAGCCCCGCAATGGGTGCCTGAGACACGCAGTGCGAGGGCAACCCCGTTCATTCTCCTTGCCTGAGGCTCTCAGAAAGGGGTAAGGACTCAATTTTGACCAACAGAAAGGTAAGCGAACTCTCTCAGGGGCTTCTGGCGAAGGCCTCCCCACTCCTATGAATGAAGCAAGAGAAGGAATATGCCTCTGCCTCTGGACCCTGCCCCTCTGAGCACGGAGCTGGACCCACAGGAGGAACCTGGAGGACTCGGGCTGCTGAACCAGGGCCCAGGTGCACTGCCCGGAGCCCACCAGCCACCACACCTGCCCCCAGCAGAAGACCCATGCCCTGCTGGCTGAAAGAGGCTCCATCTGTGCAGCCCCGTGACTGGCTGCCATGGTGCCTCCCACGCAGCTCCATATGCTTTGCATGGCTTATTCCACCCGTTCCCACAGGGACCAGAGGGAAAGGCACATTCTCGCTCCATTGTACGAACAGCAAACTGAAGCACAGAGCGGAAGCTGCCTGCCCTGAGTGGCAGAGCAGGTCAAGTAGTGACATCAGCTGCCAGCCTGGCTCTACGTGGGCAGAGCCCACCTGCTAGAGCTGGACTGGAACACCCAGAGAGCTGGTGTGCAAAGGCACTCTGCCTGGTGCAAGAACTGGGGCTCCACATGCATGAGGCCACTAAAGCAAACAACTACCACCAGCTACACCAGGACCAGGATCCGGTGTCCATGGAGCAGAGGAGCTGAAAGGACGATGCTCACCCCATCCTCTCACCAAGTATCCGTGCCAGTCATGTTCCCTCTGACACCCATTTCCCCTTTTGTACTTAGGAGTAGAACAGGGTGATAGCCAAGATTCCTCTCTGCCGTGAAAAAAAAATTTTACCTAAGCAATAAAAAGATAAAATTATATATACTTCTACAAATAAAATATTAGATAGCTATTGAAAAATTATAATGTCAAGCTATTTCACATGGGAAAGTTCTTATAAAAGGCAAGGCTGACAGACACACAGCACTCTGTATTGTATGTGGTAAACTTTGGGAAAGACAGACACATGCGGTGGCCTCATCCGTAAGAGAGAACCAACACTGGAGAGAGACAGGGCAATGCAGACCAGAAAGGAGGAGCCAGACAATAAAACTGGGAAAACCGGTTATCCCATGAAAATAATAATAATGGCAGAAATAACATGAATTTTAGATGCATCAATCACAGAACTGAATTCGGAATCGGAAAAGCAGAAACGAATATTAGAATAAAATGTCAGAGAACATCTTTGTGGTCTTGGAGAAGGGCAGGCGTTCTAAAACAAGGAGCAAGAACGGGAACTCAATGAAAAGATGGGTAGATCTGAACGAACCAAACATCACAACTTCTGCATGACAAACAGGGCACAAACAAACTTAGACAAGCAACTGACTAGAATGTCTGCAATGTGCAAAGTGGAAAGATAAGAAACTAACCTGTTCTGAGGACGAAAGTCATTAGAAATTGGCAAAAGTTCTGCCCAATATCACAGATAAGATTTAGTATACATCATACAGTGAATTCATAGAAATTAAAACACTTGATTTTTACATTTTTTAAATTTTAGTTGTTTGTTTATTTACAGATGAGGTCTCACTCTGTCACCCAGGCTGGAGTGTAGTGGCATGATCATAGCTCACTGCAGCCTCGAATTCCCAGGCTCAAGCAATCCTCCTGCCTCAGCCTCTAGAGTAGCTGGGACCACTGGCACATGCCACTGTGTAGGTCAATTTTTAAATTTTTTGCAGAGATGGGGTCTTGCTTTATTGCCCAGGCTGGTCCCTAACTCCTGGCTTCAATCCATTCTCCCGCCTCAGCCTCCCAAAGTGCTGGGATTACAAGCATAAGCTACCTTTGCCACGCCCTAAAATAATCTAACTGTAAAATAAGCAATGAGCAAAGGATTTGAAAGGCTACTTTGTTAAGTAAACAGAAATGCTACAGGCAGCTTTTGTGTATCTTTTTAGATGTTCAACCTCATGCAATCACCAGATGAATGAAAAACACAATAAAAAGGAGACATCACTTTTCATCCAACAACTTGCAAAACTGAAAAGCTGAAAAATCTCAAGTGAGAGAGTCGGTAACATTCCATGCAAGTAGGCTCCACCAAGAGCATCTCCCTGTGAGGAGCCTGTCCCTTCTCCTGCCCCGCTTACTCTCCGGCGTCTGAGCAGGTGTGTGGCAGGCCCCTTCTGGTGGCTTTGCCTGAACACTCCGCTCCACAGCTGACGATCTGCAAACTGCACATCAGTTCCCCTGTCAGACAAGGTTTCCAGACTCATGTTTAAGAATCCTGGCTCCCGCTGCAGCAGTTATAGCCCAGAGCTGTCTGGCTTGCAAACGCCCAACATTTTTATATGTTGTCTTGGAACTGCTATTCTTCACAACGTCTCCACGAGCCTTGGGAATCCAGGCCACTGTCTTACAGGGTTGTCAGAATCTTTCATACAACACTCTACACATATTGACCAAGTTATCAACAAGCCTGTGAGTCACCCTGTGCTTCTCCTCACATCTACTGTCAAGTTTGCCAGCCTCTCTGTGTCCCAGTAACAAGCTCCACAAGGCAGGAGGGGAGTGACCAACCCACAGGGGGGGACCGCCAGACAGGGCCTGCCCAATGCCCACCTTCACTCCTTGGCCCCGTGACCCCATTGTTGCCTTGTTAGTCTTAAATAACTATCATGTTCTCTGGAATCCTAATACTGCACCTGGCTCAAAGCAAGTGCTAAAAAACACACACCTACCAACTTGCCCTCCTATTTCCAAACCTTCATCTGCAATCACTTAGTGTATTGCTGACTGTGATGGACTGAGAGACAGGACACGACACTTTCATCTTTCTCTCCCAGCAGGTGCTTAATAATGTTGGGTTAATTGAGTGGAATAGCCCATTACCAAATCTTCTTACAAAACTCCCTTCATCCCATTTTCCCTCTGGTCTCCCTTCTCAGCTTTCTCCTTGCTTCCTTTCTCAACTCTCATCTCCTTTGGGCTCTTCCCTGCAGCTGTCTCTCTTGTGTGGCGCTTCTTTATTCTGTGCCATCCTATCCCACTCATTCCATGCTAGTCTCACTGATTCCACCATTAGATCCAGGAAAACCATCTCTCACAAAGGGAGCATTTCTGCATGGTCTGACTCTGGATCCTCCCTGCATCTACCTTCCTGCAGGGACCAAGTCCCACAAAACTTGTAACTCTTGGGGCTCAATCTACTCGATACCCGAATGCCAAGACTCACACTTACCAGTGCCTTCCTCTCTCCTCTGTGAAATACAGCCAGTTTGGGATATCAGTGGCAACTGAACCATGTTAGGCCACCCAAGGGAATTCAGTGACATGTAGTGAGAACAGGCTACCTCAGAGTCCTAACTGATGGTACGGGCACACCAGCAAGGTTTTCAGCAGTATAAGAAAAACCGTAACTGGACACTTAAGCCCATTGTTCAATGTCATTTCTAGCTTTTCTTTCCCTTACTTCAAGTTCCAACAGTAGAGATAGCAGGGCCCTTACATGTTAACATAACAGTTTTTAAAACATGAAACGTCTTCTTCCAACTTAGCCACATATGAAATTTGCATTTAAATAGGAGGTTAAAATGTGAAAAGTCAGGGGCCTGAAGGTCCAAGAATAAGCAGAAAAGGAAGGGTAAAAATACTGGCCTGCATCACAGAATATGCCCCTAACTCTTCTCCATCTATCACCAACATCAGTATCACCACAATCAACATCTTTGTCACAACCATTACCACTGCCACTGTTACCCTCACCATCGACTACACCATCACTGTCACCATCACCAGTCACATCACCGTCATCACCATCATCACCACCACTGTCACCATTCCTCAACATCATCACCATCACCATCATCCCTATCACCATAATCACCAGTGCCACTGTCACCATCAACCACACCATCACCATCATATTGTTACCATCATCACTATCAATTACACCATCACGATCATGATCACAGCCATCACCATCTTCACCATCATACCGTCATCACCAACCCCATCAACACCATCATCACTGACATAGCATCACTGCGCCATCATCATCATCGTCGTCCCCATCATCGTTGTTACCACCATCACCGTCGGTTACAACATCATCGTCAGTGTCACCACTGTCACCCTCATCACCATCACATCAGCGTTGTCATTAGTGACACCACTGAACACTTTCTTGAGCTCCTCAGTGTTCTCTGTGTTTCATGTGTATTTACCCTGCTATTCCTCACAATGACTCTAAGCAGAAAGAGGCAGAGCAGAAACGCCGGCAGGTTGTCTTCACCATCCACCTCACTTCCACCATGCTCTGCTGCTTCCCCAGAAATAAGCCAAAGAAAGGATACATCTACCAAAATGTCACATCACTGTGATGCATGGTTACTTACATAATCTATGTAAGGCACATACCTTGTTGTCTCTAGGTAGCATGTACACAAAGGGTTCGAAACGCAAATGTATACGACATATGTTAATTATAAGTAGAGGACACTATGAAATCATCTATTTTGGGAGATGATTTCCCCAGAATCTCCCATGTAGATTTCTATGTAGTGTTTTGAGAAAGAGAAGATCCTGGAGATTAACTACTCTAACATACAAATTGTTAAAATTGCAGCACCGAGGAGCAGAAATACGGTGCAACTATCCAGGGCTACAGCCTCCTGTACAGCAGTCCATCCCAGACTCTGATAGGCTCCCATCTACACTTGCAGTGCCTGCCAGGACCCCATCTCAACTCCATGAGCAGCATCCTCACATCCAGCCTCTACCTCGTCTACACTTGCAGTGACTACCAGGACCCTATCTCAACTCAGTGAGCAGCAGCGTCCCCACATCCTGCCTCTGCCCCGTCTACACTCCCAGTGATTATGCCCCGCTCCAACTCAGCAAGCAGCACCCCCCACCCTGCTAATGCCCCATCTACACATGTGGCAGCATGGAAGGAAATGGGCAAGGTCCGTCCTCCTTCTAATACGCTGACAAGAGCAAAAATTTCCTGTGAAGATACACAGACATACACAAATAAAAATCTAGCTCATGTGTGCCAGGAGCAGTGGCTCACACCTGTAATCTCAGCATTTTGGGAGGCCCAGGCGGGTGGATCACCTGAGGTCAGGAGTTTGCGACCAGCCTGGCCAACATGGGGAAACCCTGTCTCTACTAATAATACAAAAATTAGCCAGGCGTGGTGGCACACACCTGTAATCCCAGCTACTCGGGAGGCTGAAGCAGGAGAATCACTTGAACCCGGGAGGTGGAGGTTGTAGTGAGCCAAGACCACACCACTGCACTCCAACCTGGGCAACAAGAGCAAAACTCTATCTAAAAGAAAAAAATATATATAGTTCATGTGTTCTATACCAATTTAGCCTGGTACAGTTACACAGGCTCTTTTTCCTTCACAATGTCATGGGGTGTGCCAATTCTATGGGTCCTACTGGAGCCTGGCCAATGTCACCTGAAGACAAGAATCCTCAACCTTGCAACAGAAGCCCTGCTGAGCTGTCTTCCTGGATGGTCTCCACAAGCCCCTCTTCAAATTACACTCATCTCACCATGGCCACAGCCGCAGCACCCTGCAGTCTCACTCTTGACAAAAGAAACCTACAGAAAACGTGTCATTACCAATCTTCACCAGTGAAAGCCACCCACGGGGCAAGTCTCAGATAAGTCTTGTCAGGGAGGGGCAGGGGAAGAGCTCACCCGAGGGGACCTTCACCACCTCCAACAAACCAGATGTCTGTAAAGATGCAAAGCTAACCACCAGTTAAAACTCACCACACTAAATACTTCTACCCTTTATTCCCTCATTAATTCCACAGGTATTCATTAACATCCACAACGGAAACATTTTGTAAGCCTATAAATATGTCCTGGGTACCTACAGAAACTGGTCTGGAACTGGATACGACTGGGAACACAGAAAACGTTCATGAATCTACACTGCAGAGCAAGAGGAAAGGGAAATCAGTAGGAAACCTGGATTCGATCAGATTACCCGAGGACCAGGAAGTAATGCCAGGAAAGTGGAGCAGGAGCCTGAAGGCAGAGGGAGGGGTCAACACTCACGTTCTGTATCGGGTCAAGAAAACTGAAGGGACAAGAAGAAAAATGGCAGCAAATGGGTAAGAAGGTGACAGGGAGCTGGGTCACACAGCCTTAGGGAGGTAAGCACCCAAAAAGCGCTAGAAAAATGAATTGTTGAGAGCATTAACCAATCAATAATCAATCAATCAAGAATCAGTCAACCAAGATGGTCACTCACAAACTCCAGTACTTGCACAGGCCTTTGTGGCAGGTTGACTGGCAGTGCAGAGACCCCAAGGTTCTTGCTACGCCCAGCCTGCTTTCCCACAGCACCACTTCCTCAGCCAGGTGCCTCCCAAGAGGGAGGTTAAAGCCCCCAGACCACACTCTGTTGGACACCTGCTCAGGGATGGGGACAAGGCCCAAGATGCTCCCATTCCAGCCAGGGCAGCCCTTGCTGTGTGCCTGCTCTGCACCGGCAGCACTCGATGTCCACGGGGTCCCCCGTCCGATGTCACAGGGCGGCCCTCTCCATGCTCTTATCTATTTGCTGTTCTCACTCTCTCCACAGATCCTCACCTCCCCACATCACATCTGCCCAAGAACACTGAGCTGCACTTCAAGATGACCGCTCCTAAAACTCTTCAAGTTTTTATCCCCAGTATTCAGTTTTATTCTTTCTCTCTCATTCTATCCACATTAACGCTTTTCTTTTCTCAAAAAATCATCACTGGGGCCGGGCACAGTGGTCGACGTCTGTAATCCTAGCACTTTGGGAGGGGAAGCTGGCAGGATCATTTGAGGTTATGAGCTGGAAAACAGCCTGGGCAACATCAAGATCCCATCTCTACAAGAAAGACAATCAATCAATCAATCAATAGTAATACTTGCTAACCCCCTCAAGGGGTTCTTAACGTATGAGCACGGTTCACGTGCTCAGGCATGAATGTGATCCTCACACAACCCTTGATGAGTTTCAGTTATTGTCCTCATGCGGCAGACAAGGAAACTGAGGCACAGAGCAGGAGTGGAGCTGAGGTCTGAACTCACATCTGTATGGCTCTGGAGACCACAGCCTTAACCTTTGAGTCGCTCAAAGACCAATCAATCAACCAATAGAGGTGGCCTTAATCTTCACAAACAGGACACTGAATCAGCTGTGGCAATGAGTAGTATTGGTGAAGCACTCAAGGGCTGACAGAGTCCTTTTACATCCCTTGACTCACACGTTCCTCCTAACAGCTTGTGAGCAGGGCCGGCCAGGCTTCACTGACCACTTCACAGTCCAGAGAATCAAGCCCAGAGACAGTGAGACCCACTGGGGCCCGGCCTGCTGCTCTGCCCCAGGTGCCAGCTCCCATCCTTAACATAATTACTTACATCATCTATGTAGGGGACGTACCTTCTTGTCTCTACCTTGTTGTCAACCTGCTCCCCATTTAAGATATCCTCCAACACAAGGCACGGGTGCAAAGGAGACCATCTCTGCATTTCCATCAGATATTCAAAGGGATCATATTATAGAACATTGCAAAACGAAAGGAAAGAAAGAAGATGGTACCAATCCCTCAAAAACATCTGATGTCTAACTCAGGAAATCCTGTTAGTACTTGTCTACTTCAAATATGTTTTTTGAAGGAAACAAGCCCCCACTGGACTCTGTAAGCAGACCCCGGCAGTGGGACCACTCAACGCCGTGTAAACCAGGAGCACCCTCCCGAGAACCCCAGTCCCCCCACACACATGCCTGTGACTGTCCAGGACTTGTCTGTTCCTCACTGGCCCAGCAGCCTGGTGACAGATGTCCATGTGTGTGTGGGTGCCCAGCACCTAACACAGCAGGCATCTGACCCATGCTAGCCACAGTGAGCCGGCTGGAGAGGCGAGGGTGATAGGGGAGCCTGCCCATCCACGCTCACCCTAGGCCAGGGCACACCTGGCCGAGTCCCGCAAAGGCCAGGCTTCGACCCCATCCTCTGGAACAGAGCTCCTCACATGTCTTAACACTTCAGGCCTACTAGGGTCCCAGGATTGCCGATACTCACGCAGACTCAGTGAAGCACAGCACTGCCCCTTCCCCGGCTTCGAGGACATGGAATCAGAAGTTGCCACTTGTCCTCGCCTCCTCCCCCCGCCATGCCCACGCAGACCGTGAGCACCCAGAGAGCAGCATTACATCCATCTGAATAAACCGACAGAGAACAACCCCACAACTTAACATAAAATTCCAGATCACAGTTACTGTAAAACAAATACTTGGATTTATGAGCTTGGCTACAGTACTCAGGGAGTTTTATAAATCAAAATCCACCAGCACAATCAACTAACACAACCCAGACGTCCCTGGCATGCAAAAACCTCAAATCCTGACAAGCCAGACAGTGGAGAAACATCTGGGAGGGGGCCAGGCCTTCTTCCCAGCCACAGAGTTAGAAAACAGGAAGGATTTCAGTTAAAATCCACGCGTAAATTCCACGTGGAAGCAGCTGAGAAAGGAGTTGTCTTGTGACAGGGGAGCAGAATTTAGAGGCAGCAAAAGGCTGCTTCCCATCTGATAACCACCACCAACCAGAAATTATTCAGATGAAATTTGGCCTGGGCGCCTCTTCCCGCTTTGGGAGCTTCTGGAAGATTCTGTCATATTGCCACCTCTCTGGATGGGGCAAGTCCGACGGGAGGGCTGAGCTCAGTGCCCGGATGGGAGTCAGCCCCAGGGTAGGGCTGGGTTTGGCCTTAGGGTGGGGGACTCATCACCTCCAACTGCTCTCGAAAAAACTTTGGAAATAACAGCTGGAGCCATTTTACATGGATTTGCCAGAGAAGAACAGAACAGATCAATGAGCCAGGTCACAAATTCGTCTGGACTGTCATACAACTTACATTCCCTGTGCACCTACTGGACTCTAGGCCCTTTGCTGAGACTCAGGATGCCCAAGAGACAGCAGTGCACTGCATCCTAGTAGGGACAGTCAGCCCAGGGGAGCAGAGAGATTCATAAACAAATGATCAGAACAGTCCTTGAGTTCCTCATCATCCTGACAATGTCATCCTGACAACGTCCCCACTCCCTGCCCCACCCACCTCCAGAGAATTGCCTGTCCCTCCTCTGTGCCCCCAAGGAGCCTGTAAATACCTCTGATAAAGCACTCCTCACACAGGATTCTGTTCCCGCTCACTACTCCACCCTACTAGACTCTGAGCCCTTTGAAGCCTTGGTCACCATGGGCATCGCAATGCACCAGCCACCGCACCTGCTCAGTAAAAGCGTGCTGGTGAGGGTTCACCCTGCAAGACAAAAGAGCCCTCCACTTTAGGACAGGGGTGTCCGCCCTGTGTACAGGCACCTGGCAAACAACACAGAGCCAGCCCCTTGTGCCTCCTGGGCTCCAGCTGAGGGCGGAGAATCACTGCCCCAGTGGACGTCCAGATGGCTGGCTGGTCATTGGCAGTAGACAGTTCTGGAGGAAGGGCAGATGCTAGAGAACGCGGCGACAGGGCAGGGAGGTGCCTTCCTGAGAACCTGGTACTCGAACTGAAACCTGAAGGATGAGGGAAACGGGCAAAGCAACACGGTCCAGCAAAAGGTCAAAAAAGAGCCGTGTGCAGCCAGCCTCTCAAAGCACCTGGGGAGAGACCAAACAGGGTGGGCACAGCCTCAAAAGGGCCACCATGAGGATGCAGGCACAGGTTCTTCCCACTGGATGGTTTACGGCTTCCCAGAGCCATTCTCTGAGTCAAACAAGAGAGTGGATCTCAAGGACATCCCAGCCTGGGCAGGCAAAGGGTCAGACTCAGGGAAGCTGGGTTAGGAAGGAGGAATGGGAAGTCTGCAGGGCAATGGAGACAGCGGCCAGGGAAGTGGGGACAGGAGGGTGGCGGCCATGTTGGCGGGGGGCGGCGGAGATGCGGCGACGGAGGAGTACGGGCCGACGAAAAAGGAGCGCGCGCCCGCTCCGAAGCCCAGGCCCGCCCCACCCGGGTCCCCGCCACGGCCCGGCCGGCAGTGGCCGCGGTGCGGACGCCGCCGGAAAGACAATGCTCTGCCGGGCCCCGCGCGGGCCGCGCTCACCTGCGCCCCCGACCAGGCCGCCGCACCCCTGGCCCGCTCGCAACCCGCACCCCCTCACGGGCCCGCACGACCCATGCTCGCCCCGCGCGGACCTTACCTGCTGGCCACTGAGGCCGCCGTCCAAAGGCCCACGGTTGCCGCCGTCGCTCGTTCGGGCTTTCGCCGGCCCCAGCCCGAGCCAGAAGGCGCCTCCCCGACCCCACTCCCTCGCCGCGAACACCGCCGGCTCCCCAGACGCCAGCGAACCCGCGCACTGCGCCCGACAGACTGCAACTGCAGCCTCGGCGCCCGCTACGCCGGCGCCGTGGAGCGGGGCGCAGGCGCGGTGGAGCGGGGCGGGGCGGTGGAGCGGGGCGCAGGCGCGGTGGAGCGGGGCGGGGCGTTGGAGCGGGGCGTTGGAGCGGGGCGCAGGCGCGGTGGAGCGGGGCGCAGGCGCGGTGGAGCGGGGCGCAGGCGCGGTGGAGTGGGGCGGGGCGATGGAGGGGGCGGCTAAGGCGGGGCCCGAACTCGGGACTTCCAGCTGCGCGCCGGGAATGGGCGGCGGCAGGCGGCCAGAGCCCTGGAGCCTGAGGGGGCGCAGCTTCTCCCCGAGGGCAGGCAGCCAGAGCAGGACTTCGTTTTCGTTTTCAAGAAGTAGGATTTTTTTTTCTTTGGTATTAAAACGGGGTTTCACCATGTTAGTCAGGCTGGTCTTGAACTCCCGACCTCAGGTGATCCACCCGCCTTGGCCTCCAAAGTGCTTGGATTACAGGCGTGAGCCACTGCGCCCGGCCAAGACTTTCAAGAAAGGACATGCCCCCTTTGTCCTGGGACTTAAGCCGTAAGTCGTCCTGAGTGGTGCACACCGCGAATACTGAGGAAGCTGGATCTCAGGGCTGGGCTTTGAGCCTTCCCCTGTGAGGAGGGCTCAGAGGCTGTCCCAAGCCCCACTGTGCGGGGGGCGCACCCAGAGACGGCCCTCCACAGCCAGGTCTCGACGGCCACCCCCCAGGACGAGGCCGATAGCGATGTGGGTGAAGACCCTGACCCTGAGACCACCCCACAGAAGGCTGACGAGGACACCGGCCTGCCCCAGGTAGGCCTCCCCTTCTCTGTCCCAGCTGTGTGCTGCAGGCCTTTCCTCCGGAGAGGTTTGGGGTTTTCAGTGGGCGTCACCCCATACCTTGTTTCCAGGAATGTGGCACACAGGCTGGCTCCCTCCCCACCCCTCATTGTCTCTCCTAGCACTTTGGGAGGCCGAAGTGGGTAGATCACCTGAGGTCAGTAGTTAAAGATCAGCCTGGCCATCATGGTGAAACCCCATTTTATTAAAAATAAAAAAAAAAATCTGCAGGGCGCGGATGCTCACGCATGTAATCCCGTCACTCTTGGAGGATAAGGTGGGTGGATGAAGAGTTTAAGAGATTGAGAACATCCTGGTCAACATGGTGAAACCCCGTCTG